>NC_136266.1:25474926-26082426 GCF_964187855.1 Myxine glutinosa | reverse complement strand
CTCCTTGACGTCAGCTTAGGCTCAGGTCGGAAGAACAGGTTGTGAGATGTGGGCCCTGCACGACTGCAAAGGAGAACAAGAAGATCGGTGTCGTCGCCAACTATCACGGTCGGTCCTTGGTGTTTGCACCTGCAATGGCTGTCTCCACTATGAGAACATCTGCATCTGCCCTGGCATGATGAACAGCGTTGTGCCGCCGTTGAAGGTCATCACTCAGTAGATTGATGAAACGTTGTTTATTTGTTTGGTTGGCAAGGAAGTCATCTTTCTTCATAGTACATACCATGTCCGTTGTGAAGTTGACAAGGGGACTGCTGTGAGATCGAACGCGCCTGCTGTGCGCTACATCTTTGGTGGAGGGTGCGCTCACATATCCATCGAACACTATGACAGCGTTACCATACCTGTCTCCAACATATCGCACGTAGTGACTGGCGATTCCTCCATATGTCTCGCCAGAATTCCAAGGCATTCTGTGTAGCAATGCCCCACCATCCAGAACATATTGCACATTCTGTGGCAGCACTGTGTTGCGAACGTCAAGGGGGAGTTGTTTCCAAATGGCTTCGGCTAGCGCTGGCTTGTCGGCCTCAAGCAGGATATCAGTGGTCTTAAACAGTGCTGGTGGGAAACTGCTTAGTTCGTACTTGAAGACATCTTTGAGGTCATCACAGCGTGATCCTGCCGTACTCAGACGTTGGAACAACAGTTGTGGATCTATCAGAACGGATTGTCTGCCAGTTTTCAATGATGAACGTGTGTCAAGAGTCACAACCTGATCTTTCTTCTTGAACGTGTGATCAAGAACCTTTTTGTCAAGCATTCCATCTAAGATCTTCCTGCCGACTGACGCTGCTTGGTCAGCATTGACCGAATCTCCAGCTGTGATGCCAGTGTCAATGCTTTGCAGAGTTGGATCGTTTCCAAAGGGATCCTTTGATGACAGGTAGCGAATAAGTTTGTGCGTGTCATCTGTGTCCCGTCCTTGTCGAGCTGCGCTTTGTTCTTTGTGCTGGTCACTGGTCCCATACTGCACTGATGTGTACTCTTGCAAAGCCATGTTGACCTCTGCACATATGGGGGTGGACAGCAGCCACGTGATCCTTTGCGGCTCGCTCATTCCACGACCCCTTGTTAGTCCCCCTGTGGTTTTCACACTTCTCATGAGCACTTGCTCGATCACAAGATCTGTGGACAAGCCGGCCCAGTACCGATCTGAACGCCGCACTACGTGAAATCCATTCTGGAACTGATGGTGGACCTCCGGATGCTGAATAGACAGTTGTGCCAGTCGCTGCAGGTAGATGTACACAGATGTTGTGTACAGATTGTGGCCTGCAGCTGCTAGGTAGGGCAACATGTCGTGCAAAGCGTGCACGTGCAGACGCCAGTCACCAGTGCGTTCCGACCTCAGGAATGTCCTCAGAATGTCTATCATGTCCATGTATTGCAGCCATAGCTGTGCTGTACGCAGATCCTTCTTCGATTGTCGAGCAACATTCATGATGTCACGAACAGAGTCCAGAACCGGGGCTGAAAGGATATCTTCAGTGCAACCCTCACCCTTCAACAATGAATCATACAGGTTTCGTAGCTCACACAGGTCAACTGGGCCAGCTCCCACACTTTGCGACCCTGACTCGGTATCACGCGGATCCATGGCTGCCTGTCCTGCCTCGGTATCATGCGGATCCATGGCTGCCTGTGCCTCATCTATGCTTTGCATTATCGCGTCTTCACTTGGTTCGTCATCTCCTGTAGTGCCCTGAGGGCCATCATCCTGAGCCTGCGAACAAGCAGGCACTAGCGTACCAAGTACCCTTTCTGCGAGGAGAGTGTTCAGTGCTGCATCAACCAAGAGATGACCACGGATAGCTCGGTCATATGCCTTGCCAGAGAGCATGTGCGTTACAGTGTTCTCAGCATACACCAGTTCCAGAACAGAGCGCAGTCCAGATCCTGACATGATATTTCCAATACTCCCCAAGAAGCTCATCAACGTGTGGAAGCCTCCCAAGCGCAGTACAACCTTACGCAAGTCACTGCCCTCCGGTTGGCTTTCGATGATGGTAAGCGCCTTCCACCAAAGTGGTTGGTCAAATGTGATGATGACCTTTGCGTTGTACTGTTTGGCGTGCTCACATAGAAATGTCAATGTTGAATAGATGCAAGTTGGATCACTGCTGTTCATGTCGATCATGGGAAGCAGAAAGATTGCAGACTGACCTGGATGTACACCAGTGTGCACGGCTTGCATCATGCCAGACCATGCTGGTCGTGGTGAGCGCAATGTGAGGGACAGCTTCCAGAGGAGGTCAAGGTTGGTAGATCTGTCCTTTTCCATCTCATCTTGCAGAACCTCATACCTCAGAGTATCTAGACCATCGCAAGGTGATGTCAGATGCCGGATGTTTATCCGACCCACAGCTTCAACATCCTTCAGTGTCACAGATAAACGTGGCACTCTTGTTGATGTCCGGATTGCACTATAGGCTATTCCGAATCTTTTGATACCACACTTTTTGAGATTGGTTATATAAAAGCGACCGTATCCAAGGTCCAAAGTCGTTGCTATGGAGATCATTGTTCGTGTAATTAAATTTTATTCACCTAATTAGGCTTTGTTCACCTAATTAGACTAGAGTAAAATCTAATTTGATATAAGAATATGATAGACCATTATATTAGCTTTCAAAATTCATTGATATGTATATTTTCGAAAAATTCAATTTTATTGGGATAAAGCTACCTTAAATGTCAATTATCTCAATATATATACCTTTACATGTCAAATGTATTGTAAAACCAGGGCATAAGGCCTGTCTTACACTCTTAAACACTTACATTTCTGACATCTTTTGAGAATGTGAACGAAATAACAAATTAAGTGCATTATTTTGTGCCATTTTTATTAGCTTATTTTCGTGCATAACTGTCAAAAAGTGGTTGCTCGAAATGAATGTGTTCCAATGCCTCGTTATTCCTTGACTTTTACTATGTTATTACATGGGTCAAAAGAAGCAAAAATGCCAAGTTTCATTACTATTGCAATTTGTGGTGGGTATATTCGTAAAATGACCGGCCTACATGGGAAGTACCCGGCATTGCCGGACGGGGGAAGGGAGGGGAGGGGGAAGGGAACGGGGGGGCGGGGAGGAGAGGGTGGGGAGGGGAGAGGAGGGGGAGAGGGTGGGGAGGGGAGAAGAGGGGGAGAGGGGAGAAGAGGGGGGGAGGGGAGAAGAGGGGGGGAGGGGAGAAGAGGGGGGAGGGGGAGGAGGAGAGGAGAGAAGAGGGGGTGGGGGATGGGGAGGCGGGGAGGGGAAGGGGAGAAGGGGAGGGGGTAGGGTGGAGGGGGAGGGGGAGGGAGAAAGGGGGGAGGGGAGGGGGTGAGGGGAGGGAGAAGAGGGGGGAGGGGAGAAGAGGGGGGAGGGGAGAAGAGGGGGAGGGGGAGGAGGAGAGAAGAGGGGGAGATGAAGAGGGGGAGATGGGGAGGGGGAGGAAGGAGGGGAGGGGGGGGAGGAGCAAGGGGGAGGGGAGGGGGGAGGAGGGAGGGGAGGGGGTAGGTGGGAAAGGGAGGGCCATGGGGGAGGGAGGGGGAGGTGAGGGTGAGTGGAGGGGGGAGGGGGAGTGGAGGGGGGAGGGGGGAGTGGAGGGGGAGGGGGGAGTGGAGGGGGAGGGGGGAGGGAGAAAGGGGGGGAGGGAGAAAGGGGGGATGGGAAGGGGGTGGGGAGGAGGGGGTAGGGGGAAAGGGAGGGCCATGGGGGGAAGGAGGGGGGAGTGGAGGGGGAGGGGGGAGGGAGAAAGGGGGATGGGAAGGGGGTGGGGAGGAGGGGGTAGGGGGGAAAGGGAGGGCCATGGGGGGGAGGGAAAGGGGGGAGGGGGAGGGATGAGGGGAGGGATGAGGGGAGGGGGAGGGGGGAGGGGGAGGGGGAGGGGGAGGGTGGGGGGGAAGGGAGGGAGGGGGGAGGGGGGAGTGGAGGGGGAGGGGGGCGGGAGAAAGGGGGAGGGGAAGGGGAAGGGGTAGGGGGGAAGTGGGAGGGGGGAGGGGGAGGGGGGAGTCAAGTCCGAAGTCATTGTCGTCAATTGAATGTCGCATTTATTTTTTATTCCCTGTCAATGGCATTGGTCCCGCATTCCGAACCCGGTAGTCGGAAGTCATTGTCGGCAAAGTTGAAAAATTAACGTTACGAAATACGCTGATGACGTCATAATTTTAAAACCCGAAGGTTTTTTATAACATTTAAGGTGTGCTGTAGTTGCTCTGGGACGTACTGATTCCGAATATGAAGTTGAAAAATTAACGTTCCGAAAAACGCTGATGACGTCATAATTTTAAAACGCGACGTTTTTTTTTTCAGTTGTGATTTTATTCGAATTCGAATTCCATTAAATTTCAACTGTTGGAAACAATAATTATTTCAATTTCCAACAGTTGAAATAATTATTGTTTCCAACAGTTGAAATTTAATGGAATTCGAATTCGAATAAAATCTCAACTACCGTTTATTCGTTCTTGGCGCGAAAAAATGGCGCGCATTTTGTCATTATGTGCGACTTTACGTCACTCCTACGGACATGAAAACATTTGTTTTCCTTTAAAATTTATTTTAAATAAATACAATAGTACATAAATTAACAATAAAAGAAGCTAAAAAACAATTAAAAATACAATAAAAAGCACATTGAAAATATATAAATATGTACGTACAGTATACTGTACGTACGCGCAACCGCGGGATCGGAAAGGGGCAATAGCGCCGCCACAAACTACACCATGGAATTGCAGCTGACGCGGTTTTTTAAACCATTGATATTAAAATAAAACGTAGCCTATAACCACCAGGATTTTATGCTGATTCCGAATCTGTGTCTAAAACTTTTCTCCAATGTGTAGTTCTTGTTATAAGCGGACATCCAGACAGACACACACACACACACACACACACACACACACACACACACACACACACACACACACACACACACACACACACACACACACACACACACACACACACACACACACACACACCTCCTTTATATATAGATATATAGATATACGTATATATATATATTTCTGTCAGTTGATTGTTTGTTTGACATTTGTATTACAGTGTACAAGAAGGTAGAAATAAATGAATGACATGTTTATCTAACCATTTATTTGGGGGAAAATTATTACGGAAGTGTAAGTGGATCCCGGAAAGTGGATCAGACGCCGCGGTCCGATCGAGTGGCCGGCACGCTCTCCAGACCTTACACCTCCAGATTTCTTTCTTTGGGGGCTCATGAAAGACCTCGTTTATCGTGAAAAGCCTCGTACCATTCAGGAATTGAAGGCTCAAATCACTGCAAAGTTTGAGGAAATTGATATCGAACTCTGCAAGTGTGTGTGCCACTCTGTGCCTGCTCGGCTGCAATTGTGCATCGATCACGAGGGAGGGCCCTTTGAAAATTGCAAGTAAAACAGCTTGGTACACTTCCGTAATAATTTTCCCCCGAATAAATGGTTAGATAAACATGTCATTCATTTATTTCTACCTTCTTGTACACTGTAATACAAATGGCAAACAAACAATTAATCAACTGACAGAAATATATATATATATATATAAAATCTTTCTTCACACATTATATGGATAAACAATCTATCGTGCACACCCAGACGTGTGTGTGTGTGTGTGTGTGTGTGTGTGTGTATATATATATATATTGTTACAGACGTGGCTTAGATGTTATTTACCGAGCGGTTTGGTATGACCACGTCTGCACAAGTTACCCGATTATACCCGAACGTTGACTAATCGCGCTACGCTAGGTCAATGAAGGAAAAGACACACGGCTGGGATTAAAATGACACGACACCATGGATACGGTTCTCAAGACCTCCGGAGGAGATTATATTCGTTCGGAAGGTCAGATTACAGGGACGAGAGGTACAGCATAGAAAGACAAGCACTTAGACACAATCTTATATTAACCCCAACAGACGACAGATAAACGGGACAAAAGGCTGACTCACACGGGGATTGATGGCTAGGAAAGGCAGGATCGATGGCTCCAGGTGCACCTGGGCTCAGGGACAGAATCGACTCGGTCCGGTCCAGAGATGCGGGAGGTCTCACAGCGCTCGAGGTAGTGACTTGCTCTTCTTCAAGCTGGGGGCGCATCTGACCTCACATCCGGTGAGTCGCTTCGTATATCCGGCGGGGAGTGACACGCCCTCGGCTCGTTAGCTCCGCCTCGTGGAATCGGCACGTTGCTTCTCATTGGGTGCGTGCGGGGGGTTTACCAGGCTCCGCCCTTGACGAGGAGCTGACAGCCAGCCCCTTCGTGGTAACCCCGTGGAGCGCATGGTCATGGCGGCTAACCGAGCTGGTGGGAGGACGCAGACTCCCCCCGCGCGCCGTGGTTGTAGTTGTTGTTGTAGCTGTAGTTGTTGTTGTTGTTTGGGGAAGAAGATGGAAGGAGGTATGGGAAAAGGTCCTAAACTCACTACTGGTGCCATATAATCACATTCTGGTGCAACGAAGAGTCAGAATTAATGGAAAGGAGTCCTTAACTGACATAGACTAAGAATAACTAGCAAGATGTCCGAAAGTTGTCTACGTGAGATGCGGTGGACCTGGGCACGACATAACGGGGGAAAAAGGGGAAGGTCGGCTCTACTGATTGTTGTTTACAGACAATGGGACTAGGGAATGGGGATAGTTGGGGAGTATTGGGGAAATAGGGGAATATTTACAAGCGGATATGGAGGCCAAATTCCATATTCGCAACAATATATATATATATATATATATATATATATATATATATATATATATATATATATATATATATATATATATATATATATATATATATATATATATATATATATATATATATATATATATATATATATATATATATATATATATATATATATATATATATATATATATATATATATATATATATATATATATATATACATACATATATATATATACATATAAATAAACAGAAATCGGGTGCTACTTCTGACTCACCCTGTATATATATATATTCATTTTCCTTTATGCAATTCCTTTTCTGCATTTCTTGCTTGGCTTGAAGTGTGTGGGACAGAAAAAAGGATGATGTGTGACAGAGTGGCCCAGGTTACCCACTTTGGATTTGGAGGAAGTTTATGGAGGCACATCGAACGGTGTCGGTTGAGGTTGTGGATGGTGGTTCATTTCAGTCTAAAGGGGGTAGTGACTGAGTGTGGAAGAGAAATGGAGGTGTGTGTGTGTGTGTGTGGTGTGTGTGTGTGTTTTTTTTTTTTGCAGGAGTGGGTATCGTTTTGCATGAATGTGTTTTTGTTTGAGTGGTGCATGTTATAAAGGTAGGTGGTCGGTTGGTTAGGTGTGATTAAAAAAAAAAAAAATTGGTGTGTGAGAGTGCGTGAGGGGCTGTGGATTCTGAGAGTGGAGGCGGTTTTGTTGTTGAAGTCTGTTCTCACTGGCTGGGGGTGGGAGTATGTACGCATCCAGGTGCAGCTGCTGCATGTGGAGGCATATGTGCGTCTGCTAGCCCACCTTAGCTGACCGTATCGAGGTTGAAGGGCCGAAACGGGATGATGCTGAGGACCTCGACTGAGGACCGTCGGTGAGGCACACTTGTGACCAGGTGTATTTTGAAATTATAATTATGTTATATATATCTTCTTCTTCTTCTATATATATATTATTTTTTTTATTTTTTTTATTTATTTATTTATTATTATATATATAAAAGAAAGTTTTTGTTTGTTTGTCTGCGCAAGCTCATCTCCTGAACGGTGAAAGATAGGAGGAAACCTCCAATATAAAAAATGTCGGGACAGGCCCCGGGAAGGTTTTAGGCTAGGTGGCGAGACCGGTTGAGGCCCACATCGGCCGGGCCGGGCCCATTTCGCAATTAAAAGCTGAGCTAAATTATAGAAGTCAATCTTCGACGGCCGCGAGTAAAAGCTGAATTATGGTAGTAAATTCATTCAAAAAGAACCCGGGCAACGCCGGGTGCTTTCGGCTAGTATATATATATATATATATATATATATATATATATATATATATATATATATATATATATATATATATATATATATATAGTCATTTAGTTATATATTTCTGTCAATTTGTGCCCGACTTCTGGTGATATTCATGATTAGATTACCAGTACTCCAAACATCGCTGCACTGCTTCCTGAAACTCGGGCAGAGGCAGTTTAGTTTCAGCCTTTACCCCATCCATCAGACACATACAAGGTTTGCCTCTTCCTCTTCCTCCCTCAACCATATCAACCATGGTTGAATTATCCAGACTTTCTTTTACTGCACACATGATGTGTTCAAAGTATGGCAGTTTCTGTTTTGACATCAGCACCTTCTAATGTACATGGTGGTCTAACAAGCACTGATTTGTTTGTTTTCCTTGCAGTCAATAAAACATTTAACATCAGTCTCCAACATCACATTTCAAATCTGTCAGCCTTTTTTTTTTTTTTCTTCACTGTCCATGACTCACAGCAATACATTGCAACTGTAAATACCATAGAGCATTATCCACCTTCCTCGTGGTTTGAATTGTCACATCTTTGTCTTTCCAGATCCTTTTCAATCCTGACATTGCTGTTCTCCCCAATGCTAACCGTCTATAAATATATCCTTCCACATTCTCCACTCACTTCAATCTCAGAACCCAATAAGATGAAACTCTCCACTATTTCGACATGATCGTCTTCCAATCTGAACAGACCAACCTTTTCAGTGGGAAAGATGTAGTCCTTTTTGGATTTAAATAAAGACCAGCTTTTTCCCTTTCCTTCTTCATTGTCTGCAAAAGTTTTATCAAGTCCTATTTCTGCCAATAGTGGTATCGTCAGCATACCTAAGATTGTTGATACGTCTTCCCCCAATCCTGACTCCAGCCTCCATGTCATACAAGTTTGATTTTCTCATCATGTACTCACTGTACATATCGAACAACGGAAGAGAATGAACCCATCTCACCCCTTTTCCAATGCCAAACCATTCAGTCACTCCATAATCTGTCCTGACGAGCTTCTTCTTTAGCGTAAAGTCTTCTAATCAGACATATCAGGTGCTCTGACACACCCCCCTTCTCTCAGCATAATCCACATCAATTCATGATCAACAATCGAAACCTTTGCGATAATCAATCATACTAATAAATGAAATTTGGTGTCTGTCTGACTGTTTCTTGGACTGCGATACATTCCATCGTTACTGATCAAATTTCAACCAAACTTGACATGAGGACCAAGGGCCATATGATGGAGGTTGTCGTGACTTAATTCCCCCCTCACCAAGGGGGTTTTCCCCTTGGGTGAAATCTGGGTTAAGATAGCTAATTTTGGCATTTTTCCAAGGCCGCTTCCAATGACAAATGGACGGGAACGCTTAACTTTTGATTCAAACCACTCTCCTGTTGAAATGTAGCGGACCACTCACGTTCACTTTGCCTGTCCATCTGTCTGTCTAAAGAGGTCGGTCTATGATCGATGACCAAATTAATTTCAGCTCAATGTTACATTTTGCACATGAATTGGAACATCAATCGGAAAACACACCTGCAGTTTAGCAGCACTTTGGCTCTGAATTTGGCAAATTGTACGGAATCTCATCCCGAGCGCGAGTGCACAGAGAAAAGTTTTTTTGTTTTTTTTTACTGTCTGCCTGTGTGGCATCAAACAACATTGAAAATCATTCTAAACAGGAAACCTAATATTTTTAGGAACGTCAAAGGACCCAAACAACAGGCAAATATTAACTAATTTAACGCGTTAAGAAGTGGTGTCAAAGACGCTGCATCAACGGCAATCAACTTCAGAAAAAGGGTTTGTTCTACAGCCTTTAAAACCTTTATTTTATTTCAATTCAATTAAATACTTGAACATTAAAAAAACAAATGACCTCGTCACTTCCAGAAGCCTCCAGTTCATCAGTATTTAGACAAAATATTACATCATTTTATGGCATCTCAACCAATCAAATGCTCATGCTCTCAATGCTGGGGAATATCAAAATTGAAAGGAAATATAGATTGTGCTCGGAAATGCAAAGCAAGAGTTTAAAGACCCTATCCTCTCTTTCCTTCTCTCTCTCTTCTTCTTCTTTCTACTTCTTCTTCTTGTTCTTCTTTCTCCTCTCCTTTCTCTCTCTCCCCAATGTCCTTTTTCTCAAGACTGCATGTTAACATCAATATTGTAAAAGGAGCCGTCTGTCTCTCTTTGTTTGTCATGCTATAACTTGAGAATGGATTAATGTTGGATTCAGGAAACTTCCAGGAAGTTTTGTGATGCAAAAAAAAAAAAATTAATAAAGGGGAAAAGAAAAGGAATGTTTGTGTTTGAGCACACGTGACACGCCAACTTGCGACACCTCTCTGCTCTCTCCTTCTCTTCTCTCCCCCCTCTTTCTCTCTCTCCCCCTTCCTTCTCCCTCCTCCCTCTGTTAATATTCCCATCAGCGAAGTGGCAGATGGTATTTGCTAGTGTTCTAGGACCTCAATAGAAAACAGCTATTTTTACGTACACGCAGCGAACAGTGTGTTTTTGAGAACGTTTATTAGTCGGCGCGATTGCACACAGCAAACATTAAGGCGAACTCCCAATTAACGATTTCATGGACACGAAAATTATCATCAAAAGGTTACTTTGACTGCAATATGGCAAAAGCCTAGGTGCATATTATACACATTCAATAACACATTCCATGTCTATATACAGTCACGTGAAAAAGTAGGTACACCCCATGTAAAGTTTTGACTTTTTCAACATATTTCAACATACAGCTATTTGATCTTCATTTCAACAATATTGATAGATAAAGGTGATATAATATAACAAATATCATGAAACATTTACATTTTGTAGTCCATTGTATATTTTTAAAAAACATAAATGCAAATTTCGCATGTGGAAAAAGTAAGTACACCCCGACATTTATCACGACTTCAAATACCTGAAATTAGAATCAGGTGCACCAGCTCAGGTGCAAATGATTAGAACATCATTAGAGAGGATCTTGGAGGAACCTGTCTTATTTACACCTCAGACATTTCGTTTGGTTTGCTCTTTGTTGTTGAAGTGTGCGGCGTCACCATGCCGAGATCAAAAGAGCTCTCTGAGGCCTTCAGAAAGAAGGTCATAGATGCCTACGAGTCTGGGAAGGGATTTAAAAAGATCTCCAAACAATTTGAAATCAATCATTCGACTGTCCGGAAGCTCATCTACAAGTGGAGAAGATTCCAAACAACCCCCAACTTGTTCAGGCCAGGCCGCCCCAGCAAGTTCAGCCCGAGAGCAGACCGCAAGATGCTGAAAGAAGTCTCGAAGAACTCCAGAATGTCATCACGGGACCTACAGGTAGCTCTTGCCACTGTTGATGTCAAAGTGCACGAGTCTACCATTAGAAAGAGGCCGTACAAATTTGATCTACATGGGAGGTGTGCCAGGAGGAAACCTTTGCTGTCCAGAAAGAGCATCAGGGCAAGACTAAAGTTTTCCAATGAACACCTGGGCAAAGACCAGCACTTCTGTAACAATGTGCTCTGGACAGATGAGTCAAAGGTAGAGCTATTTGGCCACAGTACCAGAAGACATGTTTGGCGAAAACCAAAGACAGCATTTGACCACAAGAACCTGATACCAACTGTAAAGCATGGTGGTGGAAATATTATGGTTTGGGGCAGCTTTGCTGCATCAGGGCCGGGGCAGCTTTGCTGCATCAGGGCCTGGGCAGCTCACCATTATAGAATCCACTATGAATTCTTCATTGTACCAGAGGGTGCTTGAGGATAATGTGAGGCCATCTGTTGGAAAGTTGAAGCTCAACCGAAGGTGGACCTTGCAACACGACAATGACCCTGAACATACCAGTAAATCCACCAAGGAATGGCTGAAAATAAAGAAATGGAGGGTTCTGGAATGGCCAAGTCAAAGCCCGGATCTAAATCCCATCGAGATGTTGTGGGGGGATTTGAAACGAGCTGTGCATGCAAGAAACCCCTCAAACATCGCACAGCTGAAAGAACTCTGCATGGAGGAGTGGGAAAAAATTTCTCCCAGTCGATGTCAGAGACTGGTAGACAGTTGTAAAGAAACGCCTACTTGAGGTTGTTTCTGCCAAAGGGAGCAATACCACCTATTAGAGCCAAGGGTGTACTTACTTTTTCCACATGCAAAATTTGCATTTATGTTTATTTAAATTATACAATGGACTACAAAATGTAAATGTTTCATGATATTTGTTCTATTATATCACCTTTATCTATCAATATTGTTGAAATGAGATCAAATAGCTGTATGTTGAAATATGTTGAAAAAGTCAAAACTTTACATGGGGTTTACTTACTTTTTCACGTGACTGTATATATATATAAAAGAAAGTTTTTGTTTGTTTGTTTGTTTGTTTGTCTGCACGCGCTAATCTCCTGAACGGTGACAGATAGGAGGAAACCTCTGAAACAAAAAATGTCGGGACGGGCCCCGGGAAGGTTGTCGACTGGGTGGCGAGGCCGCTTCGGCCGGGCTGGGCCCATTTCGCAATTAAAAGCTGAGCTGAATTATAGGAGTCAATCTTCTACAGCCACGAGTAAAAGCTGAATTATAGTAGTAAATTCAATCAAAAAGAACTAAAAATGTCGGGACGGGCCCCAGGAAGGTTATAGGCTAGGTGGTGAGGCCGCTTCGGCTGGTCTGGGCCCATTTTGCAATTAAAAGCTGAGCTGAATTATAGTAGTCAATCTTCTGCGGCCGTGAGTAAAAGCTGAATTATAGTAGTAAATTCATTCAAAAAGAACCCGGGCAACGCGGGTGCTTTCGGCTAGTATTTTCTAAATTTAGGGGTGAGTATTAAATTCATAAAATTACGTGAATCATTATATATACACGTCTCTAATCCACAATAGATGTTTATGCCACATGTAAGTGCTTTGCTCGGAAACCACTAAGGCTGAGTGGGGAATAGAGACAAGCTTGTTAATACTTTCCACAGCATTTAGAGATTACATGGACAATCTCTGAAATAAAAAATAAACTTCATAAAATGAACATGTGATCATCAATTCATCAATGAGATCATACTTAACAATGAAAACGATATATGCATTTGATAGTTATCCAAATCCATATTGTTAGAAGTGCCGGTAACTGACAACGGTCAGACTATAAAAATGATTATTAAATGCAGTACCTGCCATGCTAAACAAGCCCCAATGTATGGCATGTCGTTTTGTCTCTCAAAGCGACAGGTTTTCACAGGAAAACAAATAAATCTCTTTGTGCAAGACGATGTTTTAATAATTCAATGGAACAAATTACGTACCTGTGACATGGTTTGCTCTGTTAATGTAGTCTCTTCAATCTAGGGAATTTTAAAAGAAGCACAAATGAAAGATAACTCGCGGGGAAAAGAACAAACATTAACACAATAGCTTTTATTGTTTTTAATTAAATATGAAGCAAAAAACATCAAAACAGTTTTAAATAGTATGGACACCATTTTCCTATTGTTTGAAAGAATGTTGAGGTTTAGACTGCACACCTTAACTCATTTGTTCATTGCTTCTCAAATCTTTGGAACTGGCTTACAAAGACCGTCCTTTCGCACTGTTCCCTCTTGGGTTTGAAGACAGGCAATGCACCACAAACTCATGTTTCTGAACCATGACTTTTACAACCCATATTCTGAACCATGCCTTATATAATTACCCCATTAACCCTAAATCAACCCTCCGACTTGCTGATATCAGCATTTCCTCCCCTTCTCTCTCTGACTTTCCTGCCTGTTAGACTGCACACTCAACTCATTCGTTCCTCGCTTCTCCCATCTAAGGAAGCGCCTTACAAAGGCCATCTTACCCTCGCTTTCTTTACTGGTTATGCCCAATTGTTGCTCCACGACCGCACTGTCAAATGAAACCTTGCTCTTCCGTGAGACTCAGGGGTATGGGGGAGATATATATATATATATATATATATATATATATATATATATATATATATATATATATATATATACATACACACACACACACTAGGAAGAGAACCTGTCCCAAGTGAAGGGAAAAGCAAACAAAAGTATCCCCCTCTTCTCTCTCCCTCCCCCTTCTTGCCCCCCCAAAAACCCCTGACCCCATTCCTCTCTCCACCACTCTCCTCGGCCTTCCCCACTCCTTTCTCCACTTCTCTCCACCACTCCCCCCGCCACTCCTGTGTCTCTGTCTCCTCCACTCACCTATCTCTCCCCCATTCCCATCTCGCCCACTCCCCTTGTCCCTCCCCTCACATCCCGCTCCCCTCCCTCCACATGTCCGTGATCTATCCTTTTCAAACGGATTTAATTTCCTTTTTGTTTTCACGATTCAATTATTATTTTTATTTGATATCTGATGAACCACACGTTACAGAGCATCTGGGCTGCCAAAGCACCTTACTGAACAATGCTTATACTGGGTGTTTTGCCATTGCCTTCCCAGCAGTAGTGCAGAGACAGGATTTTGTAATTTGGCCAGGGTACCGGTGATAGCTCGCCTACTCGTCGTGAAGGACACCGTGGGGATCTTTAACTTCCATCAACTAATATCGGAAGATGAGACACCAGCTTAACGTCCATCTGAGGGACGGAACACACTGATGGTTTATAGATGGGTGGTGAAACACTATAGATGGGTCGGGATTCAAACCCAGGCTAGACAGCTTAGAAGAGCTGGATTTCATTATCTGTGCACACCTTACACTACAAAGGTGCTTCCACCAAGTATTAACTCAAGGGGGTGAACACTTATCCAACCAAGATATTCTAGTTTTTTATTTTTTTATTAATTACCTGAAATTTGTAGAATTTATTTTTCACTTGGAAGTTGTGGGCTACGAGTTGTAAATAAAGGTGGAAAAAGTTTGATTTAATGCAATTTAATTCCGAGCTACAGAAAATGTTGTTGTGGTTGTTGATGGCACCGTTCAAGTGGAAATGGGCTTCATCACTGAACCACATCAAGTTGATCCAGTTTGGGTACCTCTCCATCCTGTCACTGAGCCAATTGCACATATAAAGTCGCCTTCTCATGTCATCCTAACTCCTAATAGAGATGATGTATGGGAAAATGGCTACGGCTTCCTTTGGCTACGGCTTCCCCTTCGCTCCCACCTTTTGTTCATATGTGTGTTGTACCGTCCACCAAACAGTGATGACTCCATCTACGTCTCGCTGTCTGATAATATGGACCAACTTCTATCGACCCATCCCAACTCTCTCTTCCTCATATGTGGTGATTTCAATTGTCACCATGCCAGTTGGCTGGGTGTGGGTACCTCTCTCACCAGCCTTGGCTCTTCAGCAAAGGACTTCTGCGACTCACTGGGACTGACACAATCTGTCAATTTCCCGACCCGGATCTCAGTCAACGGAGCATCTTCTCTTCTGGACTTGGTTATGACTAACTTCCCTGAAAATGTCTGCTGCTCTTCTTCTGCTCCAATCGGCTCATCTGATCATGTGCTTGTTAAAGTGGACATCTCTCTGGCCATTCTCAGAGAGCCTCCTCAGCGTCGACGAGTCTGGCATTTCACTCAGGCCAACTGGCACGGTCTTCAAGCAGCCATCAATCATCTGGACTGGTCTCCCATCTCCACCGCCTCTGACATCAACTCATCCTGGGAATTCTTTCAAAGAAAATTGCTCTCTCTCATGCACAGATTTATCCCATCTCGTCTTCAGTTGTCATACCCTTCCTCCCATCCATGGTACACGGAATCTTGTGGTGAGGCTGTTGCCCAGAAACAACTTGCTTTAGTCTCCTGGAAAGCAAATCCAATGGAAGGAAATCTCATTTCCTTTCACAAAGCCCGAAACAAGTGTGTGTCCACCCTCAGGAGAGCCAGGAAACAATATCTCACCGTTCTCAAGACCGAACTCTCTTATCTGTCTCCCTCTTCCAAATCCTGGTGGCGTCTGGTCAAATCTGTTTCTGGTGTTTATTCCACCTCCATCCCCTCCCTCACCTCAAATGGCGACACGGCTGACTCCGCACGTGAAAAAGCTGAATGCCTCAACTCTGTGTTTGCCTCTAAATCTTGTGTCCCAAACCCATCCCTCTCTGTACCCACGGTACCCAGTCGTACCCAGCTGCTCCTGGACTCTGTGTCCTTTCCTCCTGACAAGGTGGAAAAGTTTCTGTCAACCCTCGACTCTGATTCTGATTCTGCAACTGGTCCTGACGGCATCAGCCCACGGGTCCTAAAATCATGTTCTTCCGCTCTTTCAATCCCTCTTTCTGTTCTCTTCACTCTCTCTTTTGCTCAAGGTCATCTGCCATCTGCTTGGAAATCAGCCAACATCACCGCTTTGCACAAAAAAGGTGCAAAAACAGATCCTAGCAACTACAGACCAATCAGCCTTCTCCCAATTATCAGCAAAGTCATGGAATCCATCATTGCTTCAGATATGAAATATTTCCTCTTCTCCAATGGCTTGATCTCTGACCATAAATTTGGTTTCAGACCTGGTCACTCTACTCTGGACATGCTGCTTCTGCTTTCTCAACAATGGATGGAGGTCCTCAACACCAAACAGGAAATTAGAGCTGTCTCCCTTGACATTTCACGTGCCTTCGATACGGTCTGGCACCCCGCTCTGCTCACCAAACTCTCCTCATTTGGTATCCATGGAAATCTCCACGCATGGCTGGCGGACTTCCTCTCTGGTCGTAGTCAACGTGTGGCCCTGAATGGGTTTCTCTCATCTCCTCTTCCTGTTCAGGCTTGAGTTCCCCAAGGCAGTGTTCTGGGCCCTGTGCTTTTTCTGGTCTTCATCAATGATCTCTCTGACTCTCTTGAAAATCCTCTCCATCTCTTTGCTGACGACTCTACTCTCTGTCGCTCCATTCCTCATCCCTCAGATCGGCAGTCTGCAGCCTCCTCACTCTCTGCAGACCTGGACAAAATCACAGACTGGGCAAACAAATGGAACATGTCTTTCAATCCTGACAAATCTCACACTCTTACGATGTCTCTCCGAAAAGACCGACTGGACAGCCCTCCCATCCACTTTCTGAATAATCCTCTCCAAGAAGTTCTGTCACTCAATCTTTTGGGTCTCACTATCTGCCATGATCTTTCCTGGGAAAACCACATTTCAAATCTGGCCTCCAAAGCCAGTCGCCGACTGGGCATCCTCCGTCGTGCGAAGTCCTTCCTTGGTACACCTGAGCTCCTCACCATTTACAAGGCTTTCATCCACAGCTCTATGGAATACTGCTCTCCCCTCTGGTCTGGTGCTCCTGCCTCACACCTAGCTCGGCTTCACGCTGTTGAAACCAAAGATTTCAGAATCATTGGAATCTCCCATGAAGCCAACTCCAGGGGCCTTTCACTCACTCACCGCAGGCAGGTTGGTGGTCTTTCTGTCTTCTACCGACTCCTCTCCAGCCTTGCTCCACCAGCTCTATCTGTGCTCTGACCCCCAAATATTCCTACAGGTCGCACAAGATTTGCCTGCAACCCTCTTGTGGTTAAACTGCCAAAATCAAGACTCTCTGCTCACCTTCACACTTTCATTCCTCTTTTCTCCCACCTCTGGAACAAACTCCCTCACTCTCTTCAATCCCATTTCTCCCTCCAGGTCTTTAAAACAGCTGTTCACCACCATCTCTTATCTTATCTCTTATCTTATCTTCTCCCATCCAAATCCTTGATCTTTTCTACCCCCATTAATTCACCCCAGATCCACGTTTTTGAAATACCAACTTCTTTCCTGGAAGTCCTAGCAGTGTCCATGAGTTTTTTTTACCCCTCCCACCCCCCCCCCCATTCCCATGCCTCTTCCACCCCCCCCCCCCATTTCCATGCCTCTTCCACCCCCCCCCCATTCCCATGCCTCTTCCACCCCCCCCCCCCATTTCCATGCCTCTTCCACCCCCCCCCCATTTCCATGCCTCTTCCACCCCCACCCCCATTCCCATGCCTCTTCCCTCCCCCCCAAGCCCTCTCCCTCCCCCCCCCCCCCCAAGCCCTCTCCCTCCCACAAATCTCCCGATGTCCCTGCTCTCAAATGTTGTACTTATGTGCTTCCCTCTCTGTCCCCATCTTGTCGCCCGCTCCCTTTATATGTTTTCTTTTATGTGTCAGTTTGTCTTTTTGTGTTCAATGTTACCTCTTACACGAGCCTCGATATTGTATCCCCCCCCCCCCCCCCAAAAAAAAAAAAAAACCTCCGGTGGGTGTCTACATATTATTTAGTCTCATACCACAGAGCCACCAATTTTATCTTCTGCTCCACTGTCAATTGCATAGTTGAGCCACGGAGCTAGAGATCTCAGGTAACAAATACTACAGCAACACCACTAAACACTTCAAAGGAAAACTGTGTTGGTCAAAAAACAAAGAAATGGCAGGAAGTCGAAGTTGTATCAATCTTTTTGAAACACCCTGTATATACTTAATAAAATAATAAAATGAACTGTATGCAGAATGACAAAGTCATGGTAATAGTCAGGTTCACTATGTTTTTTCGTTCAAAATCATGGTAGATTAGCAAACCTATACATTTTTTGAAACGTTATTACATGGAAAATCTGAAAATCAATGTTTACATTTGCCAATTCCGACCAATTTGATTCGACCAATTCGACCAATTCGACCAATCGACCAATTCCATTCGACCATTCGACCAATCGTTTCGATCGACCATTCGACCAATCGCTTCGATCGACCATTCGACCGATTCGATCGATTCGATTCGATTCATCGAATTCGATTCGATCGACCATTCGACCAATTCGATTTGCCAATCAATTTGACCGACCTTTGCTTGTGTGGAACGGACTGTGAAAACGATGCGGACTATATTGTTGGATACGACACACAGGACAGTGATGACGAACTCTAAATGGCATATTCTGTAATCGTGTATGTTTGATGCCATTGACTGCCTGTGTATATTTTGTCATTGACTGCCTGTGTAGATGTGAAGTTATACTGACTGCATGTGTAATTGTGTATATATGATTTTGCTGACTGCCTGTGTATGTTTGGTGATATGAATTATTGTGACACATTTTGATGTTATTAACTGCCTGTACAAAATGATAACATGTATTTGATTATGCAACTTATCGCGAATATAAAGACAGTATTTTGCAATTCAAAACCTTTGATTCGTGTCTTACCATTCACCATAGCACTAATTTGATACTTTCATTGGATTCCTTGTCCCTGAAAATATAGGTTTAGTATATTTGAAAAAGTTTTTAAGGTAATTAGAGGCAGAAATAGAACAAAATATGTATTTTACAGTGGCCATTTTGAAAATCCAAAATGGCCGCCATACAGGTATCTCTCCAAATGTAAACATTGATTTTTAGTTTTTTTATGCTATAACCTTTCCAAAGATGTATAGGTTTGCTAATCTACCATGATTTTGAACGAAATATAATTTATTGACATAGTGAACCTGACTATAAGTCCTGTATTCAGATTCCACCCCTCTCACCCTCCATATATTTACCTTTAATCCGACACGCTGAGTCACCTCCAGAGGATCACTTTCCAGAATTACACTGGCATGATAATGGTGGTGTGTGGAAGATGGGGTGATGGGGTCATGTGGGGGGGTACAGGGGGGGAGAGGGGAGGGTTAGTATACGAATCGTATTTCATGTTGTTGTACATCCAAAAGGTTTCACCAGTGGGGAAAGAATACAATTAAAATAAAACAGCCAATCTTGTCTGTACTTTCATCATTCTTTCATCATTGAAAGTTCCAAGACATGGTATGTTAACAACAAACATAGGGGCAATACCCCTGGCACTGGCCTGTTCGAATGAACAGTATACTGTAGCGGCTACCGCTGGGTTTTCACAATCGCCTTGCACCTATCAAGGACGCGGAGCGATCACCATGCCGGGCTCGTCCAGGACGCCCGGGCAGGCCCGCGCTCAACTTGCCAGGCCTCGGTCGGGACGCCCGGGCATGCCCGGGCAGGCTCGCCCTCAACTTGCCAGGCCGCAGCCAGGACGCTGGGCCACGCCCCCTCTCGCCTTTCCTGGGCAAATGCTCCGGGATAATATGTATATATATTGCTGCCCGATAAACGGGCTTTTCAGAGTGCCTGAGTGTTTGGTTTGAATAAAGCAACTCGGATGAATTCCAGCTTTTTGTCGCGTCCATTCTTCCGATCGACGTGGGAGCCCCAGCTCCTTCATTGGTGACCTACCGACATGGACACGGCAGTCGCCCTTAAACTGCCTACCTTCTGGGAGGCTCACGCGGCGGTTTGGTTCGCACAGGCGGATTCCCTGTTCGCCCTGCGAGGCATCACGGCCGACGACACCCGCTTCCACCATGTGGTAGCAGCGCTCGGTTCGGCCACCGCGGCCCGCGCCCTGAGCCTCCTCGAGAGCCCGCCAGCCGCTGACAAATACGGCGCGATTAAGAAGCTTCTCCTCGACGCTTTCGCCCTCCCATCGGCGGAACGCGCACGGCGCCTGCTCGACCTGCCCGAGCTCGGCGACACGCGCCCTTCCGAGCGAATGGACTACATGCTTTCACTGCTCGGCGAGCACTCTCCGGCATTCCTGTTCCGGGAGCTGTTCCTCCGTCAGCTGCCTAACCCGGTACGCCTCGCCCTGGCAAGCACGACGATCACAGATCCCCGGGCCCTTGCCAGAGAAGCCGACAAGATCTCCGCCGCAGGTCAGCGCATCGCAGCGGCGACATGGGACCCACCGCCGTCCGACGCAAAACCCATGGCGCCCGAGCACCCGGCACGGTCGACGACCGAACTGCCGACGCAATTGGCGGCCGCTACACCGAGCCGACCACCTCCAGCACGACGACCGGGGCCTCCACCTGACCAAGCGTGGTGTTACTATCATGCCAGGTTCGGACAGAAGGCCCGGGCATGCCGACCCCCGTGCACCTTCGGCAGGCCGGGAAATGGCCGGGCCGGCGTTCATTACCAGCCATGAGCGCCGGCCACACGGGCAACTTACTGTTCATCACGGATAAAGCGTCCGGACTGCGCTTCCTGTGCGACACCGGCGCCCAACTGAGCGTCATACCCGCCTCTGACCAGGACAGGCAGTCCGCGGTTTGCGGCCCCTCCTTGGTTGCGGCCAACGGATCGACCATCCGCACCTTCGGCCCGCGCAACGTCACCCTCTGCTTCGGCGGCCAACGCTTTGCTTGGACGTTTGTAACCGCAAACGTACCCGTGGCTCTGCTAGGCGCCGACTTCCTCTGCGCACACGGACTGCTGGTAGACGTCCAACGGCGTCGTTTAATCAACGCCGAAACCTTCAGCTCCCTGGTATGCACATTGAGCAGCTCCGCGCCGACTGAGCTGGCATGCGCCGTCCCGGCGGCGAACGAGTTTGCTCGCCTGCTCACAGAGTTCCCGGCCCTCACGCGGCCGACGTTTTCGGCCGTCGCAGTACGGCATGGGATCGAGCACCACATACCAACCACGGGCCCGCCGGTCTACGCCAGGGCCCGCCGCCTCGACCCAGCCAAGCTCGCCGTGGCGAAGGCCGAATTCGATGCGTTGGAGCACCTCGGCATTGTGCGGCGCTCCGATAGCGCGTGGGCCTCGCCACTGCACATCGTGCCAAAGCCGGGGGGTGGATGGCGCCCGTGTGGCGACTACGCCATCTCAATGAGGCTACCACCCCCGACAGGTACCCGATCCCGCATATCCAAGACTTCTCCGCCGGTCTGGCGGGACGGGTCATTTTTTCGAAAATTGATCTCATACGGGGATATCACCAGGTACCTGTCAGGGCGGCCGACGTCCCTAAAACGGCAGTCATCACGCCGTTCGGCTTATTCGAATTCTTGCGGATGCCGTTTGGTCTCAAGAACGCGGCTCAGGCGTTCCAGCGCTTGATGGACGGCGTGCTGCGTGACCTGCCGTTCCTTTTCGTTTACCTGGACGACATCCTCGTCGCCAGCACGTCCCGGGCCGGGCCGAGCACCTCCTCCACCTCCGAACACTGTTCGGGCGCCTCAGCGAGCACGGCCTCATCGTCAACCCGGCCAAATGCCACTTCGGCACGACGGCCGTTGATTTTTTGGGCCACCACATCACCAAGAACGGGGCCGTGCCGCTGCCAACCAAGGTCGAGGCCATCACCACGTTCCCGCGTCCCCGCACCATAAAGGCCCTGCAGGAATTCCTGGGAATGGTGAATTTTTATCACCGCTTCGTGCCCCGCACTGCTCAACTCATGCGGCCCCTCTACGAAGCCCTCCGGGGCAAGCCGGCCAAGCACGACATCGCCTGGTCCGCAGCAATGGATGCGGCCTTCCAAATCTCAAAGCGGGCCCTCGCCGACGCAACACTGCTCGCTCACCCGGTGCTCAACGCTCCCATCGCCCTCACCACGGATGCCTCCGACTACGCGGTGGGCGCCGTACATGAGCAATGGGTGAACGGGGTTTGGCAGCCACTCGCTTTTTTCAGCCGGCAGCTCCGGCCGAACGAGCTCAAATACAGCACGTTTGACCGGGAGCTCCTCGGTCTACACCTGGCCATCCGCCATTTCCGCCACCTCCTGGAGGGCCGACCTTTCACGGCGTTCGTCGACCACAAGCCGTTGGTTTACGCCATGGCCAAGGTCACGGAGCCGTGGTCGGCCCGCCAACAGCGCCACCTCTCCGCCGTGTCGGAGTTTACCACGGACATCCGGCACGTCGCCGGCAAAAACAACGCCGTGGCCGACTGTCTTTCCCGGGCCAGTGCGAACGCGGTCCACCTGGGCGTGGACTTTGCGCTTATGGCGGCGGACCAAACCACCGACACCACGGTGCAAGCCCTCCGGGCGGCGGACACGGGCCTCCGCCTGGCCGACATCCCCTTCGCGGACACTGTCCTGCTCTGCGACGTCTCCCAAGGCCAGCCTCGCCCCATCATCGTGCCCGTCACCTGGCAACGCCGCATCTTCGCCTCCCTCCACGGCCTTTCCCACCCGGGCCGGAAAGCTTCCCAGAAGCCGGTGTCGGCGCGATTCGTCTGGCACGGCCTTCGTCGGGACGTCCGCGATTGGACCAGCACCTGCACGGCCTGCCAACGGGCCAAGGTCCACCGACACACCCAGGCCCCGCTGGCACCTTTCACCGTGCCCGAACGACGTTTCGACCACGTCAACGTGGATCTGGTGGGCCCCCTCCCCCCGTCACGGGGGTTCACACACCTGCTCACCATGGTGGACAGGACCACCAGGTGGCCGGAGGCCGTTCCCCTCGTCTCCACCACCACCGCCGACGTGGCGCAGGCTTTCATCGCCACCTGGGTCGCCCGCTTCGGCGCACCGGCGGACATCTCGTCAGACCGCGGACCACAGTTCACCTCCGAACTGTGGGGCGCGGTCGCCCGCAACCTGGGGGTCATGCTCCACCGTACTACGGCCTACCACCCCCAAGCAAACGGGTTGCGCGAGCGATTCCACCGCTCCATGAAGGCCGCGCTCATGGCCGGCCTTCAAGACGGCGGCTGGGCCGACCGGCTGCCGTGGGTCCTTTTGGGTCTCCGCACGGCCCCCAAGGAGGACCTCCAGGCATCCACCGCCGAGCTTGTCTATGGCCAGGCGCTACGCGTCCCGGGCGAATTCGTGCCCGACGCTACCAGTCCCTGGTCCGCAGCTCACCAGCGCTCGGACCTCCAGGAGGCCGCCCGGCAGTTTGCCCCCGTGCCAACATCCCACCACGGTGACCCCCAGTCCTACGTCCCCCCAGCACTTCGCACAGCGGAGTATGTTTTTGTGCGTCACGACGCACATCGGGGGCCACTCCGGCCGCCGTACGACGGGCCCTTCCGGGTGCTGTGACGGGACGACAAGTCGTTCGTCATCGACATCGGCGGCAGGTCGGACCGGATTGCGGTGGACCGCCTTAAGCCGGCGCACGTGGACGTCGACCACCCACCACGGGTGGCCCTTCCGCCGCGGCGAGGCCGCCCCCCGTCCACGGTGCCCCCCACTCGACCGCCCACCACCACACCGGACCCCCTCCCACAACCCGCCAGGGGTCGCTTCGGCCGGGTCATCAGGACCCCCCTCAAATTGACCCTGCCGGTGTAAGTCGATTCTGGGGGGACGTGTGTTGCGGCTACCGCTGGGTTTTCACAATCGCCTTGCACCTATCAAGGACGCGGAGCGATCACCATGCCGGGCTCGTCCAGGACGCCCGGGCAGGCCCGCGCTCAACTTGCCAGGCCTCGGTCGGGACGCCCGGGCATGCCCGGGCAGGCTCGCCCTCAACTTGCCAGGACGCTGGGCCACGCCCCCTCTCGCCTTTCCTGGGCAAACGCTCCGGGATAATATGTATATATATTGCTGCCCGATAAACGGGCTTTTCAGAGTGCCTGAGTGTTTGGTTTGAATAAAGCAACTCGGATGAATTCCAGCTTTTTGTCGCGTCCATTCTTCCGATCGACGTGGGAGCCCCAGCTCCTTCAATACTGCACTGACTAAAGGTATTTTAAACCAATTTCAATGGTTGCTAGAAGACAGGGCAGCATGTAGAATCATAATAACATAATCATAAGGCATTAAACAAACAAACCAAAAATACCTATTTTGGGGGGCAACCCAACCCTCAATCCCCAACCCCGTATACCTCCTCAGATCCCAATTTTTCTAATGCCTTGAACAAACATTGGTACATCACGGGTGATTACGGTTGTGGTGAAGTTTCATCGAAATTGCGTGTGTAGTTTCTGAGAAGAAAGCAAATACCTATTTTGGGGGGCAAACCCCCCCGTAAACCTCTAAAGGGGCAGATTTTTTGTAATGCCGTGAACAAACGTGGGTACAGCACGGGTGATGAAGGTTGTGGTCGTTTCATCGAAATAGTGTGTGTCGTTTCAGAGGAAAAAGCAAATTCCTATTTTGGGGGATCAAACCTGGATTCACTTTGACCCCCGGTAGGCCCCCCTAACACCCAGATTTTTTTTAATGCCGTGAACAAACTTTAGTCACAACACAACACATATAATTTGTGCCAAGTTTGGTTACAATCCCTTCAGCGGTTTCGGAGAAGTTGCAAGTGTTTACGGACTGACGGACAGACGACACGCCATCACATAAGCTCCCCTGAATTTTGTTCCAGGTGAGCTAAAAATGAACCGAATTGCACACTCGTGATACACACATACATGAAATAAAAATAAATCACAATGCCCTTTTCTACAAAGTGACCATCAGCGGAAAACCACCAATGAAAACACATTGCTGTTATCGTAGCAGGAGTAAGTAGAGCAGAGACAAAAAGATAAAAACAAACACCTTCATTTTACTAAACACAATTTCTGACAAACCTACCCGCCATCCACGATCTCATCAACAGCCAGGAAAACTCCGGCCATGTTGTCCAACATGGTCCTTTTCTCGACATTCTTCCTGGGAGGATGCAAGGAACGACGAGGAGGCAAGGATGAGGTGATGCATCAACCTTTGGTTTAAAAAGACGTAAAAATGTGATGATTAAATTGGACACTTTGTAGAACTGTGTGTGGCTAAGGTGTGCTCGTTGAGCCCGTCAGTCTTACAATACAGCTCAGACCATGGGCTTGTCTAGCCAGATCGAAATGTGACCAAGGCCATCCGAGCGTGTGATTGGTAGGCGAGGACAACGGGGTTAACAGATCTGTGCATTATTTACACTAGCAACGGTACCCGCCCTACGGGCGGGGCTTCAATTGGGAAGCCCAAATGAAAAGGTAAAATATCAGAAATTGAAGGCTTTTTTATTTTAAACGATTCATATAAACATCTGTTGAATCATATCACATGCAAATCATCAAAATCTAAACAGTACATGGCTAAACAGTACATGGACGATCACGTACCAGTCGCACCACGTACGTCTCGTGTCTCGTTCGCTCTCATGTTGTCCCGATAATGATCCTTCCACAGGTTCACCTACGGAAACCTTGTTACGACGTTTACTCCCTCGAGACAGTCAAGTTCACTCATCATTTTGGTGCACCGGCACGACCTGAGAACGGCCCGTGCAGGGGCTGATACGAGGATCTCACCAAACCGTCCGATCGGTAGTAGCGACAGGCGGTGTGCACAAAGGGCAGGGACTTAATCAACGCGAGCTGATGACTCGCGCTTACTGGGAATTCCTCGTTCGTGGGACACTGTCTCAAGCCCCAGTCCCCATCACGGATGGGGCTCAGCGGTTTACCCAAGCCTGACGGCGAAGGGCAAAGTACACACTGGCCCGTCCAGTGTAGCGCGCTTGCGGCCCCGGACATCGAAGGGCATTAAACGTTCATTAAACATTAAACGTTCATTAAAGGATTACGAAACGAAAAACATTACGGAACTAGAACGGGCACTCGGTAGAGCGCATACCTTCGCCGCAGCTACTGTTCTGTACTTGGCATGGGAGTGTAGGGAACAGAACAGTGAACAGTTTGGTGCTGATTTCATGCAAATCGGATAAAAATTGACCGCGCTATGGTAAAAATACGATTTTGACCTTTTCGTGACCTTGACCTTTGACCCGATCGATTCCAAAATCTAATCAAATGGTTCCCGGATAATAACCTATCATCCCACCAAATTTCATGCGAATCGGTTGAATACTTTTTGAGTTATGCGAATAACATACACACACACACACAGACATACAAATAAATACACAGCGATCAAAACATAACCTTCCGCTTTTGCGAAGGTAATTACGTTCACACCGTCACGTCAAACACTACCGTGAACACATACATCATCACAACATCGTCACAATGAGAACATCGTCACAATGAGAACATCGTCACAATGAATGTTATGCGAATGCGAATGTTATGTGGGAGTCCAAACCTGAGAATGCTGGAGACCAAAGCTGAAATTGGGAAAACTAAATAGCCTATTTTACTCCCAGGGGTCCCAGGATTACCCACCCAAAATATCTTTGCGATCGGTTCAGCAATTTTTACGGTACCTTCGAACAGACAGACAGACGGACATTTGGTGAATTATAGTAAGATATGTTATGTTTAAATTAGATGAATCGATTCCAATTTCATTCTTGAATTTTTTTTTTTTTCTAGAAACCCTTGTATCATCGGGACATATATATTATGTTTGATGTGAGCATTGACGATCTCTATTAAAGGAGCCCTGCATGAGGACTCACACACTTCAAGTCAAACAATTTTAAACCACCGCACCGCTTCCCCTCCCAAAAGAGAAAATCAGAAACAATAATTTTGTCGGTAACTCAATCCAATACCAAAAAAAAAGGACAGATTATCAAAAGTCCTCACCTGAGCATTTGACTTAGGGAATCGAAAAGACAGTTGAGTACAGCCATGAGCATGAGCTGAGGTTGAAGGAGAAACCACAGAGAGGGAAAATATATTACATATCAGTGCACATTACACCCATTATGATGTAAATTCTTAAATTACTGCACTTAATTAATAAATGAAATTAATTAAATTACTTAAAATTTGATGAAGGTTTCAATCAATGAGTTGAAAAACTGGGGAGAAGAAAAAGCAAACACCAACCCTGGGCAGAAAAGGTGAACTGCCGACAAGGATTGGCAGAGAATTCTACATGCGCAGTCGAGCCACAAACATGAAAATCTTGCAAGCTACTACAAGGGCTCGACGACGTGCAAATTGAAAAATATCCACAAAAACGAGCATTGCATACTATCAGACTTTGTCCATGAACATGGAACATGGTCCTAATACTGAAGAACCAAATACGCCACCTGTAGAAATGCTGCGAAAAGGTGACTTGATCAATAGGAGATGGATGGTTATGCGATGTCGAAAATACCAATCCATGTTAAACTACTAGAAGGGTTGGCTTATGGAATAAGCCTGAAAATACTGAAACAGTCGACCCTGAATGCATTGTGCCAGCCGTTCAGGCTGATGGGAGCAGTAGCAATGGTTGAGGAATGTTCAGTCAGCTTGCTTCGGAATGCTTAAAATTGTAAGGTCGAATGATAGAAGTACCAATAATCACACTTTCACACTGTATGTGCATCTGGATTATTATGGTACTAGGAAGAGTACCCATTCCAAGTGGTGGGAAAAGCTAGCATAGGATCCCCCTCCCCTCTCCCCCACTCCCCTCTCTCTGCCGATCTCCTCCCTCCATCAATCACCTCTCCCTCTCCAAACCCTCTCTCACTCCCCCAATCTCCTCCCCTCCCCATCCTCTCTCCCTCCTCCAATGTTATGACAATGTTATGACTCCAATCTCCAATACTCCAAATCCCAAGAACACAGAACAGACAATGACGTTCACGGGATCAAAAGTTGACACAAAAAGTAGAATCCGAATCCAAAAAGATCGCTACTGGTGCCTCTGGCCAGTAATAAAATAAAATCAAAATACGGTGTAAAATAAAAATCAAATATATCAGCTTTTAATGAGCATATACGATACAATCATAACGGGTGCACAAAACTCAACAAAGCACACAGGGTTATACACACAAAGTTATGGATTACGTCCGATGAATTATTTGGAATAATGGAATGGGAAATGGGAACGGGTCAAAATGGGATTCTAAACATGAATGGGTCAAAAACGTTAGGTGGGATTTCTTCCTTCCTTCCTTCCGTGTAAGAGTTGCTTCATCAGGATGAAGATTACCACGGGCCGTGCATAGGCACAGAACGCTGGCTTGATTGCTCAATGCCTCGAAAAAATAGCGAGAAGGATTATGTAATGAAGCCAAAACATTGCAATTGCTTAGGCGCATATATAATACATATCGTTTGTATAGCTTGGATTGATTCCAACTCCACTGGGCCATAAAGGAATTATTATCCTATAGATCGGTAGGCTTGAAGCACGAGGCCTACACAAATTGTGTGCTTCAGAATGCCTATGGCAGCGATGGGCTGCATCCTTTTGACATTTGATGATGCTTTTCATAGTTGCTGCTGTTGGTCTTTTTCACACTAATGAGAAAAGTTATAGGGAACTCATGGTGATTGTGATTATAACACTTCTGTTTTGAGCAGTTTCACCTCACGTCCCGTGGAATGTATTATTTAAATACATATAGAGTTTTAAAAAAAAACCGAATTCTTTTCCGATTTCACTCTCGATTGTAACAATTATTTAGGCCACGAGTTCCGATCGAAAAAATATTGAATCAAATTTCGAATTTCAGCTTTTAATAAGCCTATACGGTAATCCTGCCAGGAGCCAATCACAATACACCTAGCCTCACACAGCCAATCACTGTTACAGGGAATGGACAGCCAACCTTGTCAGGCATATATATATATGAACATGAACGGGTCAAAATGTATATATTGCTGTGGTTTTTGGAAACCGCCATGGAATAATGGCAACCAACATACAGCTCCCTTAGAATAGTTATTTCATAGCAGAACATTATCAAAGTCCTTCCCCTTATTTCGGGTTAGTATGTCTTTATGCGTTGTAGACGGGTCAATATACAACCAGAACAGCCGTACCCCAAAAAAATTGCAAATTTTAGTTTTATTGCATTTCCTTATATTTTAAGACGTACTTAGGAACATATCAAAAGTTGGACAGAAATGGACCATGGGAAAGTAAAAATTTTTGACATGATAAAAATGTCACAAAACCATGCACGATTCACTACGTCGAAAACGTCTTTGGTTTTTTATTTTTGTTTCTTTTTGTTTATATAAATTAATTTGTTCCACTGAGACCAGCTGCAAAGGCAACATTTTATAACACTTGTTTCGTGTCTTTAACAATGTTTACATCTGCTACCTGACACATGTCTTTAACAATATGACCTCCCAGCATGTAGGCTAATGACCTAATTCCTCACTGGTAGTTGTGCAGCTTGACTGAGTAACAACTCCACATGAATGAGTTAATTACACCTAATTAGGACTCAATTGGACAACGTTGTATGGTAAACATTGGAGATACAATACAATACAACCAAGGAGATACAGTACAATACAACCAAGGCCAAGGCAGTAGCAAAAAGACAGGTAGGCCTATGCATACAATTGCCCCATATATTCTACATGTATTTTGTACTCCTACAACTGTAGTGTATGATGGTATTTATTTTCCAGGTTCTAGAGTTGTGGGGATGCATATTTATTTAATAGGAATGGGACCAGTTGATTGGGGGAAGCGGGGGGGGGGGGGTTCTATCAGTATGTTTTTCTTCTGGACTATACATATCTTTTCCTGGTGCACCTTGTGACTAAGCAACAGAGCCCTTGTATATAATTCATTTCAGATGCAGAAAGCAATGGGATGACCACTATGCAGATTATTCCATAGTATGTTTCCTCCTAATATATATCTTACATAAATATCTCAGTTTCAGGGGCGGAGAATGCTCTGATGGCATTCAATGTATATGGCCAATGTAAATTGACTGCATGCTTCTAAAAGATCTCATTTTTGTATTTTCAGAGATAGAAAATGAACTCTTTATATGGTAAAGAGACCTGCCCTTTATGCCAAAGGGGATTGGACTGTGAGGAAACAGTATCAGTTCGTGAGAAAGGAGCAGAAGGCATCAACCGTGCAAGTGCCGAAAGGGGTGTTGACATCAGAATTCTAGCTGGTACCAGTGTTCACAAATCATGCCGAGTGAATCACATAAACAAAAAGGACATTGCTTTAACCAAGAAGGATCATGCGGAATCAGGTCCATCAGTCAAGAGGAGTGCTCGCATTTCCCTGGGACCATATGACAGTAAAACACATTGCCTTTTCTGCGGCACTGAAGTTAAGGAAGAGGGCCCAAAGCGAGGCCATGCAGAAACAGCCAGTTTTGGCTACGTGAAGACTGACGCATTTGTTAAAACTATATCAGTTCATTGCAAAACAAGGAGCGATGAATGGGCCCTTGCTGTTCAAGGCCGCATTGAATATTTTGAGGGTGATCTCCATGCAGCTGACTGTGTGTACCACAAGTCCTGCAACATTAATTTCCGCACAATGCGAGACATTCCACAACGGTTCAAGCCGACTGAGTCAAACAAGAGACGAAAAATGGGAAGGCCTAAGGACAGTGACCAGAATGAGGCTTTCGATAAGGTGTGCTCTTTTCTTGAAGACAATGATGAGGAACAGTTAACAATTACAGACCTCGTGGCTAGAATGGAACAATACCTGGGCGATAGTGAATCCAATGCATATGGGAACCAATACATGAAGGAACAGCTTAAAAAACGATATGGTGAATCTATATTCATGGCAGAGGGTAGAGGCTTAAAAGACATTGTGACATTCAGAGAAAAAATGTCCCAGATCCTCCGTGACCACTACAATGCACCACGAGAAGATGATGAAGAAGCACAAAAACGTGCAATTCTTCAGACTGCTGCAAAACTAATAAAAAGTGACATAAAAACAACAGTTGCACCACATGGGGATACATACCCAACTACTGCAGACCTAAGCCTTACTGCTGCATTGGGGTATGTCCCAACTAGCCTGCGATTCTTGCTGCAGCATCTTTTGGTCGGGAAAGATACATCTAGGGAGGTTGCTGGTATTACCGCACAATAGATCCAGCGTTACTATTCCAGAGGTTCTTAGTGGTGTCACAGACGGGAGATCTCCAGATAGGTGAAGTGATGAAATATGAACTCTGCCCATACCCAATGTCTCTTTTTGAGGCAAAAAACATCCTGCGCCAGCCAGATAAACCACAGTTGGCGGAGGCAATAAGGAATTATGCTACAACCAAATCTGACAATGCTGTCAACCAGACAGTTCCAGGAACAGATCACTATGTTCTTGACGGGGGATCACTTATTCACCGCTTAAAGTGGACAGAGGGATTCACCTACAGTTCCATTGCAGATGAATATGCCTCATTTACAGTACGACACTATGGCAAAGCTACTGTTGTGTTTGATGGTTATGAGGCTGGGCCAAGCACAAAGGACTGTTCTCATCAACGTCGGAATAGAAACAAGAATGCCACCAAGGTTAACATTACGGAGTCAACAAAATTTGTTGGGAAAAAGGAGGACTTTCTGTCGAATGAGTCAAACAAGCAGGCAATGATACTGTTGATTATAGAGGTGTTGCACAAGGAAGGCTGTGAGGTGATCCAAGCAGAGGGAGATGCTGATGTTGAGATTGCAAAAGCGGCCGTCGCAAATGCGGCTTCCAGATCTACAACCCTCATTGGAGAAGATACAGATCTCCTTCTCCTCCTGCTCTTCTATATGGTGGAGACAAACTGCATTGAACTCTATTTCCGTTCTGACAAGGCAAAATCAAATGTCTACAATATCAAAGTCCTTCAGCAGATACTTGGAAATGCAGCCTGCAGAGATATATTGTTCCTTCATGCATTAACTGGCTGTGACGCAACGTCTCGTGTCTTTGCGATTGGAAAGAAGTCAGGGTTTCAAAGAATCATCAAGAAAGAAAAGGAACTGATAGACAGCTCAAAGGTGTTCTGTAAACCACAGCAGAGTCAGGATGTTATTGAAACTGCAGGCTGCAGAGCAATGGTGGCATTGTTTAAAGCAAATCAGAACGACTCATTGGCATCGATCAGATACAACATTCTCTGCAAAAAGGTTGCAAGGGCTAAGGCATTTGTCACTCCTGAAAGACTGCCACCCACATCCGCTGCCTGCAAGTTTCATTCTCTGCGGACCTATTACCAGGTAATGGAATGGATGGGCCTTTGTTGTGGAATGGAGCCAACGGAGTGGGGATGGAAGGTAGAAGGAGGAAAACTTGTTCCAGTGATGACAGACAAAAGCCCTGCTCCAGACATACTACTTCAGATGATTCACTGCAACTGTTCAGGGGGGTGCAAAACACTAAGGTGTTCATGTAGGAAGCATGGATTAGAGTGCACCAGTGCATGTGGACATTGCCAGGACAGCAACTGTGACAAATGAGTGTTGAACCAGACATAGAGGAGGAGGAGGAGGAGGACGATGAAACTGGAATCTAAGACTAGAAGGCATATGGTACTTCCACATGTGTCAAAATTGTCCAATTTTTTATATGTGGCTTTCCATGTCATAGACTGGCAGAAACAATCAAAGAACATATATTTGTGCAAATATTTACTTTAAATTGCGAATGGTCTCAGGATTAGCACTGGATAAACTACCAGCAACGATCATAATACAAATATTGGTGCAAAATTTACTTTAAATTGTTAGTGGTCTGATGATTATCAGTCAATTTTTTTACGTTTTATCTGCCGGCAGCCATCTTGTTTTCTGACGTCACTGAGGGACTTTCCCATGCGTCAAAATTGTCCAACTTTTAATATGTTGTCTTCCACTTCATAAACTACTAGAAATAAGCATAAAACAAAAATTTGCAATTTTTTTGGGGTCAGGCAGTATATTGACCCGTCTATTGGGGAGGGAAAGACAAGCCCTCCACTCATAAAGGATATTTAGCCAGGCAGATGCACCAGGAATGCATCCACAGTTATTGATTCAAAGTCTTGAAAGACAGAAAACCAAAGACCATTGGGATATGCACCAGGTAAAAGTTCCTTCGAGAGGGTTTGTGAAGGGGAAGCGACAACCCACCAATCAGGGCCTGAGGAACTGTGGGGAGGCTTGAGGGGGCGGAGTGACGGGCTCCATCAATCAGGAGTCCGGACACCCTCACGCAGCAACCCCACCATCGCCAAGGTGGACAAAAAGGCCTGGCACACGTGTTTTCTCCCCCTATTGGCCGGTGTCACTCAGCACATGTGCATCCGCTCTAGGTCGGACTCTCTCACAGGCCTCTGCACGTGACTCACTCTCTTGGCCTCAGACTTTGTTGGCTGTGCACGTGGGCTCTAGGCCGGACCATCTCATAAGACTCTGCATGTGTGCACGACACTCTCCCTCTGCACGTGTGCATGACTTGGACTCTTACTACACGTGCCTGCTTTACCTGCCCGTGTTCGTGCTGGGACTCCCTGCCCAAGTTCGTGCTGATGATCGCCTTTGCCTGCTCGTGTTCGTGCTGGGGATCACCTTTACTTGCTCGTGTTGGGGACTGCCGTTTGCCGGCCAGGTGCTCGTTGGTGAGGTCGAGACAAAAGGCGTCGCGAGGAGAAGCATCTGGTAGGATTGGGATCCTGTGAGCAAGTGCTCACAACGTTCATTCTCCCTCCCCTCCCCCATGAATGTGTGCTGGGTGCCCTTGTTGTATTTATTCATAGTAATCGTCATAAGGCGTATAATAAGCTAAGTTTCTGCTTCTTGTGCCTTTTTCTTTCCTATCGATAAGTTTCACTGTAAATATTTGTAAATAAATCGAACCGTCAAACGTTTCCTTTCCCTCTGTCCGTGAATGTCTTTTCTTTCATTGGTCCGCCATTGCTCGCACCAAGAGTAGCGATTGGCCGTATCAAAATTAGCATTAGCCCGGCGGGTACCAACGGTTGCTCGGCCGTCTAAATTTCCATCCAGGAACAAAAGAAAGTGGTACACCGCCGGAGGGTGCGGTACGTTCCCCGATTGAAACCATCATTTGGTACAGGTAAGCGGTGTCAGACAATTGCACCCTGCTATCGCGCGACGGATCAATTGGCGTTCGTAGTTGCTGGTTCGCAACCGGAACGGAGGCTAACTCCCTTGTAGTAGACCCCAACCCCGGGCCATAACAATATATATATATATACAGTCATGTGAAAAAGTAAGTACACCCCATGTAAAGTTTTGACTTTTTCAACATATTTCAACATACAGCTATTTGATCTTTATTTCAACAATATTTATAGATAAAGGTGATATAATATAACAAATATCATGAAACATTTACATTTTGTAGTCCATTGTATAATTTAAATAAACATCAATGCAAATTTCGCATGTGGAAAAAGTAAGTACACACTTGGCTCTAATAGGTGGTATTGCCCCCTTTGGTAGAAACAACCTCAAGTGGGCGTTTCTCATAACTGTCTACCAGTCTCTGACATCGACGAGCAGAAATTTTTGCCCACTCTTCCATGCAGAATTCTTTCAGCTGTGCGATGTTTGAGGGGTTTCTTGAATGCACAGCTCGTTTCAAATCCCCCCACAACATGTCGATGGGATTTAGATCCGGACTTTGACTTGGCCATTCCAGAACCCTCCATTTCTTTCTTTTCAGCCATTCCTTGGTGGATTTGCTGGTATGTTTAGGGTCTTTGTCATGTTGCAAGGTCCACCTTCGGTTGAGCTTCAACTTTCCAACAGATGGCCTCACATTATCCTCAAGCACCCTTTGGTACAATGAAGAATTCATAGTGGATTATATGATGGTGAGCTGCCCAGGCCCTGATGCAGCAAAGCTGCCCCAAACCATAATATTTCCACCACTATGCTTTACATTGGTATCAGGTTCTTGTGGTCAAATGCTGTCTTTGGTTTTCGCCAAACATGTCTTCTGGTACTGTGGCCAAATAGCTCCACCTTTGACTCATCTGTCCAGAGCAGATTGTTCCAGAAGTACTGGTATTTGCCTCGGTGTTCATTGTCAAACTTTAGTCTTGCCCTGATGTTCTTTCTGGACAGCAGAGGTTTCCTCCTGGCACACCTCCCATGTAGATCAAATTTGTGCAGCCTCTTTCTAATGGTAGACTCGTGCACTTTGACATCAACAGTGGCAAGAGCTACCTGTAGGTCCCGTGATGGCATTCTGGGGTTCTTGGAGACTTCTTTCAGCATCTTGTGGTCTGCTCTCGGGCTGAACTTGCTGGGGCGGCCTGGCCTGAATAAGTTGGCAGTTGTTTGGAATCTTCTCCACTTGTAGATGATCTTCCTGACAGTCGAATGATTGATTTCAAATTGTTTGGAGATCTTTTTAAATCCCTTCCCAGACTCGTAGGCATCTATAACCTTCTTTCTGAAGGCCTCAGAGAGCTCTTTTGATCTAGGCATGGTGACACCGCACACTTCAACAACAAAGAGCAAACCAAACTAAATGTCTGAGGTTTAAATAAGACAGGTTCCTCCAAGATCCTCTCTGACGATGTTCTAATCATTTGCACCTCAGCTGGTGCACCTGATTCTAATTTTAGGTATTTGAAGTAGTGATAAATGTAGGGGTGTACTTACTTTTTCCACATGTGAAATTTGCATTTATGTTCATTTAAATTATACAATGGACTACAAAATGTAAATGTTTCATGATACTTGTTATATTATATCACCTTTATCTATCAATATTGTTGAAATGAAGATCAAATAGCTGTATGTTGAAATATGTTGAAAAAGTCAAAACTTTACATGGGGTGTATTTACTTTTTCACGTGACTGTATATATATATATATATGTTTCCGAATGACTTCGCCTGTGTAGTACAAGTCTGGGATGAGGAATATCACATGGATCTTGCCAGACACCACATTATCCAGAAAATTAAAATCATTCATGAGATTCGTTCCAACATCTTATCAGAACAAGTGATTTAAATATATTTAATAAAGCTTTTTTTTTTTTCTGGAGTTATTGAGAAAGTGCTTTGTGGCTGTGAGATGTGCAAGCCAATAATGATGCATCTTCTTACCAAAACCTCGCAGACATGAAGAAAAGCTTATGCTGCACATGTGACATACACCATATTTATTCAAATGTAAGTGAAATTGTTATTCTCAAAAAGTGGAGTTATTTTAAAATCATATCATCACCGCCATGAAAGATATGAAAGGTGTTACTAATTAAATTGACTGAAATGTGTAATTTTGCAAAATGGCGACCTGTCCAGGATTGTAACCCCGAGCCACAGAAACCGCCTTGGCAGTTTTACGTGCTCGACGTCGCAAGGAGAGCAAAACAAACATAAATGATGCAAACATATAAATGAAAAGTATACCTCATTTTCTTGGGAGCTCCCAACAACGTAGAAATAAAGGTCAACACTGCTTTTGTAGACAATGGTGAAACCATCCAGCAAGGCTATTTCACCTGCAACGCGTCACAGCCGGATAGAGCGCACAAAAGCACGAAATTAATTAATCATTTTCAAAATAATCTGCGATGAAACCGACGTTGCAGATGCAGCAACAAGCCGTCGTTTACTTACCATCAGAACGGTAAGTTTTGTTGAAAATGTTCTTTTCGAATACTCGCTCCTCCTTGCCAATGGCATGGATGTCTTCATAGTACTGTGTGCGCGCAAAGGATAAACAGAACTTAGAGGTGCAACACATTTTGAAAGATATGAAAGGTGTTACTGATTAAATTTACTGAAATGTGTCATTTTACAAGAGTTAGAAATGTGCACACCTTTGAAAATAACCTTTCTCCATCGTTATCCAGGATCAGAATTGCCTTGACAGTGTGCAAACTCGGAGCCTGGAATGAAGTGCAACACAACCAAGTGATACACCAATCAACATGACGACTAGTACCTTACTACCTTAACTTAGCTATCTATAGCATTGTCATTCTCGGTGATGAACAGGTACGTTATGGTACCAATGGAAACCGTTGACCATGAAGGGGTATCCCGACATCCTGGACCCTTACGACCTTTCTTGCACTGGGGGGGTGTGGTGCTTCACTGGAAAGCATCTGCACATTTCTTCCTCGATACGGAAAGCATCACATAATGGTCAGCACCACCACTGCACCAGATCCGCTATTCCCACGATACAATTCATCCCACAACGCTTACCAGGCTCCGTGCGTCCATCTTTGCGCACTGCCGACGTGGAACTGTGGAAGGCTTCGTGTTGAAGGACAGCCTCTCGGGGGGCGTATTCGGTGAGATGATTGTGGGCGTGTCCACAGACGTGATTCATGGTGACGTACCGTACGCCTTCCGGACCCCATATTGAAACGGGGTTTCATTCCTCACACCCAAAGTACTATGTAATGCTGATACTAGTTCCACTTTCAAGGTGTCCGAGGTCAGATCGTGTCTCGTATAGCTCAGCCGTAATGTCGGGTTTCTTCTTCTTTACACACAGTTGCGAGTGGAATGCATCATTGGTTGAGGGTGCAGGTGTGCCGCTGATGCCACGCCCTCTGTAGGTTAGGACAGGAATTTGTTCAAGGTGTCGCACGTGGGATCTTTAATGTCCACCAACTAGTGTTAGCAGACGGGACGCCCAGTTTAACGTCCATCCAAGCGATGGCACACACCTTGAGGCCTCGCGCTGAAGGTAAGGACAGCTAAGGTGGAATAAATATCGGTGTGTTCAAATGAAAGGTACAGGACTTCGTGAGTGTTGTAAACATGATCTGCAGGTCCTCGGTGATGTTTCCATTGCGTTGGTGTCTCATATGTTGATATGATGATGTCATATGTTGGTGTCTCTGCTGTCATATGTTGATATGATGACGTCATATGTTGGTGTCTCTGCTGTCATATGTTGGTATGATGGTCATATGTTGGTGTCTATGCTGTCATATGTTGGCGCCTCTGCTGTCATATGTTGGTATGATGATGTCATTGTTGGTGTCTATCATATGTTGATATGATGTCATATGTTGGTGTGTCTACTGTCATATGTTGGAATGATGATGTCATATGTTGGTGTCTCTGCTGTCATATGTTGCTATGATGATGTCATATGTTGGTCTCTGCTGTCATATGTTGGTATGATGATGTCATATGTTGGTGTATCTACTGTCATATGTTGATATGATGTCATATGTTGTCTCTACTGTCATATGTTGGTATGATGATGTCATATGTTGGTGTCTCTGTCATATGTTGGTGTCTCTGCCGTCATATGTTGGTGTCTCTGCTGTCATATTTTGGTGTCTCTGATGTCATATGTTGGTATGATGATGTCATACGTTGGTATGATGATGTCATACGTTGGTATGATGATGTCATATGTTGGTGTCTCTGCTGTCATATGTTGGTATGATGATGTCATATGTTGGTGTCTCTGCTGTCATATGTTGGTGTCTCTGCTGTCATATGTTGGTGTCTCTGCTGTCATATGTTGGTGTCTCTGCTGTCATATGTTGGTATGATGATGTTGGTGTCTCTGCTGTCATATGTTGGTATGATGATGTTGGTGTCTCTGCTGTCATATGTTGGTATGATGATGTCATATGTTGGTGTATCTACTGTCATATGTTGATATGATGTCATATGTTGTCTCTACTGTCATATGTTGGTATGATGATGTCATATGTTGGTGTCTCTGCCGTCATATGTTGGTGTCTCTGCTGTCATATGTTGGTGTCTCTGCTGTCATATGTTGGTATGATGATGTCATACGTTGGTATGATGATGTCATACGTTGGTATGATGATGTCATATGTTGGTGTCTCTGCTGTCATATGTTGGTATGATGATGTCATATGTTGGTGTCTCTGCTGTCATATGTTGGTGTCTCTGCTGTCATATGTTGGTGTCTCTGCTGTCATATGTTGGTGTCTCTGCTGTCATATGTTGGTGTCTCAGCTGTCATATGTTGGTATGATGATGTTGGTGTCGCTGCTGTCATATGTTGGTATGATGATGTTGGTGTCTCTGCTGTCATATGTTGGTGTCTCTGCTGTCCTATGTTGGTGTCTCTGCTGTCATATGTTGGTATGATGATGTTGGTGTCTCTGCTGTCATATGTTGGTATGATGATGTTGGTGTCTCTGCTGTCATATGTTGGTGTCTCTGCTGTCATATGTTGGTGTCTCTGCTGTCATATGTTGGTGTCTCTGCTGTCATATGTTGGTGTCTCTGCTGTCACATGTTGGTGTCTCTGCTGTCATATGTTGGTATGATGTTGGTGTCTCTGCTGTCATATGTTGGTGTCTCTGCTGTCATATGTTGGTATGATGATGTTGGTGTCTCTACTGTCATATGTTGGTGTCTCTGCTGTCATATGTTGGTATGATGATGTTGGTGTCTGCTGTCATATGTTGGTATGATGATGTTGGTGTCTCTGCTGTCATATGTTGGTATGATGATGTTGGTGTCTCTGATGTCATATGTTGGTATGATGATGTTGGTGTCTCTGCTGTCATATGTTGGTATGATGATGTTGGTGTCTCTGCTGTCATATGTTGGTGTCTCTGCTGTCATATGTTGGTGTCTCTGCTGTCACATGTTGGTATGATGATGTTGGTGTCTCTGCTGTCAGATGTTGGTGTCTCTGCTGTCATATGTTCGTGTCTCTGCTGTCATATGTTGGTATGATGATGTTGGTGTCTCTACTGTCATATGTTGGTGTCTCTGCTGTCATATGTTGGTGTCTCTGCTGTCATATGTTGGTATGATGATGTTGGTGTCTCTGCGAAGCGGTTTTAAAGCGTTGACGAGGCACACACAGGTAAGGCCATCCAGAACACCTGGCATGTGGTGTTCATGACAGACCAAACAATTAATGTGCTGCAATGCAAACAGACAGACTGCTTCAATTCCTCGGCGGGACTTTGGTTGCCATTGCATTTACTTCGTTAGCACCACACGGTGAGTTTCATTTGGTGCAACTTTACACCGCAGTGAACAGGAGGGGGTTGTATATGATCAACCGTCCTCCATTATAACTGGAGGCTTCAGGGGTGGAGGATTGTGCGAAGGTTGTTGAGGGTCGAACTGACACTCTTGTCGAACACTTACTCTTTACATAAAACAATACCGGAAGTCTAACAGCGGCATAGCCGGCCTTGTAAAATATTATAAACCACAAACACACATGATTCGTTTTTTAAACAGTCGCTTTGCTGTTCATAACATTAAACAAAGAAATTTGGAGCAATCCAGACATCCATGAGGTAAATTATACTTACAGAACTAAGGGAAGATCTACTGTAATCTAGATTATACCCAAGGGTTGGTTACATACCGTATTGTTGGAAGAGACGTAACGCCGATGCTTTCGATATTTGATGGTCATTTTAACAATCGGTTTATTTGTGTTTCACACTGAATGAAAAACGTAAAGGTGGAGCATGGCGATTGTGATATATGACAGATTCGACGATATGAACGGCATATAAATCAAAATGGCGGTGTGGAGTCAGCCATCGTAATGACATCAGACGTAATCACATCACCCCGTCATGTGACCAGATCCTCAGCTCTGATTGGTATACGTTTGAGGGGACATACAGACAGACAAACTGTTCTAGACGGTTTTGCCCTATGGGCTACGCCATTAAAAAAAAAAGTTTTTGTTTTACTGCATTTTTTTTATTTGGCCTATTGCTTGAAAAGCATTTATTAAAGCATGGGGTGGGGATAGGAGGGATTGAAAGTGAAATGGAGGTAGGGGAGCGAGTGGTGTAAGGTACAAATGAGACGGGTGGTGGAGAGGCGAGTACTGTTGGTGAAAAAAACGGTGGTGGTGGAGAGCGAGCAGTGGAAGAGACGTGTGTGTGTGTGTGTTTCATTGGTTATCTCCATTTGTGGGACCAGTACTCCGAGGACACAAAGTATCCACCTCCTCTTCGGTAAAGGGATCACGGTTCATTGCCCAAGCTGTCCAACTTTTTTTGTTCCGAGGGCTCTTTTCAGGATCGTCAACAAACACGGATTGCCTCCAGTTGTAGTTCATTTGTGGTAATATTCCCGGGGATGGTTTTTTAAATCTCAGTGAGGTTCTTCTTCATCATTCCTGTTGCTCCAATTATCACCGGTACAATTTCGAACCTTTTCAGCTTCCACGATCTCTTAACCTCATTTTTGAGGTCCTGGTATTTCGTCATTTACTTGATTTCTGTGTTGTTTTGGCCAAAATCGCTGAGCACTGATATCTGTCTTTTCTGTCAATTTCTGTTCTGTCAACATCAATGCTGTCTTTTCCTTTTTGTCCCTGAGTACAATGTCCGGACACAATGCTTTGTTTCTATGTTCACACTTGATGGAATCATCAGGTTGTACATGAGCATGACGTCATTTCCAATGATTGCCCTTGGTTCGTGTTTCCATGGGTTTTCTGGTACTGGGATGTTTAAATTTTTGCAGATATGCCAATGAATCACTTTGTTGCGCCGTTGTTTGTAAAGTTTTTTTTTGTATACTGAATCGAGGCTCGTGAAAGAGCTAACATTTACTTCACACACAAATCAACCAGACAAACAAAATATATAAAAAGAGGGAGCGGAAAACAAGATGGGGAGAGAAGGGGAAGCACACAAAACATTTGAGAGCAGGGAGATGTGTGGAAGGGAGAGGGCTTGGGGGGAGGAGGCGTGGGAAGGGGGGGGGGGGGGAGGAGGCGTGGGAAGGGGGGGGGGGAGGGAGAAGTATAAAACACAAGGACACCAAGGACTTCCAGGACAGAAGTTGGTATTTCAAAAAAGTGGAATTGGGGTGAAATTAGCAGGGGTATAAAAGATCAAGGTTTTGGATGGGGGAAGATAAGAGATGGGGGTGAACAGCTGTTTTAAAGACCTGGAGAGTGGAGTGGGATTGAAGAGAGTGAGGGAGTTTGTTCCAGAGGCGGGAGAAAAAAGGAGTGAAGGTGAACAGAGAGTCTTGATTTTGGCAGTTTGACCATAAGAGGGTTGCATGCAGATCTTGTGCGACCTGTAGGAATATTTGCGGGACAGAGCCCAGAGAGAGCTGGGGGGGCAAGGCCAGAGAGGAGTCGGTAGAAGACGGAAAGACCACCAACCTGCCTGCGGTGAGTGAGTGAGTGAGAGGCCCTTGGAGTTAGCTTCATCGCAGGAGATTCCAATGATTCTGAATGTTTTGGTTTCAACAGCGTGAAGCCGAGCTAGGTGTGAGGCAGGAGCACCAGCCCAGAGGGGAGAGCAGTATTCCATTGAGCTGCGGATGAAAGCCTTGTATGTGGTGAGGAGCTCAGGTGTGCCAAGGAAGGACTTCGCACGACGGAGGAGGCCCAGTCGGCGACTGGCTTTGGAGGCCAGATTTGAAATGTGGTTTTCCCAGGAAAGATCATGGCAGATAGTGAGACCCAAAAGCTTGAGTGACAGAACTTCTTGGAGAGGATTATTCAGAAAGTGGATGGGAGGGTTGTCCAGTCGGTCTTTTCGGAGAGACATCGTAAGAGTGAGATTTGTCAGGATTGAAAGACATGTTCCATTTGTTTGCCCAGTCTGTGATTTTGTCCAGGTCTGCAGAGAGTGAGATTAGACACAGAGTGAGATTAGATTAGTGAGACACCAGATTAGAAGTCTGATAAGTTTTTTTTGCATCCCAAGAGCAGGTGACTAGTACTTCCTGTTTCTGTCTTGCAGAATCTACACTTGTCCGTCTGGCTCAGTCCCACCATCTTTTTAAATCCATTGGTGTAGTGTCCTTGATCCTAGGCATTTATTATTTGTTCTCCATCCCAGTTGAGCTCACCTCTTCTTAGCCATTCCAATGAGCCTTCTTTGTTTATCCCCACTGTCAAATTATTTTTTGTATTTTCTTTCTCTTTTGTCATTCTCCCAGTTGTTGGTGTATATTTCTTGATATTTCTTTTTATATATTTATTGTCTTTTTTTACTATTGTTGGGGCTGTATTTGTTGCTGTTTCATTTTCTTGTGCAGCATCTTCTATTGGCACCTGTTTTTGGAAATTATTTGTAAGGGGAATAAAGGATACTTTTTCAGGTTTATTGTGTTCATGTTTGTTTATTACCCTCACCAGAGAGGGTATTGCATTTGAGTGCGTTTGTTTGTCCGCACAGAATAAATACGATTTTCTCTGCAACCGTTGGTCCGATTGACAGGAAATTTTGACCATAGGTGCAACTCCACCGGAAATTTTTTTTAATGCTAATTATGACGTCATCGGTCACGTGGTTTGGCCACCATCTTGAAAAAACCGAAAATCTTTGCACCTCTATCTCTGAAAGTGCTGAATAGAAAAAATAGACATGGCTCATTGTAAAGAACTCTCAATGGGGAATAAAATGTTAATGTCATACATAGGTACCTCCATTATAATTCGACAAGTACAAAACTTCATCTGATCAAGAAGAAATTTATTGAGCACAATCTAGGAATAAATGTTTAGAAAAAAAACAAGCGTTACGCCTAGGTCCCCCGTCGGTGAAGTGATGCGAATTGACAAAGTGGAAGATGCAGAAAAACATGCTATGATATGATATTTCGCTCACAAGGTTCAGACATACATGGCGGCGGCCATCTTGGATTTTGACGTGGCGACCCAATTTTCAATAGCCTTCTTCCTTGTACCTAGATACACCCAAACACCAGATTAGAAGTTGGTACTTTGCTTATTTTTCAAGATATTTCACTCACAAAGTTCAGACATATATATGGTGGCGGCCATCTTGGATTTTGACGTGGCGACCCAATTTACAATAGCGTTCTTCCTTATGCCGAGATACACCCACACACCAATTTAGAAGTTGGTACTTCGCTTATTTTTCAAGATATTCATCTCACAAGGTTCAGACATACATGGCGGTGGCCATCTTGGATTTTGACGTGGCGACCCAATTTTAAACAGCCTTCTTGCTTGTGCCTAGATACACCCACACACCAGATTAGAAGTTGGTACTTCGCTTATTTTTCAAGATATTTCGCTCACAAGGTTCAGACATATATATGGTGGCGGCCATCTTGGATTTTGACGTGAGTTGCACCCACACACCAAATTCGAATGCGGTCCTTCGCTTACGCACGCACGCAAGCACGCACGGGGGACAATAATGTCCGGTCACGTGGTTTGGCCGCCATATTTGTTTCAACACATAAGCCTAAAAAACCACTGAGAACATCCCGGCGAGGGTTTGCAATCTCTGATTGCTCTTTTTCTTGTTTACAAATTGCATCTGATAGTCTGTTGAGCATTTCACATGTACTCAGCTGGTCCCACACTCGTCGCTCCTATGCACCTGGTTTTTTTTTGTATACAAGATCGAGGCTCGTGAAAGAGTTAACATTAATTACACAAAAAGTCAAACCGACACATAAAACACAAAATAAGGGGAGCGGTAGACAAGATGGGGAGAGAGGGGGAAGGACACAAACACAGCATTTGAGAGCAGGGACATCGAGAGAACAGTGGGAGGGAGAGGGCTTGGGGGGAGGTGGGAGAGGGATAAAACATATGGACACTGCAAGGACTTCCAGGAAAGAAGTTGGAATTTCAAAAAAGTGTATCTGAGGTGAATTAGCAGGGGTAGAAAAGATCAAGGTTTGGGATGGGGGAAGATAAGAGATGGTGGTGAACAGCTGTTTTAAAGACCTGGAGGGAGGAGTGGGATTGAAGGGAGTGGGGGAGTTTGTTCCAGAGGTGGGAGAAAAGGGGAATGAAAGAGTGAAGGTGAGCAGAGAACCTAGATTTTGGCAGTTTTAACCATAAGAGGGTTGCTGGCACATCTTGTGGGACCTGTAGGAATATTTGAGGGACAGAGGAGAGTGGTGCTGTGTTGTTCTTTCAAGGTTGAGTTCCATTAGGCCGCTCCCTCCCTCTCATCTTAGCAGGTACATTCTCGGGATGCACTGGTTTTTTGTAAAAACATTTTGTGGATGCTAAGGAGTTTTCTTGTTTTGTTGTTTAACTTGTTGATTTCTGATTGGGGCCAGTTTATTATTCCGCAGATATATTGGAACACTGGTATTGCGAGCTGGTTTATGGCTTTGATTTTGTTTCTTGGGGAGAGGTACGTTTTCAGGATCAGCTTCGTTCTATGTAGGTATTCTTTGGCGATTTCTTTGCACATTTTTTTTTGACATATTTGGGTGGCCCTCTTCTACTCTGAAGTATTTGTATGATGCTTCGTTTTCCAACTGCTGTGATGTTGTTTCAAGGTCAAGTGTGTGCATGTAATTTGGTTTTTGCCCTTTCCCCACATGTGGGTGGGCCTCAGCAGATGTAACTGTAACTCTTCCACACACACACGACTCTTCCACTGCTCGCTCCCCATCACCTCAGCAGATGTGTACACACCATACCACTGTACAACACGTCAAACATAACATGTATAAAATACAACATGTGCAAACGTGTATATAATACATAATATGTGTGCATACAATACACAGCATATATCACGCAAAACAAAGCATGCCAAAGCAAAACAAGTGTAAACCATAATTATGCATGTGTACGTACTAATTACGACACATGCACGTGTGCGCACACACGCAGATGGTGACAGCAGGCTAATGTGGTAGGTCAAGTGGGTTACCACTATTGATTGATGACCTGAATGTCCCAAACTGATCAAGATGGTACTTACTGGCTTTGCCAGGCAGACAGTGGTTTAGAAGCAAGATCCAGATAGGTTGTTTGAATGTGGGATCAATGGAGGGCAGAGGATTTGAGGTGGTAGGGATGATGCAGAAGGAAGTGTTGCAGGGGACCGAATGGAAAAGAGACGGTGGAGTTTGGCAAGAGGATGCATGCAGGAGGAGCTGGAAGGAGTAATGGCATGGGAACAATAGTATTGGAAGGTAACGCAAGTGGTCAGTGGAAAGATGGGTAGGGTAGGATAGTTCGGCATGGGTGGTGATACTGAGGAAAACAATGTGTGTTATGTCAGTATATGGGCCACAACCAAGGACTGGGGCGGAAAAACAAGAATTCAAGGATGCACTGGAGAAGATGATGGGAATGGTTGACTTGGAGGTGATGATGTGCATTGCGGTGGACTTCAACGTGCATGTCAGAGTAGCGGAGCAGGGTGAAGAGGAATGTGTTGGTAAATTTTGTTTGGGGACGAATAATAGAGACGGTCGGGAGCTGGTGAAGGTGGTGGCAAGAAACGTGTTGGCCATAGCTGGTTGGTTCGTTCTTTCAAAAGCAGGACAGACAGAAAATTACATATAGGAGTGGACAGTAGAGAACTGAACTGGATTTGTTGGTAGTGAGGAAGCGACAGTTGTGGAGGCTCAAGTGTTGTAAGGCAATGGCGGGAGAGGATGTTACCACAAAGAAAAAGCCAGTGGCGTTTGTTATACGCATTAAAACAAGCGTTACGCCTAGGTCCCCGTCGGGGAAGTGATGTGAGTTGACAAAGTGGAAGACGCAGAAAACATGCTATGATATATTTCGCTCATAAGGTTCAGACATACATGGAGGCGGCCATCTTGGATTTCGACGTAGGGACCCATTTTCAATAGCGTTCTTCCTTATGCCTAGATACACCCACACACCAGATTATAAGTTGGTACTTCACTTATTAGTCCTCTACCGGTGTACACCGGAGGGGACTATAGGTTTGCACACCGTCCCTCCGTCCGTCAGTCCGTCAGTCAGTCCGTCAGTCCGTCAGTCCGTCAGTCCGTCCGTCACGCAAAGAACAGTTTTCCGGACCTTTTTTCTAAACGCTTAATGCTAATGATTTCAAACTTGGCACATCGTTTCCTCATGATAAGTTACAGATCAAGTTTGAACTTCACGACGTTTCGATCATTTTTGACAAAGTTATGGCACTTTGAACTTTCGGAATTCTGATAATTCTGCTGATCCTTAACTCAGTGCCATTTTAAGTTTTAATTTCCTTTAAAAAAGATTTTCTCTGCAATAATAGGACCGATGGAGATCAATTTTCACCATTGGAGGGACTCGGTCTGGAGAATATTTTAATGGTAATTATGACGTCACAAGTCACGTGGTTCGGGCGCCATATTGTTTTTCGTGAAAACACGAAAACCCCTTTTTCTCTGCAACGGCTGAACAGATCGAGGCCAAACTTTGCAGGCAGAATCGCATACCCATGACAAACAAAAAAAGTCAGCGAGCATGACGTCATGCGTCACATGGTTTCAGAGTTATGACGTTTTTAAGCATGAACTTTTAAAACCAAGCCCCTCCCTCATTTTTGATCCAATCAAGGGAAAACTTCACAGATCTGTTCCGCATGTCAGTCTACTAAAATGTCCATTTGGAATTTGCAGTAGCTCACGTGGTTTGGCAGATATCGTTAATTAAACGAAAAAAATTTTTTTAAATGGATATCTCTTGAATCGCTTTATTGATCGACGTGAAACTTCATACTATAGTAGAAGTCATGAAGAGTAACAAGTGTGCAAAATTTCAAGATGATTGGATGTACGGTCTGGAAGCTAGAAGTTGTTATTGCGTGAAGAAGAAGAGGCGTAAAGTGTGCGGATTTAATTATTTATCACATGTACAGACTGACAGCATCGTTGGACACGACCTGTCGCGGTCATTTTAATCTCAAATAAAATTCTAATTTAAGATTTGTCAATAGCTGAGGTATATTAACAAACGAATAAAACAGATTTGGTCAAATTCTGACTTTTTAAAGTCGATCGCATTTGACAGAGTTGTGACAAGCTGAGGAAGAAGAAACCTCGCGTGGCTTCTCCAATGTGCCATAAAAAAATGGATATCTCTTGAATCGCTAGTACCTCAGACCGTGAGTTGGTAATAATTTCTATAATTCACACAGTTTGTGAATACAATAATACAAGTCACACAAACAGTACCCTGTTTGTCGTTAAAGGCGGCAAAACGGGTTGGCGGCAGGAAAGGCATCCGGCCGTAAAACATTGCTTCAAAAAGGGGACCGAAAAACAACAACAACCACGGTTCCCGAAAAAGGCCAACCCCCGCTTTGCGGGGGAAAATGGCCTCTAAAGGTGGTTATATTTTTATATATATATATATATATATATATATATATATATATATATATATATATATATATATATATATATATATTGTTACAGATACGACTTTGATGGTATGGTGGGCCGAGCGGGATGGCCGCCGTATCCGTACAAGTTACCCCGATTGCACCCGGGGTTGACTAATCGCGCTATGCTGGCTCAATAAGAAAAAGAAGACACCCGGCTGGATTACAATGACACAATACGACACCAAGGGTTCAGTTCTCAAGTATATTCGTACGGAAAAAGGTTAGATTACAGGGGCTAGAGGGAAACATAGGAAGGTGGGCACTTAGACACAACCTTATATTAACCCTAGACAGACCACAGATAAACGGGACAACGCTGACTCACACGGGATTTGATGGCAAGGAAAGCGGCAGTCGATGGCTCAGGTGCACCTGGCTCCGGGACAGAATCACGTACGGTGGTGTCCAGCAGATGCGGGGAGGTCGCTCAGCGCTCGTGGGTCGCGACTTTGGTGGAGATGCCGGGGAGGTCGCTCAGCGCTCGGGAGGGTGGCGTCTTGTCCTTCCAAGCTCGGGGCGCATCTGACGTCACGTCCGGCGCGGGGCCGCGTATATCCGGCGGGGAGTGACACGCCCTCGGCTCGTTAGCGCCGCCCCAGATGGCATCGGCCCATGGCTTCTCATTGGGTGCGGGGGTTACCGGCTCCGCCCTTGACGAGGGGCCGACAGGGAGCCCCTTCGTGGTAACCCCGTGGAGCGCGTGGTCAATGGCGGCTAACCGAGCCGGAAGGAGGACGCCCACTCCCCATGCCGTCACCGCGCCGCCCCCCTCTTTTGTTGTTGTTGTTGTAGTTGGCGCTTCTTCATGGGGAAGAGATGCGGAGAGGTATGGGGAGGTCCTAAACTTCCTAACAGGTGCCATATAATCACATTCTGGTGCAACGAAGAGTCATAATTAATGGAAACAAGTCCTTAACTGACATAGATTAAGAATAACTAGCAAGATGTCCTATAATTGTCTACGTGTGGTGCGGGGGACCTGGGCACGACATTTAATGGGGGAATGAAGGGGAAGATCGGCTCTAATGGGTGTTGTTTACAGACAATGGGACTAGGGAATGGGGTAAGGGGAGAGTTGGGGAGTATCGGAGAAAATAGGGGAATATTTACAAGCGGATATGGAGGCCAAATTCCATATTCGCAACATTGCACCCTTCTCTACCCTCGGGGCGTCCCGACCCGATAAATTTTTACCTACTTTAGTGTGGCACGCAATGTAGTTCCCTCTACTATTAACTCTACCCTGAGTGCGACAGTTTTATAGATATTCACAAATGAGTAAATATGTCCCCCTGCGACGTTGCACCCTTCTCCTCTCAGAAACACACCCACAGGATAACCGAATCCGGAAAGAATTCTCAAACTAAACATACAGCCGGTAGGGAGCATTATTTACAAGACTACGCTGATATCTACACTACGATCCAGGACCTGTCTTTGGAGGAACACATGCAGATGTTATGCATAGAGAGAGCGCGCTTGCCAACATCGATACACCAACCCACGAGTGCTCTGTGGCCGACGGCCTTTAATAACGTGCAGAGCACCCTTTCCGAGCATCAACAGCACCACCCCACCACCAATCGGTGCAGTCACCATTGTTCAATGATATAAAAATAACTTCAACAACCCCTAACCCTGCAGGTGTCTCTTGCTCTTCGTGTGGCCTTCAGTGGTGTTAATTAAAAGTGGTTCACCTGTATGGCATAGGTGCCACGTTGACCCATAGGTCCATCCCCGGGTGGTGCTTGGCCGCAAACGAACTGCGGTCCATCGTGGGTGGCCACAAACATTGCGGTCCATATGGTGTATCGATCCAAGCAGCAAGCAGCGAAAGTGCAGGCCCACAACTGCGTAGCCAGCACCTCTCTCTCCTCTCTCTCTACCCCAAAGCCAGATCCTCGGAGGTGGGAGACAAAAGAAGCAGACAAGTGAGTAAGGTGGTAAGGGCGCAAAAGTGCACGCAATGTAAGGTAATGCACACTGGGGGCACATGGGAACCAGGTGAGACAGGTACGTTCCTATCGTACGCCCCCCCCCCCACCAGGTAACCTACATGGCCCCTCCCTTACCCCTTACTGCATCCACACAACACAACACTACTCATAAACATCTACTTTACAAATCAACAAACATCCCTACTGTCTTCCCCGTTCCTCCCATATACCAAATTCGTCTTCTCTCCCTCCTAACCAATCAAATTTGCCATTTTCAACTCTCATCAAAATTTGCCATCTCCAACTCAACATCATAATTTGCCATTACCAATTCATCATCAGTCCCTCCTAGGGAGGGAGAGATGGAATCACCCCAATGTCTCATCCACGTCGTGATGCGTCTCACAAATCCACAGCAATCTCATTTCCTGCACACAGAACAAAGAAAACACAGGTGTGGAGTCATCATCATCACCACAGGTAAGTGGCTGCGTATGGTGCGACAGGTTCATCAATCCTAACTATCTCCTAAATGACTTTAACAACTTTACACTACCCGGGGGCTTTCTCCGGCCAAACCATTGGCCCTCTTACACTATGGGTTCTAAAAACCAATTCCCATTGGCCAAACTGTGGTGCTCTTCAATTTGGGGTCTCACTCCCCCGATTCATCTCCCGGTGCCCTCGCACAATTTCTGGGCTGTGGCGTGTACCTCTCCCAGCGGGTCTACCCACCTGCACACCTCCACCACTGCAGTTGCCACCCGAGCTTACCTAGCTCCTCACCCTAACCTATCTACCTGGGGAAGGCCCTCTGGCGCTCTCCCCACTCCGTGCCCTCTCTGGCACTGGGCTGCCCGATCCACACCCGGGATCCTCAGGCACCCACTCACAACTACCGGCTCCCAGAGCCCACCTGCGGCCTCACCTGGCCGACATCCTCACAGTGGTGGAGTGCCCAACCAACTACACACACTAACAGGCTACACGCCCAGCCATTTCCACAACACTAATGCACCCATTCACAACACCATTCTGCAACCGCACCACAAATGCCAATATCCAACCACAATTTACCTGCACCCTCTACCTAACACTTACACTACCCGCCCCGGGTGCTCGTGAAAGGGGTCCACTCTTCCCCCATCCACACCTTCGCACCATGCACACCACTCCGTACCACTCACTCCAACTCTCTCCACACACCTGTACTTGCACACCTGTGCTCTCATTCTTGGTGCCGCCTGCACCCTTCTCTCCCCAAGCGCATTCGCGCTGATCCACACACTCACTACTCACTCACTGCTCCACACACCTGTCCAGTTGCACACCTGTGCAATCACACCTGTTCCATCCTCACACACACGGCATCATCTCAGCTAACTACTCCCTTCTGAAACTTGCGCTTCCCAGTCGTCCCTTTAAACTATTGCGCTCCCACGTCATTATCATCCATACTAATCTACCTGCGTCCCCACTACAGGTATCAGTCACTAACTAACCTTAACGTTACCTAAGGTCATCTTCTCTAGATCCCTACACACAATATCCTAACCCACCCGGGCTAGTTTTCACTGCCATACACCCCATAAACTATTGCTCCTTTGCCCCACATGGGAAGGATGGTGGATTTGCCATCCCACCACATCGGGGGTCTCTCACTACCAATTTTGCACATCAAATTGCAACAAATTAAAAATTTGCCAATCATCTGCCAATCACTGTACCATTACCAATCATCACTCTGCCAATCCTTTGCCAATCATCAAATTTTGCTTTTCTCTAATTTTGGGTCCAAAACACTAACCTCATCACCCAGTCGACTCACTAATACCTCTCGGTGCGCCAATTCCTGTCCAAAGCCCGGCTTCGTAAAGCCAAACAATGGATGCTGGTTGTTTTGTGCCAGCGGCTGGATGCGTCCGGCACTCGGTGCAGGGACGGGGGCTTACCCGGGCCGAGATCCCACGCATCACCTCGGCGTGGAGCCATCCAATGTCCCGATCTCGACCTGCCGGCACGTCTCAACACAACGCGGTCGCCATAACGACCCTTCCTATCGGGCTGCCAGCTCCGCCTAGTGGAGCACGGACGCGGCCGTTCAAAGCGAGGCCCAGCACGCACCGAGGGCCTGACTCGGCTATAAGTCGTTCTAAACTCTACCCCGTCTAACGTCGATGCTTCACCTGCATGCTTACATCCCGCAGCCCGTTCCTTGCTCACACATCCAGCCGTGCCCATGCTCCTCGTACCTTTCCTTACACACCCAGGTACCCTCATTCCACTCACAGCCTTGGTCACACACCTGACCACCGAACACTTTGGCACACATTCGTTGCTCGCACACCTCACCAATACACCGCTTCGCACCCCCTCCTCGGTCACCTCCTCTGTGACAATCACAGGTGTGCCCTCATTCGCACACCCAACCACGTGCCTCACCACCAATTCCAGCGTGCATTCCCACTCACGCTCTACCATTCCAGGTGTGCATCCTTCCATCCCAGGTGTACATCCTCGCTCACCTGTCACAACTAACTCACGCTCCATGTCACTCTCACTACTTTCACCTCCATTCCTGACAGCGCACTCACCCTTACTCTTGACAGCGCACTCTTTCCTCATGCACCTGTCCGTCACACACCTTTCTCGCGCACACTCTCCCGTTACACCCTCTGTAACACTCACCACAGGTGGACACTCTTCCTTACTTCTGACAGCGCACTCTTTCCTCATGCACCTGTCGGTCACACACCTTTCTCGCGCACACTCTCCCGTTACACCCTCTGTAACACTCACCACAGGTGGACACTCTTCCTTACTTCTGACAGCGCACTCTTTCCTCATGCACCCCAGAGTCGGACTTTCTCGCACACCTCCTTTTTCGCACACCAGACCTGTCGCACACTTCACCAACGGCCTCTCACGAACACCCGGGTCTATCTCGACCCCCAAGCTTATTAAATCACCTGGCGCATCATACGCACGACCATATTGGTCACCACTTACACCGGGTCCTCTTTCTCTTCGCTTCTCCTCCATCACCTGCGAATCCCTCATCCGGTTAATGAGCACATCATCACGATCCGAACACAGACTCTGGACCAATTCTTTTACCTCCTCTTTTATCTCTTTCTTATCCTCTCTCCGTCGCTTTTTAATTTCGCTCACCCCTTCTTCCACTTCTTCTAATTTTTGCTTCATCTCCTTCATCTCTTCGTGCGCCCCTTTAAGTTCTTCCTCTAACTCCACTTTATTTTTTTCTATGTGCTCCCGCACCTCCCGCTCTTTAACCTCCATTACCTCTACCACCTTGTCCATTTTCCTCGTCAGGTCCTCATGTACCGTCTGACACTCTTTTTTAATTACCCCTACGTCCTTTTTCATCTCCTTCTGTGTCGATTTTAAACCCTCTATTACCGCTGTGTTCTTCTTTACCTGGTCCCCCAACTCCTTTTGTCCCACTGTCAGTTGTTCTACTCCCAGCGTCAACTCCTCTATACCACCTTGCAATTTTACAGTCCCCTTTCTCACCTCTTTCTCCATGCGCTCCTTACAGTGCCTCACCTCCTCGCGCACTCCTCCGACCTCCTCACTCACTCCTCTTCTGATCTCCTCTCCCATCACTTGCATCTCCTGCCCAGATGCTACCCTCATCTGCTCCATTTCCTCCCTGTGAGCATCCAGTTTGGTTTCTACCCCCATTCTGACCCCCTCTATCTGCTGCCCCATTTGGTTAACTTCCCTTTCCGCTTGGTCCCTCATGTCCCTCAATTTGCCTTCCATGGTGTTTTCTAACCCCTCTAACCCTTTTTGCATCCCTTCCATTTGATTCTCTTGAGCGGCCATTCTGTTTTCTACCCCCGTTAACCCCTCCTGTATTTCCCCTAATCTATCGTCTAATTTCCCAAATTTCATGTCTAATCCCTTAAAATTATTGTCTAATCCCTTAAAATTATTGTCTAATCCCTCACTGGTACCCCTCGCTTCGTCCCTCATTACCCCCATTTGCTCACTCTGAGCCCTCGCTTCGTCCCTCATTACCCCCATTTGGTTTCCCAACCGCTCACCCAATCGCTCAATTTGGCTCCCCATACTCATCTGTACAGCTGCCTGTAACTGCGCAATGAGGGCCTGCATGTCAATCGGCTGCATGTTAAAGCCCGCTGATACAGCCGGCTCGGCTACCGCACGCTCGTGCGAGGCGCCTTTTTGCGCGCCCGCTACTTCGTGCGTGACGGCGCTATTTTGCGAACCTGCCGCCCTCACTGCTTCGCTCTCCTCTTGTCCCTCAATTTGGTCCTGGATCGACCCTACCTCACTCTCCTTTACCGGACCCCAGCCGTCTTGATCCGCCATAGCGCGACTTTCAAAACTCGGTTTTTATTTTTTTTTATTTTCGTAAAACAAATTGAAATTTCGCCGTTATAATTTCGCGCGGGAAACGCGCTCCGAATCGATTTTCCCTCCCAAAATTTGGGCCTAACTAATTTAGTCCCGGGTTCGAATTCCACTCCTCGACACCAATTGTTACAGATACGACTTTGATGGTATGGTGGGCCGAGCGGGATGGCCGCCGTATCCGTACAAGTTACCCCGATTGCACCCGGGGTTGACTAATCGCGCTATGCTGGCTCAATAAGAAAAAGAAGACACCCGGCTGGATTACAATGACACAATACGACACCAAGGGTTCAGTTCTCAAGTATATTCGTACGGAAAAAGGTTAGATTACAGGGGCTAGAGGGAAACATAGGAAGGTGGGCACTTAGACACAACCTTATATTAACCCTAGACAGACCACAGATAAACGGGACAACGCTGACTCACACGGGATTTGATGGCAAGGAAAGCGGCAGTCGATGGCTCAGGTGCACCTGGCTCCGGGACAGAATCACGTACGGTGGTGTCCAGCAGATGCGGGGAGGTCGCTCAGCGCTCGTGGGTCGCGACTTTGGTGGAGATGCCGGGGAGGTCGCTCAGCGCTCGGGAGGGTGGCGTCTTGTCCTTCCAAGCTCGGGGCGCATCTGACGTCACGTCCGGCGCGGGGCCGCGTATATCCGGCGGGGAGTGACACGCCCTCGGCTCGTTAGCGCCGCCCCAGATGGCATCGGCCCATGGCTTCTCATTGGGTGCGGGGGTTACCGGCTCCGCCCTTGACGAGGGGCCGACAGGGAGCCCCTTCGTGGTAACCCCGTGGAGCGCGTGGTCAATGGCGGCTAACCGAGCCGGAAGGAGGACGCCCACTCCCCATGCCGTCACCGCGCCGCCCCCCTCTTTTGTTGTTGTTGTTGTAGTTGGCGCTTCTTCATGGGGAAGAGATGCGGAGAGGTATGGGGAGGTCCTAAACTTCCTAACAGGTGCCATATAATCACATTCTGGTGCAACGAAGAGTCATAATTAATGGAAACAAGTCCTTAACTGACATAGATTAAGAATAACTAGCAAGATGTCCTATAATTGTCTACGTGTGGTGCGGGGGACCTGGGCACGACATTTAATGGGGGAATGAAGGGGAAGATCGGCTCTAATGGGTGTTGTTTACAGACAATGGGACTAGGGAATGGGGTAAGGGGAGAGTTGGGGAGTATCGGAGAAAATAGGGGAATATTTACAAGCGGATATGGAGGCCAAATTCCATATTCGCAACAATATATATATATATATATATATATATATATATACACACACACACACACACAGTGCAATACATGCAGGCCGCTTCATGGAGCGACCTTGCGGGCTTATCAACAAGGCGAGGCGTGACACACGTGTCTCAGCATACCTCAGATCAAGTTTGAAAACCAGCATCAACCGTGCATAAATTTGCATATTCGATCATTTTTGACAAAGTTATGGCACTTTGAACTTTGGTAGGGGACATGTATTGCAGCGCAATACTCAGAATGCTTGTTTTTCAAGATATTCTGCTCACAAGGTTCAGACATACATGGCGGCGGCCATCTTGGATTTTGACGTGGCGACCCAATTTTCAATAGCGTTCTTCCTTATGCCGAGATACACCCCCACACCAGATTAGAAGTTGGTACTTCGATTAGTCCCCTACCGGTGTACACCGGAGGGGACTATAGGTTTGCACTCCGTCCCTCCGTCCGTCAGTCCGTCCGTCACGCAAAGAACAGTTTTCCAGACTTTTTTCCTAAACCCTTAATGCTAATGATTTCAAACTTGGCACATGGTGTCATGATAAGTTACAGATCAAGTTCGAATTTCACGACGTTTCGATCATTTTCGACAAAGCTATGGCACTTTGAACTTTGGGAATTCTGATGATCCTTAACTCAGTGCCATTTTAAGTTTGAATTTCCTTTAAAAACCAATTTCTCTGCAATAATTGGACCGATTGAGATCAAATTTTCACCATAGGAGGGACTCTGCTGTAGAATATTTTAATGGTAATTATGACGTCACGTCACGTGGTTCGGCCGCCATATTGTTTTTCGTGAAAACACGAAAACCCCCTTCTCTGCAATGGCTGAACAGATCGAGGCCAAACTTTGCAGGCAGAATCGCATACCCATGACGAACAAAAAAGTCAGCGACCATGATGTCATGCATCACATGGTTTCAGAGTTATGACGTTTTAAAGCATGAACCTTTAAAACCGAGCTCCTCCCTCATTTTTGATCCAATCGAGGGGAAACTTCAAACATCTGTTCAGCATGTCAATCTACGAAAATGTCCTTTTGGAATTTGCGATCGGGCACGTGCTTTGGCAGAAATCGTTAATTAAACGAAAATATTTTTTCTAAAGGATATCTCCTTTATTCTAGAGTTCTCCTCAAGCCGCACCACGCACCCTCAGCCTCGCGAACGTCAGCATCACAACACAGCGCGTGCTTTCGGGAGGGGCGGAGCCAAGCCGAGCAACATATATATACACATCGATCATTGATCGTGAACCGGAAAATATAATAAATTACTGATATTTAGCGACTCGAAAGGTTCATCAACTTATTTTCTCATGCTTCTGCTGACCTGTCTGCAAGGTGTATAAATCGAAGTCCTGAGTGCGAATCACAGGTGAGCCCGTCCTGAGGTAATTAGCGATTGGGAACGATTCAGAACCTGTGGAAAAATAACACTTGGTAATTTCCCCAACAGTTTTCCGGACGACAGACTGCCGGTAGGGAACATGTATTGCAGCGCAATACTCAGAATGCTTGTTTTATATTGTTTGGCATTTTCTACAAGCTATGGAATGCCCCTTATTAGTCCCCTACCGGTGTACACCGGAGGGGACTATAGGTTTGCACGCCGTCCCTCCGTCACGCAAAGAACAGTTTTCCGGACCTTTTTTCTAAACGCTTAATGCTAATGATTTCAAACTTGGCACATCGTTTCCTCATGATAAGTTACAGATCAAGTTCGAACTTCACGACGTTTCGATCATTTTTGACAAAGTTATGGCACTTTGAACTTTGGGAATTCTGATAATTCTGATGAGATCCTTAACTCAGTGCCATTTTAAGTTTTAATTTCCTTTAAAAAAGATTTTCTCTGCAATAGGACCGATTGAGATAAAATTTTCACCATAGGAGGGACTCGGTCTGTAGAATATTTTAATGGTAATTATGACGTCACGGGTCATGTGGTTCGGGCGCCATATTGTTTTTCGTGAAAACACGAAAACCCCTTTTTCTCTGCAACCAGAATCGCATACCCATGACGAACAAAAAAGTCAGCGAGCATGACGTCATGCGTCACATGGTTTCAGAGTTATGACGTTTTTAAGCATGAACCTTTAAAACCGAGCCCCTCCCTCATTTTTGATCCAATCGAGGGGAAACTGTTCTGTTCCGCATGTCAGTCTACAAAAATGTCCTTTTGGAATTTGCGATAGCTCACGTGGTTTGGCAGATATCGTTAATTAAACGAAAATATTTTAAAAATGGATATCTCTTGAATCGCTGTGTTGATCGACGTGACACTTCATACTATAGTAGATGTCATGAAGAGTAACAAGTGTGCAAAATTTCAAGATGATTGGATGTACGGTCTGGAAGCTAGAAGTTGTTATTGCGTGAAGAAGAAGCGGCGTCAAGTGTGCGGATTTAATTATTTATCACATGTACAGACTGAAAGCATCGTTGGACACGACCTGTCACGGTCATTTTAACCTCAAATAAAATTCTAATTTAAGATTTGTCAATAGCTGAGGTATATTAACAAACGAATAAAACAGATTTGGTGAAATTCTGACTTTTTAAAACTCGATCGCATTTGACAGAGTTGTGACAAGCTGAGGAAGAAGAAACCTCGCATTGGCTTCACCAATGTGCCATACAAAAATGGATATCTCTTGAATCGCTAGTACCTCAGACCGTGAGTTGGTAATAATTTATATAATTCACACAGTGCAATACGTGCAGGCTGCTCCACGGAGCAACCTTGCGGGCTTATCAACGAGGCGAGGCGTGACACGTGTCTCAGCATACCTCAGATCAAGTTTGAAAACCAGCATCAACCGTGCATAAATTTGCATATTCGATCATTTTTGACAAAGTTATGGCACTTTGAACTTTGGTAGGGGACATGTATTGCAGCCCAATACTCAGAATGCTTGTTTTTCTAGATATTCCGCTCACAAGGTTCAGACATACATGGCGGTGGCCATCTTGGATTTTGATGTGGTGACCCAATTTTCAAAAGGGTTCTTCCTTATGCCTAGATACACCCACACACCAGATTAGAAGTTGGTACTTCGCTTATTTTTCAAGATATTCCACTCACAAGGTTCAGACAATCCGTTTCCGGTCTTGCTGGCGAGGGTTCGTTTATTCTCAGCTCTCCACGCTCTCCATCGAAATCGAAGTTAAGTAATTGTTCCCATTTGTATTTTCGTTATAACTGTATTTATTTTATGGTGTATATATTGTCTCCCGACTAAGATTTTCGGTGCAAATCTTTCATACCTGTATTGAAAATCGTGTTAATTCGTGTCGTGTCTTGAGGCCTTGTACAGTGTACAGTGTACACTGTACAACCTTGAGGCTTTGTTTTTCTCTCAGCGGTCCGTCGTTTGTGATCCAATAACTTTCGTTCTCTGTTTTCCCAGTCTTTTCACCCCATAGCCTACTTCCTTATGTAAATCTCAACTCAAAAAAAAACAACAAAAAAAACATTTCCTTCTCTGTTCTCATTCGTTTATTCATTCTTATTCGTTCGTTCGTTCTTCGACCACGTGTTTCTCCCCCATTTCCCCAGATAGATTGTCAAATTTAAACTCGTTATTTTATCGTCCATGCGTTATTGTTCGATTATAGTTAGTTTTGGTTTGAATTTCCTGTAACTCGTAATTAATTAATCGTGTTCTGCTCCTCGTGTGCGGCCTTGTAGTTGTACCCCCGTCGGTGTTTGTTAACTTAAGCATGTTTTGCTTAGCTCTTAGTTTTTTCCCTTCTACCCCGAACATAATACTCTGTCTAACGTTCTAAATCCCCACCCCCCAAAAAAACCAAACAAAAAAACCAAAAACATTTATTTTCCTTTCTCCACGTGTACTGTTGTCTCATCCTGTATTTTCTGTCCAGGTGTGCTGTTCGCCCCGCCCCCATTATCTCCTTGCCCATCCACCGTTTGCCCTGTTCACGTGACTCGTGTTGGTCCCTCTCGGCTCTCCCCCCGTTGGTATTTTGTGCATATAAGATTGTTCACGGTTCTGTTTAAATATTATTTAAATATGTTTAACCTTTCCCCTTCAGTGTTTTACTCAGTGGTATTTTACAACACGCTGTTTTTCTTCCTATTTAAAAGGCTTTTCTCAATTTCCTCTCCAACTCATTCCACTTCAAAAAAAAGAAATTCAATATCTTATACGTCTCCCTCACTACATGGTCTAAATTCACATTCAGTCCATCCCTCCTCCATCGTTCTGAATCGGATTGCTAACTTGAAAATCACAACAAACCCAATTTGTTTTCAATGTTCGTCTTTCATTAATCATCCACTTTCTAAACTCCCCACTTGCCCCTCCCATCCAAATCCCCCCCCTTGCACCTACACTCCTAAACTCCCCCTTGCCCCTCCACTCTTAAACTCCCCCCTTGCCCCTCCACTCCTGAACTCCCCTCTTGCCCCTGATGCAAATCCCCCCCCCCCTTGCCCCTCCACTCCTGAACTCCCCCCATGCCCTTCCCCTCCTAAACTCCCCCCTTGCCCCTCCCCTCCAAATCCCCCCCCTCGCCCCTACACTCCTAAACACCCCCCTTGCCCCTCCACTTCTAAACTTCCCCCTTCCCTCCTAAACTCCCCCCTTCAAAACTCCCCCCCAACCCCTCCCATTCAAATCTCCCCCCATACCATTCCTCTCCAATTCTCTCTCCTCCCCCCTCCTCCTCAAAGCTGCCTCCTCCCCACTTCGTCTCCCTTCTATCTCATACCTCCACCCCCCCCACCCCCAACCTTCTACTTTCCTCTGCCACCCCCTCAAACAACCCCTCACTGTTCCTCATCCCTTCACCATCAAACCTTTCATCCTCCTCATCCTTCCCTTTCTTGGAACTCTTCTGCAATCTCTGACACACTATCAACTGCTCTCCCTACCACCCCCTCTCATCCTTCATCTTACCCTACTCCTCCCCTCCCCTGTCCTGTACCCGATGCTCCCCCTCTCTCTTCATTAACGGTATGGACCTCAAACATCCGGGGCCTTCGCTCAAACCTGACTGATCTCTCCATACAGGTTGCTTCTGACAATCCAGACTTGATCTGCTTAACAGAGACTTTCCTCCTTCAAGATGTCTCTGATTCCTTAATATCTCTTCCTGGTTACTCCCTCCTCCGGTATGATAGACCTGAGCCTCGGCCTGGTGGTGGGGTGGCTATCTTTATCAAAAACTCTCTTCCTCACTCTCCTTGCACTGCCCTCTCTCCTCCTCACCCCCAGGAGTACCTCTGGCTACGGCTTCCTCTCCACTCCCACCTTTTGTTCATATGTGTTCTGTACCGTCCCCCAAACAGTGATGACTCCATCTACATTTCACTGACAACATGGACCAACTTCTATCCACTCATCCCAACTCTCTCTTCCTTATATGTGGTGACTTCAACTGTCATCATGCCACCTGGTTGGGTGTGGGTTCCTCTCTCACCAGTCATGGCACCTCAGCAAAGGACTTCTGTGACTCACTGGGATTGACACAATCTGTCAATTTCCCGACCCGGATCTCAGCCAATGGAGTATCTTCTCTTCTAGACTTGGTTATGACAAACTTCCCTGCTAATGTCTGCTGCTCTTCTTCTGCTCCAATCGGTTCTTCTGATCATGTGCTTGTCAAAGTGGACATCTCTCTGGCCATTCTCAGAGAGCCTCCTCAGCGTCGACGAGTCTGGCATTTCACTCAGGCCGACTGGGACGGTCTTCAAGCAGCCATCAATCGTCTGGATTGGTCTCCCATCTCCACTGCCTCTGACATCAATTCTTCCTGGGAATTCTTCCAAAACAAACTGATCTCTCTCATGCACAGATTTATCCCATCTCGCCTTCAGTTGTCTTACCCTTCCTCCCGTCCATGGTACACTGAATCTTGTGGTGAGGCAGTTGCCCTGAAACAACTTGCCTTTGCCTCTTGGAAGGCTAATCCAACTGAAGGCAATCTCAGTTCCTTCCACCAAGCTCGGAACAAGTGTGTGTCTACCCTCAGGAGTGCCAGGAAGCACTATCTCTCCTCACTCAAGAATGAACTCTCAAACCTGTCTCCTTCCTCCAAATCCTGGTGGCGTCTGGTCAAATCCGTTTCTGGTGTTTGTTCCCCCTCCATCCCCTCCCTTACCTCAAATGGCCACACAGTTGACATCGCACGTGACAAAGCCGAATGCCTCAACTCTGTGTTTGCCTCAAAATCCTTAGTCCCAAACCCATCTCTCTCTGTTCCCACCTTTCCCAGTCGAACCCAACTGCTCCTGGACTCTGTGTCCTTCTCTCCTGACAAGGTGGAGGAGTTTTTGTCAAACCTCGACTCTGATTCTGCAACTGGACCAGACGGCATCAGCCCACGGGTCCTAAAATCCTGCTCTGCCGCTCTATCTCACCCTCTCTCTGTTCTTTTCACCCTATCTTTTGCTCAAGGTCATCTGCCAGCATCCTGGAAATCAGCAAACATTACCACTTTACACAAAAAAGGTGCAAAAACAGATCCTTGCAACTACAGACCAATCAGCCTGCTCCCAATTATCAGCAAAGTCATGGAATCCATCATTGCTTCGGATATGAAATCTTTCCTCTTCTCCAATGGCTTGATCTCTGATCATCAATTTGGTTTCAGACCAGGTCACTCTACTCTGGACATGCTGCTTCTGCTGTCTCAACAATGGATGGAGGTCCTCAATGCCAAACAGGAAATCAGAGCTGTCTCCCTTGACATATCACATGCCTTCGATACGGTCTGGCACCCAGCTCTGCTCACCAAACTCTCCTCCTATGGTATCCATGGAAATCTCCATGCATGGCTTGCGGACTTCCTCTCTGGTCGTAGTCAACGTGTGGCCCTGAATGGATTTCTCTCATCTCCCCTTCCTGTTCAGGCTGGAGTTCCCCAAGGCAGTGTGCTGGGCCCTGTGCTTTTTCTGGTCTTTATCAATGATCTCTCCGACTCTCTGGAAAATCCTCTCTATCTCTTTGCTGATGACTCCACTCTCTGCCGCTCCATTCCTCTTCCCTCATATCGGCAGTCTGCAGCCTCCTCACTCTCTGAAGACCTGGCCAAAATCACAGACTTGTCAAACAAGTGGAACATGTCTTTCAATCCTGACAAATCTCACACTCTTACTATGTCTCTCCGAAAAGATCGACTGGACAACCCTCCCATCTACTTTCTCAACAATCCTCTCCAAGAAGTTATGTCGCTCAAGCTTTTGGGTCTCACTATCTGCCATGATCTTTCTTGGGAAAACCACATTTCCAAGCTGGCCTCCAAAGCCAGTCGCCGACTGGGCATCCTCCGTCGTGCGAAATCCTTCCTAGGCACACCTGAGCTCCTCACCACATACAAGGCTTTCATCCGCAGCTCAATGGAATACTGTTCTCCCCTATGGGCTGGTGCTCCTGCCTCACACCTGGCTCGGCTTCACGCTGTTGAATCCAAAGCTTTCAGAATCATTGGAATCTCCCGCGATGAAGCTATCTCTGAGGGCCTTTCACTCACTCACCGCAGGCAGGTAGGTGGTCTTTCTGTCTTCTACCGACTCCTCTCCGGCCTTGCTCCCCCAGCTCTCTCTGTGCTCTGTCCCCCAAATATTCCTACAGGTCGCACAAGATCTGCCAGCCACCCTCTGATGGTTAAACTGCCGAAATCTCGGCTCTCTGCTCACCTTCACTCTTTCATTCCTCTTTTCTCCCGCCTCTGGAACAAACTCCCACACTCACTTCAATCACACTCCTCCCTCCAGGTCTTTAAAACAGCTGTTCACCACCATCTCTTATCTTCCCCCATCCAAAACCTTGATCTTTTCTACCCCCACTAATTCACCCCAGATCCACCTTGTTTGAAATTCCACCTTCTTTCCTGGAAGTCCTGGCAGTGTCCATATGTTTTATACCTCTCCCACCCCCCCCCCCCCTTCCCATGCCTCCCCCCCAAAGCCCTCTCCCTCCCACAGTTCTCTCGATGTCTCCATGTCTCAGTCCCTGCTCTCAAATGTTTGTGTTTGTGTCCTTCCCCCTCTCTCCCCATCTTGTCTACCGCTCCCGATGTTATTTGTTTTATGTGTCTGTTTGTCTTTCTGTGTGATTAATGTTCGCTCTTTCACGAGCCTCGATCTTGTATACAAAAAAAAAGAAGAAAAAAAAGACATATATGGCATCAGACATGCATGGTGGCGGCCATCTTGGATTTTGACGTGGGTTGCACCCATACACCAAATTCGAATGCGGTCCTTCGCTTACTTACGCACGCACGGACGGACGGACGGGAAAACCATAGTCCCCTTTCCTCCGTGGTACGACGGGGGACAAAAAAAAAAAAGAGGCGGCAAGTTAAGACATGGGGTTGGAAGATGTTAGGTGGGGGAAGTACAGGGACAACTTCGCAGTAGAGTACAAGCAAGGGGGAGGTGGGTGGGAAATGAGGAACTTGTCAAAAAATCCAGGTCTGGAATGGAAGAAGCACGGAGAGTGTTTAAGGGCATTGCAGAAGTGTTGTGTGGAAGATCCTCAGGAAAGGGTAGAATGTCGATTTGGGGCAGAAATCAGGTGTGGTTGACAGAGGAAGTCGGGGAGGAAGTTGGGGAGAAGAAGGAAGTTTGGAAGAGGATCGAGAAGAACAAGCATAGAGGGGGACAACTGGATGCAGGGTTGTTGCACCTGTTTTGCCACCTGTATGGGGCAAAATAAGAAAGCAGCAAAGAGAGAGGTGGATAAGGTGTAGAGATGATAGTTGCTGCAGGAAAAGTTGGAGTTAGTTAGACAAAGAGGCTGATGAATGTACTGTATATGAGAGGATTCAATTCTTGAGGACAGGGTTCATTGTGCCGATATGGAAGAGGAAGGGCGATGTTTAAGATCCGAGGAAGTATCGGGGCCTTAGTATCCTTGGTCATATCATGAAGGTGCTGGAGTGTTTTGACCAGGAGGATAAGGAAGAGTGTGGAGATGGAGATCGGCGAAGAGCAGCAGGAATTTATAACGGGGGACGACGGATGGGATGTTCACACAGAGAGCTGGTGGAGCAGAGCTCGGAGGTGCAAGGTCAAATGGCACTGGGATTTGTGGACCGGGACAAGGCCTACGACACTGTGCCGAGAGAGATGGTGATGGCGACACTGAGATGGATGGGTGTGCCGGCAGCAGAAGTTATGTTGGTGGAATCGATGTACAAAGGAACGAAAGGAAGAGTTTTGGTTGGTCCTATGTCTGAGGAGTTCAGTGTGAACATTGGTTTGAGCCAGGGAAGCTCTCAGCCCACATGTTTATCATGATGGAGCTGGTAAGGCGAACATGAGGGGTAGTACAGGGAGGATGTTGTATGTGACGGAGAGTAGACAAGAGATGCAGCAAGGAGGAAGTACTGTGGCAGTGGAGGAAGGCATTTGAGAAACATTGGCTGAAGAAGAGTATGGAGAAGACAGAGGTGATGTGGTCAGGCAGCAGAGAAAATAAATGAATATCAGGTGAGAGGGGAAGGAGATCATACAGGGAAAGTGGTTTGCATATAGTGGTGGGAAGGGGGAGGGGAGAGGAAGGGGGAACAGGGACTGTGGATGGTAGGTCAGAGGCAGAAGATTCAGGTGGGTGTGAATGTGTGGAGGAAGTCTGAGTGAGTAATGGCAGATACAACGACATCAGGAGTTTGAAAGGGAAGGACATTGTGACTTGCGTTGTGACGGCCTACCTTGACAATCTCAATGAGGTGGCACTGACGGAGACAAGAGGTGGCTGGTTTGAGGGAACTGGGTCAGGAGGATTGCACGAGTGAAGTGGGTGGACAGGAGGATGCGTGAATTGAGGGATGACATTGATGTGCAGATGAGCTTGATAGGAAGATTTTTTATTTTTTTTTATCCGGCTGAAGTGAGCTGGACACGGTGCAGATAGAGGAAGAGAGAATGGCAAAAGCGGAGGATAAGTCGAGGGAGCTAGGTTGGAGGAAAGGAGGTAGACCAAGGTTGAGATGGGAAAATTATGTGGAGGGATAACAACAAGGTGAGGGTGGTAGCAGAGTGGAGAGAGTTGGCTGAGGATGGGGGAAGGTGGAGCACGGCATTGAGGTCTGGTCGAAGCAGGGCAGATGCTTGGTACCGTTGGACCTCACCCCTCATTTAAAAAAAAAAGGAAGAGAAGAAGAAGAAGTCATACCATTGCAGTGCCTACGCCCAGATCTCAAAGCGTTCATTCAATTTGTGGAATAGCATCTGCTGAGGTCAGTGATTAATACATTGCTCAAAAAACGTGAAATACCATGAAAAGCAAGAACACGCTATTTTAACAGCAAATCCTCCAGGGTAACGACTACGACTTCAACCGCCACAAATAATCCCACCCACAATCCTGAGGGATCAGCGGCCGAGGGGGAAGAACGGTCAGTCGTTCACGAACCGTTTGCCAGACCTGATGTTTGACTTGAGCAGACTTAGGCAGGAATTTGTCATGAGTGGAACCTAATCTTCATTGAAAGACCCCGTGGGACTTTTAGCATCCAGTAGGTAATGGCAGCAGGTTGGACAACCAGCTTAACGTGAAAGACGGTGCTTTGCGAAGCTGCACCCTGCCTGCAAAGCACCAATCCGACAGTTTATATTTGGGACGAGAATCAAAGTCGGACTAGATGGCTCAAAGTTAAGTACCCCATCTCCGCACCATCCTGATGAGCGTCTTCAAGCAGCTTTAATTAAAAGAAAAAGGCACAAGCCTCCTTCGAATTCCACAGATTTTATTGCAAAAATGACAAACAGAAGGAAAAATAAAAGAACCAGCTCCATTCATACTTACCAACCTTGAAGAGCACATCCCCTCTCCAACCTAGGGAATGAAAACGCATTCAGTAATGAAAAAACAAAAGAAAGAAAACAGCCAGATTTTTTGTCAAATACTTTTAAAACCGGTTATACTTCATGAAAGGGCTTACCTATACCAGTATAAACGTGTCTTAGGCAAGGTGCTGTCTGCCTCCACTACCAGCTGTTGTATCCACTTGCTAAAAGCAACGCTGAGGGCTGTCACTACCCCCGCTGCTACAGTGGCAACCTAGCCCAGAGATCCTGGGATCAATGGTCAGGATGGAGACCTCCGAAGAAACGCATTCCAATGGCCGAAGACTTGAAGGAACCCGAAAAGCTGTGCAAATCACTGGCTTCAATCAGCTACTTCCTTCCTTTGCTGTCCTCGTCTTGTCAAAGATTCCTGGACACTCTTCCTCTGGATACAAACTGCAATCTTCTAAAGCAATACATCTAAATGCGTTCAGTGCAATTGCACATCTTTTTTCTGCCGATTTTTCTATTTGTAATTTACATATTAGATACGCAAGTATGGCGGAAATTGAGAAACAAACTGCCCCTTCACCCCCAAAACAATACATACACTAGCAAGAACAGTCCCCCCCCCCCACCCCCACCGCAATCCCCTCCAGTCTTCACGTGTACGTAATATATGGATTGCCCCTAATTTGTGTAAATAGCAAACATCTGCACAAAACGAATGACCAACATGCAGACGGCCGTTGCTTTTGCAACAGACGCCAAGTAGCACTACTCAGCTATAACATGTACAAGGACATCTTTATTCGCCTACGCATTTCAATCCAAGATTTGCAAGTTATAAACCAATGCGAGGGGAGGAAGATGGGGTTGAGGGGGAAAAAAAAAAACATTTAGTCCAGCCCACTTCTGCAATGACATTAATGGAAAAGTTTTGTACAATAACGCTTCCCCTGCCCACTAAAAATAAAAACACATGCAATAGAAACACTAACTAGATTATAACAAACCGATTTTCAAGGACGCCTTGTTATTGTTTTTAAAAAGTCGAACACAAGACGCACGACAACAATGCCTACGCAAATCGCGTACAAAAGTGTCTTTCACATCTGCCATATGCATCGACAATAACTCGGGATAATGCTAACATCCAACATTGCGGCACAGTTGCGAAAGGAAACAAAATAAGCTTCAATTAAAAAGAATCCAACCGAGAGGGTGACCAGTGAGCAAAGCAGGTACTTTTATTCTACCGGACAAGGTATTCTAGAGCATTTGTATATCTGCACAGCTAAAGGAAGCGAAAGGGGTGCAGAGTCCGGGCTGGAGGGTGGGGGAGGCTCGTGTTTCAAAAATCCTGATGGGCTAGATGTTGCAGCAGTGCCACAGTTGTGCCTGCCCTGCCCACCGCCTCTCTGGTCTCTGGCAATCTGCGCTGACAATGCTGAGAAATTTACTGTGGCTGTCCTGGTAATCTTGGGTCGTCCTACATACACTGTGCCCTGTTGGGATGCGAACATACGGACACAACTGTAAAATACTGCGCAGCGGGCCAAGAGGGTATTTAACAAAGCACAGATTGGATCAACTGATCGGAAGTGCAGCATTTGCACTTGAACTAAACTTTTGCTGCTGCAAACTTAAGAGGTGGAACTATTCCGACAATCAAGCAATTTCCACACGAGTTTGTAGTCATCGATCTACATATATGTACGTACATGTAAACCGATGCAAATCATATGATAGCCATCGTAAGCAAACTGTCACCTGAAATTATTCCGCCATTTAATATCTTCCACGCCCGCTGCCGTAGCCACCTCCCATGGACCCATATCCACCTAGAGGGTACGGGGAAATAAAGTGATTCACTGAAGCTTTTGCAACTCACTGTGACAATAAAATACTCAAACGTGGCAGCGCAGACCTGACAATAATCAAACTGCCACCAGTTGCTCGAAAGAAGCAAAAGGGGAAGAAATGGTCGAGCCAATAAAGCAGTGAGTGCCAAGTTGAGCCTACACCCAAAGAGCTTTCCCTTCATAAAGTGGCTTATTTTAGGTCAATTTCAACAACACCTACCACCATACGGGCCCCCACCAGAGCTCCTTCCTCCATATCCTCCACCTTTCATTGGTCCATAGTTTGATGACTGCTGGCTGTAGTTTCCAAAATCATTTCCACCATAGCCTCCACCACTTCCGCCACCGCCTCCGCCACTACCACCACCGCCACCACCACCATAGCCACCTGCAAAAATTAGTGGCAGAGTTATGAAATGCAAAAGTAGGACTGAATTTTGAGAAAGAATTTTTTTTAGTGTCGTCTCCAATAAATTAAATCCCTGAACCACCCCATCATTCTCCTAAACCTTCTCTCCACACCCACCACAACCAAAATCAGAGCTGCTTACCATTGCCATGCAAAAGCAACAATTCAGCAAATGTAAATCGCCCAAACTCGCATTGCGGAACGACTCGGCGCAGAGCCTCGAGCCGGTAGCGGAACGACTCGGCGCAGCGCCTCGAGCCGGTAGCGGGACGACTCGGCGCAGAGCCTCGAGCCGGTAGCGGGACGACTCGGCGCAGAGCCTCGAGCCGGTAGCGGAACGACTCGGCGCAGAGCCTCGAGCCGGTAGCGGAACGACTCGGCGCAGAGCCTCGAGCCGGTAGCGGAACGACTCGGCGCAGAGCCTCGAGCCGGTAGCGGAACGACTCGGCGCAGAGCCTCGAGCCGGTAGCGGAACGACTCGGCGCAGAGCCTCGAGCCGGTAGCGGAACGACTCGGCGCAGAGCCTCGAGCCGGTAGCGGAACGACTCGGCGCAGAGCCTCGAGCCGGTAGCGGAACGACTCGGCGCAGAGCCTCGAGCCGGTAGCGGAACGACTCGGCGCAGAGCCTCGAGCCGGTAGCGGAACGACTCGGCGCAGAGCCTCGAGCCGGTAGCGGAACGACTCGGCGCAGAGCCTCGAGCCGGTAGCGGAACGACTCGGCGCAGAGCCTCGAGCCGGTAGCGGAACGACTCGGCGCAGAGCCTCGAGCCGGTAGCGGAACGACTCGGCGCAGAGCCTCGAGCCGGTAGCGGAACGACTCGGCGCAGAGCCTCGAGCCGGTAGCGGAACGACTCGGCGCAGAGCCTCGAGCCGGTAGCGGAACGACTCGGCGCAGAGCCTCGAGCCGGTAGCGGAACGACTCGGCGCAGAGCCTCGAGCCGGTAGCGGAACGACTCGGCGCAGAGCCTCGAGCCGGTAGCGGAACGACTCGGCGCAGAGCCTCGAGCCGGTAGCGGAACGACTTGGCGCAGAGCCTCGAGCCGGTAGTGGAACGACTCAGCGCAGAGCCTCGAGCCGATAGCGGGACGGCACAGCAAAGCGCCTCAAACTGGTAGTGGAACGGCGCAATGCAGCGAGCAATGAGCGTGCACATCATGATGAAATAAAAACAACGAATGAAATCTTCCTTTGGAATGAAATACAAAATATATCAGATGCCTGACCAGCATCACCAAGAGGAAAAAAGTCCGCTGCTTGCAAAGTCTGCGGTCTACCTTCACGTTAACGTCTCTCTACATCTTAGCTTGTTTGGTCGTCGGGATCCTGTTTCCCCTCTTAATATGCAAATCATGCATAGTTTGTACATTCTTGGCCATCTGTTTGAAAAACCATTTTCACCGATTTTCTTCTCTTCAAGGAGCTAGCTGCAAGCTCTGCATAAAAAACCTGTTTTACATTACTCGTTTGCATAACAACCTCATCATTGCATTACAAATCGTTAATCTGGATGACATGCACCGCAACATTAGCCAAAATTGGTTTGTTTGAAGATCCTTTATATGGTAAGAGTGGCCATTGTAAGGTGTTCTTAAATATAAAGAGCTTACAGCCATGATTGCACATTGCTCCCACCACATATAAAAACAGAAAAATTTGAATTTAAAAAAAAAAAAATTCTCACCGCCGTATCCTGGACCCCCGCCGTAATTATCGTAGCCACCTCCAAATCCTCCCCCTCCACCAGGGCCGTAGCCACCACCACCACCACCACCGTACCCACCACCACCACCACCGTACCCACCACGATCTCCACCATAACCACCAGAAAATCCTCCACCTGCACAAACATGTCACCAAGCCATCAGGTGACCCAAAAAGCTTCCCTCAAGATAAATAGGTGTCGTCTGTACAGGATACACTTGAACAAATTGCAGCCATGACATCAACAAGCAAACACAAAAACATCAAATTGATCCAAATGGAGTTACATTTACCAATTTGTAATACAACAAAATGTGAAAAAGTCATGGGGTGTGAATACTTTCTGAAGGCACTATATGTATTTCGACAATTTTCACGGCAAAAAAAAGAAAATTCATCAAAGTTGCTGGCATGCAATGACCGACATTTTCTAACTCCACCAACAAAGGTGGATAGAGGTTATGTTTTCACCCCTATCCGTTTGTTTACAGGCTCTCAAAAAGTTCTGTACAGACTTGGACGAAATTTGGTGGAGATGTTGAGTATGTGACAAGGATGAAATGATTAGATTTTAGTCTAACTTGGTGGATGAATTGGTTAGGTGACAAGAACAAGCAGATTCAATTTTGGTTCAGGTCCGGATACAGATCCGGCCAGCCTCAATAATATGAATGAATGATCGTTTTAAGGCCATTTTCCCCGCTAGAGCGGGGGTTAGCCTTGCGGGTTAGCCTCAGTGGGATTTTTAAAAAAATAACCACCTCTAGAGGCCATTTTTCCCCGCAGGGCAGGGGTTGGCCTTTTTCGGGAACCGTGGTTGTTGTTGTTTTTTTGGTCCCCTTTTTGAAGCAATGTTTTATGGCCGGATGCCCTTCCTGACGCCAACCCTTTTTGCCGCCTTTAACGACAAACAGGGAATTACCAGTGAACTGGTACTCAATTAGCCGACCTCGGAAGGATGACAGGCTGAGTCAACCCCCCTAGCGTTAATTCAGCGATCGACCGGGATTCGAACCCAGGATCCTAAGCCGGCACCCTAGCCGCTAGCCCAACACCAGGGTTCCCTCAGTGGGATACAACAACAACAACAACAACAACATGCATTTTAAGGCCATTTTCCCTGCTAGAGCGGGGGTTAGCCTTGCGGTCCCCATGACAATCTTCTCCATTTTGCCCTATTTTCTGCATCTCCCCTTGTTAACCCCCCCTTGCCCGCATTTCTTCTTCCACCATCTTTAACCAAGTCTTTCTCGGTCTTCCCCGTCCTCTACTTCCTTCTACATTAACTTCCATCACTCTTCTCAACCAGTCACTTTCATCCTTCCTCAATACATGACCAAACCATCTCAACCTGTTCCTCTTCACAGCATCAATCACAGGCAATATTCCCATCATCTTTCGCAATTCATCATTTGTCTTCCTCTCTCTCAACGATACTCCGCACATCCATCGAACCATTCGCATTTCCACCCTTTCCAGCCTTCGTTGCTGCTCTACGTTCATTACCCATGTCTCGCTCCCATAAATCATAACACTTCTCACACATGCAGCATACACCTTTCCCTTCAGCTTCAGCGACACTCTCCTCCTCATCAGCACGCCACTCAGTTCCCGAAACTTCTTCCATGCACATCTCACTCGAGCAACCGTTGCCGAGTCTGATCCACCTTCTCCATTCAGCATGTCTCCGAGGTTGCAAAATGTTTTCACACCTTCCAGCTTCACGCCGTCTCCAAGATCCAACTCAACATTTCCTCCATCTGCAGCTCCCTCTGTGCACACCTTACATTTGAATGTAGCTGCCACACTGGTAAATGACCCTCTCAGACCACTACATTTTTGATGAACCCACTCAGCACACATTGTACATTGAATGGAGTTCACTCCGACACCCTTCCTGCACACAGCACACGGCCACTTCCCAGTTCTTTCCACCTCACCACATGCTTTACCACTTGCCATCACCTTTGTCTTTCCGATATTCACCTTCAGACCTTTTGTCTCCATACATTCCTTCCACTTGTTCATCTTTTCCTTCAGTCCATCCATACTTTCCGCAATCAACACCAGATCATCTGCATACAACAACTCCCACGGTAAACCCTCGTTTACGTTCTGAGCCAGCACCTCCATCACAGCTACAAATAGTAGTGGACTTAGTACCGACCCCTGATGCACTCCCACCTTCACCTCAAACTCACCACTGTTCCCGTCCTTCGTCCTTACAGCTGTGCGCGCTCTTTTGTACATTGCCATCACGACTCTGATCAACCATTCCTCCACTCCTAACTTCCTCAATGCCCATGTCAATACTTTGCGTGGAACCCTATCGAATGCTTTCTCCAGATCAACAAACCCAAAAAACAACTTCTTCCTCTTATCCATGTACTTCTCCTGCAACTGCCTCACAATGAAAAGCGCATCTGTCGTTCCTCTTCCTGGCATAAATCCAAACTGCATTTCGTCGATCTTCACTTTCTTCCTTATCCTCCTCTCCAACACCCTTTCCAATACCTTCATTCCATGCTCCAATAACTTTATCGCTCGGTACGAGCCACACTCCAGAGGGTCACCTTTCCCCTTGTATAGAGGGACGATGGTACTCAGTTCCCAATCCACTGAAATGCAGCCTTCTTTCACCACCAGATTACAGATCTCTGTCATTCTCTTCACACCCCAACTTCCTGCTGCCTTCAACATATCTCCCACAACTCCCGTCGGCCCTCCCGCTTTTCCACTCTTCATTGCTTTTATCGCTTCCTCAACTTCCTTCTCAGTTATCTTCTCTGCCGGTCCTAAAACTGGGTTACTCTCTATGTTGCCATCCCATTCATTCTCTGTATTCAACAGCATTTCCATATATCTTTTCCATCTTCCTTTAATTCCATCTGGGTCGACAACGATTTGTCCCACTTCATCCTTCAAGCAACTCACCCCCATCACATCACACCTCTCTTTCGCTATGTGCTTTGCAATCCTGAATACTGCTTTCTGACCCTCTTCTGAATCCAAGCGTTCTCCGAACATTTTCCTACATGCCTCCTGTGCCTTTGCTACCTCTTTCTTTGCAGCCTTCCTGGCTGCCTTATAACTTTCATGCTCTGCTGTTTCTGCTCCCGTACCCTTCGCCTTCTGCCACTCTTTGAACTTCTTCCTCTTCTCGTCAATCCTCTTTCCAACTTCAACATCCCACCACCATGTTTCCGAGTGCCTCGGTGGTCCTTTTGTCCATCCACATACCTCACCAACGGCTCCCAACAGACTAGCTTTCATTGACATCCAACCACTTTCAAGCTCTACCACATCATCCTCTACCCTACTCAGCCTCTCTCTACTGTCAGCTCTTTCAACCTCCACACATTCATTCTCGGTTGGTACTTCAACCGCCGAGCTCTCCTTGCACCTTTCACCCTTATGTCGCAGACAACCAAGTGGTGCAGTGAAACAGCCTCCTCCCCCGGGATCACCTTTGTGTCCCGGAGGTGCCCCCTATCTCGCCTACGCACCATCAGGTAGTCAACGGTTGTCGTCGACCCACCTGACGTGTATGTAACAAGCTTATTGTCCTCTTTCTGGAACTGAGTATTACAAATCAACAAATCAGCTCCATCAGCAAACTCCAAAATCCTTTCACCTTCTCCATTTCTCACACCATATCCGTAACCCCCATGAACTCCCTCAAAACCATCCATACTCCTTCCCACATGTCCATTCAGGTCTCCTCCCACCACAACAACTTCCTCATCTTTCACGTTTTCCATCAGCTTCTCTATCGCACACCAGAACTTGTCCTTCTCTTCATCGCTTCGACCAACCTGCGGAGCATATCCTGAGATGACGTTCACCAAGAGCTTTCCAATCATCATTTTCACCATCATCAACCTATCACTCACTCTAGTCACACTCACCACACTGTCTACAAACTCCTCAGAAAACAGGACACCAACACCATTCACGCCCTCCGGGCACCCTTGCCACACAAACTTGTATTTCTGTCCCTGCCTACCCTTCACCATTCTCACACCACTTCCCTTCCATCTCGTCTCTTGCACACAACATTCCCTCAGTGGGATACAAAACGTAAATTCTAAAAATCAATCGGAAAATCAGCAACTCTATTGTTGGCTTTAAACATAAACCATCAGGCCAAGTGAAATAAGGATTTCAAAATATTCTTTATTTCTGTGAGAAACTATTGCTTTACAAGTAAAGATACATTCAAAGTACACCGCCCCCATACCAAATAATTAAATATCTTACAGCGCGGCATTGCCGGGGCGCCTCCGGCACCCGGCAATACCGCAGTGCAGCTCATAGAGTGCATTGGGAGGGAGAGGTGTACAATCATTGATTGATTAATTGCATAATTAAAATCAATAAAAGGCCCTAAAATATTTTCTTAATCAATTGGCCGATAGCATAACTAAACCACGAGTGCTTCATCCGAAGATGTATCTTTCAGAAATTTAAGTAAACGTCATTAATAAAAAAATTAAATAATTAATTGATTAATCAATAAATAATAATTAATAGATTAAACGATTAATCAATAAATCAAAAATATCCTTTATAGCCACATCACCTGGCCACTGTCATGTCCAAATATTAGCTTCCTAGCTCAAAAGGTGCCTGAGATATTGGCCAAATGAGAAAGAAAATAAATAAATGATTAATAATGAAAATAAATAAATAATAATCAGTAAAAAATTAAATAGTTAATCAATTGGCTAATGGAATACATCAACCACCACCATTTCATCCGAATCTGCAACTTTAAAAAAATAATTAATAAAGTCATTCATCGAATAATTAAGTAATTAATCGATTAATTAATTAATCAATAAATCAAAAATACCCTTTACAGCCAAATCACTTGGTCATTGTCATGCCCAAACATTAGCTTCCGAGCTCAAAAGGTGCCTGAGATATTGCCCAGATGAGGAATAAAATAAATAAATTATTAATAACGAAAATAAATAAATAATCATTTTTTAAAAAATGAAGTAATTAATCAATTCGCTAATAGAACACATAAACCACCACCATTTCATTAGAATCTGTAACTTTAAAAAAAAATAATTCGTCATTAATTGAATAATTAAATAATTAATCAATAAATCAAAAATAGCCTTTGCAACCAAATCACTTGATCATTGGCATGTCCAAATATCAGCTTCCGAACTCAAAAAGTGCCTGAGATAATGGTCAGAAGAGAAAGGAAATGTATAAGTACTTAAATAATCGCTAATAATTAAATAACTCATCAATTAATTGATTAATCAAAAAACAAAAATACCGTTTTTGACAAAGTACTTGCTCACTATTGTGCTGAAATTTCAGCTTCCTAGCTCAAAGGATGGCTGAGATATGGCCTGGACAACCAAGAAAACAAGCGTTACGCCTCGGTCCCCCGTCGGGGAAGTGATGTGAGTTGACAAAGTGGAGGACGCAGAAAACATGCTACGATATGATATTTCGCTCACAAGGTTCAGACATACATGGAGGCGGCCATCTTGGATTTTGACGTGGCAACCCAATTTTCAATAGCGTTCTTCCTTATGCCTAGATACACCCACAGACCATATTAGAAGTTGGTACTTCGCTTATTTTTCAAGATATTCCGCTCACAAGGTTCAGACATACATGGCGGCGGCCATCTTGGATTTTAACGTGGCGACCCAATTTTCAATAGCGTTCTTCCTTATGCCTAGATACACCCACACACCAGATTAGAAGTTAGTAATTCGCTTATTTTTCAAGATATTTCGCTCACAAGGTTCAGACATACATGGCATCAGACATACATGGTGGCGGCCATCTTGGATTTTGACGTGGGTTGCACCCACACACCAAATTCGAATGCGGTCCTTCGCTTACGCACGCACACATGGACGGACGGAGGGGAAAACTATAGTCCCCCTTTCACTCCGCGGTGCGACGGGGGACGGGGGACAACAACCAGAGTGACAAGCGTTATGCCTAGGTCCCCCGTCGGTGAAGTGATGTGAGTTGACAAAGTGGAAGACGCAGAAAACATGCTATGAAATGATATTTCGCTCACAAGGTTCAGACATACATGGAGGCGGCCATCTTGGATTTTGACGTGGCCACCCAATTTTCAATAGCGTTCTTCCTTATGCCTAGATACACCCACACACCAGATTAGAAGTTGGTACTTCGCTTATTTTTCAAGATATTCCGCTCACAAGGTTCAGACATACATGACAGCGGCCATCTTGGATTTTGACGTGGCCACCCAATTTTCAATAGCGTTCTTCCTTATGCCTAGATACACCCAAACACCAGATTAGAAGTTGGTACTTTGATTATTTTTCAAGATATTCATCTCACAAGGTTCAGACATACATGGCGGCGGCCATCTTGGATTTTGACGTGGCGACCCAATTTTAAACAGCGTTCTTGCTTGTGCCTAGATACACCCACACACTAGATTAGAAGTTGGTACTTCGCTTATTTTTCAAGATATTTCGCTCACAAGGTTCAGACATATATATGGTGGCGGCCATCTTGGATTTTGACGTGGCGCCCCAATTTTCATTAGCGTTCTTCCTTATGCCGAGATACACCCACACACCAAATTAGACGTTGGTACTTCACTTATTTTTCAAGATATTCATCTCACAAGGTTCAGACATACGTGGCGACCCAATTTTCAATAGCGTTCTTCCTTATGCCTAGATACACTCACACACCAGATTAGACGTTGGTACTTCGCTTATTTTTCAAGATATTCATCTCACAAGGTTAAGACATACATGGCATCAGACATACATGGCGGCGGCCATCTTGGATTTTGACGTGGGTTGCACCCACACACCAAATTCGAATGCGGTCCTTCGCTTACACACGCACGCACGCACACACGCACGCACACACGGGAAAGCCATAGTCGCCCTTTCGCTACGCTGTGCGAACTGAGTACTCCCTTCCAGCGTGCGTCATTGCCGAGCCCCCTTCGGTGCCTGGCAATGACATTATGCAGCGCCTGGAGATGGCATCGGAAATGTGCGGTGTACAATAATATAAATGGCCTTGTGATATGGAAATGCTGTTCTTGGGATTGTGGGTACAATATTGTAGGAATTCGTGCTTAAGCATAGGAATTTATTTCACTACCCTCAGACTGATTTTCACATCACCCTCCTCCTCCCTTCCCCACATTTTTGCCCAAATGGAGCCAAAACCATATAAACCCAAGTATAAATATCTTACCTCCACCATACCCATTGTAGTTGTCTCCATAACTACCACCACCCCCACCATAGCCTCCTCCTGCAAGACAAAACCATTGATGACCAACAAAGAATAGAGCATGTCCTATTTCCTTGCGCTCGTTTCATTTTATACAAGATCTATCTAGGCTCATGGCAGAGAAAAGTGCATTGTTCAGAATAAACTATAGCAAGTTTTCCTCCATGTGTTAAAAAAAAAAAAAAAAAAAGTTCCAATCCAATTGAACTCCAAGTTTACCTCCACGACCTCCAAAACCTGGACGTCCTCCAAATCCACCCCGTGGGCCAAAGTTACGCACTGCAAAAGCGGCAACATTTGTGAACTTGTCAGTGCTAACAAAAAAAAAAAAAAAAAAAAAAAAAAAAAAAAAAAAAAAAAACCCCTCCCCCCCCCCCCCCAGGATCTGCCACAAGCTCTACCTGCTGGATCACTTACTGTTTCTTTGACCCCCAACGTTGTTCATCTCCTGCCTTGAAAGCGCCTTCCGTACTTCTGCTTTGTGGAAATTAACGTCGTGGTATTTCTGAACTGTTAAAAAATAAAATTAAAAAAAAGGACAAAGTATAACAAGACGTCATTTGGAGCACAATACTTGCAAAATCCGCCCCCCACCTCCAAGGAAAAAAAATTCCATCGATACAGTAAATTGTCCATTTCATCAAGATTAAAATTGACAATCTCTATCAAAGCTCGGGTCAACAGGAAGAAAAGTGACGATTTTTCAGATGAAAAATGATGATTTTGTAAGGTTGACCTTGAGTTGACCTTTGACCTTTTGGCCTCAAAAATAGTTACTTTCTCTATTTAGTGACTCAATGTGCAAATGCTGTTCAATTTTCAAGTCAATCGGATGAAAATTGAGGATTTAAAAAACTTGGCCTATGTTGACCTTTTGGCCTATGTTGACCTTTTGGCCTATGTTGACCTCAAAAATAGTTGGTGGTTGAATTCAGTGACCATATATGAAAATCCTCTCAGAATTTCAAGTCAATCAAATGAAAATTGGTGATTTTAGAAATACGGCCCATGTTGACCTTTTGGCCTATGTTCACCTAAAATATAATTTGTGGCTGAATTCAGTGACCAGATATGCAAGTCATCTTCAAATTTCAAGTCAATTGGATGGAAAGAGGATTTTAGAAATTTGGCCTATGTTGACCTTTTGGCCTATGTTCACCTAAAATATAATTTGTGGTTGAATTCAGTGACCAGATATGCAAGTCCTCTTCAAATTTCAAGTCAAACGGATGAAAATTGAGGATTTTAGAAATTTGGCAGGGTTGGTGACCTTTGGCCTATGTTGTCCTTTTGACCTTAAAAACAATCGGCTTCTCAATTGGGACGACCTATACAACTTCGTGAACTGAGAAGGAATGGTGAGAACTGAGAATGACAGACAGAACCACAAACACAACCGACCAATATACTTGAAAAATCTTCGATTTTGTAAGTAATAAATCATCATTCTACAGGAGAAACAAAACAAAAACACTCCTTTGGAGGACGGGAGTTGGCACACCATCCATTACATACCAATTATCTTATCGACAACGTCATGGTCGTTGAAGGTGACGAATCCAAAGCCTCTCATTTTACCGCTTTGGCGGTCAGTCATCACCTCCACACTCTCGATATCTCCAAACTTTCCAAAGTAATCTCTGAGGTGGTCTTCTTTTGTATCTTCGCGAATTCCTCCAACAAAAATTTTTTTCACTTTCAGGTGCGCGCCGGGTTTCAGGGAATCCTAAAATAGCATTATCAGTCAGGTAAGGCGCACAAACAATTTTTGTTCAAATCAAAATGTCTGTCAAACAACCGGATAAATTTATACCTCACGAGATATTGCTCGCTTGGCCTCCACTGTTCGGCCGTCGAGTGTGTGTGGACGAGCTTCCATGGCCGCATCTACCTCATCAGTGGTGCTGTATGTCACAAAGCCAAATCCACGGGAACGCTTGAGTAGAGGGTCTCGCATTACCTGCAAAATAAATGTAAAGTAAAATGTAAAATAAATAAAATAAATATAAAAATAATAATCCTTCTTAAGAAAGAGCATGGGGAGATGTGGTGGGAGAGGTTTGGGGGTGTTCCTCCAGATGTAGGGGAGGGGTGGGGAAACCTCAAAAATATCCAAGGGAGAATAAATGTACCACACAGTCTGTGAGAGTTCCCCACTGCTCAAAGTACTGCCTCATGCTCTCATCAGTTGTCTCGAAGCTGAGACCACCAACAAAAAGTTTCCGCAGTTGCTCATCTGGAGGGCTGTCATAGCCTGGAACCTAAAAGACAAGTATGCATTAAACTATTAATATATAGTTGTGCAAAACTAGGCAAACACTTTCGAAGCAATTTCCCCATGTCGGGGTAAACTGAGACATCAATTCAAATTATTCCTATAATGCACCACTTCACTTCGCCACAAACACCCCAATGGAAAAAAAAAGAAAAAAAGATTAACTAACTGACGCACACGCACCCCCACCCACACACGCGTACCCCCACCCACACGCACGCATACCCCCAAACACGCGTGCGCATACCCCCACACACAAGCGTACCCCCCCACACACACAGGAGTACCCCCCCCCACACACACAAGCGTACCCCCCCCACACACACAGGAGTACCCCCCCCCCCACACACATAAGCGTACTGTACCCCCACACACAGGAGTACCCCCCCCCACACACATAAGCGTACCGTAACCCCCACACACGAGTACCCCACACACACACACACACAAACGAGTACCCCCCCACACACGCGTACCCCCCCCCCCCCCACACAGACACGCGCACCCCCACCCACACACACGCGCGCGTACCCCCCCACACGCGCGCGTACCCCCCCACACACGCACGTACCCCCCCACACGCACGCGCGTACCCCCACACACAAGCGTACCCCCACACACACACAAGCGTACCCCCACACACACACACAAGCGTACCCCCACACACACACACAAGCGTACCCCCACACACACACACAAGCATACCCCCACACACACACACAAGCGTACCCCCACACACACACAAGCGTACCCCCCACACACACAGAAGCGTACCCCCACACACACACACAAGCGTACCCCCACACACACACACAAGCGTACCCCCACACACACACACAAGCGTACCCCCACACACACACACACAAGCGTACCCCCACACAAGCGTACCCCCACACACACACAAGCGTACCCCCCTACACACAGGCGTACCCCCACACACAAAGGAGTACCCCCCCCCCCCCACACACAGGCGTACCCCCCCCCCCCACCCACACATAAGCGTACCGTACCCCCACCCCACACACACACACGAGTGCCCCCCACACACACACGCGCGTACCAACCCCCCCCCCCCCCACACACACACACACGCGTACCAACCCCCACACACACACACACACGCACCCCCCCCCCCACACGCGTACACACACACGCGTACCCCCACACACCCACACGCGTACCCCCACACACCCACACGCGTACCCCCACACACACGCGTGCCCCCACAACACACGCGCGTAACACACGCACGCGTAACACACGCACGCGTAACACACACACACACACGTAACACACACACCACACGTAACACACACACACACACACGTAACACACACACACACACGTAACACACACACACACACACACACACACACACACACACACACACACACACACACACACACACACACACACACACACACACACACACACACACACACACACACACACACACGTAGTGGGGTGGTGCCGGTGGAGAGTGGGGGGGGGGGTTGGGAGTGGGGGGGGGTTGGGAGTGGGGGGGGGGTTGGGAGTGGAGGGGAGGGGGGGGGTTACATTTATAGGAAAATCTTTTTCTTTTTTTTTTCATTTTTTTTTAGTAAAGATGGATCGGGAAATTATAAAAGAGAATGATTAGGGGAGTTCAAGAGTACATGAAGCCGAACGGGAAGTCCAAAAGGCAACGACATTTCCACCATTGTGCCTGAAGGAGACTGGAGAAATGGATAATCCCATTAACGGGATCGTGGCAGGGAAGGGTCATGGGCCTACAACAAGCCAAGCGGTTTAAATGAATACGAAAACAAAAAGGGGATGGATATGGGGAGCGTCAATTTGAATAACTGGATGATTAAAGGAAAATGTGCGAAATTATATCATCTCGTGTGGCGGAAAGGACAAGTAAAAGAAATAAAACGTGAGGAAGAAGAGATGGGGCGCGAACGAGGAAAGAAGCTCCTCCCTCGTTTTGCCGCCATTTCGCGAACTCTTCAGTCCAGGAACACGCGCACCGACAGTTTGACATGTTACCATCATATAGTACTATTAATAATAATAATAGCTTTCATTTCGTGTCAAATCTGCTTGTGATAAAATGTAGAAATGTCCTCAGGACTTCACTCGGCCAAGGCTTTGGAGGAGAAAATGAAATATCCAAAATAAAACGGTTAAAGGGAAAGTTCAAATCCTCTCGGTTTTAAGTTCGTAATATCATGTACACGAATCAAGAACATTCAAATAAACGAATGAACGACCAACCTGCATCGTTTCTGTGAGTTAAAATCCAAAAACCACACAAAAACCACGCCACCTCTCCCTCAAACACACTCTCTCCTCTTCGTTCGCTAATGGCGACTGGACCGGTAGGAACTGGAAGCAAGAAAGGACGTGACGACATCGGGTGAAAAATAATTTTGGTTTCCTTGTCTTAATTGTACTCGAATAAGGCTTACTAGGATTGATATGCCATTACTACGAAGTATTAATGTGTTTTAAATACACGGCGACTGATCATACGTATGTGATAAAATATACGGGTGATCAATTGTGTTTGCTTATACACCGCTCCCTAAATTAACATGGGGATATTCAAATTAGCTTCAAAGGATTTGGAAAAACAAGTTAAGCAATATAAATGATGATGCAAAGGTTATCGAAAAGAAGGGAAGCAAATAGTTTCTCAAGTGTTGCAACAAACGGCTGGTATTTATTGTGTTCTACTTGGGCGGTGAATTAACAACGGCATAAGAGTATAACCTTTTGGACTTTTTTGTGGTAATTACGTTCAAAACCAAATGCACATACCTTTTAGGCGATGGTTTCATGTTATCGGTCTGGAAATTTCATTGTCAATGAATCTGAACGACATCACTTATTTATGAGTATGATTTACAAGTTACAACATGCATCGTGTTTTCTTTTTTACCGACTGTGACGAAATGGCGACAAGACGCCCAGTTTAACATCAATCCGAGGGACGGCACACACGCACACTCACACACACTCATTCAGCCAAAGAGTGGAATGTGCAATGATCAAACCAGCATAATGGGAAAGAGCGCCAGGTTCAATAAATCGTCGTGGACAGGAAGTGACATGCCGGTACAGATATCTCATTGTACGCATACTACTAGATATAGATCTAGTAAACCTACATATAACATTGTTAGTGTTAGTGGACATGGACTCCAGTTAATAAACTACTGTCTGGATGCTCGCCTTGGGTCTCTGAACTTGTGCAAAGCTGCAAACTATTCCATAAGATGAAATGTCACAGCTCAAAGTGAGCTCTTTTGTAGGGTCGTAATGTACAAGCAATGGTGAAGTGCATAACACTAACAGGGTTTTTGCATCCCTGAAAGCTTTCTCTTGAGCAGAACCCCAATTTCAATGATGAACATGCTTTGCGTAACAAGATGTTCAACGGTTCCACTCGGACAGTATCTCATCTTTTGCAGGAAATTGCCAAAGTAGGTGAACACTCCGAGAAAAGCCCGAAGCTCAGAGATATTGATGGGAGTGGAGCGTTCTTCATAATCATAGCTTCCACCTTACCTGGTGAGGGCAAAAGCCCTTTGCGCGTGATGATATGACCCAAATACTCAACCTCAGGGGCCATGAGGACACATTTCTCACGACCGAGATGAAGACCTGCACTGGAGAGCTTGCTTTTTCACCACCAACTCTTTTCGCACTTCATTCAGGTTCTGGAGGTGTTGCTGGGCTGCCCAACCAGTCACCAATCCATCATCCTGAAACACAACCATGCGAGATACGGTTCTCAATAAGTTCTCCATTTTTTGCTGGAAAATATGGGCGCGGCAGACCGAAGGCCAAAAGGGCATTGATTGCACACAAATAGTCCATGGTGTGTATTGATACATGAAGAAGTTTTTGCTTCGTCTGAAAGTTCCATTTGCACATAAGCATTGGTCAGGTCCAACCTTATAAATGTTTCACCGCCAATGAGAGCTGTGAACAGTTCCTCGGCCTTGGGGAGAAGATATCCGTCCATCTTGTATAAGCGCCCATCAGCTTCCAGCATGGGTACAATTGGAACAGCCCAGTTGGCGTATTCTACTGGAGCGATGAATCCTTCATTCAGTGGACATCAAGCTCCTGCTTGATTTTCGCTCACATCATGTATGGTAAAGATCTAGCCCTATGGAAAATAGGCCTACCCTCAGCATCCACATGAATCTTGACCCTGGTGCCTTTGAAAGTGCCCACACCTCCATGGAATAGATCAGGATACTTGTAGACAATTGCTGTGCATCCAGCACTGGTGCAAATACAGATAACATTATGCCAGGTGAGTCTGGTCACCTTTAAACAGTCTGCCAAGCAAAGCTGAACCATTTCCCTTTGTGACAAGCAAAGGTAGAACGCACCATCGTACTCAATGGACATAATGGCTGAACCGATAACAAGAAGAATTTCACTTGTATATGTATTCATAGGAAGGCTATCCCATGGAGCTTTTGAACCGAACCGGGAAAGAAGCAATAACAAGCTGGTGCTTGCGTACTATGTAGAGGAGAAAGTGGAATTAGTGGAGATCATGGAGGAGATGCAGACAGCATTAAAGAGGTTAAAGAAGGGAAGAGTGCCAGGCGTTGATAAGGTGCGTGCAGAGATGCTAATTGCAGTGGGAGAAGTCGGAGTCAGGTGGACGAAGACGTTGGTGAATGTAGGTTTCATATATGAAAGAGGGTTCGATTTTTGAATATTGGAGGCTTGGGATAATAATTGTGCCAATACGGAAAATTCGAGTATTGGAGGCTTGGGATAATTGTGCCGATATGGAAGATGAAAGGCGATGTTCAAGACCTGGGGAAGTACAGAGGCATTATGCTCCCAAGTCATGTCATGTAAAAAAAAATGGTACTGGAGTGGATTCTGGACTGGAGTATAAGCAGAATATGTGGATTGGCAAAGGGCAACAGGGGTTTAGAAAGGGTATGGCGATTACAGATGGGATATTCATGCTGAGACAGCTGGTGGAGAAGAGGTTGGAGGTGAAAGGTGAAATGGCATTGGGATTTGTGGACTTGGAGAAGGCCTACGGCACTGTTCCGATAGAGATGGTGATGGCGACACTGAGATCGTTGGGAGTGCCGGAAACAGAGGTTAGGTTGGTGGAAAGGATGTGTACGAGGCAACGGAGGGAAGTGTTTTGGTTTGTTCTGGGATGTTGGAGGAGTTCAATGTGAACATCGGTTTGAGGCAGGGAAGCGCTCGCATCCCACTCCTGTTTATCATGGTGATGGAGCTGGTCAGGTGAACAATAGAGGTATTCTGGGGAGGATGTTGTATGCAAACAATCTGGCTATTGCGGCAAAGTAAGGGGGAATGCAGGAGTAATTGGGGGGAGTGGAAGGAAGCATTTGGAAAACATGGGTTGAAGATGAGTATGGAGAAGACGGAGGTGATGTGGGTCGGGCGACAAAGAGGGAAATTAATATCAGGTTAGAGGCGAAGGAGATCAGACAGGGAAATATGTTGTACACTATATTTTGGAGTATATTGGGGGAACAGTGACCGGGGATGGTAGGTTGGAGGCAGTCGGTGTGCGTATGCATGGAAGAGGAGGACGAGGAGGAGAAGGAAGAGGAGGAGGAGGAGGAAGTTGGAGGGATCGAATGGCAGATCGAAAAATATCAAGGAAATTGAAAGGGAAGGTTCTGGTGTCTTGTGTAACCTTTATGGGAAACCTGAGCAGGGTTAAATACCCTGGGGTTTTGGCCATAAAAATGCCTTCACCCAGGGGAAGAAACGTGTTCTATGAAAACTCTGAATTTACGGAGGGAGCAATTTGATAGAATCAGATTTACCTCCGAGATTTTTTAGTACAATATATGAGAAGTATATAAGAAGAATTGGAAATGGAAGACATTTCTTATTGCAGAGGTTTATAAGCTGTCCGAAAACACATGGTCGCAAGTTCAAAAGCCGGTTCAGCATACTTGGATTTTAAGTCAATGACATTTGTTATGTCAAAATTAATGGATATACAATCTTGTTTCAAATTTTTCAAATAAAAACATCGGAACATACAGTCGTGGCCAAAAATATTGGCACCCTTGCACTTTTTTCAAATAATGCATCATCTCTTCCAGGAAATTGTTGAAATTAAAATATATTTTGGTATCCACAAATGTATTTCTTCAGTTTGCAGTGGAACAAAACAAAAAAAGCTGAAAAATTTACTAAATCTTAGCTCATTTCACACAGAAATCCTAAAATGGCCCAGACAATATTATTGCCACCTTTTAGAAGTTGTTAGAAATAATTAGATTTTAAGCAGGTGATTCTCTTTTACTTTGGAATTGAACTCACCTGTGGTGAGTTGCAGGTGCCTGAATATAAAAAAACACTCATTCAACCAGTTTGAATAGAGAAAAGGAGTCATTCTGCTCTTTTGTGTCACTGTGTGTACCACAATGAGCATGGAGAAAAGAAAGAAAAACAGAGAATTGTCTGAGGAAGTCAGACACAAGATTGTAGCCAAGCATGGACAATCTCAAGGCTACAAGTCCATCTCCAGAGACCTTGATGTTCCTGTGTCCACCGTACGTAATGTTATCAGGAAGTTTAAGGCCCATGGAACTGTAGACAAACTTCCTGCACGTGGCCACAAGAGAAAACTTGATCGAAAATTGCAGTGAGGGATTGTTCGAATGGTGGAGAAAGCACCTCGATCAACTGCCAAATAGATTCAAGCTGACCTTCAGACACAAGCTACGACAGTTTCAACTTGCACCATCCGTCACCAACTCAATGAAAGGGGTTCTATGGTAGGAGACCCTGGAGGACCCCACTGCTGAGAGAGATATAAGAAAGCCCAACTGGAGTTTTCCAAAACACACCTGAACAAGCCAAAATCCTTCTGTGGACAGATGAGACCAAATTAGAGCTTTTTGGTAAAGCACGTCATCTCTATGTTTATAGAAAACAAAAGGACGCCTTCAAGGAAAAGAACACCTTCCCTACAGCCAAACATGGAGGAGGTTCAGTGATGTTTTGGGGTTGCTGTGTTGCCTCTGGCACTGGGTACCTTGAATATGTGCATGGCATCATGAAATCTGGAGATTACCAAGGCATTTTGGAGCACAATGTTCAACCTCATGTCAGAAAGCTGGGTCTCCGTCGAAGGTCATGGGTCTTGCAGCAGGACAATGACCCCAAACACACTTCAAAAAGCACCCAGGAATGGTTCAAGACAAAACTCTGGACTGTTCTGAAGTGGCCAGCAATGAGTCCAGATCTAAATCCCATTGAACACCTTTGGGGAGATCTGAAAACAGCATTTGGGAGAAGGCACCCTTCGAAGCTGGGAGAACTGGAGCAGTTTGCATAAGAGGAGTGGTAGAGAGGTGTAGAAAGCTCACTCATGGCTACAGGAAGCGCTTGACTACAGTTATTTTGTCCAAAGGATGTGCTACCAAATATTTAGTCTGGTGTGTCAATAATTTTGTCAATGCCATTTCTTTTTCTATTCTGATTTAAAAGGATAATATTGTGGTGCTGTGCACACACGACTCGATTGCCAGAGAGGTAGGCCACAACGCGTTGATACAACAAGAGTCTTTATGCAGAGCTCGCACTTCAGCACTCCGCGGGCTCGAGCTTAGAGCCCGCATATATCTCCCAAGGCCATGCCTTGCCCCCGGGCGTGGCCGATCGGCCGAAAGGCGGGGCATGCATTTCAGTTCCCCGCCTGGACGCTCGCGCCACCCACTGGTGCGCGGAATTATTGTCCCTTGTGCCCGCCACACGCGCCTCCCCCCCCCCCCCCCCCAGAATTCCCACGCACCAGAAGGGTGAGCTTGCGGGGAAGCCGGATGACCCGGCCGAAACGCCCCCTGGCGATGCGTGCAGGGCTGGGGGGTAGCGGGACGGCGGGGCTGGGGGGGTGCCGGGGGTCTGACCGCCGGGGGGCGGCCTCGACGCGGAGGCAGAGCTGCTTGCGGGGGGTGGACCAGATCGAGGTGGGCCGGCTTGAGGCGGTCCACGGAGATACGATCCGGGGCACCGCCGATGTCGACGGTGAAATATTTGTCCCCGGTCTCCAGCACGCGGAAGGGCCCATCGTACGGGGGCCGTAGCGGTGCCCGGTGGGCATCGTGCTGGACGAAGACGTACTCCGCCTTGCGAAGCTCCGGGGCGACGTGGGAGGATGGGCAACCGTGGTGTGCCGTCGGCACCGGGGCGAACCTCCGGGTGGTCTCCTGCAGGGTGGAGCGCTGTTGCGCCGCGGACCAAGGAGCCGTGGAGTCGGGGATAAATTCGACCGGTACCCGCAGTGGTTGCCCGAAGACCAGCTCCGCCGAGGACGTGCGCAGGTCGTCCTTGGGCGCCATCCTGAGGCCCAGCAGGACCCAGGGGAGCCTGTCAGCCCAGCTGCCGTCGCAGAGGCTGGCCCGGAGCGCGGCCTTCATCGAGCGATGAAAGGGCTCGCACAGGCCATTGGCCTGGGGGCGGTAGGCCGTGGTGCGGTGCAGTTTGATGCCGAGCCCTTGCGCCACCGCGCCCCAGAGCTCCGAGGTGAACTGGGGGCCGCGGTCGGACGAGATGTCCAAAGGGGCACCGAACCGGGCAACACAAGTGGCGATGAAGGCTTGGGCCACATCCGCCGCAGACGACGCCGCCAATGGAACGGCCTCCGGCCACCGTGTGGTGCGGTCCACCATGGTGAGGAGGTGGGTGAACCCCCGCGAGGGGGGCAGAGGTCCCACCAAGTCGACGTGGACGGTGTCGAACCGACGCTCGGGCACCGTAAACGGGGCCAACGGGGCCTGGGTGTGGCGGTGGACCTTTGCGCGCTGGCAAGCGAGGCACGTCCTGGCCCAGTCGCGGACGTCCTTCCTGAGGCCATGCCAGACGAACTTTGCCGCGACGAGGTTCTGGGAGGCCTTCGTACCAGGGTGGGACAGGCCGTGGATGGCGTCGAAAACCGGGCGCTAGCCAGCGGGCACGATGGGGCGAGGCCGGCCAAGGGAGACGTCGCACAGGAGGGCCGCGCCCACGATGTCGAACGGCACCTCGGTGATGCGGAGGCCCGTGACGGCGGTCCGCAAGGCCTGGACGCCGGGGTCGGCGGTCTGGTCCTCCGCCATCCGGGCATAGTCGATCCCAAGGTGGATCGCGTGCGCGACGGACCGGGAAAGACAATCTGCCACCGGGTTGTCTTTACCCGCGACGTGACGGATGTCTGTCGTGTACTCAGACACGGCAGAGAGGTGACGCTGCTGCCGTGCCGACCATGGATCGGCGACGTTGGCCATCGCGAACACAAGGGGCTTGTGGTCGACGAAAGCCGTGAACGGGCGGCCTTCGAGCAGATGGCGGAAGTGTCGGACCGCCAGGTGGAGCCCGAGCAGCTCTCGGTCGAAGGTGCTGTAGCGGCGTTCGTGCGGGCGAAGCTGCCGGCTAAAAAACGCCAGCGGCTGCCAAGCACCACGCACCCACTGCTCGTGCACCGCGCCCACCGCGTAGTCCAACGCGTCGGTGGTGAGGGCGATCGGTGCATCGGGTGCCCGGTGCACCAGCATGGTGGCGTTGGCCAGGGCCAGCTTTGCGCCCGCAAACGCCGCGGCCATCGGCTCCGACTAGGCGATGTCACCTTTGCCCGGCTTGCCCCGGAGGGCCTCGTGCAGGGAGTGGAGGAGCTGGGCGACGTGGGGCATGAAGCGGTGGTAAAAAATTACCATGCCCAGGAACTCCTGGAGCCCCTTGATCGTGCGGGGGTGTGGGAAATCCCTGACCACCTCCACCTTGGCCGGTAAAGGGACGGCCCCATGCCTGGTGATGCGGTGCACCAAGAAGTCGATGGCGGCGACGCCGAAACGGCACTTTGCGGGGTTGATGATCAGGCCATGCTGGCCCAGGCGTTTGAAAAGCGTGCGGAGGTGGAGCAGGTGCTCCTCCTGGGACGCGCACGCGACTAGGATGTCGTCCAGGTAGACATAGATGAAAGGTAAGTCGTGCAAGACACTGTCCATGAGTTGTTGGAACGCCTGGGCCGCATTCTTCAACCCAAAAGGCATTAGCAGGAACTCAAAGGGGCTGAAAGGGGTGATGACGGCCGTCTTTGGGACATCGTCCGGTTGGACGGGGACTTGGTGGTAGCGCCGGATGAGGTCCACCTTGGTCGTGTTTGCCAACCGGGCGGAAAAGTCCTGGATATGCGGGACCGGGTAGCGGTCGGGGGTGGTGGCATCATTGAGCCGGCGGTAGTCACCGCACGGCCGCCATCCTCAGCCGGGGTTCGGCACAATGTACAGAGGAGAAGCCCAAGCGCTGTTGGAGCGCCGTATGATCCCCAGCCGCTCCAGCGTGGCGAACGCCGCTTTCGCCACGGTGAGCTTCGTGGGGTCGAGTCGGCGTGCCCGGGCGTAGACCGGCGGCCCAACCATGGGGATATGGCGCTCCATCCCGTGTTTGACGGCCACCGCTGAGAAGGTGGGCCGCGTGAGGGCCGGGAAACTGGCGAGGAGGCGGGTAAACTCGTCCGCTGCCGGAAGCATGCAGACTAACCTCGCCGGGACGGAACCTTTCAGCAAGCCGCTTGGCAAGCTGCTCGGTGAGCCGCTCAGCGAGCTGCTCAATGAGCCGCTCAGCGAACAAGCGAGCGAGCTGAAGGTTTCGGCCTGGATGAGACGTCTGCGCTTAACGTCGACCAACAGCCCATGTGCACATAGGAGGTCCGCGCCAAGCAGGGCCATTGGCATGCTGGCGGTGACGAACGACCATTGAAAGCGCTGCCCTCCAAACCGCAGTGAGAGGCAACGCTTCCCGAATGTGCGGATGGGTGTACCGTTGGCGGCAAGCAAAGCGGGGCCCCAGCCCATGGCTTGCTTGTCGGACGCGGAGGCAGGGAGGACGCTTACCTGCGCTCCCGTGTCGCAAAGAAAACGGCGCCCAGACAAGGTGTCCGTGATGAACAGGAGGCTGCCGGAATGGCTGACGCTCAGGGCCGCAAGTGAGCGCCGGCCCGGTCGTTTCCGGACCCGTCAAAAGAACACGGCGGGCGGCACGTTTTAGCCTTGCGGCCGAACCTGGCATGGTAGTAGCACCAGGTTTGCGGCGGTGACGGCCGCGGCAGCCGTGCCGGCGGCGGTGTTGGTGGCGGCGGCGGTAGTGGGCGGGGCGCAGCAGCGGCCACGAGGGAAGCCGGGGGCGCTGTAGCCCCTGCACCGGGATCCACTATGGCAGCACCGTAAACCGACCGCGTGTCGCAGGCCACGAAAAACTTGTCGGCCTCTCCGGCCAGGGCGCGGGGTTCCGTGATGTTGGAACCGGCCAGCGCGAGGCGCACCTGTATCGGTAGCTGGCTGAGGAAAAGTGCGCGGAACAAGAAATACGGGCACTGGTCTCCAAGCGGAGACAGCATGAAATCCATCCGGACGGATGGTCGTGTGTCGCCGAGGGCGGGAAGGTCCAGGAGGCGGTCGGCACGTTCGATCTCTGTGAACCCGAACGTGGCGAGGAGGAGACGTTTGAGCGCCTCGTACTTGTAGTCGCCCGGCGGGCGCCGAAGGATGGACACGACGCGGGCGGCCGTGCCGGGCCCGAGGGCGGCAACCACGTGGTAGTACCGGGTCTCATCCGCCGTGATGCCCCGGAGTTGGAACTGAGCTTCGGCTTGCACAAACCAAACGTCGGCTTGCGCTTCCCAAAACTCCGGGAGTTTGATTGCGACGGCGTTGGTAGCCATGGCGCGTTTGGGGGTCAGCAACGGCTGAACCAATCGGGGTCACCAGTGTGGTGCTGTGCACACATGACTCGATTGCCAGAGAGGTAGGCCACAACGCGTTGATACAACAAGTCTTTATTCAGAGCTCGCACTTCAGCACTCCGCGGGCTCGAGCTTAGAGCCCGCATATATCTCCCGAGGCCACGCCTTGCCCCCGGGTGTGGCCGATCGGCCGAAAGGCGGGGCATTCATTTCAGTTCCCCGCCTGGACGCTTGCGCCACCCACTGGTGCACGGAATTATTGTCCCTTGTGCCCGCCACAATATATTAAATTCTGAATAAAAAACTAAGGTTCTGTAATATTAACAGTGAAATAAAGAATTGCGGAGACCAAATATTTATTCAATATCTACTTATTTTTGGAGAAAATTGTGAGTTATTTGATAAAAGTGCAAGGGTGCCAATATTTTTGGCCACGACTGTGTATCTAAGTGTCTTGTTATATACAGGAGCCTATGTCTCTCCATTTTCAAACTTGCAGTGTCCAGCCTGTCACTACTACACCATTTCAATAGTCCGCATGTTACCTTTTTCACCGTTAAGCGTGGTTTTACCCACCAACCATGGTTCGTTCCTTTCTGGGTGCTTTTTCCACTTCTTGGCCTGGTTTCGGAAGTAGAAAATGTCATTTGTTTTATATCTTCATCACGAGAGAATGACGTCACTGAGAATCATGGACAGGATGGCTCAATCCGAGCTCCTGCCGAATTGGAGATTATATGCAGCGAAGCATCATTTTTCCCGGGACGCTGTGGATTATACTTTATCACATTAATTTTTCAGCATACTTTGATAGATTTTTGTAAATTCTTGGTAAGTTAACATTGTACACATCACAGACTTCACAGGCCAAATGCCACCCGGAAATGACGTTATAAAGTGCCTTCTTAGGCTGGGGCATAGTTTCTGAAAATGTTATCCGGAAATGACGTTCTCAGTTCCTGCTTTGGCTGGGACATCGTTTAGTATAAGCAATGTTTGTTAATGGCCGCTAGGTGTCGCTATGTGACTTCGTGTGAATACGTCGATCTGATCATGAGTCCGCGACTGTAATCAAAATGTCAAACTGGATTCACAGACATTCGGATGTAACGAATGCAATGATAACATGTCTCGCATAATTTACACTTCTCATCAGCAAATGGAATGACCAAATGACAGGGTGATGCAAACTCTGTGTTCTTGCAGCTTTAGATTCACATTTACATGTCGTGACTGATTTTCACCTTCAACATGCATAAAACGGAAAACCGCCATCTTGAAAAACGTATCAATCATACATGGAGTTGAATTGAGAAAACAACATTTATAACCTAAACCGTTCGGATCATGTTCCGTGCTCTATCCCGAACATCGGTTCTGCGGTCAGTTCTGGTAGGAATTTGTAATTTGTTCAGGATGCCGGCGATAGCTCGCCTACTCTTCGTGAAGGACACCGTGGGATCTCTAGCGTCCAACGTCTAATGTTGTCGGACGGGACGCCAGTTTAACGTCCATCCGAGGGACGGCAGACACATTGATGTGAAACACCAGGAAGGTAGTTTACAGCTGGGTCGGGATTCTAACCCAGATTGGACTCTTCAGAATAAGTGTGCGTACCTATAGGCCATCCTTTAAGCCCCAAGTCCCCGCCATCCCACAAAATGTTGCGTAAAGAGAATGGCTTAGATTGGCCACATAAAGCAGGTTGCCACATAATCAAGGTTTATTGAACATCGAAAAATATTGATCCATGGAACACGAGATGTCTGTCGAGGCTTTTGGCCACATAAGGGAGGTGGCCACATAATCAAAGCTATTACATATTACAAAATGTACAATGCGAACCTGAATACTGAGTATTTTGGCCACATAAGACAGGTGGACACATCATCAAGGTTTACTAAAATGGGACTTTCGAAATGACGTGTGAATGCTAAATGAGGCCTTTTGGAAATGCGCTGTTTGTGCATTTACACTGATTCGGTTCTGCTCGTCAGGGATTTTAAACCTGCCGTTACTAGCGCCAAATCTGAGATTCAAATAGTCTTTTCAACATGATCTTCACAAGTTAGAATTTAGAAAAATTTAGGAAAAACATGATCTTCAGAATTCTTTAGATGAATTCAATTATCCTACCCTTCTTCCCATCCATGGTACACTGAATCCTGGGGTGAAGCAGTTGCTCTGAAACAACTTGCGTCCTCCTTCTGGAACACAAATCCGACCGAAGGCAATCTCAGATTATTCCAAAAAGTCCACAACAAGTGTGTGTCCACTCTCAGGAGAGCCAGAAAGCAACATTTGTTCAACCTCAAGAATGAACTTTCAAACTTGGGTCCATCCATCCCATAAAACCTCGTGACATCTTCTTAAGTCTGTCTCCGGAGTATGCTCCCCCTACATCCGGTCCCTCTCTTCAAATGGCACCGCAGCTGACTCCGCTCGTGAGAAGGCTGAATTCCTCAATTCTGTGTTTGCTTCCAAATGTTGCATCCCAAACTTCCCTGTCATACCCAACTGCTCTTGAACTCTGGATCTTTTGCACTTGACAAGGGAGAGAAGGTTCTTTCAACCTTCAACTCTGACTATGTTGCTGGACCGGATTGCATCTGCTCACGTGTCCGAAAAACCTGTTCCGCTGCCCTTTTCACCCTGTCATTTGTGCTCAATAATCTTCCATCGGCTTGGACATCATCCAACATCACTGCATTACATTAAAATGTGCAAAAACTAATCCCCTTAACTACAGACCTGACAATTTATTTCCAATCATCAGCAAGGTCATGGAATCCATCACCAGAGCGGATATGAAATCCTTCCTATTTTTCAACAACCTCATCTCAGATCACCAATTTGGTTTCAGACCAGGTCACTCCACATTGGGCATTCAGACCTCAATATCAGACATGAGATCAGGCCGTCTCTGGATATAACCCATGCTTTTGATACAGTCTGGCATCCCGCCTTATTCTCCAATCTCTCTACCTATGAAATCAAGTGTGGTGTTGGCTTAACGGTAAGGTGGCTGGCTTGAGATTTTGGGGTCTTGAGTTCGAGCCCCTGTCAAGGCATTGCATTAACACCAGGTGTGTTGAGTCAGCCTGTCATCCTTCCGAGTTTGGCAAAATGGGTACTGGCTGATTGGCAATGGGAGGCATTGCATCAGCGGCACAGCCACGCCCCCAGAAAATGAGGCAGCCAATCAGCAACAGTCTGCACACGAACCAACACCACCTACAGCATTCAAACCAACCCCACACATGGCATAATGATTTCCTCTACTTCTGTAGCCAACGTGTGGCACTCAACGGATTCCTTTCATCTCCATGAAAACCTCCTCCAGAAATCCGTGAAATAAACTGGACTTTCTCTGTCTCACTGAGACCTGGCAACAACCACTGGACTACTACACGCTCAACCTCACCACACCCAATGGATATTCTTACATCAATAAACCACGCTCGGAGGGCCGAGGTGGTGGAATTGCCGTTATTCACCGACAGGACATCAAGACCAACCTCATCTCCATCTCATCTGCTCCATCATTTGAACACCTGGCTTTTAAACTCTCTGGTCACACACAGTCAGTGATGGCTGTTGTCTACCGCCCTCCCAAACCACACCCATCATTCCTGTCTGACTTCTCCTACTTTCTGACCCAGCTATGTTCCCTCCCCCCTCAATCCTCCTCCTTGGTGATTTCAATATCCACATGGACTCCACTGACTCCATGCTAACCACTGACTTCACTGATTTACTCACCTGCTTTAACCTCACTCAACATGTCAACTTTCCTACCCATAACCGTGGTCACATTTTGGACCTTGTCTGCTCTACTGGACTAATTTTGCACCATCTCTCTGGCTCCGACCTCACTCTCTCTGACCACCTAGCCATCACTCTGACCATCAACATCCCCACCCCAGCACCAAGGCATTATCGCACTATCAACTTCCGTAAGCTAAACGCTCTTTCACCTACCTCATTCTCATCGACCCTCTCTGGAAAAATGTCCACTTCTCCCTTCGTTGACCTCCACACCCCTTCTGACCTCACTGACTACTACAACCACACTCTCTCCTCCTGCCTTGACCAACTTGCGCCTATAAAAACCAAAACAGTTTCTTTCACCCATTCTGCTCCCTGGTTTACCCCTGAACTCCGCCTGATGAAAACTCGTGCTCGCCAACTTGAAAGACTCCGCAATAAAACAGGTCTCACAGTTCACTCCCAGGCCTACAAGGACCACATACAACACTATAAAGATGCCCTCTCCCGTGCCCGCTCCGCCTACTACTCTCAAATTATCCACTCTGGCTCCGGAAACCCAAAAGCACTCTTCTCTACAATAAACAAACTCCTCAGCCCCCTGAACACCACCACCCAGTCATTCACAATAGGCAACTGCATCTCCTTCCTTTCATTCTTCCAACGCAAAATTGAAAACATCTACAACAGCTTGACCACCGCCGCACCCGCTCCCCCTCAAACCACCTGCCCCCCCTTATCCTGCCATCCCCTGTCTCAATTCTCCCCAGTCTCCCCTACTGACCTCTCTGAACTCCTCATCGGAATGAAAACTGCCACCTGCACTCTTGACCCCATCCCCTCCAGCTTTGTCAAGGCCTCCCTTCCTGCTCTCTCTCCACTTATCATTGCAACAATAAACTCCTCCCTGTCTACAAGCATCGTCCCACCATCCCTCAAAATTGCTGCTGTTACCCCCATTCTGAAAAAACCTGGACTAAACCCTGACACCCTAAATAACTTCAGACCCATCTCCAACCTACCCTTTCTGTCAAAGGTTTTGGAACGCGCTGTAGCCACTCAACTCAAACATCACCTCTCTGCCAATAACCTGTATGAAACATTCCAATCCGGATTCCGCTCCAACCACAGTACTGAAACTGCTCTCCTCAAAATCACCAACGACCTTCTCCTCTCCTCTGATGCTGGCAACCTCAACATTCTCATCCTCCTCGACCTCAGCGCCGCCTTTGACACCATCGATCACACCATCCTCCTCACCCGACTTGAAACCACCTTTAACATTACCGGCACTGCCCTCTCTTGGATTAAATCATACCTCTCTGACAGACGTCAGTTCATCTCCATCAATAACTGCAAATCCCCCACTGCTCCCCTCCCCCAAGGTGTCCCCCAAGGTTCAGTTCTTGGCCCCCTCCTCTTCATCTTTTACCTGTCCCCCCTCGGTCACTTAATCCGCCGTCATGGTCTCCAATTCCACTGCTTCGCCGATGACATCCAGCTTTTCATCTCCACCAAGTCCATCTCCACCGCCACCCACTCTATCCTGACAAACTGCATCACTGAAATAAAATCCTGGCTTCAAATCAACTTCCTCAAACTTAACTGTGATAAATCTGAAATAATCATCATTGGCCCAAAAACGCTCACCAAGTCCACCCATAACTTTGCCCTCAACATCGACGGTTTCCCAGTGTCCACCTCCCCTCACATCCGGAATCTTGGCATCATCTTTGACCAAACCCTCTCCTTCGACAAATACACTAAACAGATCACAAAGACAGCCTTCTTTCACCTGAAAAACATCGCCCGTCTCCGTCCATCCCTCTCCTCTGTGGCTGCAGAAACCCTCATCCACGCCTTCATCACTTCCCGTCTGGACTACTGCAATAGCCTCCTTTATGGTTCACCCTCAACAATCACCAATAAACTCCAATACATTCAGAACTCCGCTGCCCGTCTACTCACCCATTCCCGGACCCGTGACCACATCACCCCCGTCCTTTACAAGCTTCACTGGCTCCCCATCTCCCAGAGAATCCAGTACAAAATCCTCCTCTTGACCTACAAAGCCCTCCATAACCTGACCCCATCCTACCTGGCTGACCTCCTCTCCAGACACACTCCCACCCGCAACCTCCGCTCTGCTGGTACCAACCTCCTGACCCCCCCCCCCATCCGGACCAAATTTAGATCCTGGGGGGACAGGGCCTTCTCCATCGCTGCTCCCACCCTCTGGAACTCGCTACCTCACAACATCAGAGACTCCTCCTCACTCACCACATTCAAAACATCACTCAAGACCCACCTGTTCAACACTGCATTCAACATTTAACCCACAGCATCTAACCCCTGACTATCTCCTCTCCTTCTCCCTCCTTTGTGCTTTGAATATTTCCCTATTGATTCTTCTTTTTTTGCAATTGTTTTTATGTTTTGCTATGCATTATGTTTTGCACTCTGTCAAAGCGTCTTTGGGCTTCCTGAAAAGCGCTATATAAAATAAATGCATTATTGTTATTATTAATACTAGGGCATGCCCGTACTATATATACTAGGGCATGCCCGTACTATATATATATATCTAAAATTATATCCCCCCCCCTCTATTTACATGAAATGGTTTGGTCCAAAGCGAACGGTTTGCGAGTACGGTGACAATCCCCCCCCTCTATTTACATGAAATGGTTTGGTCCAAAGCGAACGGCTTGCGAGTACGGTGACAATCCCCCCCCCCCTCTATTTACATGAAATGGTTTGGTCCAAAGCGAACGGCTTGCGGAGTTTGGTAAAGAAATCGCCATAGCGTGCACTTAATTAGTTTTAAAACATAGTTTAACGGCAACATAGTTTGCCAACGTGAAATAAATGAATACGCTCTCAAATGTGCCGTCCGAGGCAGAGTCTGTTCGCCACGTTCGGCACACGTGATAGCTCGCTGCTCTCTGATTGGTTGAATCGTTTTTTGGACATAGCTCGGTAACTACTTGTCCGATTAATATGAAACCTTGAAAAGGCACATCCTCGGGTCCCCAGCAATATACCTGGCAAGTTTCAAGTATATCGGACCCGTGGTTGTCGAGAAACAGCGGTCACAGACATACATACATACATACATACATACATACATACATACACACAGAGATTACTGGAATTATAGATAGATATCTAAAATTATATCCCCCCCCCCCCCTCTATTTACATGAAATGGTTTGGTCCAAAGCGAACGGCTTGCGAGTACGGTGACAATCCCCCCCCTCTATTTACATGAAATGGTTTGGTCCAAAGCGAACGGCTTGAGAGTACGGTGACAATCCCCCCCCTCTATTTACATGAAATGGTTTGGTCCAAAGCGAACGGCTTGCGGAGTTTGGTAAAGAAATCGCCATAGCGTGCACGTAATTAGTTTTAAAACATAGTTTAACGGCAACATAGTTTGCCAACGTGAAATAAATGAATACGCTCTCAAATGTGCCGTCCGAGGCAGAGTCTGTTCGCCACGTTCGGCACACGTGATAGCTCGCTGCTCTCTGATTGGTTGAATCGTTTTTTGGACATAGCTCGGTAACTACTTGTCCGATTAATATGAAACCTTGAAAAAGCACATCCTCGGGTCCCCAGCAATATACCTGGCAAGTTTCAAGTATATCGGACCCGTGGTTGTCGAGAAACAGCGGTCACAGACATACATACATACATACATACACACAGAGATTACTGGAATTATAGATAGATTATCTCCTTACCTGTCAAAGCTGCTGCGCCCCAAGGAAGTGTTCCGGCTCAGTCATATTCCTGATCTTCATCAATGATCTCTCTGACTCTCGGGAAAATCCACTTTATCTATTTGCTGAATACTCCATCTCTCATGACATCCCTCATCCTTCAGACAGGCTGCAGCCTCTGTCCTCTTTTCAGACCTTGAAAAATCACAGGCTGGTCAAGCATTTGGAATGTGTCTTTCAATCCTGACAAATCTCACACTCTCATGATCTCTCTCAAAAAGGACCATCTGGCAAACCCTCCCATCTACTTTCTTAACAATCCTCTTGAGGAAGTTCAGTCATTCAAACTCCTGGGTCTCACAATCAGCCATGATCGTTCTTCAGAAAACCAGATTTCAAAGTTTGGGGTCTTGAGTTTTGGGTTTGGGTTTGAGGTCTCCTGACAAGGTGGAAAAGATTCTGTCAACCCTCGACTCTGATTCTGCAACTAGACCTGACAGCATCAGCCCACGGGTCCTAAATCCTGTTCTTCCGCTCTTTCACTCCCTCTCTCTGTTCTCTTCACCCTCTCTTTTGCTCAAGGTCATCTGCCATCTGCTTAGAAATCAGCCAACATTACCGCTTTACACAAAAAAGGTGCAAAAACAGATCCTCACAACTACTGACCAATCAGCCTTCTCCCAATTATCAGCAAAGTCATGGAATCCATCATTGCTTCGGATATGAAATCTTTCCTCTTCTCCAATGGCTTGATCTCTGATCATCAATTTAGTTTCAGACCAGGTCACTCTACTCTGGACATGCTGTTTCTGCTGTCTCAACAATGGATGGAGGTCCTCAATGCCAAACAGGAAATTAGAGCTGTCTCCCTTGACATATCACGTGCCTTCGATACGGTCTGGCACCCCGCTCTGCTCACCAAACTCTCCTCCTTTGGTATCCATGGAAATCTCCATGCTTGGCTGGCGGACTTCCTCTCTAGTCGTAGTCAACGTGTAGCCCTGAATGGGTTTCTCTCATATCCTCTTCCTGTTCGGGCTGGAGTTCCCCAAGGCAGTGTTCTGGGCCCTGTGCTTTTTCTGGTCTTCATCAATGATCTTTCTGACTCTCTTGAAAATCCTCTCTATAGATAGATATATACATAGATATATAGATGCTAGATTTTGGCAGTTGAACCATAAGAGGGTTGCAGGCAGATCTTGTGCGACCTGAAGGAATATTGGGGGAACACAGCACAGAGAGAGCTGGGGGAGCAAGGCCGGAGAGGAGTCGGTAGAAGATAGAAAGACCACCAACCTGCCTGTGGTGAGTGAGTGAAAGGCCTTCGGAGTTGACTTCATCGCAGGAGATTCCAATGATTCTGAAAGCTTTGGTTTCAACAGCATGAATCCGAGCTTGGTGTGAGGCAGAAGCACCAGCCCAGAGGGGGGAACAGTATTCCATTGAGCTACGGATGAAAGCCTTGTGTGTGGTGAGGAGCTCAGGTGTGCCAAGGAAGGACTTCGCACGACGGAGGATGCCCAGTCGGCGACTGGCTTTGGAGGCCAGCTTGGAAATGTGGTTTTCCCAAGAAAGATCATGGCAGATAGTGAGACCCAAAAGCTTGAGCGACAGAACCTCTTGGAGAGAATTGTTGAGAAAGTAGATGGGAGGGTTTTCCAGTCGGTCCTTTCAGAGAGACATTGTAAGAGTGTGAGATTTGTCAGGATTGAAAGACATGTTCCACTTGTTTGACCAGTCTCTTTTTTGTCCAGGTCTGCAGAGAGTAAGGAGGCTGCAGATTGCCGATCTGAGGGATGAGGAATGGAGCGGCAGATAATGGAGTCATCAGCTCAGCCTCACACCTAGCTCGTCTTCACGCTGTTCATTCATTGGAATCTTCCGCGATGAAGCTACCTCCGCGGGCCTTTCACTTACTCACCGCAGGCAGGTTGGTGGTCTTTCTGTCTTCTACAGACTCCTCTCCGGCCTTGCTCCTCCAGCTCTCTCTGGGCTCTGTCCCCCAAATATTCCTACAGGTCGCACAAGATCTGCCTGCAACCCTCTTATGGTTAAACTGCCAAAATCAAGACTCTCTGCTCACCTTCACTCCTTCACTCCTCTTTTCTCCCGCCTCTGGAACAAACTCCTTCACTCTCTTCAATCCCACTCCTCCCTCCAGGTCTTTAAAACAGCTGTTCACCACCATCTCTTATCTTCCCCCATCCAAAACCTTGATCTTTTCTACCCCTGCTAATTTCACCCCAAATCCACTTTTTTGAAATACCAACTTCTTTCCTGGAATTCCTTGGTGTCCTTGTGTTTATACTACTCCCACCCCCCCCCCCCCTTTCCCACGCAGCCTCCCCCCAAGCCCTCTCCCTCCCACACATTCCCGATGTCCCTGCTGTCAAATGTTGTGTTTATGTGCTTCCCCTTCTCTCCCCATCTTGTCTACCGCTCCCCTTTTTATATACTTTGTTTGTTTGTCTGTTTGATTTGTTTGTGTGATAAATGTTAGCTCTTTCACGAGCCTCGATTCTGTATACAAAAAAAAGAAGAAAAAAAGTTGGTCTCTAAAGCCGGCTCCCGTCTGGGCATCATCCGTCGTACAAAGCCCTTCCTGGACACACCTGAAGTCCTATCCACCTACAAGTCCTTCATCTGCAGCTTCATGGAGTTCGGCTCTCCTCTCCGGGCTGGCTCCCTTGCCTGACATCTTGCTCAGCTTGACGCTGTGCAAACCAAGGCCCAAGATTATTGGAATCTTAGGCGATGAAGCTGAGTCTACATGGGTCTATCACTTCACCATCACAGACAGATCGGTGGTCTCTATGTCTTCTACCGCTTCCTCTCTGGTCTTGCACCCTATGCTATTTCAGTGCTTTGTCCCACCAGGTTTCTGCAGGGCTCACATGATCCACCATTAACCCCCATCTGGTGAACCTACCTAAATTCAGGATCACTGCTCACCTCCACTCATTTGTCCTATTTTGTCCCACCATTTGTTCTTCTTTTGTCCCACCTTCAACATCCTCTTCAATCTCATTCTTCCCTCCAGGTCTTCAACACAGGCGTTCACCACCATCTCAGATTGTCCCAAATCCAAAACCATGATCTATCTTTTCTACCCTCTTTAACCACATCCAAATCCCTCCACCTTCCAATTTCTCAGTTTTCCCTCCTTGGCCTTTCCTTCTGTATCAATCTTGTCCATCCCATGCATCCTGTGCGCCAAACCTGTCCACCCAATGTTTGCGTGTTCTGCGTCCTGTTTTTACAGCGTCGCCCTTCGGGCAATGCCATCTGGAACAGCGTTTGTCTGTCGGTCCGGTGTATGTATGTATGTATGTATGTATGTATGTATGTATGTATGTATGTATATACGTCCCTCATAAACGTCCATCAATCAGAGCGGAGGATCTGGTCACATGACATGGGGACAGCATTTAGTAACAATTACAGTTGCATATTTTAGTACAAGGAAATATAATAACTTTCTGTGGAAAGTTTTGGGGTCCCAGCGGGTGTCGTAAGGTAGGTACGTCGGAGGTTTCAGAAATTCCTCAATACAATTATGATTTTGAAATGTGACCAACACGGACCCGAAACCGGAAGTGAACAGATGAGATGGTTCCGTGGTTTGATAAATATCTCAATACAATCGTGATTTAACATATTTTGATATATTAATACCATAGTATTAATTTGTGATTGGAATGATGAATGATGCTGTTTGGAATGAAAATATAGAGATATTGAGCTTAATGCAGAATGAGGAAATGACGTCGCTGTTTCCATCCATGACATTCGCGGATTCCCCATTTGCAGTTTCGTCATTGACTGGATATAGCATCATTCAGACTGGGTACGTTTTTTGTGCAGATCCTTCACGAACTTGCTGGCAATGCCTGACGTTCGACTGAAGGTGGCACAGGAATGTAGAATTTATTGACAAAAAATAAATACTTATATTATTTGCTACCTGGTATTCCCACCCAGGTCATAATATCCTCTTCATTTAAAGTATCAATCAAGCCTGGCTCCGCTAGACTATCGCTCTTGTTGTCTGTTATATCCTGATCAGTTCAGTGCACTAGCTCTTTCACGTACCTCGACTACTGTATGTACACACAAAAATGGTCAAAATGATTAACCATAATTTTTCTGTTTCTGAATTTCTGTTTTCTGTTTCTGTTTCTGAATGCAAATCGGACTCACAAGAATATAGTATACACGAGAAATATCCGTGGATGGTGGGACTTATAGGCCCCGTGTTTACAGGTGGGAAGGCCCGGGCTTTGACGGACTTCCTCCTGTAGAGCTCCGTCTGTTGAGGATGTGGGATAGCGAGGTGAGATATCAAAAACCTTTGGATGGATTTGGTGGAAACTTGGATTTGGAGCCAGTGGTTGGGACAGAACTGGGGGACCCATCCTGGGTCATGTAGTTTGCGTAGTTGGCTCTATCATTAAAAGCGTTGGATGGTGTAGATAGCTCAGCTGGTATGTTAGGATTAGCAGCAACAGACTGGGCTGGTGGGGTGCATTCACCATGGCCAGTAGAACGAAGGTCAGAACTACAGCAGAACACAGGATCAGTGTAGAAGAAAGAGCCCTTGATTTGATAAGTTGTGCTACTTATCTGGGAACCGATGAACTTGCAAATATTGCACCAGCCATCATGGACAGAGATAATCAAGTAGTTTTGGTGGGCCTGTGATTTGTTGCGATCAGCGTGAAGGTAGACCAGATCACCAATATCAACTGATGCCAGTGTTGGTTGCATTCCTCGGGGGAGGAGAGGGAGAGTGCTTGGACTTCTGGGAATATAGGTGATTGACCTGGCAGAACTTCTGAATGACAAGTGAACCATTCCGTGCAATGGTACCAACCCAGACACAGCATTGACGAATGTTGGTAACCTTCTTTCAAGGGTGAGTGCATGCAACAGGTTGGTATGCATATGATGAGGGTGGGCTGTGGACAATCAGACTGAATATAGCTACCCATGCTGACATACTGGTGAAAGGAAGTTTTGTTGAGCCTGACTCAATGTCATCAATGGATACCCGGTGAACGGTGAAATCTGAAGTGTGGTGTACGAAGGAACAGACTTGACACGTCGGGTCTTCACATTCAGGTGTATTGCGGCTTGCAAAGTCTGATGGAATATTTACAGGTTCAGCTAGGTGACTGACAAAGGAGTGGTAACAAATGACTAACACATGGACAGACAGAAAACTCTCTCTTGCGTGGTTTATCAGAGGCCTATACACAAGGTTTCCTGTCTGTGAGAGCGCAAGGACGGTGTTTGGACTGTACAATATATGGGCTGAAGTGCTTAATAGAAGCCGTGATGGACATAGCTTAAATTTCACAGGGCAGTCATGTGATTTGGCGACCACGCAGTTTGGCACTGAAAAAAACAGCAACTTTGAGTTTGTTGCGACAAGTCACATGCAGGGCGGACGTGATGCCATGCTTCTAAACAGCATCATCTTTGGCAACCCAGAGTTGGTTGTCTGGTCGGGAAGGGTAATGATTTCAATGGATGCAAGTGCTGATTGTGCTATTTGGAAGCTTGTGCAGAAATAATCTGTCGACTCCATCTTTATTAGTCATGTCCAGCAGTGACAGCATCCAAGGGGGATGTGTATGAGGCACACTGTGGAGGATCTCCGATGAAAGACCTCATGACATAAGCCATCTCTGGTGGTCGAGCAGGTAGAGAAAATGGCAATGTAGTGTGGGCTGGCTTGTAAGGTGCCCTGACCAAAATCCATCCCAGAATAATTGTAGTCTTGGAACAGATGGCAGTCTTAGGCGCAAATAGGTGCAGACTACATTGTGACAGGGTGCGTAGTACATGTTGTCAGTTCGGAAGAAGTTCTTCAGGACTGTTACCATAGCAGTATCGATCATCTGGAAGGGGATGGATTGATGTGGTTTGGTATTGTTCAGCTGGAGTGAAACTGTCTGGCGTTTCTGGAAGGAGGAAGTAGCAGTGCGGAGAGCCTTAGTATCAGCCGATGTGAGAATCTCATCTAAGAGAGAATCCAAGGCTTGAGTGGTCTCAGGCTTGATGGATGCCAGGGTGCATGACCTGAGATCGACATCATACCTCTGCTTCATTAGATGTGGTGCGCTAGGATGAATCAGTTGTAGCCAGTGTAGGACCACTATGTTCTCCAGTGAGGGTGACATCTCCTCATCAACATGAAGAGGTAGAACATGATAGCTGAGCCCATCTTTCAGCAAAAGGTTATCCTCAAAGAAAGCTATCAGGCCCTGATACAGGTCCTCATGCGTTTCATCTCACTGCAGTCTGAAATCAGCCAAGTCTAAGAGGTGGACACCCCTGGCCTGGAAACCATAATGCTGGCAGATGTTCTGCCATATTGAAGCAAGTGATATTGATGATTTGACTAGAGAATTTTGTGATATAATGGGCAGTAATTTGCTACTGTACCTGTCCTAGCATCAGGTCCAGTAAGTGTACCTTTTATTAAGCGGTAAGCCCCGGATAAGTACCATAACTTTCTGTCTCTGAATCCACGAAGAGGATTAGTCATGGTTCTCTTCTCCTAGGTGAAACCATCAAGGAGGAAGATGACAAAGTTAGGGTCGAGTGTCAAAGTATAGGTGAGGTTCTGGCACCAGCGATCGAATGAATTGACTCTCTCGGACTTCCCTAAGCACAACTGCTTCAGTGCATGATGTGTGGCTGCCATGATATTCCGCTTTTACCATACCGTAGCCTAATATGGAGGCCTCAGTACAGGTTGATATCCATGTGTATTGTGTATGTGCCACGTAAGGTGATCCCCAGTTTCCTTTGATGAGAGATGTGAAAACAATCCCACAGTTGCCACCATGCCAAATGGATATGTTTGACTTTACGTTGAACCACAAATTGAATCACAACATCAATTGTGATTTAGTAATGTGGAGCTTGTTAATGCAATCACAACATACAGATGGGAGAACAAACTCGAGGAACCACCCACCCTTGATGAAAACCCATTCGGTGCACGCACATCCACCCTTGGTACACCTCCTCTAGTAACAACCCTATCACATCCCCATTGGTATACCCAACTTCCTTTCCTGTCTTAAATGTTCTTTTCAGTGCTCGCAAGGCCACGATTGCAAGCAAGTTTAGGAAGCAAAACATTGCCGTCCCTTAGGATCCGTGGTATCTTGCAAAGTTGAGTGAAAGATCGGGGGAGGGGGTTCGCCTCCACCCACCAGCCGGGATATGGACCATTAGCGGCTGGGAGAGGAGGGGCATGGGGGCCCGAAGAAATAAAGGCAGGTGCATTGGGTGGATGCCCAGGAGTCAGGATGACCAAGGATCAAGGCTGTTCGCCACAGACTGCCCGCGCTGTGGAAAGGTACACCCCATCCACCCGACCAAGCCACCTTACTCCTCAAAAGCATCACGATGCATGGACCAGGGGCCCCTCCGCAGTCACAGATGGGGCCGCCTCCTGTCGGGTTTACACAGAGTCTCTCTCTCTCTCGTGTTTCCCACTCTGTCTAGCTCTTGTCGTGTGATTGATTGGGACCAATGGACATAGGTTATTTAAGGAATCCAATTTGCTTGTTGATTCTTGGGCATGTATCGGGTAGAGGGTACGGGGACTTATTTTATTGTTGGTTAAATAATTTATTGCCCTTTTTTTCCTTTTGTTTCTTCCCCATTCCATTGCTTATGTAAATCACACTTGGCCTCGGGTAAATCCCGATTGTCCTGTCTATTTCGTTTGGTGGTTTCGGTCAATTCCGGGACCATTGGGTGTGGTTATAACCGCTTAGATCAGGTCACGTGGCCTCACAGTTTGATTGGCTGGATTGGGAGTCACGGCTGCCTATCAGCATAGCACTTGGCTGGTTCAGTGGGTCCAACAGGCATGGTAATGGAGGTCAAAAGGTCGCGATCTGACCTGTAGCTATAGACTCACCTGACTGCTATAGCCGCTTTAACGTGGCCTGTCGGATTCGAACCAGGCAACAGGAGCAGTCCGGAACCTAGCGGAGTTGTCTCCTCCGACATGATAGGCCTGAACCTCACTCTCGTGGTGGATTTGCATTTTAAGATCAATAACTCACTCATAATAATACTATCTAATAATGTTGTAAAAAATAATTGTAATAATAATGTTGTAAATAAATAAATAATAGTAGAAAAAAGAATAATAATTAATAAATAATAACCAGCACTATAATAATTTCTCACTGCCGTTGTACTGATCTTTCACCTCCCAACCCCCAGGAGCACCTGTTGCTGCGACCCCGCTTCAGGACCCTGAACAAAATTCCTCTAGAATTCCTCAAATTGGACCTCTTTCTATCAGAACAATATTGAAATGTTATTTTCCTTCTGCTGTGATTTTCATTTGTCCCTTTGAACTCCGATGGAAAATGAAACAAGTTTTGTACGGTGGAATAATTAAATTAAATGATCCAGTCCGGTGGACACCTTGCAAAGAACAATTTCGATGACTTATTGGAGTACAGAGAGTGCAGCTAGGAGTCATGTAATAAAATGTATGGGCAATGACTTGGGAAACGCACAGGAAGTTATGGTTCAGGTGAGGTGAAAGGCAATTGAGGGATTGAGATGCAAAAGTGGAGTGAAATTTGCTGAGTGATTCTTTAGGTTATTACAGTGTGACTGTGAGTGATGGTCCCAATATAAAGATTGTCAGATCATCTCTTCTGTAGCCTTCTTCACCAGGGCATGCTGGGAAGTGCTGCACGACACGGCGATGAGTGCTGCCAAATGCACGACTCCATTAGAGGGATGCTGGGGATGGGATTCGGTGGAATTCCTCACTCACCTCCACAAGTGTTTTTGTTGTTGTACTCGAGACATTAGACGGCAAAGGATTCTCGATTGAGAGTGCAGGAATTTGTATTTTGTTCAGGGTGCCGGAGATAACTCGCCTACTCTTCGCAACCCCATTTTAGTGATCTACCTCAATTCAGGATCAATGATCACCTCCACTCATTTGTTCTTCTTTTTTTCCCCCTGTGGAAACAACTTCCACATTCTCTTCAATATCATCTTTCCCTGTTCTCCACCATCTCAAATTATCCCCAATCCAAAACCATGGTCTTTTCTACCCTCATTAGCCCCACCCCCCATCCAATTCCTCGTCCTTTCAAATTTCCAGTTTTTTCTGCTTGGAGTTTCCTTCTGTATCCATCTTGTCCACCCTAAGCATCCTCTCCTGTCCCCAATTCCTCCCCACACCCTTTGTTTGTCCAGCTCTCCCTCTATCTTGGCCTTCTACTCTGCTGTTGGTGTTTTCCCTGTTTCTCTGCGGTTCCTTTTCCGCCCTGTTCCTGATCCATTCTGTGCTCTAGCTTTTCCCTGAGCCTCGACTGTAATGTGTACATACAAATAAATAACTAAGCTACATGGTATTCACAGAATACTTACCCCTGCACAGTCAACTTAGTGCGAGCCAACTCTGTTTTTGAAGGGTTTTCTTTTGGTTTCGGAGATATGGAAGTGCAACTTTTCGATTTTTTTCAAGATGGCGAATGCATGAACTATGATGTCACAATTATCATTTAAAAAATTCTACAGGAGGAGGCATTCCAATGGTGAGAATTTCGTGTCAATTGGACCAAGAATTGCAGAGAAAAAAAATCATACTGATCGGATCAAGCATTGTACTTGTCGAATTATGACGTCATAATGAAGGTACCGATGACACCATCATTAACATATCTTATTCCCCATGGGCAGTACTTGACAGCGCACCATGTTTCAATTTTATCCTTGGAGCGGTTTCAGAGATAAAGAGGTGCAACGTTTTATGGTTTTTCCAAGGTGGCGTCTGTACCACGTGACCTACACTACCGGTCAAAAGTTTTAGAACACCTCAATTTTTCCAGGTTTTATTGAAATTTACGCAGTTTAATGTCTCAATGTACTCTGAAATTAAGCATAGAACAAATAAACAATTGGAGAAAAAAAATGGTGCTGAAAAATGCTGTGGTAGCCCTTTTGGTTCAGGGTGCCAGTCACTCTGTGCAAGTCGCCGACTCTGGATCCAGCAAAAGAGCCCCAGACCATCACACTTCCTCCTCCATGTTTAACAGTTGGTGTCACACTGAGGAACCATCCTTTCGCCTACTCGACAGCGTACAAAAACCCTGCGTGATGAACCAAAGATTTCAAATTTTGATTCATCGGTCCATAAGACCTTCTTCCAATCTTCAGTAGTCCACTGGCGGTGCTTCATGGCCCAGGCCAGCCTCTTTTTCTTATTTTGCCATCTTAGCAATGGCTTTCTTACTGCCACTCGACCTGTCAAACTTGCAGCTCGAAGTCTTCTCTTCACAGTTGAAACTGAGACTTGCTTACTTCGACCAGTGTTAAGCTGTGCTTGAAGCTGTTGTCCTGTGAGCCGCCAATCATGCAAGCTGTTGACTCTCAGAAACTTGTATTCTGATTCTGTTGTGGCTTTGGGTCTGCCAGACCTCTTCCTGTCAGAGTTTCCTCCAGTTGTCCAAATAATGCTTCAGAGGGTGTAATAACAGTCTGTTCCAATACTGCTTTTATACAGACAGGGGGTTTGTAATCAAGTAATCAGCAGAGGTTGGGACACCTGTAGGAATTGTTTGCATCAACTTTCAAGGTTTAATTTATTTACATTGCTGCAGAACAGCTGTAGGTTGTTAACCCATTACTTGTTCCCTGAAAACCTTTTTTTTTTTACCATATAACTTTTTTTTAAACCTCGAGCAGTTTACTACTTACCTTTGTACCATTTCAGGTTATTCACTGGACATTAAACTGCATAAATTTCAATACAAACTGGAAAATTGAAGTTTTCTAAAACTTTTGACTGGTAGTGTGACGTCATAGTTGTCATTACCAAATTATACACGAGAACATGCCCCTATGGTGAAACTTTCGTGTCCATCGGGCTAAGAGTTGCAGAGAATTTTTTTTTTTTTTTTGCATACTGATCAGATCAAGCATTGCACTTGTCGAATTATGACGTCATAATGAAGGCACCAATGACATCTTTTTTTTCTTTTTTTTTTGTATACAGAGTCGAGGCTCGTGAAAGAGCTAACATTTATCAAACAAACAAATCAAACAAACAAGCAAACAAAGTATATAAAAAGGGGAGCGGTCGACAAGATGGGGAGAGAAGGGGAGGAAGCACACAAACACAACATTTGAGGGCAGGGACATCGGGAGATGTGTGGGAGGCAGAGGGCCTGGGGGGAGGCAGGATAGGTATAAAACGCAAGGACACCAAGGACTTCCAGGAAAGAAGACAAAAGTCACCTCAAAAAAGTGGATTTGGGGTGAAATTAGTGGGGGTAGAAAAGATCAAGGTTTTGGATTGGGGAAGATAAGAGATGGTGGTGAACAGCCGTTTTAAAGACCTGAAGGGAGGAGTGGGATTGAAGAGAGCGAGGGAGTTTGTTCCAGAGGCGGGAGAAAAGAGGAATGAAGGAGTGAAGGTGAGCAGAGAGTCTTGATTTTGGCAGTTTAACCATAAGAGGGTTGCAGGCAGATCTTGTGCGACCTGCAGACCTGCAGGCAGACCTGCAGGAATATTTGCGGGACAGAGCCCAGAGAGAGCTGGGGGAGCAAGGCCGGAGAGGAGTCGGTAGAAGACGGAAAGACCACCAACCTGCCTGCGGTGAGTGAGTGAGAGGCCCTTGGAGTTAGCTTCATCGCAGGAGATTCCAATGATTCTGAACGCTTTGGTTTCAACAGCGTGAAGACGAGCTAGGTGTGAGGCAGGAGCACCAGCCCAGAGGGGAGAGCAGTATTCCATTGAGCTGCGGATGAAAGCCTTGTATGTGGTGAGGAGCTCAGGTGTGCCAAGGAAGGACTTCGCACGACGGAGGATGCCCAGTCGGCGACTGGCTTTGGAGGCCAGCTTGGAAATGTGGTTTTCCCAAGAAAGATCATGGCAGATAGTGAGACCCAAAAGCTTGAGTGACAGAACTTCTTGGAGAGGATTATTCAGAAAGTAGATGGGAGGGTTGTCCAGTCGGTCTTTTCGGAGAGACATAGTGAGAGTGTGAGATTTGTCAGGATTGAAAGACATGTTCCACTTGTTTGCCACAAAGACATGTTCCACAAAGTACCTGACCTTTGGGGTGAGACATTCTTCCTGCCCCCCAACAGGTCTGGTCTACATGACTGTGATGCTAATCCAATCTTTGTGGTTGACTCTTATTCCCTTCCCTTGTTCGTCTGTGATTTTGTCAAATTATTAAAATATCTTATTCCCCAAGGGGAGTACTTGACAATGAGCCATACTTCAATTTTTTTCCACTGAGCGGTTTCGGTGATGTGCAGGTGTAACGTTTTTCCAAGATGGCTTCCGTACCACGTGATATATGACGTCATAATTATGAACATTAAAAATGTACATTGCCGAGAAAATGAATTTTAAAAATGCAGACACCTACGCACGTACCCGATCACTTCACCCCGCTTTTGGCTTCACGAGCGCAGGGTAATTAAAGGACACTGTGGGATCTATAACGTCCACCAACAACAACCAGGATGGGCATACGAGTCCTCCAGCTTAAAGTCCTTCCGAGGGATGGCACACATATTGATTCTTCGCCCAGCCTGAGAGACACCAGGACGGTCGTTTAGAGCTGCGTCGAGATTCAAACCCACGCTCGACAGGTCACAGGTGAGATCTCATACCTCTAATCCATACTGCGAGCACCTGAAGCCAAAAAGGCTTTCAACACATCACCATCATTATAGGGCATTGAGCAAAACTCGTCTAAAACTAGAAGGGCACTCAGGTGAGAGCATACCTCCGCCAAGCTGAACACTTTACGTTTTGTATCCCACTAACAGGTCGGATCAGGATTCAGACCTGAAACGAAAACAAATCGTATATATCGTTATTGGCCCCATCACTCAATTGTGAAAAATGACTTTAAAAAGTCTCGTATCCAGATCTGGATTCGGATCTTCACCAAAATTGAAACAGTTCTTCCTTGTCACACCTCCAACCTATCCACCAAGATTCGACCGGATCCGTTCACAACTTTTTGAGATATCCTGTTCACAGACAACCAAACAGACCGACAGGTGTGAAAACATAACATCCATCCACCTTTGGAGACAATAACAACAAAGTGTGCGTAAAAATAATTGGATTCGAATCTAGTTCAGTGTAACATTCTGCGACTTCGAACAGGTAGGCACACTCGTTATTTACCTGCGTTAAAAGTCTTCACCGAACTGTGAAATGTCATTAGCCAAAGGACAGATAGTTCCTGGTGAGCAGGAAACTCTTATCCGGGGAAGGCATTTATTTGTAAGAGTGCCCTTTACTTCTGATGAGCCCCAGTGCGTTAAGCAGGATCTTCGTGACCTTTATCTGGAACTTAAATCATTGTTCCCAGGCCTTCTCGGGTAGACATCGCCACGGTAACCTGGGCAGAAAGGGAAAAAAAAACAACAAAAAAAACACTCTTGACCATCCTTATGAAAACAAATGTCTGCACAGAAAGTTTCAGATCAATCTGTACGGAATGAGTTCCTTTACTTGCAATGTGGACTATCCTTCGTCTGCTCCATCAATCTGCCCGATTGCGCATCCTCCCACATCATTCTTTCCCTTTGCCAGCCCTCTTGGTGTTGTCCATCAGTGGCCTTCCTGGGTCAGGGACAAAGACCGGACGAGATTAAATTATATGTGAGCACCAAAAGCAATTCCTGCAGGCCGACTTGCAGGAAATGCAACTCTTTTATGTGAATGTACTGGACGTCACAAGTTGCATGATGAAAATTAAATTCACCCGAAGGGAACGAATGGCCGAATTGTATCGCAAGCGTTGATTTGGCAAACGACGTCGTTCATCAACTGCAACAAAATACGAACAACTTCCATTAAACATGATACAGAACATACCAGCAGATAAGAATTTACACTGCCTGATAATTAAACGTTATGTTAGTGTAAATTTAAGGTGGTTTTGATGTGCTGGTATCGTGGTGGCCTATTGGACTGATATCCCAGAGGTTGTGGATTCAAATCCATCTGCAGGGTTTTAAACTTCAGGAAGTCGAGTTACTCTCAGATGAATTGTCACATCCCTATGATCATCTGTGTGATTGACATGCCCTTGTTCATGGCAGTGAGAGTACGGTGGATGGTAGCGAGTGTAGTGTGGATGGTAGTGAGAGTAGGGTGGATGGTAGTGAGAGTAGCGTGGATGGTAGAGAGTGTAGTGTGGATGGTACTGAGAGTAGTGTGGATGGTAGCGAGTGTAGTGTGGATGGTACTGAGAGTAGTGTGGATGGTACTGAGAGTAGTGTGGATGGTAGTGAGAGTAGTGTGGATGGTACTGAGAGTAGTGTGGATGGTAGGGAGAGTAGTGAGAGTAGTGTGGATGGTACTGAGAGTAGTGTGGATGGTAGGGAGAGTAGTGTGGATGGTAGTGAGAGTAGTGTGGATGGTACTGAGAGTAGTGTGGATGGTAGGGAGAGTAGTGTGGATGGTAGTGAGAGTAGTGTGGATGGTACTGAGAGTAGTGTGGATGGTAGCGAGTGTAGTGTGGATGGTAGTGAGAGTAGGGTGGATGGTAGTGAGAGTAGTGTGGATGGTACTGAGAGTAGTGTGGATGGTACTGAGAGTAGTGTGGATGGTAGTGAGAGTAGTGTGGATGGTACTGAGAGTAGTGTGGATGGTAGGGAGAGTAGTGTGGATGGTAGTGAGAGTAGTGTGCATGGTAGGGAGAGTAGTGTGTGGATGGTAGTGAGAGTAGTGTGGATGGTAGTGAGAGTAGTGTGGATGGTAGTGAGAGTAGTGTGGATGGTAGTGAGAGTAGTGTGCATGGTAGTGAGAGTAGCGTGGATGGTACTGAGAGTAGTGTGCATGGTAGTGAGAGTAGTGTGGATGGTAGTGAGAGTAGTGTGGATGGTAGTGAGAGTAGTCTGATGGTAGTGAGAGTAGTGTGCATGGTAGTGAGTAGTGTGCATGGTAGTGAGAGTAGTGTGGCTGGTAGTGAGAGTAGTGTGCATGGTAGCGAGTGTTGTGTGGATGGTAGTGAGAGTAGGGTGGATGGTAGTGAGAGTAGTGTGGATGGTACTGAGAGTAGTGTGGATGGTACTGAGAGTAGTGTGGATGGTAGTAAGAGTAGTGTGGATGGTACTGAGAGTAGTGTGGATGGTAGGGAGAGTAGTGTGGATGGTAGTGAGAGTAGTGTGCATGGTAGGGAGAGTAGCGTGGATAGTAGTGAGAGTAGTGTGGATGGTAGTGAGAGTAGTGTGGATGGTAGTGAGAGTAGTGTGGATGGTAGTGAGAGTAGTGTGCATGGTAGTGAGAGTAGCGTGGATGTTACTGAGAGTAGTGTGCATGGTAGTGAGAGTAGTGTGGATGGTAATGAGAGTAGTGTGCATGGTAGTGAGAGTAGTCTGATGGTAGTGAGAGTAGTGTGCATGGTAGTGAGAGTAGTGTGCATGGTAGTGAGAGTAGTGTGGCTGGTAGTGAGAGTAGTGTGCATGGTAGTGAGAGTAGTGTGCATGGTAGTGAGTAGTGTGGATGGTAGTGAGAGTAGTGTGCATGGTAGGGAGAGTAGTGTGGATGGTAGTGAGAGTAGTGTGCATGGTAGTGAGAGTAGTGTGGATGGTAGTGAGAGTAGTATGCATGGTAGCGAGTGTAGTGTGGATGGTAGTGAGAGTAGGGTGGATGGTAGTGAGAGTAGTGTGGATGGTACTGAGAGTAGTGTGGATGGTACTGAGAGTAGTGTGGATGGTAGTGAGAGTAGTGTGGATGGTACTGAGAGTAGTGTGGATGGTAGGGAGAGTAGTGTGGATGGTAGTGAAAGTAGTGTGCATGGTAGGGAGAGTAGTGTGGATGGTAGTGAGAGTAGTGTGGATGGTAGTGAGAGTAGTGTGGATGGTAGTGAGAGTAGTGTGGATGGTAGTGAGAGTAGTGTGCATGGTAGTGAGAGTAGTGTGGATGGTAGTGAGAGTAGTGTGGATGGTAGTGAGAGTAGTGTGGATGGTAGTGAGAGTAGTCTGATGGTAGTGAGAGTAGTGTGCATGGTAGTGAGAGTAGTGTGCATGGTAGTGAGAGTAGTGTGGATGGTAGTGAGAGTAGTCTGATGGTAGTGAGAGTAGTGTGGATGGTACTGAGAGTAGTGTGGATGGTAGTGAGAGTAGTGTGGATGGTAGTGAGAGTAGTGTGGATGGTAGTGAGAGTAGTGTGGATGGTAGTGAGAGTAGTGTCGATGGTAGTGAGAGTAGTGTGGATGGTAGTGAGAGTAGTGTGGATGGTAGTGAGAGTAGTGTGCATGGTAGTGAGAGTAGTGTGGATGGTAGTGAGAGTAGTCTGATGGTAGTGAGAGTAGTGTGCAGTGAGAGTACCTGACCTTTGGGGTGAGACAATTCTTCCTGCCCCCAACAGGTCTGGTCTACATGACTGTGATGCTAATCCAATCTTTGTGGTTGACTCTTATTCCCTTCCCTTGTTTCAGGAGGTCGTGCTCAATGACTTATGCATTCTATCCCTCCTTATTTTCCACTTAAACCATGAATAAAGTGCATAAAGAATACCTGTTTTGCTTTACTGCTTTGCGTTTCTTCGTTTTCTAGTTAACCCATCCACACGCATCGGGATTTGCAAACACTTCTGTCTCTCTGTCTGTCTGTCTGTGTGTGTCTGTCCAGGCCGTATTCTTTTTAACCATTTGAACTGTCAAAAGATTTCCAACAAAATTTTATTTTGAGAATACAACTTAATAATTTTGGGCAAAAATCAAAAGGTCAAAGGTCAGCATCACCTAAAATCATAAATTTTCATCAAATTGAACTGAAATTTTATTTTACCATTTGAGCTGTTATCAAATTTCCAAGAAAGTTTTATTATGAGAACACAAATTCATAATTTGGTCAAAAGATTAAAAGGTCAAAGGTCAGTGTCATATACATAAATATTTCGGTCTAAATATAAAAAGGTCAAAGTTCAGTGTCATATAAATAAATAATTTGGTCAAAAGATTAAAAGGTCAAACACCAGTGTCATATAAATAAATAATTTGGTCAAAAGATTAAAAGGTCAAAGGTCAGTGTCATATAAATAAATAATTTGGTTAAAAGATAGAACGGTCAAACGTCAGTGTCATATAAATAAATAATTTGGTCAAAAGATTAAAAGGTCAAACGCCAGTGTCATATAAATAAATAATTTGGTCAAAAGATTAAAAGGTCAAACGCCAATGTCATATAACTAAATAATTTGGTCAAAAGATAAAAAGGTCAAAGGTCAGTGTCACCTAAAATCATCAATTTTCATCCAATTAACCTGAAATTTAAATTTCCCATTTGAGTTTTGTCATCAAATTTTCAACAAAGCTTTATTATGAGAATATGGAGAAGACAAATTAATAATTTGGTCAAAAGGTCAAAGTTCAGCATCACATTGAATCATAAATTAAGGTCAAAGGTCAGTGTCATATACATAAATATTTCGGTCTAAATATAAAAAGGTCAAAGTTCAGTGTCATATAAATAAATAATTTGGTCAAAAGATTAAAAGGTCAAACACCAGTGTCATATAAATAAATAATTTGGTCAAAAGATTAAAAGGTCAAAGGTCAGTGTCATATAAATAAATAATTTGGTTAAAAGATAGAACGGTCAAACGTCAGTGTCATATAAATAAATAATTTGGTCAAAAGATTAAAAGGTCAAACGCCAGTGTCATATAAATAAATAATTTGGTCAAAAGATTAAAAGGTCAAACGCCAATGTCATATAACTAAATAATTTGGTCAAAAGATAAAAAGGTCAAAGGTCAGTGTCACCTAAAATCATCAATTTTCATCCAATTAACCTGAAATTTAAATTTCCCATTTGAGTTTTGTCATCAAATTTTCAACAAAGCTTTATTATGAGAATATGGAGAAGACAAATTAATAATTTGGTCAAAAGGTCAAAGTTCAGCATCACATTGAATCATAAATTTTCATTCGATTGATCTGAAATTTTAAGAATTTGCATATTGGGTCACTGAATTGGTTCACTAATCAAAAGCTAGAAGGTGATTATTTTTTATATCAAAAGGTCAAAGGTCAAGGTTGCATAAAATCATCAATTGTCATTGTGTATTTTTTTTTTTTCGTCATGTCTTCACCGAAGTCATTTCTTCATACAGAAGAATAAAAAGACGTCCGAATACAAAGCGGACGTGAACAGGCTTTGCATTTTCAGATGCTCTCTCTTTCTTCTTTTGAATTCAGCACATGGCTTCAAGTAGCCTCATTTACTACTAGAGGCACAGGTGTGCCACTGATGCAGTTCCCCCTGTATATTAGAGCAGCAGGAATGTTCAGGGTGTAATGTCTTTGTTATAAAGATGCGGACACGCAGATAGGATCAAGCACCATCTTTATTCCAGTTAACGGAAACACAGGCCTCACTCGGCCCCGCCCACAGCTGCCTCACTCGGCCCCGCCCACAGCGGTCTCACTCGGTCCCGCCCACAGCGGCCTCATTCACACGTACACGGCACTACACAGGGTGCCGGCGACAGCTTGCCTCCTCTTCAGGAAGCACACAATGTGATCTTTAACGTTCACCAACTAATGCTGGCAGACGTGACGCTCAATTGAACGTCCATCCGAGAGACGGCACACACATCGATGTATCGTCCTGCCTTTGAGACACCAAGGTAACCGTTTATAGCTGTAGTCAGATTCAAACCCAGGGTAGGTAACTCAGATGTGAGTGTGCATACCTTTGGGCGATCCTGCCATGCAACCGCTTTCGATTCGATTCCAATGTATTGTTGCGGATTTGGGAATCCTGTGTTTTTTTTATTGTTGTAAGTGTCATGAATCTTGTTGTAAATATCACTCTCCATAGTGTAAAGGTCAAAGGTCGTCCTTCTAGTTAATCCATATACATGCACGTAGCAAATCATATATCCTTCTAAATAGTTATCTCCTTATTCTATGTAGTTTAAGGCTCTGTTCCCACTAGTTGACACTGCATTGCATCAGATGACATAAGATAGTTCCCTTCCATATCCCAAAGCCTCCATTGCCAACTGCATTGGGCAGTTTTCTGCATTTGCCGCCATTGCCATGTGCTGTACCTCGAGAAGAAAGGCATGTCTCCACCTCGTCATCAGAGGGTGGAGCCAGGAGAGCCCTTGCCGACCAACCAAGCACGAGGGGTTTGGCTTGAGAGGGCGGAGAGAGAACGATCAGGGAGGTTCGCGAAGGTTCGAGGGTGTGGCCAATATAACCCGCGGCGGGACGCCCCCACCAGAGATGAGTCCTTGGAGAGCACGCAACGCACCCCACCTGAGGAGAGACGAGTGGAGGAAGGAGGAGCATGCATGAGCTTGAACCACAGCAGCTTGAACCACAGCAGCTTGAACCACAGCAGCTTGAACCACCGAAGCTTGAACCATCGCAGCTTGAACGACCGCAGCTTTGAGCTTTAACGGCGGCTGCTCACCTCGAGCACACACCAACCGGACCCGCATCCTTCCCGCCCTGAGATCCCACCTCATCCGTCCAGCCATCCACCTCCTGCCATTCGTTCCTGCCTTCATCCCCCCGTGTAAGTCTGCTCGTCGTCCGTCTTTTATGTTGTCCTGGGGTGTAAGTAAGTTTGTATAGGTAAGCTAATATTTGTACTGTGTCTCCTTACTCCTTTCTGTCTTTATTTTCGTATTTTTCCTCCTTCCTTGGTTTCTTTTGACTTGTAAATAGTAGTAATAAATTATATTTGTATTTCCTACCTTCGTTCTTCTTCTTCATGCTCGTCCGGTCGTCTTTGTGATTTCCCCATTGAAAACCTGTGGCGCGATTTTGGCCAACGTTCAGGATCGGGTTAGTCTCTGCTAATGGTTCGTGCCGCGGTTGCTAAACCGCTCAGCAAATAACATCTGTCCGCGGTCGCGAACAAGGTTGCGCACCTGCCTCTCCGGAGGGAGCTTGTGCAACTTCAGGACTCACGTCAGGTCAGTCATAGACGAGGGGATTAATCCCCCCTCGATAAGGGGAAAAAAGGCCGACGTAGAGATCCGCAACAGTATGTTAAGTTGAGAGATTATATTTGAGTTGTGTAAACTCAAAGTTGTACAATTTAGTATACCCACTATATATGAATGAATGAATGAATTCATTCAGTCATTCATTCATTGTGTAAACTCAAAGTTGTACAATTTAGTAAATCCACTATATGAGAAAATGAAAAAACAAAAATGGCAGAGAAAACAAAATGTTCTTAAAATATTATGATTCTTAAAATATTGTTCTTAATATTTATAAATATAAATGTTTTTAAAATATTAAAATATAATAAGGTGAAATATTTTATTGCCAATTTGTTTTTTAAGATCACAAAATGAATGCTAAAGATTTATTCTATATTAATAATGTTTAATAAACGTTTCTACCCCATGGGATTCAAGATATTTCATGCCATATCCAACAGGCCAGTAACCCTCAATGTCAGGTAAGAAGGTGGATCATCACATTACAGGAAGGTGTGCATTTGTGATGGTGGTGGAGGCTCACACCTTCCTGCAATGTAATATGGGATTATTAGGCATATACTTCATTGCTAACTATGGTGAAATAACATCGGTGCTTAAGGTCATGGAAAAGATGTCATGAAGGTCTTTGAAAAATATTGGGAAGAGAGTAAGATAATAGGCCTAAGAAGATGGATTACAACAATGAATGGCTAGGGCACAAAATCTTATTGATGTCTGGTGATAAGTTAAAGAATGTTTTAACAACTGACCTGATGGGACAATGTCCTGTTCTATCTCATAGGTAGATAATATTGAGGAGGGCGCAATTCTGAATAAACCCCACAATGTTGGTAACTTCAATTCCCATCACAACCTTTTACAGGGGAGCAGAAGAGGATTTCATGTGGATGTGTCAGACTTTGTAAATCTGCAAAGGATGTTACCATCAATCCATCAGATGAAAATGAAGTGTTTAGAAATCTCAGGATGACAGTGAAAAGTGCAATACCATAACACCTTGCATGACTGAGCAGCAAAGGATTTCATGTTTGTAATGGTAAATTGTGTAAATCGTCTAAAGGTCTTATGATCCATCAGAGGAAGATGAAGTGGTTCAGGTCTCAAGTGAAGAGCTGTGCGTGTGGTGCCACTGAACAAAGCAAAATAAAACATCAACGCCATTCCCGTGACAATGACAAGATCTCGAGCGTGCACAGCCAAGAGGGAATTAAATTCAAATTGCCCAACAACTAGCAACGGTGCCAGCCCTACAAGGCTTCAATTGGGAGGCCCAAATGAAAAGGCAAAATATCAGAAATTGAAGGTTTTTTTTATTTTAAACGATTCATATAAACATCCGTTGAATCATATCACACGCAAATCATCAAAATCTAAACAGTATCTTTAGAATATCAATAAAAGCCACATCACTGTTCATATCCCGCCCTATATCCTGTCGTTGTTCTCTATATTGCTCGTTCAAAAAAATTAATTCTGCTGCATTGAAGGTTCCCAAGAGCACAGTGGCCTCCATAATTCTTAAATGGAAGAAGTTTGAAACAACCAGGACTCTTCCTAGAGATGGCCGCCCGGACAAACTGAGCAATCGGGGGAGAAGGGCCTTGGTAAGAGAGGTGACCAAGAGGCAAGAACCCGATGGTCACTCTGGCTGAGCTCCAGAGATCCTGTGTGGAGATGGGAGAAACTTCCAGAAGGACAACAATCACTGCAACACCCCACCGATCTGGGCTTTATGGCAGAGTGGCCAGACGGAAGCCTCTCCTCAGTGAAAGACACATGAAAGCCCACAGAATCTTGTTTCTCACAGTCTGAGAGTCCTTTAGGTGCTTTTTTTTGCAAACTCCAAGCGGGCTTTCAGCGTCCGTCTGTCCGTGCGTCTGTGTCAGGTGTGCTTATATCTTCTTCATTTATTAGACATCATACGGATGTAAATGAACACTTGTTTTACACTGCGTGAGATGCACATCACGTACAGCAAATTTTACCTCCCTGCACCTTGTAATTATTGTTACCAGCAACGGTACCCGCCCTATGGGCGGGGCTCCAATTGGGAAGCCCAAATGAAAAGGAAAAATATCAGAAATTGAAGGTTTTATTTTATTTTAAACGATTCATATAAACATCCGTCGAATAATATCACACGCAAATCATCAAAATCTAAACAGTATCTTTAGAATTTCAATAAAATCCACATCACTGTTCATATCGGTAAATATTATTCCATCGTGTTTCAAATCGTGATCGATACACTATGATCGTGGTGATCGTGAATCGTGAATCGTGATCGTGAATCGTGATCAATAATAGTGTTCACAATCGCTATGTCGTATGTACTCCCGATACGTGTACCAAATTCCCGATATGTGTAACTGTACCAAATCAACAGTTAAAAGGATTTTGAGCCGATAGCTGTTACGGCCTTGGCAAGATCGATGGAGACAGCGATCTGTTAGTGTATACACCGCCCAAATAGCTATGTGGAATTCTCTCATGTAGAGATTAAACGTTACGGCTGTTACGGCCTTGGCAAGATCGATGGAGACAGCGTTTATTATACTTTTAATGGAGGACACTGTCTCAAGCCCCAGACCCCATCACGGATGGGGCTCGGCGGTTTACCCGAGCCTGACGGCGAAGGGCAAGGTACACGCTGGCCCGTCCAGTGTAGCGCGCGTGCGGTCCCGGACATCGAAGGGCATTAAACGTTCATTAAACATTAAACGTTCATTAAAGGATTACGAAACGAAAAACATTACGAAATTACGTTCACACCGTCACGTCAAACACTGCCGTGAACACATGCATCGTCACAATGACAACATCGTCACAATGAACGTTATGCGAACGTGAATGTTATGCGGGAGTCCAAACCTGAGAATACTGGAGACCAAAGCTGAAAATGGAAAAACTAAATAGCCTATTTTACTCCTGGAGATCCCAGGATTACCCACACAAAATATCGTTTCGATCGGTTGAGACGTTTTTGCAGTACCTTTGAACAGACGGACAGACATTTGGTGAGTTATAGTAATTAAAAAAAAACTTTCTGTCCACCACCCTTGAGGCCCGGTTTGCAAGCCACCGTCTACAATTCTAATCAAAGAGACATATTTACTCTTTTATGTAAAATGATTTCGAGTTTGTTTTATCCTCAAGAATATACTGTAGTGGACACACATTCATGTAAAAAAATTGGCCTTTAAAACCTACTCTTATGAAGGACAGACAACTGTACAAACACACAAATGGACATTGTGTTTTACATGTTTTATATGGTAGACAATAAAAATTAAATTAAAAATTGAATTTTAAAAATACAATTAAATATTTTTACTTGCAACATGTTGTAGGTTTACAAGAGCCTTGCATTGCTGTTGTCGTGGCTCTTGGGGGTCCATTCTTGAAAAGTGCACCCATTGGGACAGCTGCCAGTCCACACCCACATCTTTCACTTGACTCCACCCACCATAGCACCAAGATGAAATGACGGTAATCAAGTATTACGTCACACAAATTACTAAAAAAAAACTATTGCTAACTTGACTATTATGGCCATAACGTGTCGTTAAAGAATAGTGTAACATAATTTTTGAATAACACATATTGGGGTTAAGCAATCTGTGACCGTGTGACGAATCAGCTCATTCTGATATAACCGTGGGGAGGGGGACATGGATAAGAGGTGTCCAGTTAATTTTGTAATAACGCATTAAATGTTTTCCCAATCGTGCTGTTCTTCTTTGAAGAGTGATTTAATATACAGTGCGTGTCAAAAAAAAGGTAATCCGAATTCAAGGGGTTGATATGCAAAGGTTATTTAGTTTGACAATTTACATGTGGTTTACTAATTAAGAGGAGATCCTCAGCTTTCCATTGATGCCTTTCATGCATCATTGCTGTCACACATGACCGAGCACATGTTCATTGAAAATGACAAGTTCAAATCGCATTTTCACAAGTTTGGCTAATCGGTGGCTAATCAGGACCTCCTGGAGTAAAATAGGCTATGTTGTTTTTTCAATTTTCCACTTTTTCCAATTTTACAATTTTCCAGTTTTTCCAAACACAATGGAATAATATTTACCGATATGAACAGTGATGTGGCTTTTGTTGAAATTCTACATACCAGGAGAGAGTGGATCGACTCCTGACGAACTCTTCTACTTCTATCTATATATAAAAGAAAGTTTTTGTTTGTTTGTCAGCACGCGCTATTCTCCTGAACGGTGAAAGATAGGAGGAAATCTCTGAAACAAAAAATGTCGGGACGGGCCCCGGGAAGGTTATAGGCCGGGCTGGGCCCATTTCGCAATAAATCTGCTTCTTTTTTCAAAATTCTCTTTGCATATTGCAAAATTTGCAAAAATTAAGTGCATATTAAGTACAACTTAATATGCACTTAATAGGAATATCTGACTGATTGCAACACATGCTTTCAAAATTCTCTCTCGCGGGGCCCAACAGAAGAAAGAACAAGGAATCGTTGAGCACTAAATGATATTGGGCTCGCGTGAGACCGATGTACAAAAGATTAAATTCATTCAAAAAGAACCCGGGCCACGCCGGATGCATTCAGCTAGTCCTATATAAACGTGCGGCTCCGAAGTAACACGGCAGCGTGTGCAAAGTGACTGAGAAACAGGTGTAGCAGCCGCTTCCGTGTTACAGATTCGGAGTGCACTCTTCACACAAAAACCTGCGACTGAGAAAGATGTGTAGCGGCCACTTCCGTTTTGCATAATTCAATATTTTTTCAAAATGGGCGCCATGTACTGTTTACATTTTGATGATTTGCATGTGATATGATTTAATGGATGTTTATATGAATCTTTTAAAATAAAAAAAGCCTTCAATTTCTGTTATTTTGCCTTTTCATTGGGGCCTCCCAATTGAAGCCCCGCCCGTAAGGCGGGTACCGTTGCTAGTATATATAAAATAATGTTTTTATTTGTTTGTTTGTTTGTTTGTTTGTCTGCACATGCTAATCTCCTGAACGGTGAAAGATAGGAGGAAACCTCTGAAACAAAAAATGTCGGGACGGGCCCCGGGAAGGTTATCGGCTGGGTGGTGAGGCCGGTCGAGGCCACCTTGGCCGGGCTGTGCCCATTTCGCAATTAAAAGCTGAGCTAAATTATAATAGTCAATCTTCTATGGCCGTGAGTAAAAGCTGAATTATAGTAGTAAATTCATTCAAAAAGAACCAAAAATGTCGGTATGGGCCCCGGAAAGGTTATAGGCTAGGTGACGAGGCCGGTCGAAGCCGCTTCGGCCGGGCTGGGCCCCATTTCACAATTAAAAGCTGAGCTGAATTATAGTAGTCAATCTTCTATGGCCGCGAGTAAAAGCTGAATTATAGTAGTAAATTCATTCAAAAAGAATCCGGGCAACACCAGGTGCATTCAGCTAGTCTACTATATAAGAGAGCTGTCTGTCTCTGTTGTGTGTCTGTCTGTGTGTCGCCATTTTTCTCAGAGATGGCTCAACAGATCTTCGTCAAACTTTCAGAGGTTCATCAGTGAATGCCTGGGAGTGTTTTAGGCCAGAATTTTTTTTTTTTTTTTAAAGTTCGTTTTTTTGGAGTTAAGAATAAAAAATCGTTCGATAGTGCCGAAGCCTTTTGAAATTAACGACAGTCATATACAAGTACACATTCGTATAAATAAATACAAAACAATCACCAGACATTTGAATACAAATGAATCAAACAATTCCGGAAGTGTGCAAAGTTGGTAGTATGGCTTCTTCTTCTTCTTCTTCATGATTGGCATCACACAACTCAAAAACATCATGAACGATCAGCAGAAAATATTCCACGAAAATGTGAAATGATGATTTGACATTTGTTATGGATTCTGATTTGGATGTAATTGCTTTTACATTATATTTTCTCTCATTTCAAATACTAGGGCATGCCCGTACTATATCTATATCTAAAATTATATCCCCCCCTCTATTTACATGAAATGGTTTGGGCCATGAAATGTTTTGGTCCATTCGCAACGCCAAAGCGAACGGCGAACGCTTTACATGAAATGGTTTGGTCCATGAAATGTTTTGGGTCATTCGCAACGCCAAAGCGAACGGCGAACGGCTTGCGAGTACAGTGACAATCCCCCCCCCCCCCCCTCTATTTACATGAAATGGTTTTTATTAGTTTTAAAACATAGTTTAACGCCAACATAGCGCCAACATAGTTTGCAAACGTGAAATAAATGAATACGCTCTCAAATGTGCCATCCGAGGCAGAGTGTGTTCGCCACGTTCAGCACACGCGATAGCTCGCTGCTCTCTGATTGGTTGAATCGTTTTTTGGACATAGCTCGGTAAGTAATTGTCCGATTAATATGAAACCTTGAAAAGGCACATCCTCGGGTCCCCAGCAATATACCTGGCAAGTTTAAAGTATATCGGACCCGTGGTTGTCGAGAAACAGCGGTCACAGACAAACGTACAAACAAACAAACACACAGAGATTACTGGAATTATAGATAGATGTTAATGTTTATTTTTCACTCGAGCAACGCCGGGTTCTTCAGCTATAAACACTTATATACTTTACTCGGGGTACAAATACAAATACAACTTTGGCTGGGGGGTAACATAGGCAATGTGGCCGCGGCCTCATTTGGGGGTGTGGGGACTGGGAGAGGAGCGTAAATTTCCTATGTAAACGTGTACTGTGTAGCGCCACCTGGTGATGGTGGCAGGGGATATTACAATTACCTTTTTACCTGGGCAAAACTGAGGTGAAAGCACTCTTTGCACGGGTAAATTTGCCCTCCTTCCCTTCACACCTGCCCCTCCCCCCCAAAAAAAACGGAGGGGTCTTTAAAAGCCACCCCCCCCCAAAGGATATACATGTGGTATATCTTTCCCCTCACCTCCCCCCTCCCCCTCTTCCCTCTCCTGCTTCCTTCCTCCCCCACCCCCTTCCCCCACCCCCCCCCCTCCACCTCCGCAACACCGGGTACTCCTACTGGGCAAATATTGCCCAATCAAGGGGTGCATAGTTGGTAGAGACCTATCCCAACATACACAGCTGTAATTGCTGTCAAAGGTGCTTCCACCAAGTATTAACTCAGGGGGGTGGACACTTATCCATACACACACACACACACACACACACACACACACACACACACACACACACACACAACGCAATAGCTCACAAGTTCCTTAGATAATTTATGGATCTTTAACATCCATCACCTAATGCTAGCCGACGGGACGCCCGGCTTAACGTATTTCCGAGGAACGCAGAACATTATGTCACAACGCCCGACCTGCGAAACACCTGTCCGACGGCTTCTTCTCCACGAAAATCGAATCGAATCTGGACAGCCCGACGGTAATTTGGTTACCTTTGCTACCTGTGTATCCTGTCTGACATTAGAGTACAATAATAATCAAAGCAAACGCTTTATCGAGAATGCTTCTTGTTAGACATAATGTTCATAACGATGTCATTAATGTCATTTGGTAATGTAACACTGCATTTTAATTATTGTAAGTTGTAGTAAAGGAAGTATTTAAGGGTTTAAGTCTTTAATCACCCATTAGCTTCTAACTGTTTGTAATTACTTTCTACTCGATTCCAATTTATCTTTAGATCGCCAACCTCATCCATCTCCCTAACACTTTGAAAGTTGATAAAATTCACGATTTTTTTTTAAACCTTTCTGATCACTTTTTTTTTGGGGGGGGGGGGGGGGGGGGATACTGAATCGAGGCTCGTGAAAGAGCTGACAACCGCGAGGGAAAGACAGTACAGGGGGACCACAACGGAAAGACAGCACAGGGGGACCACGAGGGAAAGACAGCACAGGGGGACCGCGAGGGAAAGACAGCACAGGGGGACCGCGAGGGAAAGACAGCACAGGGGGACCGCGAGGGAAAGACAGCACAGGGGGACCACGAGGGAAAGACAGCACAGGGGGACCGCGAGGGAAAGACAGTACAGGGGGACCACGAGGGAAAGACAGCACAGGGGGACGACGAGGGAAAGACAGCACAGGGGGACCGCAAGGGAAAGACAGCACAGGGGGACCGCGAGGGAAAGACAGCACAGGGGGACCGCGAGGGAAAGACAGCACAGGGGGACCATGAGGGAAAGACAGCACAGGGGGACCACGAGGGAAAGACAGCACAGTGGGACCACGAGGGAAAGACAGCACAGGGGGACCGCGAGGGAAAGACAGTACAGGGGGACCGTGAGGGAAAGACAGCACAGGGGGACCGCGAGGGAAAGACAGCACAGGGGGACCGCGAGGGAAAGACAGCACAGGGGGACCGCGAGGGAAAGACAGCACAGGGGGACCGCGAGGGAAAGACAGCACAGGGGGACCGTGAGGGAAAGACAGCACAGGGGGACCGCGAAGGAAAGACAGTACAGGGGGACCGCGAGGGAAAGACAGCACAGGGGGACCGTGAGGGAAAGACAGCACAGGGGGACCGTGAGGGAAAGACAGTACAGGGGGACCACGAGGGAAAGACAGCACAGGGGGACCACGAGGGAAAGACAGTACAGGGGGACCGCAACGGAAAGACAGCACAGGGGGACCACGAGGGAAAGACAGCACAGGGGGACCGCGAGGGAAAGACAGCACAGAGGGACCACGAGGGAAAGACAGCACAGGGGGACCACGAGGGAAAGACAGCACAGGGGGACCACGAGGGAAAGACCGCACAGGGGGACTTTTGTTTCGTATTCTAAAATATGAACAACAAATACAATTCCGCACCATCAGTGTTTATATTGAATCCCTCCACAGGTGGGAAATTTCAACAAATTCCATTGGGAATACGATCAGGTTGCGGGCGCAGCAATCGTCACCTGACCACGTCATCATGTGACCACAACATCTTTGATTTTTCTGTCACCAAGGATCCAATTTAAGACGTCAAAGTCCTCCATCAATTTATAATTGTTACAAGTTTTTTTTGATACAAGAAGATACTTGTTACATTTCATCTGCACTCCTTGGACACTTTGTTTGGTGACCGGTTCAGCCGTCCAGGACTAGTTCTTCGACATGGAAAAGCTCTCATGGAGCTCCACGACCTCCCTCCCATACATAATCTGCTTGATTTGATGCAAGCCTACCATACTCTTTACAGAGTGTTAGTGCTGCCCCAAGTGTTATACTGGGTGGTTTGCCATTGCCTTCCCAGCATTATTTGTTCGTACTATGTACATTTTAATGCTGAGCGCCAAGCAATGAAGCAGCACGTACCGATTTTTTTTTAACTACATGGTATTCAGAGAATACTTACCCTGTGCAGTCGACTTGGTGCAAGGCAGCTTTTCTGTTTAAGTTTTTTTTTCTTTGATCCAATATGGCTGCCAGAGCACGTGACCAATGGCGTCATAAATGTACATTCTCAAACATAATTTTTGTAAAAATCACGCTCAAGTACTTGTCATTGTACTTGTCAAATTATGACGTCATAATGAAGGCACCAATGACGTCATCGTTAACATCACTGATTCCCCATGCAGAGTTCTTTACAATGAGCCATGTTTCGATTTCTTCCATGGAGCGGTTTCGGAGATATAGAAGTGTGAAGTTTTTCGGATTTTCCAAGATGGCGCCGTACCACGTGACCTAATGCGTCATAGTTATCACTAAAACCCTACATGAGTAGGCGCATACTAAGGTGAACATTTCGTGTCAATTGGACCAACGGTCATAAAAGCTTTGTTTACAAGGCCATATAAATCTCAACAATATTTAAACAACGTAATACTTGGTAAGGGACACGAATATAGTGTAAAAATGGAGGAAATACATGGCAAGAACAAAAGAGGTCGCAGGATAGCAAAGGAATACGACATGAGATTGCAGTGAAACAACATCTGAAAGACTAAAGTGGAGAGCTGGATGATGCAGCGGAGGAGTTTATTGAGGCGTTAATTCCATGGCTGGGAGAAAAAGCATGGAAAGGAATTTTGGCAAGGTAGAAAAACTTGGCTGTCAGGTGTTGTATGTATGGATCTTCCAAAGGATGAAGTGTTAAAAAAGCAAAAGTTGCAAGACTAGATGACAATAAAGTCTGAGTGTTATCAAGTGTTATTAACCTGTCATCGGTGAGAAAGTTGTTGGCCTGGTGTTTTGGCCTCTAGCTGATGTGTGATACGAATGATACTCACATATAACAAATGTATAAAAGCTCTTTCTAAACACTGATATTAATGTTCTGACTGATATTAATGTTCGGTACCTTCAGGGTGTCGTAGAAAACTGAAATTTGGCATGCCGACGGACATCAAAGCCGATACACTGGAAGAAAATCACAGAACCGTCGGAAAGTGCTGTAAATGAAAAACTTACGTAAAGAAATGTAATCGTATATATAACCTCCCCCCCAACCCCCCACCCACCCTCCCCCACCAAAGAAAAATCTCAATCGAATATCTAGCATATGTGAAATAAAAATGACAATAATGTCCATAAATGAGTAAAAGGAAAAGCATCTGTAAATGAAAATTTCCGTAAAAACCGTAAATGCATCCGTAAAAAAAAAAAAAAAAACTTCAATCGATATCTAGCATTTGAAAATCTGAATTTATATAACTGTAAACTCCGAAATAAAAATGTTACTGAAAATTTGCGTAAAAGCCGTAAACATGTCCATAAAATAAATAAATAAATAAAACCTGAATTGATATCTAGCTTTAGGTCGGTGATGCTTGCCTATAATCATGAAGCTTCTATTTATTATGTACATACATACGAAACACGGTGTGGTATTGCTTACAATGTGTAAGCATACACCACTCGTATGTATATACACTTCATGACCAAAAGTATGTTGACACCTTCTAATTAGTGGATTTGGCGGTTTCAGCCACACCTATTGCTGACAGGTATAAATAATCAAGCACACAGCCATGCAATCTCCTTAGACAAACATTGGCAGGAGAATGGGCCATACTGAGAGCACAGTGACTTTTAACGTGGCACAGTCATAGGATGTCACCTTTCCAACAAGTCAGTTCGTCAAATTTCTGCCCTGCTAGAGCTGCCCCAGTCAACTGTAAGTGCTGTTATTGTGAAGTGGAAACGTCTACGAGCAACAACAGCTCAGATGCGAAGTGGTAGGCCACACAAGCTCACATAAAGGGACCACCGAGTGCTGCAGTGCTTAGCGCGTAAAAATCGTCTGCGCTCGGTGGCAACGCTCACAACCGATTTCAAAACTGCCTCTAGAAGCAACGGCAGCACAACAACTGTTTGTCAGGAGCTTCATGAAATGGGTTTACATGGCCGAGCTGCCGCACACAAGCCTAAGATCGTCATGAGCAATGCCAAGCATCAGCTGGAGTGGTGTAAAGCTCGCCGCCATTGGACTCTGGAGCAGTGGAAACGCGTTCTCTTGAGTGATGAATCACGCTTCATCATCTGGCAGTCCAACAGACGAATCTGGATTTGGCAGAATGCAGAAGAACGCAACCTGCCCGAATGCATAGTGCCAACTGTAAAGTATGTTGGAGGAGGAATAATGGTCTGGGGCTGTTTTTCATGGTTTGGGCTAGGCCCCTTAGTTCCAGAGAAGGGAAATCTTAACGCTACAGCATACAAATGCATTCTAGACGAGTGTGTGCTTCCAACTTTGTTGGAACAGTTTGGGGAAGGCCCTTTCCTGTTTCAGCATGACAATGCCCCCGTGCACAAAGCGAGGTCCATACAGAAATGGTTTGTCGAGATTAGTGTGGAAGAACTTGACTGGCCTGCACAGAGCCTCAACCGCAACTCCATCTAACACCTTTGGAATGAATTGGAATGCCGCCTGCGAGCCAGGCCTAATCGCCCAACATCAGTACCCGACCTCACTAATGCTCTTGTGGCTGAATGGAAGCAAATCCCCACAACAATGTTCCAAGAACTAGTGGAAAGCTTCCTAGAAGAGTGGAGGCTGTTATAGCAGCAAAGGGGGGGGGGGGGGGGGGGGACCAACTCCATATTAATGCCCATGATTTTGGAATGAGATGTTTGATGTTCGGGTGACCACATACTTTTGGTCATGTAGTGTAGATATACATATTGTTACGGTTTTTAGAACCTTCACTTTGTAAATTTTAGTAAATGTTCCCTTATAAATGATCCCCTGTAAATATCCCCATTAATTGGCTTTATTAAAGATCGCACCCTAGTTAGTCCATGTACAACACATAGAGAACCATAGGACCTCTCTGTCGTTATCTCACTATTATGTGTTTTAGTTAAGGATCTGTTCCCAATAGTTGAATCTGCGTTGCATCAATCAAATAAGATAGGCCCCTTCAATTTCCCCAATCGCCTCTCCCGCTCTTCAAAGTGCAGTAGCGGTAGGGCAGCGTTCGCTGCCGTTTGCCTTGGGCTGTTTGCTGGCACCAAGCCGCCATTACGCACGCAGTCTCAAGCCGAGGAAAAAGGGGGCAGAACACCAGAACAAGGTGTGGCACGTCAACTCACCATCAGAGGTGGAGCCAGCGAACCCTTGCCGGCCAACCAGCGCCGAGGTGAGCCGACCGGTAGGCATGTCATCGAAGCCGGCGGCTTGATACAAGAACGGACAATAAAAGCAGCTGCAAGGGACTGCTTGAGCAGATGAGGTGAGAAGGAGATCAGATGAGTGAGAGGGAGACGAGTGCGAAGGATCGTGAGGCAGAAGAGTGGGTCCGCTGACATTACGCGATCTATTCACATTGTCAGCGCGCGTGAAAATATACGTGCAGCTGCCGCCGGGTTTCGCCTAAAGCCCGGAGCGTGGACCGGAGTGTGGACCGGAGCGTGGACTGGAGCCAACCTCGACGCTGTGCATTTGCCCGGACCTTCCTGCCCTGCCATCTGCCTGGACCTTCTCCTCCTTCCAGCCATTCCTTCCTGCCATTCCCTGTTCGTGTGAGTCTGTTTTTTTTGTCCGGGGTTATAATATAAGACTGTTTTAAGGCTGCCCTGTGTACCTTCTTCTCCTTCTCCTTCTCCTTGTAAATGCCCTTCTTTCGTTTCCTCTTCATTTTATGTACATAATTAATAAATACCTGTTATTCCTTTACTTTGGTTTCTTCTTCCCCCGATCGCTTTTGTCCCTTCCCAATTGAGTACCTGTGGCGCGATTTTGGCCAACCGCTATAGTCGGGTTTAGTCTATTTGCTAACGGCTCGGATCGTGGATTGCTAAACCGCTCGGCAACTACCATCACATCCGTGTTTCGAGCAGGGACTCATTTCCCTGCTTTGCGGAGAGATTGGTGAAGGTATTTGGGAAATCCTTGACCAATCACCCTGGCCAATCTCATCCCGCAAAGGAGCGAGATAGTTCCAGGACTCGGACGGCCAGCTTAAAAGACGAGGGGATTAAACCCCCCTCGGTAAGGGGAGTGCCGAAACCGAGATCCGTAACAATATATATACATATATGTATGTATATATATATATATATATATATATATATATATATATATATATATATATATATATATATATATGTACTCAACATCAAAATAAACTTATCAAATCTTTAGAAGGGCACTCATTGAAATCCTGCATGCAAAAATGAAAAATATTTGAACACAGGTAAAGTTCAGCTATCTTTACTAAACACATGTCAATAAACAAGAGGTTGCCTCGATCACAAAAAACAAAAAGCATGAACATCACAAGGGGTGGTTCAACAAAAGTCACAGCACTGCAACACAAAGGTACGCACCTGAATACAGTCAACACAAAATGACACAGGAATGGACACAACACTCCTAACAGACAAGGACAGAATGACAGCAGTCCTCAATATTGTGTGTGTCCTCCCTGAGCTGTGATGCAGGCTGTACACCTCCGACGCATGCTCTGTACCAGACGTCTGATGCGGTCCTGGGGAAGTCTGTCCCACTCCTCCTGCAAGCCTTGAATGAGCATTTGGCAATTGACAGCCGTTGATCTCCTCAATGCGATGCAACCAAGCTCATCCCATAAATGCTCAATGGGATTGAGGTCAGGGGAATAATGCATCCAAGGCATCACTTCAACACCCTGTTCCTGGAGGAAGTTGGTGGTCAGGCGAGCAGCATGGGGTCGAGCGTTGTCCTGCTGGAAAACTGCAATGTCAGGAAGAGCCTGGAGAAATGGCAGCAGATGAGGTCTCAAAACTTCATTGACATAACGCTGACTAGTGAGATTGCCTTCAATGACGACCAGAGGTGTCCTGAAACGGGTGGAAATGCCAGCACATACCATCACACTGGGTCCTCCCCAACGACTGATCTGGTGAATACAGCATGATGCATACCTTTCCCCACCTCTGCGCCACACCCGTTGACGCCCATCAGCAGCATGGAGGCAAAATCTGGGCTCATCACTGAACAGGACTGCACTCCACTGTTGCTGTGGCCAGCGGCGATGCCGCAGACACCATCTTAGTCTGGACCGCTGAAGCACTGCGTTCAACACTGGAACTTTGCAAGGATATCTTGCCACCAAGCCCCGACTTCTCAAGCGCCTCCGCATAGTAAAGACACTGATGCGGTTGTTGTGGCGACCTTTTGTCACTGCAGTTGTTTGCGTCGCAGGGCAGCAATGATCACGAAGATGCTGCAGCACAATCCAGCGGTCTTGGTTTGAGGTGGTTACCCGTGGTCTTCCTCTTCGTGGACCATCATTCACAGTTCCAGTTTCACCGTAACGCCTGGCCATGTTGGAAATTTCAGGCTATGAGCAACCAAGACGTTGGGCAATTGTTCGCTGCTTACACCACCCTCAAGCATCCCAATTGCCCATTAACGTTTTTCAGATGTCAGGCGTGGCATCTGAATTTTCTTGTTGTTTTCCCTGTCAGAACCCTGTCTAGAGTGACTACAGACAGCAGTAAATGAATATCTAACCACGAGAACTGAAGGATTTCATTATGAGGGTCATTACTTAAAAGGAAAGATTCCGATACAGAAGAACCACTCAAGCATGCCATTGTTGATCAACCAGGTGAATGAAGTGAAGTTCCCATTACATAATCAGCCATTACAATTGAAGAAACATGTTTGTAAAGCTGCACATTTCAAAAAATGAAAGTGATAAGTTTCTTTTGATGTTCAGTTTATATATACTAGGGCATGCCCGTACTATATATATATCTAAAAGTATATCCCCCCCCCCCCCTCTATTTACATGCAATGGTTTGGTCCAAAGCTAACGGCTTGCGAGTACGGTGACAATCCCCCCCCTCTATTTACATGAAATGGTTTGGTCCAAAGCTAACGGCTAGCGGAGTTTGGTAAAGAAATCGCCATAGCGTGCACAAATGCGCAGGAAAGCGAAAGAATCGCAAATTAGTTTTAATTAGTTGTAAAACATAGTTTAACGCCAACATAGCGGCAACATAGTTTGCCAACGTGAAATAAATGAATACGCTCTCAAATGTGCCAAAAAAAAAAAAAAACGCTACCCGTACGCTCTACCCCACCCGTACGCCCGTAAACAAAAAAAACAACGCTCTTCGCTTCCGCCCTTCGCTCTGACTGAATTGGGAGAAATAATGCGCATAAGAAATCGAGAAATTATTATTTTCTCCGGAAGAAATCGAATTACGTACCGTAATGGCGCACGCGCTGGGCTCAGCATCAGCTCGCTCTCACATCGGCCACGCCTACGCAATAACGCGTTCTGTGATTGGATGCCGGAAGTGCAGTCCTCACTGTCCGGAAGGTCGTATATCGCAGTTACGATGAATCGCAAATTAGTTTTTATTAGTTTTAAAAACATAGTTTAACGGCAACATAGTTTGCAAACGTGAAATAAATGAATACGCTCTCAAATGTGCCATCCGAGGCAGAGTGTGTCTGCCACGTTCGGCACACGCGATAGCTCGCTGCTCTCTGATTGGTTGAATCGTTTTTTGGACATAGCTCGGTAAGTAATTGTCCGATTAATATGAAACCTTGAAAAGGCACATCCTCGGGTCCCCAGCAATATACCTGGCAAGTTTCAAGTATATCGGACCAGTAGTTGTCGAGAAACAGCGGTCACAGACATACAAACAAACAAACAAACGTACAAACAAACATACACACAGAGATTAGTGGAATTATAGATAGATATACTATATATTGTTGCGGATCTCAGCACCGGCCTTTCCCCTTACCAAGGGGGGGTTAGTCCCCTTGTCTTTTACTAGCCGACGGGACCCGGGACCTATGACGTCTTTCCCGGACAGCGTTAAATAGGGTCTTAGGACTAAAAATTCGCTATTACCTAAGTACTAACACTGACCGGAAACGAGGAAATGAGCCCCGCCCGAATCACGGGTGTTGGTGGAAACGCTGAGCGGTAGCGGACCCGTGACCTGAGCCATTATCAATGACTAAACCCGATCCAAGCGGTTCGTAATCGTGCCACGCTTACCCGATGGAGGAAATGACTGAAACGGTCGGATTTGGAAGAAAGGAATAACACGATTTATTTACACTTTGTACAATAAGAAGAAGAATACACAGTGCAGCCTTAAACAGTCTTAAATTTCTGTTACGGGGTCCTCCCCTATCCTCTGGTCTCGGTAAACCTCCGAACCCCGAGAGGGTCCCCTGCAGAAAAATATGTTATCCTTGGTTGAAATCAATCAAATCAATAATGAAACCACACCAAGGGTTATGAACAAACAATAATATATTATAAATCACACCGGAATCACGACACAAATAATAATAACAATTCGCCCTACAATCACTATTTTTAAAGGTGGTACCACCTTATCTCGTCCTTTAACCCAAAATCACAGTACTCCCCCAATGTCTCTGTACCCCTCCAAGGCGAGGTCGATTCGCTCCAGCGATCATTGGATCAATGTCCGATCACAATCAATTGAGGCGTGGACGATCGAAGCAACCCACAGGTCACGTGGTCCAACACCCAGCACAATAGCGGTGGAATGGGAAACCTCCCAAAGACGCGCTCCGACGTACACATTTGTGGTTCAATCAACGAGTCTCCGTATAATCCTCAAAAGCCACTTTCTTGCACAGCCGCCCCGGCAACCCACCGGGTAATAATGCCCGGCCGACGTGACAAAAACCTGTTCACTGCAGGTTGCGCGTGTGGCGAAGATGGCGGATGGCTTTCACTCGAAACGGGGCTTTGAGGCAAGGATACTCCGGAACCTCAATGAGGATACCCGACTACATAGGATCTACAGCACTCCGGCGATATCTCCTATCGCACGAACTTCCTTTCAAGGACGCAAGGTTCACTCGCACTGTACGCGTGACCGCTCGGTCCAGAGCTTCAACAAAAACGTCTCTTCCCGATCTCCTCCCGCCTCTTCTTCTTTGCTCCCTTTCTCTTCCGGGTCACGATCCGGATTTCCGGCCACATTTTACCAGGAGTGCTTTTAAACCTTTTAACCACAATAACCCTTACTGAGAACCAACAATAATAATAATACCAACAATAATTAGGGCCGAATCTGTAACACTTATCCCTGGACAAACGGGCCCGTCACACTCAGATACACTCACACGGGGTTGCAGACGAACAGGTCGATGGTCCAGGGATGGCGTCCAGGCAGCTCGCTCTCCGGGCCCCAACTCGCACCGTGAAGTAGATGAACCAGACGGCAGGAGCTCTTCACGTGTCGTTTTCGCGCACGGGGTAATTACAGGGCAAACGGTAGGCTGGCTTTGGCGGTTACACTTGTGGGGCTGCGTACGGAATAAATGAACAGTTCAATACGCGATTCTCAATGCGCTCCTCAATCAATGCCTCGAAACTGTCATGCGCACGCCGGTCCTCTCAGTGCTGTTCTCACACGAGTGCTCCGGATCAGTTCTCTCAATACCAGTTCGCTCGGTCCCCATACAGTTCTTCGTAAGCACCTCTCCCTTCTCATCTCTCAACTCTAGCCAGTCCTTTTGCATCAGTCCTCTTCCAGCCAGTCCTTTTGCATCAGTTCTCATCAGGGCAGTCCTTTTACAAAGCGCAATTCGTTGCAGTCCTCTCAGCACGCCCTTGCCCCACGAGTCCTGTTCAAGGGCTTTGTGTGAAGACTTATATAGCCTTGCCCAGCGAACCCTCTCAAACTTAATCGATGCGCCGTGCCACGCCCTCTCAAGCCATGCCCTCTCAGCCCTGGTTGGCTGTTGCCCTTACCGTCGCCGCCTCTGACGCGCTGCTTGACGCGGCCACACCTCGACTCTTGTGCTCCGCCCTCTTTTCAGGCCTACCTCGTGGTTACCCGACTAGTTTGAGCAAGCAAAAGGCAGCTAATGCTGCTGGCAGCCAAAGCACCACACACGGAGGGATCAGCCAAAATGGGGCGCGGGATCGAGTTTGCCCATAGATGAAAATGAAGGGTGGCCGCAAAATTAAAGGGACCTGAGCTTATTTCTTTACACAACGCAGATGTTACTAGTGAAATGGCCTACTCTTACACATACTATGACATAACTAATTCTAATGGGCCTACGTGTTGCTTGTGGACTAACTATGGGGGGCAAACCTTTAACCTTTAATGATGTCATATTTACACTCTCAAAACCGCAACAATATATATGTATATATATATATATATATATATATATATATATATATATATATACATACATACATATATATATATATATATAAATAAATAGTAATATATATATATAAATATATGTGTAAATAATACATAATAATGTAATATATAAATAATAAATAAATAAATATAAATAAATATATATAAATATATATAAAATATATATAAAATATATATAAATATATATAAAATATATATAAAATATATATAAAATATATATAAAATATATATAAAATATATATAATATATATATATAAATATATATAAATATATATATATACGTATATATATATATATAATATATATATATAAATAATAATATAATATATATATATATAATATATATATATATAAATAATAATATTATATATATATATATATACTAGCTTGGCTCGGCTCGCTGCGCTCGCCTCACCAAGCGTCAATACTGAGGAACAGGCTTATTTTAACTGAGGCTAATGACTGTACCTGAGTTGCTGTGTTGTCATGATTTTCACCAATCATAATAAAAACAATTACTTTGCACAAATGTATTTGTTGTGTTTGTGATATTACATTTTTATAGGCAATTTAGGTTGAAGATTTAGGTTGAATATTTTTTTTTCAAGAAAGAACCCCTCTGCACATACATAGGGGAGGGATAAGTGCAGACTGGAAGTTTGGGACGATTACACCTCACCACCACGTAATTCAAAACACCTCACCACCAAGTAATTCAAAACATCTCACCACCACCTAATTCAAAACACCTCACCACCACGTAATTCAAAATACCTCACCACCAAGTAATTCAAAACACCTCACCACCAAGTAATTTAAAACACCTCACAGCCATAAAACACGTATTAAAAACACCTCACCACCACGAAATTAAAAACACCTCACAGCCATAAAACACATAATAAAAACACCTCACCACCACGAAATAAAAACACCTCACCACCACGAAATTAAAAACACCTCACAGCCATAAAACACATAATAAAAACACCTCACAGCCATAAAACACATAATAAAAACACCTCACAGCCTTAAAACACGTAATAAAAACACCTCACAGCTTTAAAACACGTAATAAAAACACCTCACCACCACGAAATCAAAACACCTCACCACCATGTGATTTAAAAACACCTCACCACCATGTGATTTAAAAACACCTCACCACTACGTCATTTAAAAACACCTCACCACCACATAATTCAAAATACCTCACCACCACGAGATTCAAAACCACCACAACGTTATTAAAAACACTTCACAACCATGCAAACAAAAGTTTGAGGGAGTCGTTAAGTGAGAACACAGACACTGCCCAGATGTGTGGATATATAGATAAATGACTGTACCCGAGTTGCCGTTTTGTCATGGTTTAAACCAATCATAATTCAAAGAATTATTTTGCACAAATGTATTTGTAATATACGTGATATCACATTTTATAAACAATTGAAGTTGAAAAAAAAAATTTCCCCAAAAAATTCCCCCCCAAAAAAAAAATTTGGGATATTTTTCAAAGAAAATATCCTTAGGACATACCGACGGGAGAGATATGTGCATACCAGAAGTTTGGTACGATTTCACAAAAGTTTGAGAAAGTAGTTCAGTGACAACACAGGACAACACAGGACAGACGCTGCACAGATATATATATATATATATATATATATATATATATATATATATATATATATATATATATACTGTATAAATATATAAATAATGTATATATATATAAATAATTTCAAAACACACCTGGTCATAAGTGTTCCTCACTGACCGGGTCCTCAGTCGAGGTCCTCAGCATCATCCCGTTTTGGCCCTTCAACCTCGATACGGTCAGCTAAGGTGGGCCAGCAGGGGTACATTCGCCTCCACATGCAGCAGCTCCATCTGCATGCGTACATACCCCCACCCCCAGCCAGTGAGTACACAGACAACAACAACAAAACAGCCTCCACTCCCAGAATCCACAGCCCCTTATCCACTCACTCGCACACCAAAAAAAAACAATTTTTTTTAGAAAAAACCGACCATCTACCCTTACATCATGCACCACTCGAAAACATATTCATGCAAAACCACCCCCACTCCTGCAAAACCCACCACCACACACACACACACACACACACACACACACACACACACACACACACACACACACACACACACACACACACACACACACACACACACACACACACCTTCTGCAGAATCCAGGAGTTAAAACTGCATCCCTCCATTGATCTGTAAGACCAACATTATTACGAACTCAGTGACATTATACTTTGCAATAAACTGTGCAGTCCAGGGTCAGTCAAACTAACTGCTGATTTTCACCTAAGAAGATGGACAGGTTTTGGCTCGTCTTGACACCTCCTTGGCTGTGAATGCAGACGGAATCGGTACAGGTGTCCACACTTCACCTTTGTAGCTCTACTGAACGAGCATCTCCTCTTTCTGGTCCTTCCACGCTCACCAAAAGACGGAACAGCCTACTTGGAATTGCACTCGATGTTATGGAATTTTTTTCCTTTTCCTGGAAAATCCTGGGAAATTTATTGGAAAAAAAATTGTACTCCTTTTTCTCCCATGACCTGATCATTGACACGAATTGAACGTCGATTCTATGTGAAAAAAAGATTGACCTGCTCTTTGGCGTGTTTGTAATCAAATCGAAACCATTGGCTTATGGAGAAGGGAAGCCATGTTTAACAAATCCCACCCCACATACTATAATATAATGTGTTGTGTCAATTGTCTATTAATGTCGTTGCAATTCATGTTAAAGTACGCCGACGTCCCCCAATGTTTTGTCTTTCATGTGATGTATGTCCAGGCTCCTCCATAAACCTTTGATCAATGCAAAAGTAGAAGTAAATAAATAAATGCATTGCAATGCTGCGGTGCTTTCGGCGGAGGGCGCTGCATCACCGAGCACCTCGTCCGCCTTAATTAAGCCTGCTGTCCTGTTTGCAATCACGTGGACGCCAAATATGATGTCCTGATGTCGATTCGACTTGATTTGACATTTGAGCACGAGCCATTTCGCCGAGCAATATGACATTTGTAAGTTAAAGCGATATTTTACACAATTTTGAGTAAATTTGCCCTTTTTATACACGTATCGAACCTCATAGAATTTGCAACATATATGACAAATTAAATAAATATATAAATCACATAAGACATGGATGTGGTGGAAAAAAACAAAGGTGGGCTGAAATACCACTCACTGTACTGTACTCACTGTGCCAATGGCCATTCACACGGAGCATCTGGCAGTTTCCCGGAAGCACTTTTGGCCAGGAATTCGGCTCAATTGCTTTTCCACGACATGCACCTTTCAAAACCTTGTTGGATTTCGTAATGACGTTGTGTATTGCACAGAGTGGATTTGGTTTGCAGGTTAAAAATGAGGGATAATTGTGGGAGAAGGATTATATAATTACAGCTGTCCCGATAGGTGGCGTGTGTGTGTGTGTGTACATGTGTGTCTGTACGTGTGTGTGTGTGTACATGTGTGTGTGTGTACATGTATGTTTGTACATGTGTGTGTGTGTACATGTGTGTACGTGTGTGTGTGTGTACACGTGTGTGTATACGTGTATGTACGTGTGTGTATGTGTGTGTGCATACCTGTGTTCGTGTGTGGGTACGTTTGTTCGTGTGTGTGTGTGTGTGTGCATACCTGTGTACGTGTGTGGGTACGTTTGTGTGTGTGTGTGTGTGTGTATGGGTACGTTTGTGTGTGTGTGTGTGTGTGTGTGTGTACGTGTGTGTGGATACGTTTGTGTGTGGGTACGTTTGTGTGTGTGTGTGTGTGTGTGTATGGGTACGTTTGTGTGTGGGTACGTTTGTGTGTGTGTGTGGGGGGGGGGGGGTACGTTTGTGTGTGTGTGTGTGTGTGTTTAAATATCACAAAAAACGGGCGCGTTTGTGCTCCATCGAGCCCTGCGGGCGGGTTTGTGTTCCATCGAGCCCCGAGGGCGGAGGGCGAGCTTGTGCTCCATCAAGCCCTGCGGACGGGTTTGTGCTCCATCGAGCCCTGCGGGCGGGGGGCGCGTTTGTGCTCCATCGAGCCCTGCGGGCGAGTTTGTGCTCCATCGAGCCCTGCGGGTGGAGGGGGGTTTGTGCTCCATCCTCCTCCTCTCCAAAGTAATAAATGCTCCTGACAAGGTGGTCGACTAGTGCAAGCATCTGCAGGTAGCTATTTGATTTTCCTCATTTACCTTTGAGATGTCTTGTCTGGGTTCGAATCTCGGCCAGACGATAAGCTTTCTGATTGGTTCTTCCCAGGCGAGCCATTTTATCACAAAGCGAGCTGTCCCTCAAGTGGACGTTATGCCGGATTCCATCTGCTCGCAATTCTGGACGGACATTAAAGATCCCCCGATGTTTTTATCGACGAATTGTACGAGAGCTATCGCCGGCACCCTGACCGAATTCCACATTCCTGCGCTACGCGTTTTCTTGTTCACCTGTCTGTTAAAATCCCATCCACCGGATCTATTTGCCAATTGTCCACTAATGTCCTTGTAATTCACATTAAAGTGCAATGATTTCTCCTGTTGGCTTTGTCCTTCCTGAATGTGATGTTTTTACAAACTCAATGTAAAAGGAGAGAATAAACAGAAATATATAAATCTATATAAATATTTTCACGTCTTTGTTTGTTTGTTACTTGTGAACAACTCAATGTAAAAGGAGAGAATAAACAAAAATATATAAATCTATATAAATATTTTCATGTCTTTGTTTGTTTGTTACTTGTGAACAACTCAATGTGAAAGGAGAGAATAAACAAAAATATATAAATCTATATAAATATTTTCACGTCTTTGTTTGTTTGTTACTTGTGAACAACTCAATGTAAAAGGAGAGAATAAACAAAAATATATAAATCTATATAAATATTTTCACGTCTTTGTTTGTTTGTTACTTGTGAACAACTCAATGTAAAAGGAGAGAATAAACAAAAATATATAAATCTATATAAATATTTTCATGTCTTCGTTTGTTTGTTACTTGTGAACAACTCAATGTGAAAGGAGAGAATAAACAGAAATATATAAATCTATATAAATATTTTCATGTCTTCGTTTGTTTGTTACTTGTGAACAACTCAATGTGAAAGGAGAGAATAAACAAAAATATATAAATCTATATAAATATTTTCACGTCTTTGTTTGTTTGTTACTTGTGAACAACTCAATGTAAAAGGAGAGAATAAACAAAAATATATAAATCTATATAAATATTTTCACGTCTTTGTTTGTTTGTTACTTGTGAACAACTCAATGTAAAAGGAGAGAATAAACAAAAATATATAAATCTATATAAATATTTTCATGTCTTCGTTTGTTTGTTACTTGTGAACAACTCAATGTGAAAGGAGAGAATAAACAGAAATATATAAATCTATATAAATATTTTCATGTCTTCGTTTGTTTGTTACTTGTGAACAACTCAATGTGAAAGGAGAGAATAAACAAAAATATATAAATCTATATAAATATTTTCACGTCTTTGTTTGTTTGTTACTTGTGAACAACTCAATGTGAAAGGAGAGAATAAACAAAAATATATAAATCTATATAAATATTTTCACGTCTTTGTTTGTTTGTTACTTGTGAACAACTCAATGTGAAAGGAGAGAATAAACAGAAATATATAAATCTATATAAATATTTTCATGTCTTCGTTTGTTTGTTACTTGTGAACAACTCAATGTGAAAGGAGAGAATAAACAGAAATATATAAATCTATATAAATATTTTCACGTCTTTGTTTGTTTGTTACTTGTGAACAACTCAATGTGAAAGGAGAGAATAAACAAAAATATATAAATCTATATAAATATTTTCACGTCTTTGTTTGTTTGTTACTTGTGAACAACTCAATGTGAAAGGAGAGAATAAACAGAAATATATAAATCTATATAAATATTTTCATGTCTTCGTTTGTTTGTTACTTGTGAACAACTCAATGTGAAAGGAGAGAATAAACAGAAATATATAAATCTATATAAATATTTTCACGTCTTTGTTTGTTTGTTACTTGTGAACAACTCAATGTGAAAGGAGAGAATAAACAGAAATATATAAATCTATATAAATATTTTCACGTCTTTGTTTGTTTGTTACTTGTGAACAACTCAATGTAAAAGGAGAGAATAAACAAAAATATATAAATCTATATAAATATTTTCACGTCTTCGTTTGTTTGTTACTTGTGAACAACTCAATGTGAAAGGAGAGAACAAACAAAAATATATAAATCTATATAAATATTTTCACGTCTTTGTTTGTTTGTTACTTGTGAACAACTCAATGTAAAAGGAGAGAATAAACAAAAATATATAAATCTATATAAATATTTTCACATCTTCGTTTGTTTGTTACTTGTGAACAACTCAATGTAAAAGGAGAGAATAAACAAAAATATATAAATCTAAATAAATATTTTCACGTCTTTGTTTGTTTGTTACTTGTGAACAACTCAATGTGAAAGGAGAGAATAAACAAAAATATATAAATCTATATAAATATTTTCACGTCTTTGTTTGTTTGTTACTTGTGAACAACTCAATGTGAAAGGAGAGAATAAACAGAAATATATAAATCTATATAAATATTTTCATGTCTTCGTTTGTTTGTTACTTGTGAACAACTCAATGTAAAAGGAGAGAATAAACAAAAATATATAAATCTATATAAATATTTTCACGTCTTTGTTTGTTTGTTACTTGTGAACAACTCAATGTAAAAGGAGAGAACAAACAAAAATATATAAATCTATATAAATATTTTCACGTCTTCGTTTGTTTGTTACTTGTGAACAACTCAATGTAAAAGGAGAGAATAAACAAAAATATATAAATCTATATAAATATTTTCACGTCTTTGTTTGTTTGTTACTTGTGAACAACTCAATGTGAAAGGAGAGAATAAACAAAAATATATAAATCTATATAAATATTTTCACGTCTTTGTTTGTTTGTTACTTGTGAACAACTCAATGTGAAAGGAGAGAATAAACAGAAATATATAAATCTATATAAATATTTTCACGTCTTTGTTTGTTTGTTACTTGTGAACAACTCAATGTGAAAGGAGAGAATAAACAGAAATATATAAATCTATATAAATATTTTCACGTCTTTGTTTGTTTGTTACTTGTGAACAACTCAATGTGAAAGGAGAGAATAAACAGAAATATATAAATCTATATAAATATTTTCACGTCTTTGTTTGTTTGTTACTTGTGAACAACTCAATGTAAAAGGAGAGAATAAACAAAAATATATAAATCTATATAAATATTTTCACGTCTTCGTTTGTTTGTTACTTGTGAACAACTCAATGTGAAAGGAGAGAACAAACAAAAATATATAAATCTATATAAATATTTTCACGTCTTTGTTTGTTTGTTACTTGTGAACAACTCAATGTAAAAGGAGAGAATAAACAAAAATATATAAATCTATATAAATATTTTCACATCTTCGTTTGTTTGTTACTTGTGAACAACTCAATGTAAAAGGAGAGAATAAACAAAAATATATAAATCTAAATAAATATTTTCACGTCTTTGTTTGTTTGTTACTTGTGAACAACTCAATGTGAAAGGAGAGAATAAACAAAAATATATAAATCTATATAAATATTTTCACGTCTTTGTTTGTTTGTTACTTGTGAACAACTCAATGTGAAAGGAGAGAATAAACAGAAATATATAAATCTATATAAATATTTTCATGTCTTCGTTTGTTTGTTACTTGTGAACAACTCAATGTAAAAGGAGAGAATAAACAAAAATATATAAATCTATATAAATATTTTCACGTCTTTGTTTGTTTGTTACTTGTGAACAACTCAATGTAAAAGGAGAGAACAAACAAAAATATATAAATCTATATAAATATTTTCACGTCTTTGTTTGTTTGTTACTTGTGAACAACTCAATGTAAAAGGAGAGAATAAACAAAAATATATAAATCTATATAAATATTTTCACGTCTTCGTTTGTTTGTTACTTGTGAACAACTCAATGTAAAAGGAGAGAATAAACAAAAATATATAAATCTATATAAATATTTTCACGTCTTTGTTTGTTTGTTACTTGTGAACAACTCAATGTGAAAGGAGAGAATAAACAAAAATATATAAATCTATATAAATATTTTCACGTCTGTGTTTGTTACTTGTGAACAACTCAATGTGAAAGGAGAGAATAAACAAAAATATATAAATCTATATAAATATTTTCACGTCATTGTTTGTTTGTTACTTGTGAACAACTCAATGTAAAAGGAGAGAATAAACAAAAAAATATAAATCTATATAAATATTTTCACGTCTTTGTTTGTTTGTTACTTGTGAACAACTCAATGTAAAAGGAGAGAATAAACAAAAATATATAAATCTATATAAATATTTTCACGTCTTTGTTTGTTTGTTACTTGTGAACAACTCAATGTGAAAGGAGAGAATAAACAAAAATATATAAATCTATATAAATATTTTCACGTCTTTCTTTGTTTGTTACTTGTGAACAACTCAATGTAAAAGGAGAGAATAAACAAAAATATATAAATCTATTAATATTTTCACGTCTTTGTTTGTTTGTTACTTGTGAACAACTCAATGTGAAAGGAGAGAATAAACAAAAATATATAAATCTATATAAATATTTTCACGTCTTTGTTTGTTTGTTACTTGTGAACAACTCAATGTGAAAGGAGAGAATAAACAGAAATATATAAATCTATATAAATATTTTCACGTCTTCGTTTGTTTGTTACTTGTGAACAACTCAATGTGAAAGGAGAGAATAAACAAAAATATATAAATCTATATAAATATTTTCATGTCTTTGTTTGTTTGTTACTTGTGAACAACTCAATGTAAAAGGAGAGAATAAACAAAAATATATAAATCTATATAAATATTTTCACGTTTTCGTTTGTTTGTTACTCGTGAACAACTCAATGTAAAAGGAGAGAATAAACAAAAATATATAAATCTATATAAATATTTTCACGTCTTTGTTTGTTTGTTACTTGTGAACAACTCAATGTGAAAGGAGAGAATAAACAAAAATATATAAATCTATATAAATATTTTCACATCTTTGTTTGTTTGTTACTTGTGAACAACTCAATGTGAAAGGAGAGAATAAACAAAAATATATAAATCTATATAAATATTTTCACGTCTGTGTTTGTTACTTGTGAACAACTCAATGTGAAAGGAGAGAATAAACAAAAATATATAAATCTATATAAATATTTTCACGTCTTTGTTTGTTTGTTACTTGTGAACAACTCAATGTAAAAGGAGAGAATAAACAAAAAAATATAAATCTATATAAATATTTTCACGTCTTTGTTTGTTTGTTCATTGTGAACAACTCAATGTAAAAGGAGAGAATAAACAAAAATATATAAATCTATATAAATATTTTCACGTCTTTGTTTGTTTGTTACTTGTGAACAACTCAATGTGAAAGGAGAGAATAAACAAAAATATATAAATCTATATAAATATTTTCACGTCTTCGTTTGTTTGTTACTTGTGAACAACTCAATGTAAAAGGAGAGAATAAACAAAAATATATAAATCTATATAAATATTTTCATGTCTTTGTTTGTTTGTTACTTGTGAACAACTCAATGTGAAAGGAGAGAATAAACAGAAATATATAAATCTATATAAATATTTTCATGTCTTTGTTTGTTTGTTACTTGTGAACAACTCAATGTAAAAGGAGAGAATAAACAAAAATATATAAATCTATATAAATATTTTCACGTCTTTGTTTGTTTGTTACTTGTGAACAACTCAATGCAAAAGGAGAGAATAAACAAAAATATATAAATCTATGTAAATATTTTCACGTCTTTGTTTGTTTGTTACTTGTGAACAACTCAATGTGAAAGGAGAGAATAAACAAAAATATATAAATCTATATAAATATTTTCACGTCTTTCTTTGTTTGTTACTTGTGAACAACTCAATGTAAAAGGAGAGAATAAACAAAAATATATAAATCTATATAAATATTTTCACGTCTTTGTTTGTTTGTTACTTGTGAACAACTCAATGTGAAAGGAGAGAATAAACCAAAATATATAAATCTATATAAATATTTTCACGACTTTGTTTGTTTGTTACTTGTGAACAACTCAATGTGAAAGGAGAGAATAAACAGAAATATATAAATCTATATAAATATTTTCACGTCTTCGTTTGTTTGTTACTTGTGAACAACTCAATGTGAAAGGAGAGAATAAACAAAAATATATAAATCTATATAAATATTTTCACGTCTTTGTTTGTTTGTTACTTGTGAACAACTAAACGTAAAAGGAGAGAATAAACAAAAATATATAAATCTATATAAATATTTTCACGTCTTCGTTTGTTTGTTACTTGTGAACAACTCAATGTAAAAGGAGAGAATAAACAAAAATATATAAATCTTTATAAATATTTTCACGTCTTTGTTTGTTTGTTACTTGTGAACAACTCAATGTAAAAGGAGAGAATAAACAAAAATATATAAATCTATATAAATATTTTCACGTCTTTGTTTGTTTGTTACTTGTGAACAACTCAATGTAAAAGGAGAGAATAAACAAAAATATATAAATCTATATAAATATTTTCACGTCTTTGTTTGTTTGTTACTTGTGAACAACTCAATGTAAAAGGAGAGAATAAACAAAAATATATAAATCTATATAAATATTTTCACGTCTTTGTTTGTTTGTTTCTTGTGAACAACTCAATGTAAAAGGAGAGAATAAACAAAAATATATAAATCTATATAAATATTTTCACATCTTTGATTGTTACTTGTGAACAACTCAATGTGAAAGGAGAGAATAAACAAAACTATATAAATCTATATAAATATTTTCACGTCTTTGTTTGTTACTTGTGAACAGCTCAATGCGAAAGGAGAGAATAAACAAAAATATAGAAATCTATATAAATATTTTCACGTCTTTGTTTGTTTGTTACTTGTGAACATTGAACATTTTTCAAGTACAGTTGTTTGGTCTTGTGCGTTATTCTGTTTTTTTTCTTCTGTATGTCAATCGCCTACAGGTCACAATTTTAAACCAATCTTCACGAAACTTCATCAAATGCGAGATTTGGTCATAAGGAAGAAGCCTATTGATTTTGAGGTGAAAAGGTCAACATAGGCCAAAGGTCAACAACTTCTGTCAAATTTCTAAAATCCTCAATTTTCATCTGATTGACTTAAAATTTGAAGAGGATTTTCATATCAGGTCACTGAATTCAACCACCAAATTAGTTTTGAGATCAACATAGGCCAAAAGGTCAACATAGGCCAAAGGTCAACAACTTAGGGGAAGTTTCAAAAATCCTTAATTTTCATCTGATCGACTTGAAGTTTGAACAGGGGTTGCATGTCCGGTCACTTAATTCAACCACAAATAATTTTGAGGCCAAAAGGTCAACATAGGCCAAAGGTCAACAACTTATTTTATCGGTTTTGAAAGTATCGTGCTATGCACGACATGTTTCTTGTTTGTTTGTTGCTCTTTCATGGCCAAAACCACCACTGGGAAAAGCTGACCCAGCCAGGCTTCGCCGGGAACACAGCTCCACCCCTCCCTGGGTAGCTCCTTCTGGTAAATAAATAAACAAACAAACTGAGGGTAGCAAATGATTAACATGGCCTTATAACGAGATATCCTTTCGCATAGTCTGGTCTTTTCGGCGATACCTTGACACCGAGCAACAACGGTTGCTTGTGGTGAGCACCGTTTCCGACACTAAAAAAATTCACACGCTCAGGTATACACATGTCATAAGTGAATGGGCAACTATAAGAGAGATGTCTGTCTGTCTGTCTGTTTCCATTTTTCTCAGAGATGGCTGAACGGATTAGTTTTCGATGGCTTCGTCAAACTTTCAGTGGTTCATCAGTGAGTGTTTTAGCATAGATAGCAAGTGTAGAAGATTTTAAATCAACATTTACATGCAGACACACACGTACACACACACTGATATATATTGACTGAGTACGAGGATGTTACAGGGTAAAATGTGGTTTAAGTGGATAATCATATGGTTGGTTGGAATACAGTGGAGGCTCTGCTATGTTTTGTTAGAATGAATTCTGTCCTGAGCACCGTGTATTGAGTGCAGCCGGTGAGAGGTGAGGTGGTCACAATGGCTTTTGTCCTCGATTGATAAATGCAGGCATCTCACAGGGGACATTGTTTTTTATAATTTCAGAATGTTAAATGATAATGCGATTTTATATGGAGCAGGGACAAGTTACATTAAAATGAATGCATGTATTTTTGTACAAGTCAAGATGCCCCCTGGGTGCCAAGAAGTCTGCATTCCTCTCGCTCGTACGTGGTACAACCTCTGATCTACTTCGACATATTCCAAAATATTGTATCAGCATTGAATGATGGCCTTGATGATGATAATGTAATCGGCCATGTTCGGGAGTATAAAAATGTGATCAACTGGAGTGTCCGGTGAGAAAGAATCCCAGCAAATGCCTTGATTGGTCACATGATGATTGGCATAATGTAACGAAATGTGTGAGGTTCTCTCTCCGGCTTGCATAAATTAACTTCGAAATCTGTAACATCTTCATGCAAGTACCAATAAACTATTGAACTCTGTTATGCTTGGAACTTGATTGGAGAAGATTAATGTTTTCATGTTTCAACTGTAATACTTTGAACCTGACCGAAGAGTGAAGGAAAATTCCCCCACACGAGTGACCCCAATTTCACGGGTTTGACTCGCTTTCTTTCTGAAAACCCGCAGACCCATTCCAGTATCGTCAAAAACCCATATTGGATGGAAATTACGATAAATTTTAAAAACACATGTTTTGCTTCCATTCCATTCGCAAGGATTCTTTAAGATAAATATTAAGAAAGAAAAATAGATTTCTTTAAAATGCCAGGAAGTGGAAGAGGCACCCATAAAAATTGATTTCTTTAAAATGCCAGGAAGTGAAAGAGTCACCCATAAAAATGGATTTATTTAAAATGCCAGGAAGTGAAAGAGTCACCCATAAAAAATTGATTTCTTAAAAATTCCAGGAAGTGGTTGATGCACCCATAAAAATGGATTTCTTTAAAATGCCAGGAAGTGGAAGAGGCGCCCATAAAAATTGATTTCTTTAAAATGCCAGGAAGTGGAAGAGGCGCCCATAAAAATTGATTTCTTTAAAATGCCAGGAAGTGGAAGAGGCGCCCATAAAAATTGATTTCTTTAAAATGCCAGGAAGTGGTTGAGGCACCCATAAAAATAGATTTCTTTAAAATGCCAGGAAGTGGTTGAGGCACCCATAAAAATAGATTTCTTTAAAATGCCAGGAAGTGGAAGAGGCACCCATAAAAAATTGATTTCTTTAAAATGCCAGGAAGTGGAAGAGGCGCCCATAAAAATTGATTTCTTTAAAATGCCAGGAAGTGGTTGAGGCACCCATAAAAATTGATTTCTTTAAAATGCCAGGAAGTGGTTGAGGCACCCATAAAAATTGATTTCTTTAAAATGCCAGGAAGTGGAAGAGGCGCCCATAAAAATTGATTTCTTTAAAATGCCAGGAAGTGGTTGATGCACCCATAAAAATGGATTTATTTAAAATGCCAGGAAGTGGTTGAGGCACCCATAAAAATTGATTTCTTTAAAATGCCAGGAAGTGAAAGAGTCACCCATAAAAATGGATTTATTTAAAATGCCAGGAAGTGAAAGAGTCACCCATAAAAAATTGATTTCTTAAAAATTCCAGGAAGTGGTTGATGCACCCATAAAAATGGATTTATTTAAAATGCCAGGAAGTGGTTGAGGCACCCATAAAAATTGAGTTCTTTAAAATGCCAGGAAGTGGAAGAGGCGCCCATAAAAATGGATTTCTTTAAAATGCCAGGAAGTGGTTGATGCACCCATAAAAATAGATTTCTTTAAAATGCCAGGAAGTGGTTGAGGCACCCATAAAAATAGATTTCTTTAAAATGCCAGGAAGTGGAAGAGGCACCCATAAAAAATTGATTTCTTTAAAATGCCAGGAAGTGGAAGAGGCGCCCATAAAAATTGATTTCTTTAAAATGCCAGGAAGTGGTTGAGGCACCCATAAAAATTGATTTCTTTAAAATGCCAGGAAGTGGTTGAGGCACCCATAAAAATTGATTTCTTTAAAATGCCAGGAAGTGGAAGAGGCGCCCATAAAAATTGATTTCTTTAAAATGCCAGGAAGTGGTTGATGCACCCATAAAAATGGATTTATTAAAAATGCCAGGAAGTGGAAGAGGCGCCCATAAAAATTGATTTCTTTAAAATGCCAGGAAGTGGTTGATGCACCCATAAAAATGGATTTATTTAAAATGCCAGGAAGTGGTTGAGGCACCCATAAAAATTGATTTCTTTAAAATGCCAGGAAGTGAAAGAGTCACCCATAAAAATGGATTTATTTAAAATGCCAGGAAGTGAAAGAGTCACCCATAAAAAATTGATTTCTTAAAAATTCCAGGAAGTGGTTGATGCACCCATAAAAATGGATTTCTTTAAAATGCCAGGAAGTGGAAGAGGCGCCCATAAAAATTGATTTCTTTAAAATGCCAGGAAGTGGAAGAGGCACCCATAAAAATTGATTTCTTTAAAATGCCAGGAAGTGGTTGAGGCACCCATAAAAATTGAGTTCTTTAAAATGCCAGGAAGTGGAAGAGGCGCCCATAAAAATTGATTTCTTTAAAATGCCAGGAAGTGGTTGATGCACCCATAAAAATAGATTTCTTTAAAATGCCAGGAAGTGGTTGAGGCACCCATAAAAATAGATTTCTTTAAAATGCCAGGAAGTGGAAGAGGCACCCATAAAAATGGATTTATTTAAAATGCCAGGAAGTGGTTGAGGCACCCATAAAAATGGATTTATTTAAAATGCCAGGAAGTGGAAGAGGCGCCCATAAAAATTGATTTCTTTAAAATTCCAGGAAGTGGTTGAGGCACCCATAAAAATTGATTTCTTTAAAATGCCAGGAAGTGGTTGAGGCACCCATAAAAATTGATTTCTTTAAAATGCCAGGAAGTGGAAGAGGCGCCCATAAAAATTGATTTCTTTAAAATGCCAGGAAGTGGTTGATGCACCCATAAAAATTGATTTCTTTAAAATGCCAGGAAGTGGTTGATGCACCCATAAAAATTGATTTCTTAAAAATTCCAGGAAGTGGTTGATGCACCCATAAAAATAGATTTCTTTAAAATGCCAGGAAGTGGAAGAGGCACCCATAAAAAATTGATTTCTTTAAAATGCCACGAAGTGGAAGAGGCTCCCATAAAAATTGATTTCTTTAAAATGCCAGGAAGTGGTTGAGGCACCCATAAAAATTGATTTCTTTAAAATGCCAGGAAGTGGTTGAGGCACCCATAAAAATTGATTTCTTTAAAATGCCAGGAAGTGGAAGAGGCGCCCATAAAAATTGATTTCTTTAAAATGCCAGGAAGTGGTTGATGCACCCATAAAAATTGATTTCTTTAAAATGCCAGGAAGTGGAAGAGGCGCCCATAAAAATTGATTTCTTTAAAATGCCAGGAAGTGGTTGAGGCACCCATAAAAATTGATTTCTTTAAAATGCCAGGAAGTGGTTGAGGCACCCATAAAAATTGATTTCTTTAAAATGCCAGGAAGTGGAAGAGGCGCCCATAAAAATTGATTTCTTTAAAATGCCAGGAAGTGGTTGATGCACCCATAAAAATGGATTTATTTAAAATGCCAGGAAGTGAAAGAGTCACCCATAAAAAATTGATTTCTTAAAAATTCCAGGAAGTGGTTGATGCACCCATAAAAATAGATTTCTTTAAAATGCCAGGAAGTGGAAGAGGCACCCATAAAAAATTGATTTCTTTAAAATGCCACGAAGTGGAAGAGGCTCCCATAAAAATTGATTTCTTTAAAATGCCAGGAAGTGGTTGAGGCACCCATAAAAATTGATTTCTTTAAAATGCCAGGAAGTGGTTGAGGCATCCATAAAAATTGATTTCTTTAAAATGCCAGGAAGTGGAAGAGGCGCCCATAAAAATTGATTTCTTTAAAATGCCAGGAAGTGGTTGATGCACCCATAAAAATGGATTTATTTAAAATGCCAGGAAGTGAAAGAGTCATCCATAAAAAATAGATTTCTTAAAAATTCCAGGAAGTGGTTGATGCACCCATAAAAATAGATTTCTTTAAAATGCCAGGAAGTGGAAGAGGCACCCATAAAAAATTGATTTCTTTAAAATGCCAGGAAGTGGAAGAGGCGCCCATAAAAATTGATTTATTTAAAATGCCACGAAGTGGTTGAGGCACCCATAAAAATTGATTTCTTTAAAATGCCAGGAAGTGGTTGAGGCACCCATAAAAATTGATTTCTTTAAAATGCCAGGAAGTGGCAGAGGCGCCCATAAAAATTGATTTCTTTAAAATGCCAGGACGTGGTTGAGGCACCCATAAAAATGGATTTATTTAAAATGCCAGGAAGTGAAAGAGTCACCCATAAAAAATTGATTTCTTTAAAATGCCAGGAAGTGGAAGAGGCGCCCATAAAAATTGATTTCTTTAAAATGCCAGGAAGTGGTTGAGGCACCCATAAAAATTGATTTCTTTAAAATGCCAGGAAGTGGTTGAGGCACCCATAAAAATTGATTTCTTTAAAATGCCAGGAAGTGGAAGCGGCACCCATAAAAAATTGATTTCTTTAAAATGCCAGGAAGTGGAAGAGGCGCCCATAAAAATTGATTTCTTTAAAATGCCAGGAAGTGGTTGAGGCACCCATAAAAATTGATTTCTTTAAAATGCCAGGAAGTGGTTGAGGCACCCATAAAAATTGGTTTCTTTAAAATGCCAGGAAGTGGAAGAGGCGCCCATAAAAATTGATTTCTTTAAAATGCCAGGAAGTGGTTGATGCACCCATAAAAATGGATTTATTTAAAATGCCAGGAAGTGGTTGAGGCACCCATAAAAATGGATTTATTTAAAATGCCAGGAAGTGGAAGAGGCGCCCATAAAAATTGATTTCTTTAAAATTCCAGGAAGTGGTTGAGGCACCCATAAAAATTGATTTCTTTAAAATGCCAGGAAGTGGTTGAGGCACCCATAAAAATTGATTTCTTTAAAATGCCAGGAAGTGGAAGAGGCGCCCATAAAAATTGATTTCTTTAAAATGCCAGGAAGTGGTTGATGCACCCATAAAAATTGATTTCTTTAAAATGCCAGGAAGTGGTTGATGCACCCATAAAAATTGATTTCTTAAAAATTCCAGGAAGTGGTTGATGCACCCATAAAAATAGATTTCTTTAAAATGCCAGGAAGTGGAAGAGGCACCCATAAAAAATTGATTTCTTTAAAATGCCACGAAGTGGAAGAGGCTCCCATAAAAATTGATTTCTTTAAAATGCCAGGAAGTGGTTGAGGCACCCATAAAAATTGATTTCTTTAAAATGCCAGGAAGTGGTTGAGGCACCCATAAAAATTGATTTCTTTAAAATGCCAGGAAGTGGAAGAGGCGCCCATAAAAATTGATTTCTTTAAAATGCCAGGAAGTGGTTGATGCACCCATAAAAATTGATTTCTTTAAAATGCCAGGAAGTGGAAGAGGCGCCCATAAAAATTGATTTCTTTAAAATGCCAGGAAGTGGTTGAGGCACCCATAAAAATTGATTTCTTTAAAATGCCAGGAAGTGGTTGAGGCACCCATAAAAATTGATTTCTTTAAAATGCCAGGAAGTGGAAGAGGCGCCCATAAAAATTGATTTCTTTAAAATGCCAGGAAGTGGTTGATGCACCCATAAAAATGGATTTATTTAAAATGCCAGGAAGTGAAAGAGTCACCCATAAAAAATTGATTTCTTAAAAATTCCAGGAAGTGGTTGATGCACCCATAAAAATAGATTTCTTTAAAATGCCAGGAAGTGGAAGAGGCACCCATAAAAAATTGATTTCTTTAAAATGCCACGAAGTGGAAGAGGCTCCCATAAAAATTGATTTCTTTAAAATGCCAGGAAGTGGTTGAGGCACCCATAAAAATTGATTTCTTTAAAATGCCAGGAAGTGGTTGAGGCACCCATAAAAATTGATTTCTTTAAAATGCCAGGAAGTGGTTGAGGCATCCATAAAAATTGATTTCTTTAAAATGCCAGGAAGTGGAAGAGGCGCCCATAAAAATTGATTTCTTTAAAATGCCAGGAAGTGGTTGATGCACCCATAAAAATGGATTTATTTAAAATGCCAGGAAGTGAAAGAGTCATCCATAAAAAATTGATTTCTTAAAAATTCCAGGAAGTGGTTGATGCACCCATAAAAATAGATTTCTTTAAAATGCCAGGAAGTGGAAGAGGCACCCATAAAAAATTGATTTCTTTAAAATGCCAGGAAGTGGAAGAGGCGCCCATAAAAATTGATTTCTTTAAAATGCCACGAAGTGGTTGAGGCACCCATAAAAATTGATTTCTTTAAAATGCCAGGAAGTGGTTGAGGCACCCATAAAAATTGATTTCTTTAAAATGCCAGGAAGTGGCAGAGGCGCCCATAAAAATTGATTTCTTTAAAATGCCAGGACGTGGTTGAGGCACCCATAAAAATGGATTTATTTAAAATGCCAGGAAGTGAAAGAGTCACCCATAAAAAATTGATTTCTTTAAAATGCCAGGAAGTGGAAGAGGCGCCCATAAAAATTGATTTCTTTAAAATGCCAGGAAGTGGTTGAGGCACCCATAAAAATTGATTTCTTTAAAATGCCAGGAAGTGGTTGAGGCACCCATAAAAATTGATTTCTTTAAAATGCCAGGAAGTGGAAGCGGCACCCATAAAAAATTGATTTCTTTAAAATGCCAGGAAGTGGAAGAGGCGCCCATAAAAATTGATTTCTTTAAAATGCCAGGAAGTGGTTGAGGCACCCATAAAAATTGATTTCTTTAAAATGCCAGGAAGTGGTTGAGGCACCCATAAAAATTGGTTTCTTTAAAATGCCAGGAAGTGGAAGAGGCGCCCATAAAAATTGATTTCTTTAAAATGCCAGGAAGTGGTTGATGCACCCATAAAAATGGATTTATTTAAAATGCCAGGAAGTGAAAGAGTCATCCATAAAAAATTGATTTCTTAAAAATTCCAGGAAGTGGTTGATGCACCCATAAAAATAGATTTCTTTAAAATGCCAGGAAGTGGAAGAGGCACCCATAAAAAATTGATTTCTTTAAAATGCCAGGAAGTGGAAGAGGCGCCCATAAAAATTGATTTCTTTAAAATGCCAGGAAGTGGAAGAGGCACCCATAAAAAATTGATTTCTTTAAAATGCCAGGAAGTGGAAGAGGCGCCCATAAAAATTGATTTCTTTAAAATGCCAGGAAGTGGTTGAGGCACCCATAAAAATTGATTTCTTTAAAATGCCAGGAAGTGGAAGAGGCATCCATAAAAATTGATTTCTTTAAAATGCCAGGAAGTGGAAGAGGCGCCCATAAAAATTGATTTCTTTAAAATGCCAGGAAGTGGTTGATGCACCCATAAAAATGGATTTATTTAAAATGCCAGGAAGTGAAAGAGTCATCCATAAAAATAGATTTCTTTAAAATGCCAGGAAGTGGAAGAGGCACCCATAAAAATGGATTTATTTAAAATGCCAGGAAGTGGTTGAGGCACCCATAAAAATGGATTTATTTAAAATGCCAGGAAGTGGAAGAGGCGCCCATAAAAATTGATTTCTTTAAAATGCCAGGAAGTGGTTGAGGCACCCATAAAAATTGATTTCTTTAAAATGCCAGGAAGTGGAAGAGGCGCCCATAAAAATTGATTTCTTTAAAATGCCAGGAAGTGGTTGATGCACCCATAAAAATTGATTTCTTTAAAATGCCAGGAAGTGGTTGAGGCACCCATAAAAATTGATTTCTTTAAAATGCCAGGAAGTGGTTGAGGCACCCATAAAAATTGATTTCTTTAAAATGCCAGGAAGTGGAAGAGGCGCCCATAAAAATTGATTTCTTTAAAATGCCAGGAAGTGGTTGATGCACCCATAAAAATGGATTTATTTAAAATGCCAGGAAGTGAAAGAGTCACCCATAAAAAATTGATTTCTTAAAAATTCCAGGAAGTGGTTGATGCACCCATAAAAATAGATTTCTTTAAAATGCCAGGTAGTGGAAGAGGCACCCATAAAAAATTGATTTCTTTAAAATGCCACGAAGTGGAAGAGGCTCCCATAAAAATTGATTTCTTTAAAATGCCAGGAAGTGGTTGAGGCACCCATAAAAATTGATTTCTTTAAAATGCCAGGAAGTGGTTGAGGCACCCATAAAAATTGATTTCTTTAAAATGCCAGGAAGTGGAAGAGGCGCCCATAAAAATTGATTTCTTTAAAATGCCAGGAAGTGGTTGATGCACCCATAAAAATTGATTTCTTTAAAATGCCAGGAAGTGGAAGAGGCGCCCATAAAAATTGATTTCTTTAAAATGCCAGGAAGTGGTTGAGGCACCCATAAAAATTGATTTCTTTAAAATGCCAGGAAGTGGTTGAGGCACCCATAAAAATTGATTTCTTTAAAATGCCAGGAAATGGAAGAGGCGCCCATAAAAATTGATTTCTTTAAAATGCCAGGAAGTGGTTGATGCACCCATAAAAATGGATTTATTTAAAATGCCAGGAAGTGAAAGAGTCACCCATAAAAAATTGATTTCTTAAAAATTCCAGGAAGTGGTTGATGCACCCATAAAAATAGATTTCTTTAAAATGCCAGGAAGTGGAAGAGGCACCCATAAAAAATTGATTTCTTTAAAATGCCACGAAGTGGAAGAGGCTCCCATAAAAATTGATTTCTTTAAAATGCCAGGAAGTGGTTGAGGCACCCATAAAAATTGATTTCTTTAAAATGCCAGGAAGTGGTTGAGGCACCCATAAAAATTGATTTCTTTAAAATGCCAGGAAGTGGTTGAGGCATCCATAAAAATTGATTTCTTTAAAATGCCAGGAAGTGGAAGAGGCGCCCATAAAAATTGATTTCTTTAAAATGCCAGGAAGTGGTTGATGCACCCATAAAAATGGATTTATTTAAAATGCCAGGAAGTGAAAGAGTCATCCATAAAAAATTGATTTCTTAAAAATTCCAGGAAGTGGTTGATGCACCCATAAAAATAGATTTCTTTAAAATGCCAGGAAGTGGAAGAGGCACCCATAAAAAATTGATTTCTTTAAAATGCCAGGAAGTGGAAGAGGCGCCCATAAAAATTGATTTCTTTAAAATGCCACGAAGTGGTTGAGGCACCCATAAAAATTGATTTCTTTAAAATGCCAGGAAGTGGTTGAGGCACCCATAAAAATTGATTTCTTTAAAATGCCAGGAAGTGGCAGAGGCGCCCATAAAAATTGATTTCTTTAAAATGCCAGGACGTGGTTGAGGCACCCATAAAAATGGATTTATTTAAAATGCCAGGAAGTGAAAGAGTCACCCATAAAAAATTGATTTCTTTAAAATGCCAGGAAGTGGAAGAGGCGCCCATAAAAATTGATTTCTTTAAAATGCCAGGAAGTGGTTGAGGCACCCATAAAAATTGATTTCTTTAAAATGCCAGGAAGTGGTTGAGGCACCCATAAAAATTGATTTCTTTAAAATGCCAGGAAGTGGAAGAGGCACCCATAAAAAATTGATTTCTTTAAAATGCCAGGAAGTGGAAGAGGCGCCCATAAAAATTGATTTCTTTAAAATGCCAGGAAGTGGTTGAGGCACCCATAAAAATTGATTTCTTTAAAATGCCAGGAAGTGGTTGAGGCACCCATAAAAATTGATTTCTTTAAAATGCCAGGAAGTGGAAGAGGCGCCCATAAAAATTGATTTCTTTAAAATGCCAGGAAGTGGTTGATGCACCCATAAAAATGGATTTATTTAAAATGCCAGGAAGTGAAAGAGTCATCCATAAAAAATTGATTTCTTAAAAATTCCAGGAAGTGGTTGATGCACCCATAAAAATAGATTTCTTTAAAATGCCAGGAAGTGGAAGAGGCACCCATAAAAAATTGATTTCTTTAAAATGCCAGGAAGTGGAAGAGGCGCCCATAAAAATTGATTTCTTTAAAATGCCAGGAAGTGGAAGAGGCACCCATAAAAAATTGATTTCTTTAAAATGCCAGGAAGTGGAAGAGGCGCCCATAAAAATTGATTTCTTTAAAATGCCAGGAAGTGGTTGAGGCACCCATAAAAATTGATTTCTTTAAAATGCCAGGAAGTGGAAGAGGCGCCCATAAAAATTGATTTCTTTAAAATGCCAGGAAGTGGAAGAGGCATCCATAAAAATTGATTTCTTTAAAATGCCAGGAAGTGGAAGAGGCGCCCATAAAAATTGATTTCTTTAAAATGCCAGGAAGTGGTTGATGCACCCATAAAAATGGATTTATTTTAAATGCCAGGAAGTGAAAGAGTCATCCATAAAAAATTGATTTCTTAAAAATTCCAGGAAGTGGTTGATGCACCCATAAAAATAGATTTCTTTAAAATGCCAGGAAGTGGAAGAGGCACCCATAAAAAATTGATTTCTTTAAAATGCCAGGAAGTGGAAGAGGCGCCCATAAAAATTGATTTCTTTAAAATGCCACGAAGTGGTTGAGGCACCCATAAAAATTGATTTCTTTAAAATGCCAGGAAGTGGTTGAGGCACCCATAAAAATTGATTTTTTTAAAATGCCAGGAAGTGGCAGAGGCGCCCATAAAAATTGATTTCTTTAAAATGCCAGGACGTGGTTGAGGCACCCATAAAAATGGATTTATTTAAAATGCCAGGAAGTGAAAGAGTCACCCATAAAAAATTGATTTCTTTAAAATTCCAGGAAGTGGTTGATGCACCCAGAAAAATTGATTTCTTTAAAATGGCAGGAAGTGGAAGAGGCGCCCATAAAAATTGATTTCTTTAAAATGCCAGGAAGTGGAAGAGGCACCCATAAAAAATTGATTTCTTTAAAATTCCAGGAAGTGGTTGATGCACCCATAAAAAATTGATTTCTTTAAAATGCCATGAAGTGGAAGAGGCGCCCATAAAAAATGATTTCTTTAAAATGCCAGGAAGTGGTTGAGGCACCCATAAAAATTGATTTCTTTAAAATGCCAGGAAGTGGTTGAGGCACCCATAAAAATTGATTTCTTTAAAATGCCAGGAAGTGGAAGAGGCGCCCATTAAAATTGATTTCTTTAAAATGCCAGGAAGTGGTTGATGCACCCATAAAAATAGATTTCTTTAAAATGCCAGGAAGTGGAAGCGGCACCCATAAAAAATTGATTTCTTTAAAATGCCAGGAAGTGGTTGAGGCACCCATAAAAATAGATTTCTTTAAAATGCCAAGAAGTGGTTGAGGCACCCATAAAAATAGATTTCTTTAAAATGCCAGGAAGTGGAAGAGGCACCCATAAAAAATTGATTTCTTTAAAATGCCAGGAAGTGGAAGAGGCGCCCATAAAAATTGATTTCTTTAAAATGCCAGGAAGTGGTTGAGGCACCCATAAAAATAGATTTCTTTAAAATGCCAGGAAGTGGTTGAGGCACCCATAAAAATTGATTTCTTTAAAATGCCAGGAAGTGGAAGAGGCGCCCATAAAAATTGATTTCTTTAAAATGCCAGGAAGTGGTTGATGCACCCATAAAAATGGATTTATTTAAAATGCCAGGAAGTGAAAGAGTCACCCATAAAAAATTGATTTCTTAAAAATTCCAGGAAGTGGTTGATGCACCCATAAAAATAGATTTCTTTAAAATGCCAGGAAGTGGTTGAGGCACCCATAAAAATAGATTTCTTTAAAATGCCAGGAAGTGGAAGAGGCACCCATAAAAAATTGATTTCTTTAAAATTCCAAGAAGTGGTTGATGCACCCATAAAAATTGATTTCTTTAAAATGCCAGGAAGTGGAAGAGGCGCCCATAAAAATTGATTTCTTTAAAATGTCAGGAAGTGGTTGAGGCACCCATAAAAATTGATTTCTTTAAAATGCCAGGAAGTGGTTGAGGCACCCATAAAAATTGATTTCTTTAAAATGCCAGGAAGTGGAAGAGGCGCCCATAAAAATTGATTTCTTTAAAATGCCAGGAAGTGGTTGATGCACCCATAAAAATGGATTTATTTAAAATGCCAGGAAGTGAAAGAGTCACCCATAAAAAATTGATTTCTTAAAAATTCCAGGAAGTGGTTGATGCACCCATAAAAATAGATTTCTTTAAAATGCCAGGAAGTGGAAGAGGCACCCATAAAAAATTGATTTCTTAAAAATTCCAGGAAGTGGTTGATGCACCCATAAAAATAGATTTCTTTAAAATGCCAGGAAGTGGAAGAGGCGCCCATAAAAATTGATTTCTTTAAAATGCCAGGAAGTGGAAGAGGCGCCCATAAAAATTGATTTCTTTAAAATGCCAGGAAGTGGTTGAGGCACCCATAAAAATTGATTTCTTTAAAATGCCAGGAAGTGGTTGAGGCACCCATAAAAATTGAGTTCTTTAAAATGCCAGGAAGTGGAAGAGGCGCCCATAAAAATTGATTTCTTTAAAATGCCAGGAAGTGGTTGATGCACCCATAAAAATAGATTTCTTTAAAATGCCAGGAAGTGGAAGCGGCACCCATAAAAAATTGATTTCTTTAAAATGCCAGGAAGTGGTTGATGCACCCATAAAAATAGATTTCTTTAAAATGCCAGGAAGTGGAAGCGGCACCCATAAAAAATTGATTTCTTTAAAATGCCAGGAAGTGGTTGAGGCACCCATAAAAATAGATTTCTTTAAAATGCCAGGAAGTGGAAGAGGCACCCATAAAAAATGGATTTCTTTAAAATGCCAGGAAGTGGAAGAGGCGCCCATAAAAATTGATTTCTTTAAAATGCCAGGAAGTGGTTGAGGCACCCATAAAAATTGATTTCTTTAAAATGCCAGGAAGTGGTTGAGGCACCCATAAAAATTGATTTCTTTAAAATGCCAGGAAGTGGAAGAGGCGCCCATAAAAATTGATTTCTTTAAAATGCCAGGAAGTGGTTGATGCACCCATAAAAATGGATTTATTTAAAATGCCAGGAAGTGGTTGAGGCACCCATAAAAATTGATTTCTTTAAAATGCCAGGAAGTGGTTGAGGCACCCATAAAAATTGATTTCTTTAAAATGCCAGGAAGTGGAAGAGGCACCCATAAAAATTGATTTCTTTAAAATGCCAGGAAGTGGTTGATGCACCCATAAAAATTGATTTCTTTAAAATGCCAGGAAGTGGAAGAGGCGCCCATAAAAATTGATTTCTTTAAAATGCCAGGAAGTGGTTGAGGCACCCATAAAAATTGATTTCTTTAAAATGCCAGGAAGTGGTTGAGGCACCCATAAAAATTGATTTCTTTTAAATGCCAGGAAGTGGAAGAGGCGCCCATAAAAATTGATTTCTTTAAAATGCCAGGAAGTGGTTGATGCACCCATAAAAATGGATTTATTTAAAATGCCAGGAAGTGAAAGAGTCACCCATAAAAAATTGATTTCTTAAAAATTCCAGGAAGTGGTTGAGGCACCCATAAAAATAGATTTCTTTAAAATGCCAGGAAGTGGAAGAGGCACCCATAAAAAATTGATTTCTTTAAAATGCCACGAAGTGGAAGAGGCGCCCATAAAAATTGATTTCTTTAAAATGCCAGGAAGTGGTTGAGGCACCCATAAAAATTGATTTCTTTAAAATGCCAGGAAGTGGAAGAGGCGCCCATAAAAATTGATTTCTTTAAAATGCCAGGAAGTGGAAGAGGCACCCATAAAAAACTGATTTCTTTAAAATGCCAGGAAGTGGAAGAGGCGCCCATAAAAATTGATTTCTTTAAAATGCCAGGAAGTGGTTGAGGCACCCATAAAAATTGATTTCTTGAAAATGCCAGGAAGTGGAAGAGGCGCCCATAAAAATTGATTTCTTTAAAATGCCAGGAAGTGGTTGATGCACCCATAAAAATGGATTTATTTAAAATGCCAGGAAGTGAAAGAGTCATCCATAAAAAATTGATTTCTTAAAAATTCCAGGAAGTGGTTGATGCACCCATAAAAATAGATTTCTTTAAAATGCCAGGAAGTGGAAGAGGCACCCATAAAAAATTGATTTCTTTAAAATGCCAGGAAGTGGAAGAGGCGCCCATAAAAATTGATTTCTTTAAAATGCCACGAAGTGGTTGAGGCACCCATAAAAATTGATTTCTTTAAAATGCCAGGAAGTGGTTGAGGCACCCATAAAAATTGATTTCTTTAAAATGCCAGGAAGTGGCAGAGGCGCCCATAAAAATTGATTTCTTTAAAATGCCAGGACGTGGTTGAGGCACCCATAAAAATGGATTTATTTAAAATGCCAGGAAGTGAAAGAGTCACCCATAAAAAATTGATTTCTTAAAAATTCCAGGAAGTGGTTGATGCACCCATAAAAATAGATTTCTTTAAAATGCCAGGAAGTGGAAGAGGCACCCATAAAAAATAGATTTCTTTAAAATTCCAGGAAGTGGTTGATGCACCGATAAAAATTGATTTCTTTAAAATGCCAGGAAGTGGAAGAGGCGCCCATAAAAATTGATTTCTTTAAAATGCCAGCAAGTGAAAGAGGCGCCCATAAAAATTGATTTCTTTAAAATGCCATGAAGTGGAAGAGGCACCCATAAAAAATTGATTTCTTTAAAATTCCAGGAAGTGGTTGATGCACCCATAAAAAATTGATTTCTTTAAAATGCCATGAAGTGGAAGAGGCGCCCATAAAAATTGATTTCTTTAAAATGCCAGGAAGTGGTTGAGGCACCCATAAAAATTGATTTCTTTAAAATGCCAGGAAGTGGTTGAGGCACCCATAAAAATTGATTTCTTTAAAATGCCAGGAAGTGGAAGAGGCGCCCATAAAAATTGATTTCTTTAAAATGCCAGGAAGTGGTTGATGCACCCATAAAAATAGATTTCTTTAAAATGCCAGGAAGTGGAAGCGGCACCCATAAAAAATTGATTTCTTTAAAATGCCAGGAAGTGGTTGAGGCACCCATAAAAATAGATTTCTTTAAAATGCCAGGAAGTGGTTGAGGCACCCATAAAAATAGATTTCTTTAAAATGCCAGGAAGTGGAAGAGGCACCCATAAAAAATTGATTTCTTTAAAATGCCAGGAAGTGGAAGAGGCGCCCATAAAAATTGATTTCTTTAAAATGCCAGGAAGTGGTTGAGGCACCCATAAAAATTGATTTCTTTAAAATGCCAGGAAGTGGTTGAGGCACCCATAAAAATTGATTTCTTTAAAATGCCAGGAAGTGGAAGAGGGGCCCATAAAAATTGATTTCTTTAAAATGCCAGGAAGTGGTTGATGCACCCATAAAAATGGATTTATTTAAAATGCCAGGAAGTGAAAGAGTCACCCATAAAAAATTGATTTCTTAAAAATTCCAGGAAGTGGTTGATGCACCCATGAAAATAGATTTCTTTAAAATGCCAGGAAGTGGTTGAGGCACCCATAAAAATAGATTTCTTTAAAATGCCAGGAAGTGGAAGAGGCACCCATAAAAAATTGATTTCTTTAAAATTCCAAGAAGTGGTTGATGCACCCATAAAAATTGATTTCTTTAAAATGCCAGGAAGTGGAAGAGGCGCCCATAAAAATTGATTTCTTTAAAATGCCAGGAAGTGGTTGAGGCACCCATAAAAATTGATTTCTTTAAAATGCCAGGAAGTGGTTGAGGCACCCATAAAAATTGATTTCTTTAAAATGCCAGGAAGTGGAAGAGGCGCCCATAAAAATTGATTTCTTTAAAATGCCAGGAAGTGGTTGATGCACCCATAAAAATGGATTTATTTAAAATTCCAGGAAGTGAAAGAGTCACCCATAAAAAATTGATTTCTTTAAAATGCCAGGAAGTGGAAGAGGCGCCCATAAAAATTGATTTCTTTAAAATGCCAGGAAGTGGTTGATGCACCCATAAAAATTGATTTCTTTAAAATGCCAGGAAGTGGTTGATGCACCCATAAAAATTGATTTCTTAAAAATTCCAGGAAGTGGTTGATGCACCCATAAAAATAGATTTCTTTAAAATGCCAGGAAGTGGAAGAGGCACCCATAAAAAATTGATTTCTTTAAAATGCCACGAAGTGGAAGAGGCTCCCATAAAAATTGATTTCTTTAAAATGCCAGGAAGTGGTTGAGGCACCCATAAAAATTGATTTCTTTAAAATGCCAGGAAGTGGTTGAGGCACCCATAAAAATTGATTTCTTTAAAATGCCAGGAAGTGGAAGAGGCGCCCATAAAAATTGATTTCTTTAAAATGCCAGGAAGTGGTTGATGCACCCATAAAAATTGATTTCTTTAAAATGCCAGGAAGTGGAAGAGGCGCCCATAAAAATTGATTTCTTTAAAATGCCAGGAAGTGGTTGAGGCACCCATAAAAATTGATTTCTTTAAAATGCCAGGAAGTGGTTGAGGCACCCATAAAAATTGATTTCTTTAAAATGCCAGGAAGTGGAAGAGGCGCCCATAAAAATTGATTTCTTTAAAATGCCAGGAAGTGGTTGATGCACCCATAAAAATGGATTTATTTAAAATGCCAGGAAGTGAAAGAGTCACCCATAAAAAATTGATTTCTTAAAAATTCCAGGAAGTGGTTGATGCACCCATAAAAATAGATTTCTTTAAAATGCCAGGAAGTGGAAGAGGCACCCATAAAAAATTGATTTCTTTAAAATGCCACGAAGTGGAAGAGGCTCCCATAAAAATTGATTTCTTTAAAATGCCAGGAAGTGGTTGAGGCACCCATAAAAATTGATTTCTTTAAAATGCCAGGAAGTGGTTGAGGCATCCATAAAAATTGATTTCTTTAAAATGCCAGGAAGTGGAAGAGGCGCCCATAAAAATTGATTTCTTTAAAATGCCAGGAAGTGGTTGATGCACCCATAAAAATGGATTTATTTAAAATGCCAGGAAGTGAAAGAGTCATCCATAAAAAATAGATTTCTTAAAAATTCCAGGAAGTGGTTGATGCACCCATAAAAATAGATTTCTTTAAAATGCCAGGAAGTGGAAGAGGCACCCATAAAAAATTGATTTCTTTAAAATGCCAGGAAGTGGAAGAGGCGCCCATAAAAATTGATTTCTTTAAAATGCCACGAAGTGGTTGAGGCACCCATAAAAATTGATTTCTTTAAAATGCCAGGAAGTGGTTGAGGCACCCATAAAAATTGATTTCTTTAAAATGCCAGGAAGTGGCAGAGGCGCCCATAAAAATTGATTTCTTTAAAATGCCAGGACGTGGTTGAGGCACCCATAAAAATGGATTTATTTAAAATGCCAGGAAGTGAAAGAGTCACCCATAAAAAATTGATTTCTTTAAAATGCCAGGAAGTGGAAGAGGCGCCCATAAAAATTGATTTCTTTAAAATGCCAGGAAGTGGTTGAGGCACCCATAAAAATTGATTTCTTTAAAATGCCAGGAAGTGGTTGAGGCACCCATAAAAATTGATTTCTTTAAAATGCCAGGAAGTGGAAGCGGCACCCATAAAAAATTGATTTCTTTAAAATGCCAGGAAGTGGAAGAGGCGCCCATAAAAATTGATTTCTTTAAAATGCCAGGAAGTGGTTGAGGCACCCATAAAAATTGATTTCTTTAAAATGCCAGGAAGTGGTTGAGGCACCCATAAAAATTGGTTTCTTTAAAATGCCAGGAAGTGGAAGAGGCGCCCATAAAAATTGATTTCTTTAAAATGCCAGGAAGTGGTTGATGCACCCATAAAAATGGATTTATTTAAAATGCCAGGAAGTGGTTGAGGCACCCATAAAAATGGATTTATTTAAAATGCCAGGAAGTGGAAGAGGCGCCCATAAAAATTGATTTCTTTAAAATTCCAGGAAGTGGTTGAGGCACCCATAAAAATTGATTTCTTTAAAATGCCAGGAAGTGGTTGAGGCACCCATAAAAATTGATTTCTTTAAAATGCCAGGAAGTGGAAGAGGCGCCCATAAAAATTGATTTCTTTAAAATGCCAGGAAGTGGTTGATGCACCCATAAAAATTGATTTCTTTAAAATGCCAGGAAGTGGTTGATGCACCCATAAAAATTGATTTCTTAAAAATTCCAGGAAGTGGTTGATGCACCCATAAAAATAGATTTCTTTAAAATGCCAGGAAGTGGAAGAGGCACCCATAAAAAATTGATTTCTTTAAAATGCCACGAAGTGGAAGAGGCTCCCATAAAAATTGATTTCTTTAAAATGCCAGGAAGTGGTTGAGGCACCCATAAAAATTGATTTCTTTAAAATGCCAGGAAGTGGTTGAGGCACCCATAAAAATTGATTTCTTTAAAATGCCAGGAAGTGGAAGAGGCGCCCATAAAAATTGATTTCTTTAAAATGCCAGGAAGTGGTTGATGCACCCATAAAAATTGATTTCTTTAAAATGCCAGGAAGTGGAAGAGGCGCCCATAAAAATTGATTTCTTTAAAATGCCAGGAAGTGGTTGAGGCACCCATAAAAATTGATTTCTTTAAAATGCCAGGAAGTGGTTGAGGCACCCATAAAAATTGATTTCTTTAAAATGCCAGGAAGTGGAAGAGGCGCCCATAAAAATTGATTTCTTTAAAATGCCAGGAAGTGGTTGATGCACCCATAAAAATGGATTTATTTAAAATGCCAGGAAGTGAAAGAGTCACCCATAAAAAATTGATTTCTTAAAAATTCCAGGAAGTGGTTGATGCACCCATAAAAATAGATTTCTTTAAAATGCCAGGAAGTGGAAGAGGCACCCATAAAAAATTGATTTCTTTAAAATGCCACGAAGTGGAAGAGGCTCCCATAAAAATTGATTTCTTTAAAATGCCAGGAAGTGGTTGAGGCACCCATAAAAATTGATTTCTTTAAAATGCCAGGAAGTGGTTGAGGCACCCATAAAAATTGATTTCTTTAAAATGCCAGGAAGTGGTTGAGGCATCCATAAAAATTGATTTCTTTAAAATGCCAGGAAGTGGAAGAGGCGCCCATAAAAATTGATTTCTTTAAAATGCCAGGAAGTGGTTGATGCACCCATAAAAATGGATTTATTTAAAATGCCAGGAAGTGAAAGAGTCATCCATAAAAAATTAATTTCTTAAAAATTCCAGGAAGTGGTTGATGCACCCATAAAAATAGATTTCTTTAAAATGCCAGGAAGTGGAAGAGGCACCCATAAAAAATTGATTTCTTTAAAATGCCAGGAAGTGGAAGAGGCGCCCATAAAAATTGATTTCTTTAAAATGCCACGAAGTGGTTGAGGCACCCATAAAAATTGATTTCTTTAAAATGCCAGGAAGTGGTTGAGGCACCCATAAAAATTGATTTCTTTAAAATGCCAGGAAGTGGCAGAGGCGCCCATAAAAATTGATTTCTTTAAAATGCCAGGACGTGGTTGAGGCACCCATAAAAATGGATTTATTTAAAATGCCAGGAAGTGAAAGAGTCACCCATAAAAAATTGATTTCTTTAAAATGCCAGGAAGTGGAAGAGGCGCCCATAAAAATTGATTTCTTTAAAATGCCAGGAAGTGGTTGAGGCACCCATAAAAATTGATTTCTTTAAAATGCCAGGAAGTGGTTGAGGCACCCATAAAAATTGATTTCTTTAAAATGCCAGGAAGTGGAAGCGGCACCCATAAAAAATTGATTTCTTTAAAATGCCAGGAAGTGGAAGAGGCGCCCATAAAAATTGATTTCTTTAAAATGCCAGGAAGTGGTTGAGGCACCCATAAAAATTGATTTCTTTAAAATGCCAGGAAGTGGTTGAGGCACCCATAAAAATTGGTTTCTTTAAAATGCCAGGAAGTGGAAGAGGCGCCCATAAAAATTGATTTCTTTAAAATGCCAGGAAGTGGTTGATGCACCCATAAAAATGGATTTATTTAAAATGCCAGGAAGTGAAAGAGTCATCCATAAAAAATTGATTTCTTAAAAATTCCAGGAAGTGGTTGATGCACCCATAAAAATAGATTTCTTTAAAATGCCAGGAAGTGGAAGAGGCACCCATAAAAAATTGATTTCTTTAAAATGCCAGGAAGTGGAAGAGGCGCCCATAAAAATTGATTTCTTTAAAATGCCAGGAAGTGGAAGAGGCACCCATAAAAAATTGATTTCTTTAAAATGCCAGGAAGTGGAAGAGGCGCCCATAAAAATTGATTTCTTTAAAATGCCAGGAAGTGGTTGAGGCACCCATAAAAATTGATTTCTTTAAAATGCCAGGAAGTGGAAGAGGCATCCATAAAAATTGATTTCTTTAAAATGCCAGGAAGTGGAAGAGGCGCCCATAAAAATTGATTTCTTTAAAATGCCAGGAAGTGGTTGATGCACCCATAAAAATGGATTTATTTAAAATGCCAGGAAGTGAAAGAGTCATCCATAAAAATAGATTTCTTTAAAATGCCAGGAAGTGGAAGAGGCACCCATAAAAATGGATTTATTTAAAATGCCAGGAAGTGGTTGAGGCACCCATAAAAATGGATTTATTTAAAATGCCAGGAAGTGGAAGAGGCGCCCATAAAAATTGATTTCTTTAAAATGCCAGGAAGTGGTTGAGGCACCCATAAAAATTGATTTCTTTAAAATGCCAGGAAGTGGAAGAGGCGCCCATAAAAATTGATTTCTTTAAAATGCCAGGAAGTGGTTGATGCACCCATAAAAATTGATTTCTTTAAAATGCCAGGAAGTGGTTGAGGCACCCATAAAAATTGATTTCTTTAAAATGCCAGGAAGTGGTTGAGGCACCCATAAAAATTGATTTCTTTAAAATGCCAGGAAGTGGAAGAGGCGCCCATAAAAATTGATTTCTTTAAAATGCCAGGAAGTGGTTGATGCACCCATAAAAATGGATTTATTTAAAATGCCAGGAAGTGAAAGAGTCACCCATAAAAAATTGATTTCTTAAAAATTCCAGGAAGTGGTTGAGGCACCCATAAAAATAGATTTCTTTAAAATGCCAGGAAGTGGAAGAGGCACCCATAAAAAATTGATTTCTTTAAAATGCCACGAAGTGGAAGAGGCTCCCATAAAAATTGATTTCTTTAAAATGCCAGGAAGTGGTTGAGGCACCCATAAAAATTGATTTCTTTAAAATGCCAGGAAGTGGTTGAGGCACCCATAAAAATTGATTTCTTTAAAATGCCAGGAAGTGGAAGAGGCGCCCATAAAAATTGATTTCTTTAAAATGCCAGGAAGTGGTTGATGCACCCATAAAAATTGATTTCTTTAAAATGCCAGGAAGTGGAAGAGGCGCCCATAAAAATTGATTTCTTTAAAATGCCAGGAAGTGGTTGAGGCACCCATAAAAATTGATTTCTTTAAAATGCCAGGAAGTGGTTGAGGCACCCATAAAAATTGATTTCTTTAAAATGCCAGGAAATGGAAGAGGCGCCCATAAAAATTGATTTCTTTAAAATGCCAGGAAGTGGTTGATGCACCCATAAAAATGGATTTATTTAAAATGCCAGGAAGTGAAAGAGTCACCCATAAAAAATTGATTTCTTAAAAATTCCAGGAAGTGGTTGATGCACCCATAAAAATAGATTTCTTTAAAATGCCAGGAAGTGGAAGAGGCACCCATAAAAAATTGATTTCTTTAAAATGCCACGAAGTGGAAGAGGCTCCCATAAAAATTGATTTCTTTAAAATGCCAGGAAGTGGTTGAGGCACCCATAAAAATTGATTTCTTTAAAATGCCAGGAAGTGGTTGAGGCACCCATAAAAATTGATTTCTTTAAAATGCCAGGAAGTGGTTGAGGCATCCATAAAAATTGATTTCTTTAAAATGCCAGGAAGTGGAAGAGGCGCCCATAAAAATTGATTTCTTTAAAATGCCAGGAAGTGGTTGATGCACCCATAAAAATGGATTTATTTAAAATGCCAGGAAGTGAAAGAGTCATCCATAAAAAATTGATTTCTTAAAAATTCCAGGAAGTGGTTGATGCACCCATAAAAATAGATTTCTTTAAAATGCCAGGAAGTGGAAGAGGCACCCATAAAAAATTGATTTCTTTAAAATGCCAGGAAGTGGAAGAGGCGCCCATAAAAATTGATTTCTTTAAAATGCCACGAAGTGGTTGAGGCACCCATAAAAATTGATTTCTTTAAAATGCCAGGAAGTGGTTGAGGCACCCATAAAAATTGATTTCTTTAAAATGCCAGGAAGTGGCAGAGGCGCCCATAAAAATTGATTTCTTTAAAATGCCAGGACGTGGTTGAGGCACCCATAAAAATGGATTTATTTAAAATGCCAGGAAGTGAAAGAGTCACCCATAAAAAATTGATTTCTTTAAAATGCCAGGAAGTGGAAGAGGCGCCCATAAAAATTGATTTCTTTAAAATGCCAGGAAGTGGTTGAGGCACCCATAAAAATTGATTTCTTTAAAATGCCAGGAAGTGGTTGAGGCACCCATAAAAATTGATTTCTTTAAAATGCCAGGAAGTGGAAGAGGCACCCATAAAAAATTGATTTCTTTAAAATGCCAGGAAGTGGAAGAGGCGCCCATAAAAATTGATTTCTTTAAAATGCCAGGAAGTGGTTGAGGCACCCATAAAAATTGATTTCTTTAAAATGCCAGGAAGTGGTTGAGGCACCCATAAAAATTGATTTCTTTAAAATGCCAGGAAGTGGAAGAGGCGCCCATAAAAATTGATTTCTTTAAAATGCCAGGAAGTGGTTGATGCACCCATAAAAATGGATTTATTTAAAATGCCAGGAAGTGAAAGAGTCATCCATAAAAAATTGATTTCTTAAAAATTCCAGGAAGTGGTTGATGCACCCATAAAAATAGATTTCTTTAAAATGCCAGGAAGTGGAAGAGGCACCCATAAAAAATTGATTTCTTTAAAATGCCAGGAAGTGGAAGAGGCGCCCATAAAAATTGATTTCTTTAAAATGCCAGGAAGTGGAAGAGGCACCCATAAAAAATTGATTTCTTTAAAATGCCAGGAAGTGGAAGAGGCGCCCATAAAAATTGATTTCTTTAAAATGCCAGGAAGTGGTTGAGGCACCCATAAAAATTGATTTCTTTAAAATGCCAGGAAGTGGAAGAGGCGCCCATAAAAATTGATTTCTTTAAAATGCCAGGAAGTGGAAGAGGCATCCATAAAAATTGATTTCTTTAAAATGCCAGGAAGTGGAAGAGGCGCCCATAAAAATTGATTTCTTTAAAATGCCAGGAAGTGGTTGATGCACCCATAAAAATGGATTTATTTTAAATGCCAGGAAGTGAAAGAGTCATCCATAAAAAATTGATTTCTTAAAAATTCCAGGAAGTGGTTGATGCACCCATAAAAATAGATTTCTTTAAAATGCCAGGAAGTGGAAGAGGCACCCATAAAAAATTGATTTCTTTAAAATGCCAGGAAGTGGAAGAGGCGCCCATAAAAATTGATTTCTTTAAAATGCCACGAAGTGGTTGAGGCACCCATAAAAATTGATTTCTTTAAAATGCCAGGAAGTGGTTGAGGCACCCATAAAAATTGATTTTTTTAAAATGCCAGGAAGTGGCAGAGGCGCCCATAAAAATTGATTTCTTTAAAATGCCAGGACGTGGTTGAGGCACCCATAAAAATGGATTTATTTAAAATGCCAGGAAGTGAAAGAGTCACCCATAAAAAATTGATTTCTTTAAAATTCCAGGAAGTGGTTGATGCACCCAGAAAAATTGATTTCTTTAAAATGGCAGGAAGTGGAAGAGGCGCCCATAAAAATTGATTTCTTTAAAATGCCAGGAAGTGGAAGAGGCACCCATAAAAAATTGATTTCTTTAAAATTCCAGGAAGTGGTTGATGCACCCATAAAAAATTGATTTCTTTAAAATGCCATGAAGTGGAAGAGGCGCCCATAAAAAATGATTTCTTTAAAATGCCAGGAAGTGGTTGAGGCACCCATAAAAATTGATTTCTTTAAAATGCCAGGAAGTGGTTGAGGCACCCATAAAAATTGATTTCTTTAAAATGCCAGGAAGTGGAAGAGGCGCCCATTAAAATTGATTTCTTTAAAATGCCAGGAAGTGGTTGATGCACCCATAAAAATAGATTTCTTTAAAATGCCAGGAAGTGGAAGCGGCACCCATAAAAAATTGATTTCTTTAAAATGCCAGGAAGTGGTTGAGGCACCCATAAAAATAGATTTCTTTAAAATGCCAAGAAGTGGTTGAGGCACCCATAAAAATAGATTTCTTTAAAATGCCAGGAAGTGGAAGAGGCACCCATAAAAAATTGATTTCTTTAAAATGCCAGGAAGTGGAAGAGGCGCCCATAAAAATTGATTTCTTTAAAATGCCAGGAAGTGGTTGAGGCACCCATAAAAATAGATTTCTTTAAAATGCCAGGAAGTGGTTGAGGCACCCATAAAAATTGATTTCTTTAAAATGCCAGGAAGTGGAAGAGGCGCCCATAAAAATTGATTTCTTTAAAATGCCAGGAAGTGGTTGATGCACCCATAAAAATGGATTTATTTAAAATGCCAGGAAGTGAAAGAGTCACCCATAAAAAATTGATTTCTTAAAAATTCCAGGAAGTGGTTGATGCACCCATAAAAATAGATTTCTTTAAAATGCCAGGAAGTGGTTGAGGCACCCATAAAAATAGATTTCTTTAAAATGCCAGGAAGTGGAAGAGGCACCCATAAAAAATTGATTTCTTTAAAATTCCAAGAAGTGGTTGATGCACCCATAAAAATTGATTTCTTTAAAATGCCAGGAAGTGGAAGAGGCGCCCATAAAAATTGATTTCTTTAAAATGTCAGGAAGTGGTTGAGGCACCCATAAAAATTGATTTCTTTAAAATGCCAGGAAGTGGTTGAGGCACCCATAAAAATTGATTTCTTTAAAATGCCAGGAAGTGGAAGAGGCGCCCATAAAAATTGATTTCTTTAAAATGCCAGGAAGTGGTTGATGCACCCATAAAAATGGATTTATTTAAAATGCCAGGAAGTGAAAGAGTCACCCATAAAAAATTGATTTCTTAAAAATTCCAGGAAGTGGTTGATGCACCCATAAAAATAGATTTCTTTAAAATGCCAGGAAGTGGAAGAGGCACCCATAAAAAATTGATTTCTTAAAAATTCCAGGAAGTGGTTGATGCACCCATAAAAATAGATTTCTTTAAAATGCCAGGAAGTGGAAGAGGCGCCCATAAAAATTGATTTCTTTAAAATGCCAGGAAGTGGAAGAGGCGCCCATAAAAATTGATTTCTTTAAAATGCCAGGAAGTGGTTGAGGCACCCATAAAAATTGATTTCTTTAAAATGCCAGGAAGTGGTTGAGGCACCCATAAAAATTGAGTTCTTTAAAATGCCAGGAAGTGGAAGAGGCGCCCATAAAAATTGATTTCTTTAAAATGCCAGGAAGTGGTTGATGCACCCATAAAAATAGATTTCTTTAAAATGCCAGGAAGTGGAAGCGGCACCCATAAAAAATTGATTTCTTTAAAATGCCAGGAAGTGGTTGATGCACCCATAAAAATAGATTTCTTTAAAATGCCAGGAAGTGGAAGCGGCACCCATAAAAAATTGATTTCTTTAAAATGCCAGGAAGTGGTTGAGGCACCCATAAAAATAGATTTCTTTAAAATGCCAGGAAGTGGAAGAGGCACCCATAAAAAATGGATTTCTTTAAAATGCCAGGAAGTGGAAGAGGCGCCCATAAAAATTGATTTCTTTAAAATGCCAGGAAGTGGTTGAGGCACCCATAAAAATTGATTTCTTTAAAATGCCAGGAAGTGGTTGAGGCACCCATAAAAATTGATTTCTTTAAAATGCCAGGAAGTGGAAGAGGCGCCCATAAAAATTGATTTCTTTAAAATGCCAGGAAGTGGTTGATGCACCCATAAAAATGGATTTATTTAAAATGCCAGGAAGTGGTTGAGGCACCCATAAAAATTGATTTCTTTAAAATGCCAGGAAGTGGTTGAGGCACCCATAAAAATTGATTTCTTTAAAATGCCAGGAAGTGGAAGAGGCACCCATAAAAATTGATTTCTTTAAAATGCCAGGAAGTGGTTGATGCACCCATAAAAATTGATTTCTTTAAAATGCCAGGAAGTGGAAGAGGCGCCCATAAAAATTGATTTCTTTAAAATGCCAGGAAGTGGTTGAGGCACCCATAAAAATTGATTTCTTTAAAATGCCAGGAAGTGGTTGAGGCACCCATAAAAATTGATTTCTTTTAAATGCCAGGAAGTGGAAGAGGCGCCCATAAAAATTGATTTCTTTAAAATGCCAGGAAGTGGTTGATGCACCCATAAAAATGGATTTATTTAAAATGCCAGGAAGTGAAAGAGTCACCCATAAAAAATTGATTTCTTAAAAATTCCAGGAAGTGGTTGAGGCACCCATAAAAATAGATTTCTTTAAAATGCCAGGAAGTGGAAGAGGCACCCATAAAAAATTGATTTCTTTAAAATGCCACGAAGTGGAAGAGGCGCCCATAAAAATTGATTTCTTTAAAATGCCAGGAAGTGGTTGAGGCACCCATAAAAATTGATTTCTTTAAAATGCCAGGAAGTGGAAGAGGCGCCCATAAAAATTGATTTCTTTAAAATGCCAGGAAGTGGAAGAGGCACCCATAAAAAACTGATTTCTTTAAAATGCCAGGAAGTGGAAGAGGCGCCCATAAAAATTGATTTCTTTAAAATGCCAGGAAGTGGTTGAGGCACCCATAAAAATTGATTTCTTGAAAATGCCAGGAAGTGGAAGAGGCGCCCATAAAAATTGATTTCTTTAAAATGCCAGGAAGTGGTTGATGCACCCATAAAAATGGATTTATTTAAAATGCCAGGAAGTGAAAGAGTCATCCATAAAAAATTGATTTCTTAAAAATTCCAGGAAGTGGTTGATGCACCCATAAAAATAGATTTCTTTAAAATGCCAGGAAGTGGAAGAGGCACCCATAAAAAATTGATTTCTTTAAAATGCCAGGAAGTGGAAGAGGCGCCCATAAAAATTGATTTCTTTAAAATGCCACGAAGTGGTTGAGGCACCCATAAAAATTGATTTCTTTAAAATGCCAGGAAGTGGTTGAGGCACCCATAAAAATTGATTTCTTTAAAATGCCAGGAAGTGGCAGAGGCGCCCATAAAAATTGATTTCTTTAAAATGCCAGGACGTGGTTGAGGCACCCATAAAAATGGATTTATTTAAAATGCCAGGAAGTGAAAGAGTCACCCATAAAAAATTGATTTCTTAAAAATTCCAGGAAGTGGTTGATGCACCCATAAAAATAGATTTCTTTAAAATGCCAGGAAGTGGAAGAGGCACCCATAAAAAATAGATTTCTTTAAAATTCCAGGAAGTGGTTGATGCACCGATAAAAATTGATTTCTTTAAAATGCCAGGAAGTGGAAGAGGCGCCCATAAAAATTGATTTCTTTAAAATGCCAGCAAGTGAAAGAGGCGCCCATAAAAATTGATTTCTTTAAAATGCCATGAAGTGGAAGAGGCACCCATAAAAAATTGATTTCTTTAAAATTCCAGGAAGTGGTTGATGCACCCATAAAAAATTGATTTCTTTAAAATGCCATGAAGTGGAAGAGGCGCCCATAAAAATTGATTTCTTTAAAATGCCAGGAAGTGGTTGAGGCACCCATAAAAATTGATTTCTTTAAAATGCCAGGAAGTGGTTGAGGCACCCATAAAAATTGATTTCTTTAAAATGCCAGGAAGTGGAAGAGGCGCCCATAAAAATTGATTTCTTTAAAATGCCAGGAAGTGGTTGATGCACCCATAAAAATAGATTTCTTTAAAATGCCAGGAAGTGGAAGCGGCACCCATAAAAAATTGATTTCTTTAAAATGCCAGGAAGTGGTTGAGGCACCCATAAAAATAGATTTCTTTAAAATGCCAGGAAGTGGTTGAGGCACCCATAAAAATAGATTTCTTTAAAATGCCAGGAAGTGGAAGAGGCACCCATAAAAAATTGATTTCTTTAAAATGCCAGGAAGTGGAAGAGGCGCCCATAAAAATTGATTTCTTTAAAATGCCAGGAAGTGGTTGAGGCACCCATAAAAATTGATTTCTTTAAAATGCCAGGAAGTGGTTGAGGCACCCATAAAAATTGATTTCTTTAAAATGCCAGGAAGTGGAAGAGGGGCCCATAAAAATTGATTTCTTTAAAATGCCAGGAAGTGGTTGATGCACCCATAAAAATGGATTTATTTAAAATGCCAGGAAGTGAAAGAGTCACCCATAAAAAATTGATTTCTTAAAAATTCCAGGAAGTGGTTGATGCACCCATAAAAATAGATTTCTTTAAAATGCCAGGAAGTGGTTGAGGCACCCATAAAAATAGATTTCTTTAAAATGCCAGGAAGTGGAAGAGGCACCCATAAAAAATTGATTTCTTTAAAATTCCAAGAAGTGGTTGATGCACCCATAAAAATTGATTTCTTTAAAATGCCAGGAAGTGGAAGAGGCGCCCATAAAAATTGATTTCTTTAAAATGCCAGGAAGTGGTTGAGGCACCCATAAAAATTGATTTCTTTAAAATGCCAGGAAGTGGTTGAGGCACCCATAAAAATTGATTTCTTTAAAATGCCAGGAAGTGGAAGAGGCGCCCATAAAAATTGATTTCTTTAAAATGCCAGGAAGTGGTTGATGCACCCATAAAAATGGATTTATTTAAAATTCCAGGAAGTGAAAGAGTCACCCATAAAAAATTGATTTCTTAAAAATTCCAGGAAGTGGTTGATGCACCCATAAAAATAGATTTCTTTAAAATTCCAGGAAGTGGTTGATGCACCCATAAAAATGGATTTATTTAAAATGCCAGGAAGTGAAAGAGTCACCCATAAAAAATTGATTTCTTAAAAATTCCAGGAAGTGGTTGATGCACCCATAAAAATAGATTTCTTTAAAATGCCAGGAAGTGGAAGAGGCACCCATAAAAAATTGATTTCTTAAAAATTCCAGGAAGTGGTTGATGCACCCATAAAAATAGATTTCTTTAAAATGCCAGGAAGTGGAAGAGGCGCCCATAAAAATTGATTTCTTTAAAATGCCAGGAAGTGGAAGAGGCGCCCATAAAAATTGATTTCTTTAAAATGCCAGGAAGTGGTTGAGGCACCCATAAAAATTGATTTCTTTAAAATGCCAGGAAGTGGTTGAGGCACCCATAAAAATTGAGTTCTTTAAAATGCCAGGAAGTGGAAGAGGCGCCCATAAAAATTGATTTCTTTAAAATGCCAGGAAGTGCTTGATGCACCCATAAAAATAGATTTCTTTAAAATGCCAGGAAGTGGAAGCGGCACCCATAAAAAATTGATTTCTTTAAAATGCCAGGAAGTGGTTGATGCACCCATAAAAATAGATTTCTTTAAAATGCCAGGAAGTGGTTGAGGCACCCATAAAAATAGATTTCTTTAAAATGCCAGGAAGTGGAAGAGGCACCCATAAAAAATTGATTTCTTTAAAATGCCAGGAAATGGAAGAGGCGCCCATAAAAATTGATTTCTTTAAAATGCCAGGAAGTGGTTGAGGCACCCATAAAAATTGATTTCTTTAAAATGCCAGGAAGTGGTTGAGGCACCCATAAAAATTGATTTCTTTAAAATGCCAGGAAGTGGAAGAGGCGCCCATAAAAATTGATTTCTTTAAAATGCCAGGAAGTGGTTGATGCACCCATAAAAATGGATTTATTTAAAATGCCAGGAAGTGAAAGAGTCACCCATAAAAAATTGATTTCTTAAAAATTCCAGGAAGTGGTTGATGCACCCATAAAAATAGATTTCTTTAAAATGCCAGGAAGTGGAAGAGGCACCCATAAAAAATTGATTTCTTTAAAATTCCAAGAAGTGGTTGATGCACCCATAAAAATTGATTTCTTTAAAATGCCAGGAAGTGGAAGAGGCGCCCATAAAAATTGATTTCTTTAAAATGCCAGGAAGTGGTTGAGGCACCCATAAAAATTGATTTCTTTAAAATGCCAGGAAGTGGTTGAGGCACCCATAAAAATTTATTTCTTTAAAATGCCAGGAAGTGGAAGAGGCGCCCATAAAAATTGATTTCTTTAAAATGCCAGGAAGTGGTTGATGCACCCTTAAAAATGGATTTATTTAAAATGCCAGGAAGTGAAAGAGTCACCCATAAAAAATTGATTTCTTTAAAATTCCAGGAAGTGGTTGATGCACCCATAAAAATAGATTTCTTTAAAATGCCAGGAAGTGGAAGAGGCACCCATAAAAAACTGATTTCTTTAAAATGCCAGGAAGTGGAAGAGGCGCCCATAAAAATTGATTTCTTTAAAATGCCAGGAAGTGGTTGAGGCACCCATAAAAATTGATTTCTTTAAAATGCCAGGAAGTGGTTGAGGCACCCATAAAAATTGATTTCTTTAAAATGCCAGGAAGTGGAAGAGGCGCCCATAAAAATTGATTTCTTTAAAATGCCAGGAAGTGGTTGATGCACGCATAAAAATTGATTTCTTTAAAATGCCAGGAAGTGGAAGAGGCGCCCATAAAAATTGATTTCTTTAAAATGCCAGGAAGTGGTTGAGGCACCCATAAAAATTGATTTCTTTAAAATGCCAGGAAGTGGAAGAGGCGCCCATAAAAATTGATTTCTTTAAAATGCCAGGAAGTGGTTGATGCACCCATAAAAATGGATTTATTTAAAATGCCAGGAAGTGAAAGAGTCACCCATAAAAAATTGATTTCTTAAAAATTCCAGGAAGTGGTTGATGCACCCATAAAAATAGATTTCTTTAAAATGCCAGGAAGTGGAAGAGGCACCCATAAAAAATAGATTTCTTTAAAATGCCAGGAAGTGGAAGAGGCGCCCATAAAAAATTGATTTCTTTAAAATTCCAGGAAGTGGTTGATGCACCCATAAAAATTGATTTCTTTAAAATGCCAGGAAGTGGAAGAGGCACCCATAAAAATGGATTTATTTAAAATGCCAGGAAGTGAAAGAGTCACCCATAAAAAATTGATTTCTTTAAAATTCCAGGAAGTGGTTGATGCACCCATAAAAATAGATTTCTTTAAAATGCCAGGAAGTGGAAGAGGCACCCATAAAAAATTGATTTCTTTAAAATGCCAGGTAGTGGAAGAGGCGCCCATAAAAATTGATTTCTTTAAAATGCCAGGAAGTGGTTGAGGCACCCATAAAAATTGATTTCTTTAAAATGCCAGGAAGTGGTTGAGGCACCCATAAAAATTGATTTCTTTCAAATGCCAGGAAGTGGAAGAGGCGCCCATAAAAATTGATTTCTTTAAAATGCCAGGAAGTGGTTGATGCACCAATAAAAATTGATTTCTTTAAAATGCCAGGAAGTGGAAGAGGTGCCCATAAAAATTGATTTCTTTAAAATGCCAGGAAGTGGTTGAGGCACCCATAAATATTGATTTCTTTAAAATGCCAGGAAGTGGAAGAGGCGCCCATAAAAATTGATTTCTTTAAAATGCCAGGAAGTGGTTGATGCACCCATAAAAATGGATTTATTTAAAATGCCAGGAAGTGAAAGAGTCATCCATAAAAAATTGATTTCTTAAAAATTCCAGGAAGTGGTTGATGCACCCATAAAAATAGATTTCTTTAAAATGCCAGGAAGTGGAAGAGGCACCCATAAAAAATTGATTTCTTTAAAATGCCAGGAAGTGGAAGAGGCGCCCATAAAAATTGATTTTTTTAAAATGCCACGAAGTGGTTGAGGCACCCATAAAAATTGATTTCTTTAAAATGCCAGGAAGTGGTTGAGGCACCCATAAAAATTGATTTCTTTAAAATGCCAGGAAGTGGCAGAGGCGCCCATAAAAATTGATTTCTTTAAAATGCCAGGAAGTGGTTGAGGCACCCATAAAAATGGATTTATTTAAAATGCCAGGAAGTGAAAGAGTCACCCATAAAAAATTGATTTCTTAAAAATTCCAGGAAGTGGTTGATGCACCCATAAAAATAGATTTCTTTAAAATGCCAGGAAGTGGAAGAGGCACCCATAAAAAATTGATTTCTTTAAAATTCCAGGAAGTGGTTGATGCACCCATAAAAATTGATTTCTTTAAAATGCCAGGAAGTGGAAGAGGCGCCCATAAAAATTGATTTCTTTAAAATGCCAGCAAGTGAAAGAGGCGCCCATAAAAATTGATTTCTTTAAAATGCCATGAAGTGGAAGAGGCACCCATAAAAAATTGATTTCTTTAAAATTCCAGGAAGTGGTTGATGCACCCATAAAAAATTGATTTCTTTAAAATGCCATGAAGTGGAAGAGGCGCCCATAAAAATTGATTTCTTTAAAATGCCAGGAAGTGGTTGAGGCACCCATAAAAATTGATTTCTTTAAAATGCCAGGAAGTGGAAGAGGCGCCCATAAAAATTGATTTCTTTAAAATGCCAGGAAGTGGTTGATGCACCCATAAAAATAGATTTCTTTAAAATGCCAGGAAGTGGAAGCGGCACCCATAAAAAATTGATTTCTTTAAAATGCCAGGAAGTGGTTGAGGCACCCATAAAAATAGATTTCTTTAAAATGCCAGGAAGTGGTTGAGGCACCCATAAAAATAGATTTCTTTAAAATGCCAGGAAGTGGAAGAGGCACCCATAAAAAATTGATTTCTTTAAAATGCCAGGAAGTGGAAGAGGCGCCCATAAAAATTGATTTCTTTAAAATGCCAGGAAGTGGTTGATGCACCCATAAAAATGGATTTATTTAAAATGCCAGGAAGTGGTTGATGCACCCATAAAAATGGATTTATTTAAAATGCCAGGAAGTGAAAGAGTCACCCATAAAAAATTGATTTCTTTAAAATTCCAGGAAGTGGTTGATGCACCCATAAAAATAGATTTCTTTAAAATGCCAGCAAGTGAAAGAGGCACCCATAAAAAATTGATTTCTTTAAAATTCCAGGAAGTGGTTAATGCACCCATAAAAATTGATTTCTTTAAAATGCCAGGAAGTGGTTGTGGCACCCATAAATATTTGATTTCTTTAAAATGTCAGGAAGTGGTTGAGGCACCCATAAAAATTGATTTCTTTAAAATGCCAGGAAGTGGTTGAGGCACCCATAAAAATTGATTTCTTTAAAATGCCAGCAAGTGAAAGAGGCACCCATAAAAAATTGATTTCTTTAAAATTCCAAGAAGTGGTTGATGCACCCATAAAAATAGATTTCTTTAAAATGCCAGGAAGTGGTTGAGGCACCCATAAAAATAGATTTCTTTAAAATGCCAGGAAGTGGAAGAGGCACCCATAAAAAATTGATTTCTTAAAAATTCCAGGAAGTGGTTGATGCACCCATAAAAATAGATTTCTTTAAAATGCCAGGAAGTGGAAGAGGCGCCCATAAAAATTGATTTCTTTAAAATGCCAGGAAGTGGAAGAGGCGCCCATAAAAATTGATTTCTTTAAAATGCCAGGAAGTGGTTGAGGCACCCATAAAAATTGATTTCTTTAAAATGCCAGGAAGTGGAAGCGGCACCCATAAAAAATTGATTTCTTTAAAATGCCAGGAAGTGGTTGATGCACCCATAAAAATAGATTTCTTTAAAATGCCAGGAAGTGGTTGAGGCACCCACAAAAATAGATTTCTTTAAAATGCCAGGAAGTGGAAGAGGCACCCATAAAAAATTGATTTCTTTAAAATGCCAGGAAGTGGAAGAGGCGCCCATAAAAATTGATTTCTTTAAAATGCCAGGAAGTGGTTGAGGCACCCATAAAAATTGATTTCTTTAAAATGCCAGGAAGTGGTTGAGGCACCCATAAAAATTGATTTCTTTAAAATGCCAGGAAGTGGAAGAGGCGCCCATAAAAATTGATTTCTTTAAAATGCCAGGAAGTGGTTGATGCACCCATAAAAATGGATTTATTTAAAATGCCAGGAAGTGGTTGAGGCACCCATAAAAATTGATTTCTTTAAAATGCCAGGAAGTGGTTGAGGCACCCATAAAAATTGATTTCTTTAAAATGCCAGGAAGTGGAAGAGGCGCCCATAAAAATTGATTTCTTTAAAATGCCAGGAAGTGGTTGATGCACCCATAAAAATTGATTTCTTTAAAATGCCAGGAAGTGGAAGAGGCGCCCATAAAAATTGATTTCTTTAAAATGCCAGGAAGTGGTTGAGGCACCCATAAAAATTGATTTCTTTAAAATGCCAGGAAGTGGTTGAGGCACCCATAAAAATTGATTTCTTTAAAATGCCAGGAAGTGGAAGAGGCGCCCATAAAAATTGATTTCTTTAAAATGCCAGGAAGTGGTTGATGCACCCATAAAAATGGATTTATTTAAAATGCCAGGAAGTGAAAGAGTCACCCATAAAAAAATGATTTCTTAAAAATTCCAGGAAGTGGTTGATGCACCCATAAAAATAGATTTCTTTAAAATGCCAGGAAGTGGAAGAGGCACCCATAAAAAATTGATTTCTTTAAAATGACAGGAAGTGGAAGAGGCACCCATAAAAAATTGATTTCTTTAAAATGCCACGAAGTGGAAGAGGCGCCCATAAAAATTGATTTCTTTAAAATGCCAGGAAGTGGTTGAGGCACCCATAAAAATTGATTTCTTTAAAATTCCAGGAAGTGGTTGAGGCACCCATAAAAATTGATTTCTTTAAAATGCCAGGAAGTGGTTGAGGCACCCATAAAAATTGATTTCTTTAAAATGCCAGGAAGTGGAAGAGGCGCCCATAAAAATTGATTTCTTTAAAATGCCAGGAAGTGGTTGATGCACCCATAAAAATGGATTTATTTAAAATGCCAGGAAGTGGAAGAGGCGCCCATAAAAATTGATTTCTTTAAAATGCCAGGAAGTGGTTGAGGCACCCATAAAAATTGATTTCTTTAAAATGCCAGGAAGTCGTTGAGGCACCCATAAAAATTGATTTCTTTAAAATGCCAGGAAGTGGAAGAGGCGCCCATAAAAATTGATTTCTTTAAAATGCCAGGAAGTGGTTGATGCACCCATAAAAATGGATTTATTTAAAATGCCAGGAAGTGAAAGAGTCATCCATAAAAAATTGATTTCTTAAAAATTCCAGGAAGTGGTTGATGCACCCATAAAAATAGATTTCTTTAAAATGCCAGGAAGTGGTTGATGCACCCATAAAAAATTGATTTCTTAAAAATTCCAGGAAGTGGTTGATGCACCCATAAAAATAGATTTCTTTAAAATGCCAGCAAGTGAAAGAGGCGCCCATAAAAATTGATTTCTTTAAAATGCCATGAAGTGGAAGAGGCACCCATAAAAAATTGATTTCTTTAAAATTCCAGGAAGTGGTTGATGCACCCATAAAAAATTGATTTCTTTAAAATGCCATGAAGTGGAAGAGGCGCCCATAAAAATTGATTTCTTTAAAATGCCAGGAAGTGGTTGAGGCACCCATAAAAATTGATTTCTTTAAAATGCCAGGAAGTGGTTGAGGCACCCATAAAAATTGATTTCTTTAAAATGCCAGGAAGTGGAAGAGGCGCCCATAAAAATTGATTTCTTTAAAATGCCAGGAAGTGGTTGATGCACCCATAAAAATAGATTTCTTTAAAATGCCAGGAAGTGGAAGCGGCACCCATAAAAAATTGATTTCTTTAAAATGCCAGGAAGTGGTTGAGGCACCCATAAAAATAGATTTCTTTAAAATGCCAGGAAGTGGTTGAGGCACCCATAAAAATAGATTTCTTTAAAATGCCAGGAAGTGGAAGAGGCACCCATAAAAAATTGATTTCTTTAAAATGCCAGGAAGTGGAAGAGGCGCCCATAAAAATTGATTTCTTTAAAATGCCAGGAAGTGGTTGAGGCACCCATAAAAATTGATTTCTTTAAAATGCCAGGAAGTGGTTGAGGCACCCATAAAAATTGATTTCTTTAAAATGCCAGGAAGTGGAAGAGGCGCCCATAAAAATTGATTTCTTTAAAATGCCAGGAAGTGGTTGATGCACCCATAAAAATGGATTTATTTAAAATGCCAGGAAGTGAAAGAGTCACCCATAAAAAATTGATTTCTTAAAAATTCCAGGAAGTGGTTGATGCACCCATAAAAATAGATTTCTTTAAAATGCCAGGAAGTGGAAGAGGCACCCATAAAAAATTGATTTCTTTAAAATTCCAAGAAGTGGTTGATGCACCCATAAAAATTGATTTCTTTAAAATGCCAGGAAGTGGAAGAGGCGCCCATAAAAATTGATTTCTTTAAAATGCCAGGAAGTGGTTGAGGCACCCATAAAAATTGATTTCTTTAAAATGCCAGGAAGTGGTTGAGGCACCCATAAAAATTGATTTCTTTAAAATGCCAGGAAGTGGAAGAGGCGCCCATAAAAATTGATTTCTTTAAAATGCCAGGAAGTGGATGATGCACCCATAAAAATGGATTTATTTAAAATGCCAGGAAGTGAAAGAGTCACCCATAAAAAATTGATTTCTTTAAAATTCCAGGAAGTGGTTGATGCACCCATAAAAATAGATTTCTTTAAAATGCCAGGAAGTGGAAGAGGCACCCATAAAAAATTGATTTCTTAAAAATTCCAGGAAGTGGTTGAGGCACCCATAAAAATTGATTTCTTTAAAATGCCAGGAAGTGGTTGAGGCACCCATAAAAATTGATTTCTTTAAAATGCCAGGAAGTGGTTGAGGCACCCATAAAAATTGATTTCTTTAAAATGCCAGGAAGTGGTTGAGGCACCCATAAAAATTGATTTCTTTAAAATGCCAGCAAGTGAAAGAGGCACCCATAAAAAATTGATTTCTTTAAAATTCCAAGAAGTGGTTGATGCACCCATAAAAATAGATTTCTTTAAAATGCCAGGAAGTGGTTGAGGCACCCATAAAAATAGATTTCTTTAAAATGCCAGGAAGTGGAAGAGGCACCCATAAAAAATTGATTTCTTAAAAATTCCAGGAAGTGGTTGATGCACCCATAAAAATAGATTTCTTTAAAATGCCAGGAAGTGGAAGAGGCGCCCATAAAAATTGATTTCTTTAAAATGCCAGGAAGTGGAAGAGGCGCCCATAAAAATTGATTTCTTTAAAATGCCAGGAAGTGGTTGAGGCACCCATAAAAATTGATTTCTTTAAAATGCCAGGAAGTGGTTGAGGCACCCATAAAAATTGAGTTCTTTAAAATGCCAGGAAGTGGAAGAGGCGCCCATAAAAATTGATTTCTTTAAAATGCCAGGAAGTGGTTGATGCACCCATAAAAATAGATTTCTTTAAAATGCCAGGAAGTGGAAGCGGCACCCATAAAAAATTGATTTCTTTAAAATGCCAGGAAGTGGTTGATGCACCCATAAAAATAGATTTCTTTAAAATGCCAGGAAGTGGTTGAGGCACCCACAAAAATAGATTTCTTTAAAATGCCAGGAAGTGGAAGAGGCACCCATAAAAAATTGATTTCTTTAAAATGCCAGGAAGTGGAAGAGGCGCCCATAAAAATTGATTTCTTTAAAATGCCAGGAAGTGGTTGAGGCACCCATAAAAATTGATTTCTTTAAAATGCCAGGAAGTGGTTGAGGCACCCATAAAAATTGATTTCTTTAAAATGCCAGGAAGTGGAAGAGGCGCCCATAAAAATTGATTTCTTTAAAATGCCAGGAAGTGGTTGATGCACCCATAAAAATGGATTTATTTAAAATGCCAGGAAGTGGTTGAGGCACCCATAAAAATTGATTTCTTTAAAATGCCAGGAAGTGGTTGAGGCACCCATAAAAATTGATTTCTTTAAAATGCCAGGAAGTGGAAGAGGCGCCCATAAAAATTGATTTCTTTAAAATGCCAGGAAGTGGTTGATGCACCCATAAAAATTGATTTCTTTAAAATGCCAGGAAGTGGAAGAGGCGCCCATAAAAATTGATTTCTTTAAAATGCCAGGAAGTGGTTGAGGCACCCATAAAAATTGATTTCTTTAAAATGCCAGGAAGTGGTTGAGGCACCCATAAAAATTGATTTCTTTAAAATGCCAGGAAGTGGAAGAGGCGCCCATAAAAATTGATTTCTTTAAAATGCCAGGAAGTGGTTGATGCACCCATAAAAATGGATTTATTTAAAATGCCAGGAAGTGAAAGAGTCACCCATAAAAAAATGATTTCTTAAAAATTCCAGGAAGTGGTTGATGCACCCATAAAAATAGATTTCTTTAAAATGACAGGAAGTGGAAGAGGCACCCATAAAAAATTGATTTCTTTAAAATGCCACGAAGTGGAAGAGGCGCCCATAAAAATTGATTTCTTTAAAATGCCAGGAAGTGGTTGAGGCACCCATAAAAATTGATTTCTTTAAAATTCCAGGAAGTGGTTGAGGCACCCATAAAAATTGATTTCTTTAAAATGCCAGGAAGTGGTTGAGGCACCCATAAAAATTGATTTCTTTAAAATGCCAGGAAGTGGAAGAGGCGCCCATAAAAATTGATTTCTTTAAAATGCCAGGAAGTGGTTGATGCACCCATAAAAATGGATTTATTTAAAATGCCAGGAAGTGGAAGAGGCGCCCATAAAAATTGATTTCTTTAAAATGCCAGGAAGTGGTTGAGGCACCCATAAAAATTGATTTCTTTAAAATGCCAGGAAGTGGTTGAGGCACCCATAAAAATTGATTTCTTTAAAATGCCAGGAAGTGGAAGAGGCGCCCATAAAAATTGATTTCTTTAAAATGCCAGGAAGTGGTTGATGCACCCATAAAAATGGATTTATTTAAAATGCCAGGAAGTGAAAGAGTCATCCATAAAAAATTGATTTCTTAAAAATTCCAGGAAGTGGTTGATGCACCCATAAAAATAGATTTCTTTAAAATGCCAGGAAGTGGTTGATGCACCCATAAAAAATTGATTTCTTAAAAATTCCAGGAAGTGGTTGATGCACCCATAAAAATAGATTTCTTTAAAATGCCAGCAAGTGAAAGAGGCGCCCATAAAAATTGATTTCTTTAAAATGCCATGAAGTGGAAGAGGCACCCATAAAAAATTGATTTCTTTAAAATTCCAGGAAGTGGTTGATGCACCCATAAAAAATTGATTTCTTTAAAATGCCATGAAGTGGAAGAGGCGCCCATAAAAATTGATTTCTTTAAAATGCCAGGAAGTGGTTGAGGCACCCATAAAAATTGATTTCTTTAAAATGCCAGGAAGTGGTTGAGGCACCCATAAAAATTGATTTCTTTAAAATGCCAGGAAGTGGAAGAGGCGCCCATAAAAATTGATTTCTTTAAAATGCCAGGAAGTGGTTGATGCACCCATAAAAATAGATTTCTTTAAAATGCCAGGAAGTGGAAGCGGCACCCATAAAAAATTGATTTCTTTAAAATGCCAGGAAGTGGTTGAGGCACCCATAAAAATAGATTTCTTTAAAATGCCAGGAAGTGGTTGAGGCACCCATAAAAATAGATTTCTTTAAAATGCCAGGAAGTGGAAGAGGCACCCATAAAAAATTGATTTCTTTAAAATGCCAGGAAGTGGAAGAGGCGCCCATAAAAATTGATTTCTTTAAAATGCCAGGAAGTGGTTGAGGCACCCATAAAAATTGATTTCTTTAAAATGCCAGGAAGTGGTTGAGGCACCCATAAAAATTGATTTCTTTAAAATGCCAGGAAGTGGAAGAGGCGCCCATAAAAATTGATTTCTTTAAAATGCCAGGAAGTGGTTGATGCACCCATAAAAATGGATTTATTTAAAATGCCAGGAAGTGAAAGAGTCACCCATAAAAAATTGATTTCTTAAAAATTCCAGGAAGTGGTTGATGCACCCATAAAAATAGATTTCTTTAAAATGCCAGGAAGTGGTTGAGGCACCCATAAAAATAGATTTCTTTAAAATGCCAGGAAGTGGAAGAGGCACCCATAAAAAATTGATTTCTTTAAAATTCCAAGAAGTGGTTGATGCACCCATAAAAATTGATTTCTTTAAAATGCCAGGAAGTGGAAGAGGCGCCCATAAAAATTGATTTCTTTAAAATGCCAGGAAGTGGTTGAGGCACCCATAAAAATTGATTTCTTTAAAATGCCAGGAAGTGGTTGAGGCACCCATAAAAATTGATTTCTTTAAAATGCCAGGAAGTGGAAGAGGCGCCCATAAAAATTGATTTCTTTAAAATGCCAGGAAGTGGATGATGCACCCATAAAAATGGATTTATTTAAAATGCCAGGAAGTGAAAGAGTCACCCATAAAAAATTGATTTCTTTAAAATTCCAGGAAGTGGTTGATGCACCCATAAAAATAGATTTCTTTAAAATGCCAGGAAGTGAAAGAGGCACCCATAAAAAATTGATTTCTTTAAAATTCCAGGAAGTGGTTAATGCACCCATAAAAATTGATTTCTTTAAAATGCCAGGAAGTGGTTGTGGCACCCATAAATATTTGATTTCTTTAAAATGTCAGGAAGTGGTTGAGGCACCCATAAAAATTGATTTCTTTAAAATGCCAGGAAGTGGTTGATGCACCCATAAAAATTGATTTCTTTAAAATGCCAGCAAGTGAAAGAGGCACCCATAAAAAATTGATTTCTTTAAAATTCCAAGAAGTGGTTGATGCACCCATAAAAATAGATTTCTTTAAAATGCCAGGAAGTGGTTGAGGCACCCATAAAAATAGATTTCTTTAAAATGCCAGGAAGTGGAAGAGGCACCCATAAAAAATTGATTTCTTAAAAATTCCAGGAAGTGGTTGATGCACCCATAAAAATAGATTTCTTTAAAATGCCAGGAAGTGGAAGAGGCGCCCATAAAAATTGATTTCTTTAAAATGCCAGGAAGTGGAAGAGGCGCCCATAAAAATTGATTTCTTTAAAATGCCAGGAAGTGGTTGAGGCACCCATAAAAATTGATTTCTTTAAAATGCCAGGAAGTGGTTGAGGCACCCATAAAAATTGAGTTCTTTAAAATGCCAGGAAGTGGAAGAGGCGCCCATAAAAATTGATTTCTTTAAAATGCCAGGAAGTGGTTGATGCACCCATAAAAATAGATTTCTTTAAAATGCCAGGAAGTGGAAGCGGCACCCATAAAAAATTGATTTCTTTAAAATGCCAGGAAGTGGTTGATGCACCCATAAAAATAGATTTCTTTAAAATGCCAGGAAGTGGTTGAGGCACCCACAAAAATAGATTTCTTTAAAATGCCAGGAAGTGGAAGAGGCACCCATAAAAAATTGATTTCTTTAAAATGCCAGGAAGTGGAAGAGGCGCCCATAAAAATTGATTTCTTTAAAATGCCAGGAAGTGGTTGAGGCACCCATAAAAATTGATTTCTTTAAAATGCCAGGAAGTGGTTGAGGCACCCATAAAAATTGATTTCTTTAAAATGCCAGAAAGTGGAAGAGGCGCCCATAAAAATTGATTTCTTTAAAATGCCAGGAAGTGGTTGATGCACCCATAAAAATGGATTTATTTAAAATGCCAGGAAGTGGTTGAGGCACCCATAAAAATTGATTTCTTTAAAATGCCAGGAAGTGGTTGAGGCACCCATAAAAATTGATTTCTTTAAAATGCCAGGAAGTGGTTGATGCACCCATAAAAAATTGATTTCTTTAAAATGCCATGAAGTGGAAGAGGCGCCCATAAAAATTGATTTCTTTAAAATGCCAGGAAGTGGTTGAGGCACCCATAAAAATTGATTTCTTTAAAATGCCAGGAAGTGGTTGAGGCACCCATAAAAATTGATTTCTTTAAAATGCCAGGAAGTGGAAGAGGCGCCCATAAAAATTGATTTCTTTAAAATGCCAGGAAGTGGTTGATGCACCCATAAAAATAGATTTCTTTAAAATGCCAGGAAGTGGAAGCGGCACCCATAAAAAATTGATTTCTTTAAAATGCCAGGAAGTGGTTGAGGCACCCATAAAAATAGATTTCTTTAAAATGCCAGGAAGTGGTTGAGGAACCCATAAAAATAGATTTCTTTAAAATGCCAGGAAGTGGAAGAGGCACCCATAAAAAATTGATTTCTTTAAAATGCCAGGAAGTGGAAGAGGCGCCCATAAAAATTGATTTCTTTAAAATGCCAGGAAGTGGTTGAGGCACCCATAAAAATTGATTTCTTTAAAATGCCAGGAAGTGGTTGAGGCACCCATAAAAATTGATTTCTTTAAAATGCCAGGAAGTGGAAGAGGCGCCCATAAAAATTGATTTCTTTAAAATGCCAGGAAGTGGTTGATGCACCCATAAAAATGGATTTATTTAAAATGCCAGGAAGTGAAAGAGTCACCCATAAAAAATTGATTTCTTAAAAATTCCAGGAAGTGGTTGATGCACCCATAAAAATAGATTTCTTTAAAATGCCAGGAAGTGGTTGAGACACCCATAAAAATAGATTTCTTTAAAATGCCAGGAAGTGGAAGAGGCACCCATAAAAAATTGATTTCTTTAAAATTCCAAGAAGTGGTTGATGCACCCATAAAAATTGATTTCTTTAAAATGCCAGGAAGTGGAAGAGGCGCCCATAAAAATTGATTTCTTTAAAATGCCAGGAAGTGGTTGAGGCACCCATAAAAATTGATTTCTTTAAAATGCCAGGAAGTGGTTGAGGAACCCATAAAAATTGATTTCTTTAAAATGCCAGGAAGTGGATGATGCACCCATAAAAATGGATTTATTTAAAATGCCAGGAAGTGAAAGAGTCACCCATAAAAAATTGATTTCTTTAAAATTCCAGGAAGTGGTTGATGCACCCATAAAAATAGATTTCTTTAAAATGCCAGGAAGTGGAAGAGGCACCCATAAAAAATTGATTTCTTAAAAATTCCAGGAAGTGGTTGAGGCACCCATAAAAATTGATTTCTTTAAAATGCCAGGAAGTGGTTGAGGCACCCATAAAAATTGATTTCTTTAAAATGCCAGGAAGTGGTTGAGGCACCCATAAAAATTGATTTCTTTAAAATGCCAGGAAGTGGTTGAGGCACCCATAAAAATTGATTTCTTTAAAATGCCAGGAAGTGGAAGAGGCGCCCATAAAAATTGATTTCTTTAAAATGCCAGGAAGTGGTTGAGGCACCCATAAAAATTGATTTCTTTAAAATGCCAGGAAGTGGTTGAGGCACCCATAAAAATTGATTTCTTTAAAATGCCAGGAAGTGGAAGAGGCGCCCATAAAAATTGATTTCTTTAAAATGCCAGGAAGTGGTTGATGCACCCATAAAAACTGATTTCTTTAAAATGCCAGGAAGTGGAAGAGGCGCCCATAAAAATTGATTTCTTTAAAATGCCAGGAAGTGGTTGAGGCACCCATAAAAATTGATTTCTTTAAAATGCCAGGAAGTGGTTGAGGCACCCATAAAAATTGATTTCTTTAAAATGCCAGGAAGTGGAAGAGGCGTCCATAAAAATTGATTTCTTTAAAATGCCAGGAAGTGGTTGATGCACCCATAAAAATGGATTTATTTAAAATGCCAGGAAGTGAAAGAGTCACCCATAAAAAATTGATTTCTTAAAAATTCCAGGAAGTGGTTGATGCACCCATAAAAATAGATTTCTTTAAAATGCCAGGAAGTGGAAGAGGCACCCATAAAAAATTGATTTCTTTAAAATGCCAGGAAGTGGTTGAGGCACCCATAAAAATTGATTTCTTTAAAATGCCAGGAAGTGGTTGATGCACCCATAAAAATAGATTTCTTTAAAATGCCAGGAAGTGGAAGCGGCACCCATAAAAAATTGATTTCTTTAAAATGCCAGGAAGTGGTTGAGGCACCCATAAAAATAGATTTCTTTAAAATGCCAGGAAGTGGTTGAGGCACCCATAAAAATAGATTTCTTTAAAATGCCAGGAAGTGGAAGAGGCACCCATAAAAAATTGATTTCTTTAAAATGCCAGGAAGTGGAAGAGGCGCCCATAAAAATTGATTTCTTTAAAATGCCAGGAAGTGGTTGAGGCACCCATAAAAATTGATTTCTTTAAAATGCCAGGAAGTGGTTGAGGCACCCATAAAAATTGATTTCTTTAAAATGCCAGGAAGTGGAAGAGGCGCCCATAAAAATTGATTTCTTTAAAATGCCAGGAAGTGGTTGATGCACCCATAAAAATGGATTTATTTAAAATGCCAGGAAGTGAAAGAGTCACCCATAAAAAATTGATTTCTTAAAAATTCCAGGAAGTGGTTGATGCACCCATAAAAATAGATTTCTTTAAAATGCCAGGAAGTGGTTGAGGCACCCATAAAAATAGATTTCTTTAAAATGCCAGGAAGTGGAAGAGGCACCCATAAAAAATTGATTTCTTTAAAATTCCAAGAAGTGGTTGATGCACCCATAAAAATTGATTTCTTTAAAATGCCAGGAAGTGGAAGAGGCGCCCATAAAAATTGATTTCTTTAAAATGCCAGGAAGTGGTTGAGGCACCCATAAAAATTGATTTCTTTAAAATGCCAGGAAGTGGTTGAGGCACCCATAAAAATTGATTTCTTTAAAATGCCAGGAAGTGGAAGAGGCGCCCATAAAAATTGATTTCTTTAAAATGCCAGGAAGTGGATGATGCACCCATAAAAATGGATTTATTTAAAATGCCAGGAAGTGAAAGAGTCACCCATAAAAAATTGATTTCTTTAAAATTCCAGGAAGTGGTTGATGCACCCATAAAAATAGATTTCTTTAAAATGCCAGGAAGTGGAAGAGGCACCCATAAAAAATTGATTTCTTAAAAATTCCAGGAAGTGGTTGAGGCGCCCATAAAAATTGATTTCTTTAAAATGCCAGGAAGTGGTTGAGGCACCCATAAAAATTGATTTCTTTAAAATGCCAGGAAGTGGTTGAGGCACCCATAAAAATTGATTTCTTTAAAATGCCAGGAAGTGGTTGAGGCACCCATAAAAATTGATTTCTTTAAAATGCCAGGAAGTGGTTGAGGCACCCATAAAAATTGATTTCTTTAAAATGCCAGGAAATGGTTGAGGCACCCATAAAAATTGGTTTCTTTAAAATGCCAGGAAGTGGAAGAGGCGCCCATAAAAATTGATTTCTTTAAAATGCCAGGAAGTGGTTGATGCACCCATAAAAATGGATTTATTTAAAATGCCAGGAAGTGGTTGATGCACCCATAAAAATGGATTTATTTAAAATGCCAGGAAGTGAAAGAGTCACCCATAAAAAATTGATTTCTTTAAAATTCCAGGAAGTGGTTGATGCACCCATAAAAATAGATTTCTTTAAAATGCCAGCAAGTGAAAGAGGCACCCATAAAAAATTGATTTCTTTAAAATTCCAGGAAGTGGTTAATGCACCCATAAAAATTGATTTCTTTAAAATGCCAGGAAGTGGTTGTGGCACCCATAAATATTTGATTTCTTTAAAATGTCAGGAAGTGGTTGAGGCACCCATAAAAATTGATTTCTTTAAAATGCCAGGAAGTGGTTGATGCACCCATAAAAATTGATTTCTTTAAAATGCCAGCAAGTGGAAGAGGCGCCCATAAAAAATTGATTTCTTTAAAATTCCAAGAAGTGGTTGATGCACCCATAAAAATAGATTTCTTTAAAATGCCAGGAAGTGGTTGAGGCACCCATAAAAATAGATTTCTTTAAAATGCCAGGAAGTGGAAGAGGCACCCATAAAAAATTGATTTCTTAAAAATTCCAGGAAGTGGTTGATGCACCCATAAAAATAGATTTCTTTAAAATGCCAGGAAGTGGAAGAGGCGCCCATAAAAATTGATTTCTTTAAAATGCCAGGAAGTGGAAGAGGCGCCCATAAAAATTGATTTCTTTAAAATGCCAGGAAGTGGTTGAGGCACCCATAAAAATTGATTTCTTTAAAATGCCAGGAAGTGGTTGAGGCACCCATAAAAATTGAGTTCTTTAAAATGCCAGGAAGTGGAAGAGGCGCCCATAAAAATTGATTTCTTTAAAATGCCAGGAAGTGGTTGATGCACCCATAAAAATAGATTTCTTTAAAATGCCAGGAAGTGGAAGCGGCACCCATAAAAAATTGATTTCTTTAAAATGCCAGGAAGTGGTTGATGCACCCATAAAAATAGATTTCTTTAAAATGCCAGGAAGTGGTTGAGGCACCCACAAAAATAGATTTCTTTAAAATGCCAGGAAGTGGAAGAGGCACCCATAAAAAATTGATTTCTTTAAAATGCCAGGAAGTGGAAGAGGCGCCCATAAAAATTGATTTCTTTAAAATGCCAGGAAGTGGTTGAGGCACCCATAAAAATTGATTTCTTTAAAATGCCAGGAAGTGGTTGAGGCACCCATAAAAATTGATTTCTTTAAAATGCCAGAAAGTGGAAGAGGCGCCCATAAAAATTGATTTCTTTAAAATGCCAGGAAGTGGTTGATGCACCCATAAAAATGGATTTATTTAAAATGCCAGGAAGTGGTTGAGGCACCCATAAAAATTGATTTCTTTAAAATGCCAGGAAGTGGTTGAGGCACCCATAAAAATTGATTTCTTTAAAATGCCAGGAAGTGGTTGATGCACCCATAAAAAATTGATTTCTTTAAAATGCCATGAAGTGGAAGAGGCGCCCATAAAAATTGATTTCTTTAAAATGCCAGGAAGTGGTTGAGGCACCCATAAAAATTGATTTCTTTAAAATGCCAGGAAGTGGTTGAGGCACCCATAAAAATTGATTTCTTTAAAATGCCAGGAAGTGGAAGAGGCGCCCATAAAAATTGATTTCTTTAAAATGCCAGGAAGTGGTTGATGCACCCATAAAAATAGATTTCTTTAAAATGCCAGGAAGTGGAAGCGGCACCCATAAAAAATTGATTTCTTTAAAATGCCAGGAAGTGGTTGAGGCACCCATAAAAATAGATTTCTTTAAAATGCCAGGAAGTGGTTGAGGCACCCATAAAAATAGATTTCTTTAAAATGCCAGGAAATGGAAGAGGCACCCATAAAAAATTGATTTCTTTAAAATGCCAGGAAGTGGAAGAGGCGCCCATAAAAATTGATTTCTTTAAAATGCCAGGAAGTGGTTGAGGCACCCATAAAAATTGATTTCTTTAAAATGCCAGGAAGTGGTTGAGGCACCCATAAAAATTGATTTCTTTAAAATGCCAGGAAGTGGAAGAGGCGCCCATAAAAATTGATTTCTTTAAAATGCCAGGAAGTGGTTGATGCACCCATAAAAATGGATTTATTTAAAATGCCAGGAAGTGAAAGAGTCACCCATAAAAAATTGATTTCTTAAAAATTCCAGGAAGTGGTTGATGCACCCATAAAAATAGATTTCTTTAAAATGCCAGGAAGTGGTTGAGACACCCATAAAAATAGATTTCTTTAAAATGCCAGGAAGTGGAAGAGGCACCCATAAAAAATTGATTTCTTTAAAATTCCAAGAAGTGGTTGATGCACCCATAAAAATTGATTTCTTTAAAATGCCAGGAAGTGGAAGAGGCGCCCATAAAAATTGATTTCTTTAAAATGCCAGGAAGTGGTTGAGGCACCCATAAAAATTGATTTCTTTAAAATGCCAGGAAGTGGTTGAGGAACCCATAAAAATTGATTTCTTTAAAATGCCAGGAAGTGGATGATGCACCCATAAAAATGGATTTATTTAAAATGCCAGGAAGTGAAAGAGTCACCCATAAAAAATTGATTTCTTTAAAATTCCAGGAAGTGGTTGATGCACCCATAAAAATAGATTTCTTTAAAATGCCAGGAAGTGGAAGAGGCACCCATAAAAAATTGATTTCTTAAAAATTCCAGGAAGTGGTTGAGGCACCCATAAAAATTGATTTCTTTAAAATGCCAGGAAGTGGTTGAGGCACCCATAAAAATTGATTTCTTTAAAATGCCAGGAAGTGGTTGAGGCACCCATAAAAATTGATTTCTTTAAAATGCCAGGAAGTGGTTGAGGCACCCATAAAAATTGATTTCTTTAAAATGCCAGGAAGTGGAAGAGGCGCCCATAAAAATTGATTTCTTTAAAATGCCAGGAAGTGGTTGAGGCACCCATAAAAATTGATTTCTTTAAAATGCCAGGAAGTGGTTGAGGCACCCATAAAAATTGATTTCTTTAAAATGCCAGGAAGTGGAAGAGGCGCCCATAAAAATTGATTTCTTTAAAATGCCAGGAAGTGGTTGATGCACCCATAAAAACTGATTTCTTTAAAATGCCAGGAAGTGGAAGAGGCGCCCATAAAAATTGATTTCTTTAAAATGCCAGGAAGTGGTTGAGGCACCCATAAAAATTGATTTCTTTAAAATGCCAGGAAGTGGTTGAGGCACCCATAAAAATTGATTTCTTTAAAATGCCAGGAAGTGGAAGAGGCGTCCATAAAAATTGATTTCTTTAAAATGCCAGGAAGTGGTTGATGCACCCATAAAAATGGATTTATTTAAAATGCCAGGAAGTGAAAGAGTCACCCATAAAAAATTGATTTCTTAAAAATTCCAGGAAGTGGTTGATGCACCCATAAAAATAGATTTCTTTAAAATGCCAGGAAGTGGAAGAGGCACCCATAAAAAATTGATTTCTTTAAAATGCCAGGAAGTGGTTGATGCACCCATAAAAATAGATTTCTTTAAAATGCCAGGAAGTGGAAGCGGCACCCATAAAAAATTGATTTCTTTAAAATGCCAGGAAGTGGTTGATGCACCCATAAAAATTGATTTCTTTAAAATGCCAGGAAGTGGAAGAGGCGCCCATAAAAATTGATTTCTTTAAAATGCCAGGAAGTGGTTGATGCACCCATAAAAATGGATTTATTTAAAATGCCAGGAAGTGAAAGAGTCACCCATAAAAAATTGATTTCTTAAAAATTCCAGGAAGTGGTTGATGCACCCATAAAAATAGATTTCTTTAAAATGCCAGGAAGTGGAAGAGGCACCCATAAAAAATTGATTTCTTTAAAATGCCAGGAAGTGGAAGAGGCGCCCATAAAAATTGATTTCTTTAAAATGCCAGGAAGTGGTTGATGCACCCATAAAAATGGATTTATTTAAAATGCCAGGAAGTGGTTGAGGCACCCATAAAAATTGATTTCTTTAAAATGCCAGGAAGTGGTTGAGGCACCCATAAAAATTGATTTCTTTAAAATGCCAGGAAGTGGAAGAGGCGCCCATAAAAATTGATTTCTTTAAAATGCCAGGAAGTGGTTGATGCACCCATAAAAATTGATTTCTTTAAAATGCCAGGAAGTGGAAGAGGTTCCCATAAAAATTGATTTCTTTAAAATGCCAGGAAGTGGTTGAGGCACCCATAAAAATTGATTTCTTTAAAATGCCAGGAAGTGGTTGAGGCACCCATAAAAATTGATTTCTTTAAAATGCCAGGAAGTGGAAGAGGCGCCCATAAAAATTGATTTCTTTAAAATGCCAGGAAGTGGTTGATGCACCCATAAAAATGGATTTATTTAAAATGCCAGGAAGTGAAAGAGTCACCCATAGAAAATTGATTTCTTAAAAATTCCAGGAAGTGGTTGATGCACCCATAAAAATAGATTTCTTTAAAATGCCAGGAAGTGGAAGAGGCACCCATAAAAAATTGATTTCTTTAAAATGCCACGAAGTGGAAGAGGCGCCCATAAAAATTGATTTCTTTAAAATGCCAGGAAGTGGTTGAGGCACCCATAAAAATTGATTTCTTTAAAATGCCAGGAAGTGGTTGAGGCACCCATAAAAATTGATTTCTTTAAAATGCCAGGAAGTGGAAGAGGCGCCCATAAAAATTGATTTCTTTAAAATGCCAGGAAGTGGTTGATGCACCCATAAAAATGGATTTATTTAAAATGCCAGGAAGTGGAAGAGGCGCCCATAAAAATTGATTTCTTTAAAATGCCAGGAAGTGGTTGAGGCACCCATAAAAATTGATTTCTTTAAAATGCCAGGAAGTGGTTGAGGCACCCATAAAAATTGATTTCTTTAAAATGCCAGGAAGTGGAAGAGGCGCCCATAAAAATTGATTTCTTTAAAATGCCAGGAAGTGGTTGATGCACCCATAAAAATGGATTTATTTAAAATGCCAGGAAGTGAAAGAGTCATCCATAAAAAATTGATTTCTTAAAAATTCCAGGAAGTGGTTGATGCACCCATAAAAATAGATTTCTTTAAAATGCCAGGAAGTGGAAGAGGCACCCATAAAAAATTGATTTCTTTAAAATGCCAGGAAGTGGAAGAGGCGCCCATAAAAATTGATTTCTTTAAAATGCCACGAAGTGGTTGAGGCACCCATAAAAATTGATTTCTTTAAAATGCCAGGAAGTGGCAGAGGCGCCCATAAAAATTGATTTCTTTAAAATGCCAGGACGTGGTTGAGGCACCCATAAAAATGGATTTATTTAAAATGCCAGGAAGTGAAAGAGTCACCCATAAAAAATTGATTTCTTAAAAATTCCAGGAAGTGGTTGATGCACCCATAAAAATAGATTTCTTTAAAATGCCAGGAAGTGGAAGAGGCACCCATAAAAAATTGATTTCTTTAAAATTCCAGGAAGTGGTTGATGCACCGATAAAAATTGATTTCTTTAAAATGCCAGGAAGTGGAAGAGGCGCCCATAAAAATTGATTTCTTTAAAATGCCAGCAAGTGAAAGAGGCGCCCATAAAAATTGATTTCTTTAAAATGCCATGAAGTGGAAGAGGCACCCATAAAAAATTGATTTCTTTAAAATTCCAGGAAGTGGTTGATGCACCCATAAAAATTGATTTCTTTAAAATGCCAGGAAGTGGTTGAGGCACCCATAAAAATTGATTTCTTTAAAATGCCAGGAAGTGGCAGAGGCGCCCATAAAAATTGATTTCTTTAAAATGCCAGGACGTGGTTGAGGCACCCATAAAAATGGATTTATTTAAAATGCCAGGAAGTGAAAGAGTCACCCATAAAAAATTGATTTCTTAAAAATTCCAGGAAGTGGTTGATGCACCCATAAAAATAGATTTCTTTAAAATGCCAGGAAGTGGAAGAGGCACCCATAAAAAATTGATTTCTTTAAAATTCCAGGAAGTGGTTGATGCACCGATAAAAATTGATTTCTTTAAAATGCCAGGAAGTGGAAGAGGCGCCCATAAAAATTGATTTCTTTAAAATGCCAGCAAGTGAAAGAGGCGCCCATAAAAATTGATTTCTTTAAAATGCCATGAAGTGGAAGAGGCACCCATAAAAAATTGATTTCTTTAAAATGCCATGAAGTGGAAGAGGCGCCCATAAAAATTGATTTCTTTAAAATGCCAGGAAGTGGTTGAGGCACCCATAAAAATTGATTTCTTAAAAATGCCAGGAAGTGGTTGAGGCACCCATAAAAATTGATTTCTTTAAAATGCCAGGAAGTGGTTGATGCACCCATAAAAATAGATTTCTTTAAAATGCCAGGAAGTGGAAGCGGCACCCATAAAAAATTGATTTCTTTAAAATGCCAGGAAGTGGTTGAGGCACCCATAAAAATAGATTTCTTTAAAATGCCAGGAAGTGGTTGAGGCACCCATAAAAAGAGATTTCTTTAAAATGCCAGGAAGTGGAAGAGGCACCCATAAAAAATTGATTTCTTTAAAATGCCAGGAAGTGGAAGAGGCGCCCATAAAAATTGATTTCTTTAAAATGCCAGGAAGTGGTTGAGGCACCCATAAAAATTGATTTCTTTAAAATGCCAGGAAGTGGTTGAGGCACCCATAAAAATTGATTTCTTTAAAATGCCAGGAAGTGGAAGAGGCGCCCATAAAAATTGATTTCTTTAAAATGCCAGGAAGTGGTTGATGCACCCATAAAAATGGATTTATTTAAAATGCCAGGAAGTGAAAGAGTCACCCATAAAAAATTGATTTCTTAAAAATTCCAGGAAGTGGTTGATGCACCCATAAAAATAGATTTCTTTAAAATGCCAGGAAGTGGTTGATGCACCCATAAAAATTGATTTCTTTAAAATGCCAGGAAGTGGTTGAGGCACCCATAAAAATTGATTTCTTTAAAATGCCAGGAAGTGGAAGAGGCGCCCATAAAAATTGATTTCTTTAAAATGCCAGGAAGTGGTTGATGCACCCATAAAAATTGATTTCTTTAAAATGCCAGGAAGTGGTTGATGCACCCATAAAAATGGATTTATTTAAAATGCCAGGAAGTGAAAGAGTCACCCATAAAAAATTGATTTCTTTAAAATTCCAGGAAGTGGTTGATGCACCCATAAAAATTGATTTCTTTAAAATGCCAGGAAGTGGTTGATGCACCCATAAAAATGGATTTATTAAAAATGCCAGGAAGTGAAAGAGTCACCCATAAAAAATTGATTTCTTAAAAATTCCAGGAAGTGGTTGATGCACCCATAAAAAGAGATTTCTTTAAAATGCCAGGAAGTGGAAGAGGCACCCATAAAAAATTGATTTCTTAAAAATTCCAGGAAGTGGTTGATGCACCCATAAAAATAGATTTCTTTAAAATGCCAGGAAGTGGAAGAGGCGCCCATAAAAATTGATTTCTTTAAAATGCCAGGAAGTGGAAGAGGCGCCCATAAAAATTGATTTCTTTAAAATGCCAGGAAGTGGTTGAGGCACCCATAAAAATTGATTTCTTTAAAATGCCAGGAAGTGGTTGAGGCACCCATAAAAATTGATTTCTTTAAAATGCCAGGAAGTGGTTGAGGCACCCATAAAAATTGATTTCTTTAAAATGCCAGGAAGTGGAAGAGGCGCCCATAAAAATTGATTTCTTTAAAATGCCAGGAAGTGGTTGATGCACCCATAAAAACTGATTTCTTTAAAATGCCAGGAAGTGGAAGAGGCGCCCATAAAAATTGATTTCTTTAAAATGCCAGGAAGTGGTTGAGGCACCCATAAAAATTGATTTCTTTAAAATGCCAGGAAGTGGTTGAGGCACCCATAAAAATTGATTTCTTTAAAATGCCAGGAAGTGGAAGAGGCGTCCATAAAAATTGATTTCTTTAAAATGCCAGGAAGTGGTTGATGCACCCATAAAAATGGATTTATTTAAAATGCCAGGAAGTGAAAGAGTCACCCATAAAAAATTGATTTCTTAAAAATTCCAGGAAGTGGTTGATGCACCCATAAAAATAGATTTCTTTAAAATGCCAGGAAGTGGAAGAGGCACCCATAAAAAATTGATTTCTTTAAAATGCCAGGAAGTGGTTGATGCACCCATAAAAATAGATTTCTTTAAAATGCCAGGAAGTGGAAGCGGCACCCATAAAAAATTGATTTCTTTAAAATGCCAGGAAGTGGTTGATGCACCCATAAAAATTGATTTCTTTAAAATGCCAGGAAGTGGAAGAGGCGCCCATAAAAATTGATTTCTTTAAAATGCCAGGAAGTGGTTGATGCACCCATAAAAATGGATTTATTTAAAATGCCAGGAAGTGAAAGAGTCACCCATAAAAAATTGATTTCTTAAAAATTCCAGGAAGTGGTTGATGCACCCATAAAAATAGATTTCTTTAAAATGCCAGGAAGTGGAAGAGGCACCCATAAAAAATTGATTTCTTTAAAATGCCAGGAAGTGGAAGAGGCGCCCATAAAAATTGATTTCTTTAAAATGCCAGGAAGTGGTTGATGCACCCATAAAAATGGATTTATTTAAAATGCCAGGAAGTGGTTGAGGCACCCATAAAAATTGATTTCTTTAAAATGCCAGGAAGTGGTTGAGGCACCCATAAAAATTGATTTCTTTAAAATGCCAGGAAGTGGAAGAGGCGCCCATAAAAATTGATTTCTTTAAAATGCCAGGAAGTGGTTGATGCACCCATAAAAATTGATTTCTTTAAAATGCCAGGAAGTGGAAGAGGTTCCCATAAAAATTGATTTCTTTAAAATGCCAGGAAGTGGTTGAGGCACCCATAAAAATTGATTTCTTTAAAATGCCAGGAAGTGGTTGAGGCACCCATAAAAATTGATTTCTTTAAAATGCCAGGAAGTGGAAGAGGCGCCCATAAAAATTGATTTCTTTAAAATGCCAGGAAGTGGTTGATGCACCCATAAAAATGGATTTATTTAAAATGCCAGGAAGTGAAAGAGTCACCCATAGAAAATTGATTTCTTAAAAATTCCAGGAAGTGGTTGATGCACCCATAAAAATAGATTTCTTTAAAATGCCAGGAAGTGGAAGAGGCACCCATAAAAAATTGATTTCTTTAAAATGCCACGAAGTGGAAGAGGCGCCCATAAAAATTGATTTCTTTAAAATGCCAGGAAGTGGTTGAGGCACCCATAAAAATTGATTTCTTTAAAATGCCAGGAAGTGGTTGAGGCACCCATAAAAATTGATTTCTTTAAAATGCCAGGAAGTGGAAGAGGCGCCCATAAAAATTGATTTCTTTAAAATGCCAGGAAGTGGTTGATGCACCCATAAAAATGGATTTATTTAAAATGCCAGGAAGTGGAAGAGGCGCCCATAAAAATTGATTTCTTTAAAATGCCAGGAAGTGGTTGAGGCACCCATAAAAATTGATTTCTTTAAAATGCCAGGAAGTGGTTGAGGCACCCATAAAAATTGATTTCTTTAAAATGCCAGGAAGTGGAAGAGGCGCCCATAAAAATTGATTTCTTTAAAATGCCAGGAAGTGGTTGATGCACCCATAAAAATGGATTTATTTAAAATGCCAGGAAGTGAAAGAGTCATCCATAAAAAATTGATTTCTTAAAAATTCCAGGAAGTGGTTGATGCACCCATAAAAATAGATTTCTTTAAAATGCCAGGAAGTGGAAGAGGCACCCATAAAAAATTGATTTCTTTAAAATGCCAGGAAGTGGAAGAGGCGCCCATAAAAATTGATTTCTTTAAAATGCCACGAAGTGGTTGAGGCACCCATAAAAATTGATTTCTTTAAAATGCCAGGAAGTGGCAGAGGCGCCCATAAAAATTGATTTCTTTAAAATGCCAGGACGTGGTTGAGGCACCCATAAAAATGGATTTATTTAAAATGCCAGGAAGTGAAAGAGTCACCCATAAAAAATTGATTTCTTAAAAATTCCAGGAAGTGGTTGATGCACCCATAAAAATAGATTTCTTTAAAATGCCAGGAAGTGGAAGAGGCACCCATAAAAAATTGATTTCTTTAAAATTCCAGGAAGTGGTTGATGCACCGATAAAAATTGATTTCTTTAAAATGCCAGGAAGTGGAAGAGGCGCCCATAAAAATTGATTTCTTTAAAATGCCAGCAAGTGAAAGAGGCGCCCATAAAAATTGATTTCTTTAAAATGCCATGAAGTGGAAGAGGCACCCATAAAAAATTGATTTCTTTAAAATTCCAGGAAGTGGTTGATGCACCCATAAAAATTGATTTCTTTAAAATGCCAGGAAGTGGTTGAGGCACCCATAAAAATTGATTTCTTTAAAATGCCAGGAAGTGGCAGAGGCGCCCATAAAAATTGATTTCTTTAAAATGCCAGGACGTGGTTGAGGCACCCATAAAAATGGATTTATTTAAAATGCCAGGAAGTGAAAGAGTCACCCATAAAAAATTGATTTCTTAAAAATTCCAGGAAGTGGTTGATGCACCCATAAAAATAGATTTCTTTAAAATGCCAGGAAGTGGAAGAGGCACCCATAAAAAATTGATTTCTTTAAAATTCCAGGAAGTGGTTGATGCACCGATAAAAATTGATTTCTTTAAAATGCCAGGAAGTGGAAGAGGCGCCCATAAAAATTGATTTCTTTAAAATGCCAGCAAGTGAAAGAGGCGCCCATAAAAATTGATTTCTTTAAAATGCCATGAAGTGGAAGAGGCACCCATAAAAAATTGATTTCTTTAAAATGCCATGAAGTGGAAGAGGCGCCCATAAAAATTGATTTCTTTAAAATGCCAGGAAGTGGTTGAGGCACCCATAAAAATTGATTTCTTAAAAATGCCAGGAAGTGGTTGAGGCACCCATAAAAATTGATTTCTTTAAAATGCCAGGAAGTGGTTGATGCACCCATAAAAATAGATTTCTTTAAAATGCCAGGAAGTGGAAGCGGCACCCATAAAAAATTGATTTCTTTAAAATGCCAGGAAGTGGTTGAGGCACCCATAAAAATAGATTTCTTTAAAATGCCAGGAAGTGGTTGAGGCACCCATAAAAAGAGATTTCTTTAAAATGCCAGGAAGTGGAAGAGGCACCCATAAAAAATTGATTTCTTTAAAATGCCAGGAAGTGGAAGAGGCGCCCATAAAAATTGATTTCTTTAAAATGCCAGGAAGTGGTTGAGGCACCCATAAAAATTGATTTCTTTAAAATGCCAGGAAGTGGTTGAGGCACCCATAAAAATTGATTTCTTTAAAATGCCAGGAAGTGGAAGAGGCGCCCATAAAAATTGATTTCTTTAAAATGCCAGGAAGTGGTTGATGCACCCATAAAAATGGATTTATTTAAAATGCCAGGAAGTGAAAGAGTCACCCATAAAAAATTGATTTCTTAAAAATTCCAGGAAGTGGTTGATGCACCCATAAAAATAGATTTCTTTAAAATGCCAGGAAGTGGTTGATGCACCCATAAAAATTGATTTCTTTAAAATGCCAGGAAGTGGTTGAGGCACCCATAAAAATTGATTTCTTTAAAATGCCAGGAAGTGGAAGAGGCGCCCATAAAAATTGATTTCTTTAAAATGCCAGGAAGTGGTTGATGCACCCATAAAAATTGATTTCTTTAAAATGCCAGGAAGTGGTTGATGCACCCATAAAAATGGATTTATTTAAAATGCCAGGAAGTGAAAGAGTCACCCATAAAAAATTGATTTCTTTAAAATTCCAGGAAGTGGTTGATGCACCCATAAAAATTGATTTCTTTAAAATGCCAGGAAGTGGTTGATGCACCCATAAAAATGGATTTATTAAAAATGCCAGGAAGTGAAAGAGTCACCCATAAAAAATTGATTTCTTAAAAATTCCAGGAAGTGGTTGATGCACCCATAAAAAGAGATTTCTTTAAAATGCCAGGAAGTGGAAGAGGCACCCATAAAAAATTGATTTCTTAAAAATTCCAGGAAGTGGTTGATGCACCCATAAAAATAGATTTCTTTAAAATGCCAGGAAGTGGAAGAGGCGCCCATAAAAATTGATTTCTTTAAAATGCCAGGAAGTGGAAGAGGCGCCCATAAAAATTGATTTCTTTAAAATGCCAGGAAGTGGTTGAGGCACCCATAAAAATTGATTTCTTTAAAATGCCAGGAAGTGGTTGAGGCACCCATAAAAATTGAGTTCTTTAAAATGCCAGGAAGTGGAAGAGGCACCCATAAAAATTGATTTCTTTAAAATGCCAGGAAGTGGTTGATGCACCCATAAAAATAGATTTCTTTAAAATGCCAGGAAGTGGAAGCGGCACCCATAAAAAATTGATTTCTTTAAAATGCCAGGAAGTGGTTGATGCACCCATAAAAATAGATTTCTTTAAAATGCCAGGAAGTGGTTGAGGCACCCATAAAAATAGATTTCTTTAAAATGCCAGGAAGTGGAAGAGGCACCCATAAAAAATTGATTTCTTTAAAATGCCAGGAAGTGGAAGAGGCGCCCATAAAAATTGATTTCTTTAAAATGCCAGGAAGTGGTTGAGGCACCCATAAAAATTGATTTCTTTAAAATGCCAGGAAGTGGAAGAGGCGCCCATAAAAATTGATTTCTTTAAAATGCCAGGAAGTGGTTGATGCACCCATAAAAATGGATTTATTTAAAATGCCAGGAAGTGAAAGAGTCACCCATAAAAAATTGATTTCTTAAAAATTCCAGGAAGTGGTTGATGCACCCATAAAAATTGATTTCTTTAAAATGCCAGGAAGTGGAAGAGGCGCCCATAAAAATTGATTTCTTTAAAATGCCAGGAAGTGGTTGAGGCACCCATAAAAATTGATTTCTTTAAAATGCCAGGAAGTGGTTGAGGCACCCATAAAAATTGATTTCTTTAAAATGCCAGGAAGTGGAAGAGGCGCCCATAAAAATTGATTTCTTTAAAATGCCAGGAACTGGTTGATGCACCCTTAAAAATGGATTTATTTAAAATGTCAGGAAGTGAAAGAGTCACCCATAAAAAATTGATTTCTTTAAAATTCCAGGAAGTGGTTGATGCACCCATAAAAATAGATTTCTTTAAAATGCCAGGAAGTGGAAGAGGCACCCATAAAAAACTGATTTCTTTAAAATGCCAGGAAGTGGAAGAGGCGCCCATAAAAATTGATTTCTTTAAAATGCCAGGAAGTGGTTGAGGCACCCATAAAAATTGATTTCTTTAAAATGCCAGGAAGTGGAAGAGGCGCCCATAAAAATTGATTTCTTTAAAATGCCAGGAAGTGGTTGAGGCACCCATAAAAATTGATTTCTTTAAAATGCCAGGAAGTGGAAGAGGCGCCCATAAAAATTGATTTCTTTAAAATGCCAGGAAGTGGTTGATGCACCCATAAAAATGGATTTATTTAAAATGCCAGGAAGTGAAAGAGTCACCCATAAAAAATTGATTTCTTAAAAATTCCAGGAAGTGGTTGATGCACCCATAAAAATAGATTTCTTTAAAATGCCAGGAAGTGGAAGAGGCACCCATAAAAAATTGATTTCTTTAAAATTCCAAGAAGTGGTTGATGCACCCATAAAAATTGATTTCTTTAAAATGCCAGGAAGTGGAAGAGGCGCCCATAAAAATTGATTTCTTTAAAATGCCAGGAAGTGGTTGAGGCACCCATAAAAATTGATTTCTTTAAAATGCCAGGAAGTGGTTGAGGCACCCATAAAAATTGATTTCTTTAAAATGCCAGGAAGTGGAAGAGGCGCCCATAAAAATTGATTTCTTTAAAATGCCAGGAAGTGGTTGATGCACCCATAAAAATGGATTTATTTAAAATGTCAGGAAGTGAAAGAGTCACCCATAAAAAATTGATTTCTTTAAAATTCCAGGAAGTGGTTGATGCACCCATAAAAATAGATTTCTTTAAAATGCCAGGAAGTGGAAGAGGCACCCATAAAAAACTGATTTCTTTAAAATGCCAGGAAGTGGAAGAGGCGCCCATAAAAATTGATTTCTTTAAAATGCCAGGAAGTGGTTGAGGCACCCATAAAAATTGATTTCTTTAAAATGCCAGGAAGTGGAAGAGGCGCCCATAAAAATTGATTTCTTTAAAATGCCAGGAAGTGGTTGATGCACCCATAAAAATTGATTTCTTTAAAATGCCAGGAAGTGGAAGAGGCACCCATAAAAATTGATTTCTTTAAAATGCCAGGAAGTGGTTGAGGCACCCATAAAAATTGATTTCTTTAAAATGCCAGGAAGTGGTTGAGGCACCCATAAAAATTGATTTCTTTTAAATGCCAGGAAGTGGAAGAGGCGCCCATAAAAATTGATTTCTTTAAAATGCCAGGAAGTGGTTGAGGCACCCATAAAAATGGATTTATTTAAAATGCCAGGAAGTGAAAGAGTCACCCATAAAAAATTGATTTCTTAAAAATTCCAGGAAGTGGTTGATGCACCCATAAAAATAGATTTCTTTAAAATGCCAGGAAGTGGAAGAGGCACCCATAAAAAATTGATTTCTTTAAAATTCCAAGAAGTGGTTGATGCACCCATAAAAATTGATTTCTTTAAAATGCCAGGAAGTGGAAGAGGCGCCCATAAAAATTGATTTCTTTAAAATGCCAGGAAGTGGTTGAGGCACCCATAAAAATTGATTTCTTTAAAATGCCAGGAAGTGGTTGAGGCACCCATAAAAATTGATTTCTTTAAAATGCCAGGAAGTGGAAGAGGCGCCCATAAAAATTGATTTCTTTAAAATGCCAGGAAGTGGTTGATGCACCCTTAAAAATGGATTTATTTAAAATGTCAGGAAGTGAAAGAGTCACCCATAAAAAATTGATTTCTTTAAAATTCCAGGAAGTGGTTGATGCACCCATAAAAATAGATTTCTTTAAAATGCCAGGAAGTGGAAGAGGCACCCATAAAAAACTGATTTCTTTAAAATGCCAGGAAGTGGAAGAGGCGCCCATAAAAATTGATTTCTTTAAAATGCCAGGAAGTGGTTGAGGCACCCATAAAAATTGATTTCTTTAAAATGCCAGGAAGTGGAAGAGGCGCCCATAAAAATTGATTTCTTTAAAATGCCAGGAAGTGGTTGATGCACCCATAAAAATTGATTTCTTTAAAATGCCAGGAAGTGGAAGAGGCACCCATAAAAATTGATTTCTTTAAAATGCCAGGAAGTGGTTGAGGCACCCATAAAAATTGATTTCTTTAAAATGCCAGGAAGTGGTTGAGGCACCCATAAAAATTGATTTCTTTTAAATGCCAGGAAGTGGAAGAGGCGCCCATAAAAATTGATTTCTTTAAAATGCCAGGAAGTGGTTGAGGCACCCATAAAAATGGATTTATTTAAAATGCCAGGAAGTGAAAGAGTCACCCATAAAAAATTGATTTCTTAAAAATTCCAGGAAGTGGTTGATGCACCCATAAAAATAGATTTCTTTAAAATGCCAGGAAGTGGAAGAGGCACCCATAAAAAATTGATTTCTTTAAAATGCCACGAAGTGGAAGAGGCGCCCATAAAAATTGATTTCTTTAAAATGCCAGGAAGTGGTTGATGCACCCATAAAAATGGATTTATTTAAAATGCCAGGAAGTGGTTGATGCACCCATAAAAATGGATTTATTTAAAATGCCAGGAAGTGAAAGAGTCACCCATAAAAAATTGATTTCTTAAAAATTCCAGGAAGTGGTTGATGCACCCATAAAAATAGATTTCTTTAAAATGCCAGGAAGTGGAAGAGGCACCCATAAAAAATTGATTTCTTTAAAATGCCACGAAGTGGAAGAGGCGCCCATAAAAATTGATTTCTTTAAAATGCCAGGAAGTGGTTGAGGCACCCATAAAAATTGATTTCTTTAAAATGCCAGGAAGTGGTTGAGGCACCCATAAAAATTGATTTCTTTAAAATGCCAGGAAGTGGAAGAGGCGCCCATAAAAATTGATTTCTTTAAAATGCCAGGAAGTGGTTGATGCACCCATAAAAATGGATTTATTTAAAATGCCAGGAAGTGAAATAGTCACCCATAAAAAATTGATTTCTTTAAAATTCCAGGAAGTGGTTGATGCACCCATAAAAATAGATTTCTTTAAAATGCCAGGAAGTGGAAGAGGCACCCATAAAAAATTGATTTCTTTAAAATGCCAGGAAGTGGAAGAGGCGCCCATAAAAATTGATTTCTTTAAAATGCCAGGAAGTGGTTGAGGAACCCATAAAAATTGATTTCTTTAAAATGCCAGGAAGTGGTTGAGGCACCCATAAAAATTGATTTCTTTCAAATGCCAGGAAGTGGAAGAGGCGCCCATAAAAATTGATTTCTTTAAAATGCCAGGAAGTGGGTGATGCACCAATAAAAATTGATTTCTTTAAAATGCCAGGAAGTGGAAGAGGCGCCCATAAAAATTGATTTCTTTAAAATGCCAGGAAGTGGTTGAGGCACCCATAAAAATTGATTTCTTTGAAATGCCAGGAAGTGGTTGAGGCACCCATAAATATTGATTTCTTTAAAATGCCAGGAAGTGGAAGAGGCGCCCATAAAAATTGATTTCTTTAAAATGCCAGGAAGTGGTTGATGCACCCATAAAAATGGATTTATTTAAAATGCCAGGAAGTGAAAGAGTCATCCATAAAAAATTGATTTCTTAAAAATTCCAGGAAGTGGTTGATGCACCCATAAAAATAGATTTCTTTAAAATGCCAGGAAGTGGAAGAGGCACCCATAAAAAATTGATTTCTTTAAAATGCCAGGAAGTGGACGAGGCGCCCATAAAAATTGATTTTTTAAAAATGCCACGAAGTGGTTCAGGCACCCATAAAAATTGATTTCTTTAAAATGCCAGGAAGTGGTTGAGGCACCCATAAAAATTGATTTCTTTAAAATGCCAGGAAGTGGCAGAGGCGCCCATAAAAATTGATTTCTTTAAAATGCCAGGAAGTGGTTGAGGCACCCATAAAAATGGATTTATTTAAAATGCCAGGAAGTGAAAGAGTCACCCATAAAAAATTGATTTCTTAAAAATTCCAGGAAGTGGTTGATGCACCCATAAAAATTGATTTCTTTAAAATGCCAGGAAGTGGAAGAGGCACCCATAAAAATAGATTTCTTTAAAATGCCAGGAAGTGGAAGAGGCACCCATAAAAAATTGATTTCTTTAAAATTCCAGGAAGTGGTTGATGCACCCATAAAAATTGATTTCTTTAAAATGCCAGGAAGTGGAAGAGGCGCCCATAAAAATTGATTTCTTTAAAATGCCAGCAAGTGAAAGAGGCGCCCATAAAAATTGATTTCTTTAAAATTCCAGGAAGTGGTTGAGGCACCCATAAAAATTGATTTCTTTAAAATGCCATGAAGTGGAAGAGGCGCCCATAAAAATTGATTTCTTTAAAATGCCATGAAGTGGAAGAGGCACCCATAAAAAATTGATTTCTTTAAAATGCCATGAAGTGGAAGAGGCGCCCATAAAAATTGATTTCTTTAAAATGCCAGGAAGTGGTTGAGGCACCCATAAAAATTGATTTCTTTAAAATGCCAGGAAGTGGTTGAGGCACCCATAAAAATTGATTTCTTTAAAATGCCAGGAAGTGGAAGAGGCGCGCATAAAAATTGATTTCTTTAAAATGCCAGGAAGTGGTTGATGCACCCATAAAAAATTGATTTCTTTAAAATGCCAGGAAGTGGTTGAGGCACCCATAAAAATAGATTTCTTTAAAATGCCAGGAAGTGGTTGAGGCACCCATAAAAATAGATTTCTTTAAAATGCCAGGAAGTGGAAGAGGCACCCATAAAAAATTGATTTCTTTAAAATGCCAGGAAGTGGAAGAGGCGCCCATAAAAATTGATTTCTTTAAAATGCCAGGAAGTGGTTGAGGCACCCATAAAAATTGATTTCTTTAAAATGCCAGGAAGTGGTTGAGGCACCCATAAAAATTGATTTCTTTAAAATGCCAGGAAGTGGAAGAGGCGCCCATAAAAATTGATTTCTTTAAAATGCCAGGAAGTGGTTGATGCACCCATAAAAATGGATTTATTTAAAATGCCAGGAAGTGAAAGAGTCACCCATAAAAAATTGATTTCTTAAAAATTCCAGGAAGTGGTTGATGCACCCATAAAAATAGATTTCTTTAAAATGCCAGGAAGTGGAAGAGGCACCCATAAAAAATTGATTTCTTTAAAATTCCAAGAAGTGGTTGATGCACCCATAAAAATTGATTTCTTTAAAATGCCAGGAAGTGGAAGAGGCGCCCATAAAAATTGATTTCTTTAAAATGCCAGGAAGTGGTTGAGGCACCCATAAAAATTGATTTCTTTAAAATGCCAGGAAGTGGTTGTGGCACCCATAAAAATTGATTTCTTTAAAATGCCAGGAAGTGGAAGAGGCGCCCATAAAAATTGATTTCTTTAAAATGCCAGGAAGTGGTTGATGCACCCATAAAAATGGATTTATTTAAAATGCCAGGAAGTGAAAGAGTCACCCATAAAAAATTGATTTCTTTAAAATTCCAGGAAGTGGTTGAGGCACCCATAAAAATAGATTTCTTTAAAATGCCAGGAAGTGGAAGAGGCACCCATAAAAAATTGATTTCTTTAAAATGCCAGGAAGTGGAAGAGGCGCCCATAAAAATTGATTTCTTTAAAATGCCAGGAAGTGGTTGAGGCACCCATAAAAATTGATTTCTTTAAAATGCCAGGAAGTGGTTGAGGCACCCATAAAAATTGATTTCTTTAAAATGCCAGGAAGTGGAAGAGGCGCCCATAAAAATTGATTTCTTTAAAATGCCAGGAAGTGGTTGATGCACCCATAAAAATTGATTTCTTTAAAATGCCAGGAAGTGGAAGAGGCGCCCATAAAAATTGATTTCTTTAAAATGCCAGGAAGTGGAAGAGGCGCCCATAAAAATTGATTTCTTTAAAATGCCAGGAAGTGGTTGAGGCACCCATATAAATTGATTTCTTTAAAATGCCAGGAAGTGGTTGAGGCACCCATAAAAATTGATTTCTTTAAAATGCCAGGAAGTGGAAGAGGCGCCCATAAAAATTGATTTCTTTAAAATGCCAGGAAGTGGATGATGCACCCATAAAAATGGATTTATTTAAAATGCCAGGAAGTGAAAGAGTCACCCATAAAAAATTGATTTCTTAAAAATTCCAGGAAGTGGTTGATGCACCCATAAAAATAGATTTCTTTAAAATGCCAGGAAGTGGAAGAGGCACCCATAAAAAATTGATTTCTTTAAAATGCCAGGAAGTGGAAGAGGCGCCCATAAAAATTGATTTCTTTAAAATGCCAGGAAGTGGTTGAGGCACCCATAAAAATTGATTTCTTTAAAATGCCAGGAAGTGGTTGAGGCACCCATATAAATTGATTTCTTTAAAATGCCAGGAAGTGGAAGAGGCGCCCATAAAAATTAATTTCTTTAAAATGCCAGGAAGTGGTTGATGCACCCATAAAAATGGATTTATTTAAAATGCCAGGAAGTGAAAGAGTCACCCATAAAAAATTGATTTCTTAAAAATTCCAGGAAGTGGTTGAGTCACCCATAAAAATAGATTTCTTTAAAATGCCAGGAAGTGGAAGAGGCACCCATAAAAAATTGATTTCTTTAAAATGCCAGGAAGTGGAAGAGGCGCCCATAAAAATTGATTTCTTTAAAATGCCAGGAAGTGGTTGATGCACCAATAAAAATTGATTTCTTTAAAATGCCAGGAAGTGGAAGAGGCGCCCATAAAAATTGATTTCTTTAAAATGCCAGGAAGTGGTTGAGGCACCCATAAAAATTGATTTCTTTAAAATGCCAGGAAGTGGTTGAGGCACCCATAAAAATTGATTTCTTTAAAATGCCAGGAAGTGGAAGAGGCGCCCATAAAAATTGATTTCTTTAAAATGCCAGGAAGTGGTTGATGCACCCATAAAAATGGATTTATTTAAAATGCCAGGAAGTGAAAGAGTCATCCATAAAAAATTGATTTCTTAAAAATTCCAGGAAGTGGTTGATGCACCCATAAAAATAGATTTCTTTAAAATGCCAGGAAGTGGAAGAGGCACCCATAAAAAATTGATTTCTTTAAAATGCCAGGAAGTGGAAGAGGCGCCCATAAAAATTGATTTCTTTAAAATGCCAGGAAGTGGTTGAGGCACCCATAAAAATTGATTTCTTTAAAATGCCAGGAAGTGGTTGAGGCACCCATAAAAATGGATTTATTTAAAATGCCAGGAAGTGAAAGAGTCACCCATAAAAAATTGATTTCTTAAAAATTCCAGGAAGTGGTTGATGCACCCATAAAAATAGATTTCTTTAAAATGCCAGGAAGTGGAAGAGGCACCCATAAAAAATTGATTTCTTTAAAATTCCAGGAAGTGGTTGATGCACCCATAAAAATTGATTTCTTTAAAATGCCAGGAAGTGGAAGAGGCGCCCATAAAAATTGATTTCTTTAAAATGCCAGGAAGTGGTTGAGGCACCCATAAAAATTGATTTCTTTAAAATGCCAGGAAGTGGTTGAGGCACCCATAAAAATTGATTTCTTTAAAATGCCAGGAAGTGGTTGATGCACCCATAAAAATGGATTTATTTAAAATGCCAGGAAGTGAAAGAGTCACCCATAAAAAATTGATTTCTTAAAAATTCCAGGAAGTGGTTGATGCACCCATAAAAATAGATTTCTTTAAAATGCCAGGAAGTGGAAGAGGCACCCATAAAAAATTGATTTCTTTAAAATTCCAGGAAGTGGTTCATGCACCCATAAAAATTGATTTCTTTAAAATACCAGGAAGTGGAAGAGGCGCCCATAAAAATTGATTTCTTTAAAATGCCAGGAAGTGGTTGAGGCACCCATAAAAATTGATTTCTTTAAAATGCCAGGAAGTGGTTGAGGCACCCATAAAAATTGATTTCTTTAAAATGCCAGGAAGTGGAAGAGGCGCCCATAAAAATTGATTTCTTTAAAATGCCAGGAAGTGGTTGATGCACCCATAAAAATGGATTTATTTAAAATGCCAGGAAGTGGTTGATGCACCCATAAAAATGGATTTATTTAAAATGCCAGGAAGTGAAAGAGTCACCCATAAAAAATTGATTTCTTTAAAATTCCAGGAAGTGGTTAATGCACCCATAAAAATTGATTTCTTTAAAATGCCAGGAAGTGGAAGAGGCGCCCATAAAAATTGATTTCTTTAAAATGCCAGCAAGTGAAAGAGGCGCCCATAAAAATTGATTTCTTTAAAATGCCATGAAGTGGAAGAGGCACCCATAAAAAATTGATTTCTTTAAAATTCCAGGAAGTGGTTGATGCACCCATAAAAAATTGATTTCTTTAAAATGCCATGAAGTGGAAGAGGCGCCCATAAAAATTGATTTCTTTAAAATGCCAGGAAGTGGTTGAGGCACCCATAAAAATTGATTTCTTTAAAATGCCAGGAAGTGGTTGAGGCACCCATAAAAATTGATTTCTTTAAAATGCCAGGAAGTGGAAGAGGCGCGCATAAAAATTGATTTCTTTAAAATGCCAGGAAGTGGTTGATGCACCCATAAAAAATTGATTTCTTTAAAATGCCAGGAAGTGGTTGAGGCACCCATAAAAATAGATTTCTTTAAAATGCCAGGAAGTGGTTGAGGCACCCATAAAAATAGATTTCTTTAAAATGCCAGGAAGTGGAAGAGGCACCCATAAAAAATTGATTTCTTTAAAATGCCAGGAAGTGGAAGAGGCACCCATAAAAATTGATTTCTTTAAAATGCCAGGAAGTGGTTGAGGCACCCATAAAAATTGATTTCTTTAAAATGCCAGGAAGTGGAAGAGGCGCCCATAAAAATTGATTTCTTTAAAATGCCAGGAAGTGGTTGATGCACCCATAAAAATGGATTTATTTAAAATGCCAGGAAGTGAAAGAGTCACCCATAAAAAATTGATTTCTTAAAAATTCCAGGAAGTGGTTGATGCACCCATAAAAATAGATTTCTTTAAAATGCCAGGAAGTGGAAGAGGCACCCATAAAAAATTGATTTCTTTAAAATTCCAAGAAGTGGTTGATGCACCCATAAAAATTGATTTCTTTAAAATGCCAGGAAGTGGAAGAGGCGCCCATAAAAATTGATTTCTTTAAAATGCCAGGAAGTGGTTGAGGCACCCATAAAAATTGATTTCTTTAAAATGCCAGGAAGTGGTTGTGGCACCCATAAAAATTGATTTCTTTAAAATGCCAGGAAGTGGAAGAGGCGCCCATAAAAATTGATTTCTTTAAAATGCCAGGAAGTGGTTGATGCACCCATAAAAATGGATTTATTTAAAATGCCAGGAAGTGAAAGAGTCACCCATAAAAAATTGATTTCTTTAAAATTCCAGGAAGTGGTTGAGGCACCCATAAAAATAGATTTCTTTAAAATGCCAGGAAGTGGAAGAGGCACCCATAAAAAATTGATTTCTTTAAAATGCCAGGAAGTGGAAGAGGCGCCCATAAAAATTGATTTCTTTAAAATGCCAGGAAGTGGTTGAGGCACCCATAAAAATTGATTTCTTTAAAATGCCAGGAAGTGGTTGAGGCACCCATAAAAATTGATTTCTTTAAAATGCCAGGAAGTGGAAGAGGCACCCATAAAAATTGATTTCTTTAAAATGCCAGGAAGTGGAAGAGGCGCCCATAAAAATTGATTTCTTTAAAATGCCAGGAAGTGGAAGAGGCGCCCATAAAAATTGATTTCTTTATAATGCCAGGAAGTGGTTGAGGCACCCATATAAATTGATTTCTTTAAAATGCCAGGAAGTGGTTGAGGCACCCATAAAAATTGATTTCTTTAAAATGCCAGGAAGTGGAAGAGGCGCCCATAAAAATTGATTTCTTTAAAATGCCAGGAAGTGGATGATGCACCCATAAAAATGGATTTATTTAAAATGCCAGGAAGTGAAAGAGTCACCCATAAAAATGGATTTATTTAAAATGCCAGGAAGTGAAAGAGTCACCCATAAAAAATTGATTTCTTAAAAATTCCAGGAAGTGGTTGATGCACCCATAAAAATAGATTTCTTTAAAATGCCAGGAAGTGGAAGAGGCACCCATAAAAAATTGATTTCTTTAAAATGCCAGGAAGTGGAAGAGGCGCCCATAAAAATTGATTTCTTTAAAATGCCAGGAAGTGGTTGAGGCACCCATAAAAATTGATTTCTTTAAAATGCCAGGAAGTGGTTGAGGCACCCATAAAAATTGATTTCTTTAAAATGCCAGGAAGTGGTTGAGGCACCCATATAAATTGATTTCTTTAAAATGCCAGGAAGTGGAAGAGGCGCCCATAAAAATTGATTTCTTTAAAATGCCAGGAAGTGGTTGATGCACCCATAAAAATGGATTTATTTAAAATGCCAGGAAGTGAAAGAGTCACCCATAAAAAATTGATTTCTTAAAAATTCCAGGAAGTGGTTGAGTCACCCATAAAAATAGATTTCTTTAAAATGCCAGGAAGTGGAAGAGGCACCCATAAAAAATTGATTTCTTTAAAATGCCAGGAAGTGGAAGAGGCGCCCATAAAAATTGATTTCTTTAAAATGCCAGGAAGTGGTTGATGCACCAATAAAAATTGATTTCTTTAAAATGCCAGGAAGTGGAAGAGGCGCCCATAAAAATTGATTTCTTTAAAATGCCAGGAAGTGGTTGAGGCACCCATAAAAATTGATTTCTTTAAAATGCCAGGAAGTGGTTGAGGCACCCATAAAAATTGATTTCTTTAAAATGCCAGGAAGTGGAAGAGGCGCCCATAAAAATTGATTTCTTTAAAATGCCAGGAAGTGGTTGATGCACCCATAAAAATGGATTTATTTAAAATGCCAGGAAGTGAAAGAGTCATCCATAAAAAATTGATTTCTTAAAAATTCCAGGAAGTGGTTGATGCACCCATAAAAATAGATTTCTTTAAAATGCCAGGAAGTGGAAGAGGCACCCATAAAAAATTGATTTCTTTAAAATGCCAGGAAGTGGAAGAGGCGCCCATAAAAATTGATTTCTTTAAAATGCCAGGAAGTGGTTGATGCACCCATAAAAAATTGATTTCATAAAAATGCCAGGAAGTGGTTGATGTACCCATAAAAATTGATTTCTTTAAAATGCCAGGAAGTGGTTTAGGCACCCACAAAAAATGGATTTCTATAAAATGCCAGGAAGAAGTTGAGGCACCCACAAAAAATTGATTTCTTAAATATTCCAGGAAGTGGTATAGGTACCCATAAAAATTTGATTTCTGTAAAACTCCAGGAAGTGGTATAGGTACCCCATAAAAAATTGATTTCTTTAAAATTCCAGGAAGTGGTATAGGTACCCATAAAAAAATTGATTTATTTAAAACTCCAGGAAGTGGTACAGGCACCCATAAACATTTGATTTATTTAAAATTCCAGGAAGTGGTATCGGTACCCATAAACATTTGATTTATTTAAAATTCCAGGAAGTGGTATAGGCACCCATAAACATTTGATTTATTTAAAATTCCAGGAAGTGGTATGGGCACCCATAAAAATTGATTTCTTGAAAATTCCAGGAGGTGGTATGGGCACCCATAAACATTTGATTTCTTTAAAATTCCAGGAAGCGGTATCGGCACCCATAAAAATTGATTTCTTTAAAATTCCAGGAAGTGGTATCGGCACCCATAAAAATTGATTTCTTTAAAATTCCAGGAAGTGGTATCGGCACCCATAAAAATTGATTTCTTTAAAATTCCAGGAAGTGGTATCGGCACGCATAAAAATTGATTTATTTAAAATTCCAGGAAGTGGTTGTGGCACCCATAAAAATTGATTTCTTTAACATTCCAGGAAGTGGTATCGGCACCCATAAAAATTGATTTCTTTAAAATTCCAGGAAGTGGTTGTGGCACCCATAAAAATTGATTTGTTTAACATTCCAGGAAGTGGTATCGGCACCCATAAAAATTGATTTCTTTAAAATTCCAGGAAGTGGTTGAGGCACCCATAAAAAATAGATTTCTTTAAAATGCCAGGAAGCAGTTTCGGCACCCATAAAAATTGATTTCTTTAAAATTCCAGGAAGTGGTATCGGCACCCATAAAAATTGATTTATTTAAAATTCCAGGAAGTTGTTGTGGCACCCATAAAAAATAGATTTCTTTAAAATGCCAGGAAGCAGTTTCGGCACCCATAAAAATTGATTTCTTTAAAATTCCAGGAAGTGGTATAGGCACGCATAAAAATTGATTTATTTAAAATTCCAGGAAGTGGTTGTGGCATCCATGAACATTTGATTTATTAAAAATTCCAGGAAGTGGTATTGGCACCCATAAAAATAGATTTCTTTAAAATGCCAGCAAGTGAAAGAGGCACCCATAAAAAATTGATTTCTTTAAAATTCCAGGAAGTGGTTAATGCACCCATAAAAATTGATTTCTTTAAAATGCCAGGAAGTGGTTGTGGCACCCATAAATATTTGATTTCTTTAAAATGTCAGGAAGTGGTATCGGCACCCATAAAAATTGATTTCTTTAAAATTCCAGGAGGTGGTATCGGCACCCATAAAAATTTATTTCTTTAAAATTCCAGGAAGTGGTTGTGGCACCCATAAAAAAATTGATTTCTTAAAAATGCCAGGAAGTGGTTGATGCACCAGCCACTTCCTGGCATTTATGGGACCTTTTATGGGTTGTGGCACCCATAAAAAAATTGATTTCTTTAAAATGGCAACAGCATTATCACAGCACTGGGAAACGCCAGGTACCCTGTGAGTCATTCATAACTGCCAACCTGATCTATCACGAACGGCCTAACCCTAAACCTAACTGGACTCCATGGCATAATGGTCAGAGCTTTTGCTGTGAGAAGGTTCGAATGCTGACCGAATCAGACCATAGACATTAAAATGGTACGTGCTGCTTCCTTGCTTGACGCTCAAAATTTTAAAGGATAGTGCACGGACAAACAACAATATGTTGGCAACCATTGTGCAGGCTTTATGGATCTAATGACCTCCTCCTGCATTGACGATCATGTAAGGGATCTCATAGTATAACCTGAGATTGTGAATTATAAGCCAAAAGTATGTATGTAGGAAATTGTGGACATAAACTCATTTTTAGCTTGTCTACAACAAAGTCAAGATGAGCTGTTGAAGTCAAAACGATGTCCTTCATTCATTCAGTCTGTCCTTCCTTCCTTCCTTCCTGCAGTGGGATCATTAACATTTTTTTGCACTCAGGATCGTTTTGAAACTCGGCATGATGATTCATGATGTCCATGCGCAAAAACTAATGGAACCCTTTTAAAAATTCCATCCATGTGGTGATCAGATAATTAGCTAATTAACTCAAAATGTAATCTATGTCTGCATGTCCATCACATATCGCGAGATTCCATCATCGATGTTTCCTTGTTATTTAATTTTAACCTCTTAATTTAATTTGATGTTAATCATTGCTTAATTCACTTTTTTGATTAAATTGAACCTGTCATTAATGCCCTCTTCTTTGAAGAACGGGAAAGAAAGGGCGAGGGGAGGACAGAGAGTTGGGGTGGGAGCAGAGTGTAGGGGAGGAGGTAAGGGGGGGAGTGGGGTGCAGAGAGGAGACAGAGAGGGGACAGTCCTTTTTGGTCCATTTTACTCATTATAAGACAATTTTGACACTTTGCACCACTTTAGACTCATTAAAAACCGAGATACCCAAATGCCTTTAAGATCTTTTCAAACCCGAAGAGCCCTAGGACCGCTAAAACCCTTTAAGACGACTAAAACCATTTCAATCCTTTATAACCCTAACACCCTCTAAGACACCTATGAAACGTTATACCCTTTAGGATTCTAAGACCGTCTAAGACCCCTGACACCCACCTTACCACTTAATGCAGCGACCACCCTGCATGAGGAGACGAGTGTCTGTCTAACATTCGGACAATTCCTTATTATTGTCTACTATAAATGTATGAGTTGTGTGTGTGTGTGTGTGTGTGTGTGTTTGTGTGTGCGTGTGTGTGTGTTTGTGTGTGTGCGTGTGTGAGGCATACTTTTTGTTTCTATTAATTACATACATCTATTAATTAATTATGTATTACGTACTCTTGAAATGTATATTTTAACACTTTAGACTCCTGGTACCCCTTAGACATTTGAAGACCCAAAGGTCCCCGAGGACCCAAAAGACCCAGATGACCCAAAAGTCCCCGAGGACTCAAAATTCCCCGAGGACCCAAAATACTCAGGTGACCCAAAAGTCCTTGCGGACCCAAAAGACCTCAAATACCCCAAATACCCAAAAGACCAAGAAGACGCCAAATACACAAAAGTCCCCAACAACCCAAAAGACCCAAAAGTTCCTGGGGACCTAAAAGATCCAGAAGATCCAACAGACTCAGAGGACCCAAACAACTCTGAAGACCCAAAAGTCCACGAGCACCCGAAAGAGCCTGAGGACCCAAAAGATCCCCCCCCACCCCACCCCCGAGTCCAGCAGGCAGGTATGCTAAAAGGCGGTGAAGACCAATGAAAATTCGGTCCAATGGACCAACGGGTCCCCTAGTTTTAGAAAGAGAGTTGTAAATTTTCTGTCAGTCACATCCACCAGTTTTTAATGGAGGCACAATGGTAGGAGAGGAGCAGAGCACCTGCCAAAAATAAAAGAAGATTAAGCACAATAAACACTGGTTTAAGCACAGGCATCCTGCCTTGCTCTCCATCTCTCTCCCTATGGAATCCAAGGACAACTCCACACTTGGGTTACTGACTTCCTCCACTCTTGTAGCCAACAAGTCACTCTTAATGGAATCCGTTCATCTCCCTGTCAAGGCTGGAGTACCTCAAGGCAGTGTTCTAGGCCCCATCCTATTCCTAATATTCATCAATGATTCCACTGATTCCCTGGAAGAATACTCGTTGTCTATTTGCTGATGTCTCCATCCTCTGCTGTGGCATCCGTCATCATTCAAAGAGACAAACAGGCAGCAGCCTCTTTCCACTCTTTAGACGTTGACAAATTCACAAACCGGTAAAACTTTTGGAATGTCTTTCAATCCTGAGAAATCCCACACTACCACCATCTCTCTCCAAAAGGACCGTTCCGCAAACTTACGATCTACTTTCTCAACAACCCTTTCAAAGACGTTCAGGTAGTCAAACTCCTGGGTCTCATTCTTAGCCATGATTTCTCTTGGACCACATTTCAAAGTTGGCCTCCAAAGCCAGTCGCTAACTTTCATCGTGTAAAAAACTTCCTTAGCACGCCTGAGCTCCTATCCACCTATAAGGCCTTCATCCACAGCTTGATGGAGTACTGCTTTCCACTTTGGGCAGGCGCCCATGCCTCACACCTAGCTCAGCTTGACACTGTGGGAACCAAAGCCCAAGATCATTGGAATCAGCCACGATGAAGTTGCAACACCTGTGAGAGATGCGATGCAGTGTTTCATTTTTGTAAAAATGAAAGCAAAAAAGTTTGGGGAGACATTCGTTTGTCGTTCACGAAACAATTGCTGAAACATTTGACAATAAGTACCTCTTTCAATACGTCTCCTCAGGCAATTTTTTCTCCAAACTTGTTCTGTTTGGGGGAAATTGTTGCGTCTTCATCCTGCTGTAACGGGAGACAATAAATGCACATTTTCGAAAAATTTCTCCCATACAAAAATCCCATAAAAAGCCAAAGTGAAACTGACAGCAACTAGAACAGCACTCGGTAGAGTGCATACCTCCGCCAGGCTGAACAGTTTATGTTTTGTATCCCACTGATAGGCCAGATATGGATTCGGACCTGAACAAAAATCAAATCGGCTTGTTCTTGTCACTTACACAACTGATCCACAAAGTTTTGTCAATATCCATCCACAACTTTTTCAGGTATTGTTATATATATTGTTTTGGCCCTATAGTCAGGGCCCTTAGGGATATTTTGGTTCAAATTCTTCCAAAAGCATCAAATTTGGCGCAGATGTTGCCCATGCCATACTCTTTCGATTTTTGACGGGCACCAAGGGCGGTATGATCCGGGGACCATACCGGTCCATCCCGCCATGTCACCTGACCTATGACGTCATAATTAGGATATGTATCCAATCACATGGCGTTCTATAAGTGGTCAAAGTTCAAAATGAATCGATCGAAAAATGAAGGCTGGGATCCATTTTTAAGGTTTTCATAAAATCCAATATGGCCGCCAGGTCACATGACCAATGACGTCATATTTATGACATGTATACAATCATGTATACATGAACCCGGATCATGATCGCACAAAAATTAAACACAAGGATATGGCATACAGTTCATAAAACATCAAAATCCGTACCTTTGTAATTAGACTGATGAACTGCATATGCCTGAAAATTAGGAAATAGACATGTAAATATTTCCTCTAATTGTCAAAAATAAGGTCAGAGTTCGATTACCCAACCCAGAAACATCAAATGGTGAACCTCGCGTAAATCTTGACAAAAACTCAAAAACCGACATGTTTGACTCAAAAATGACCTTTAAGATGACCTTGAGGGTTGACCTTGACCTCGAATCATCAAAATAACATCATAATTGGATTCCTCGACCTCTAAAACCCCTGAAAAGTGGTATCATACATGATTCCAACCCTTTTGGTTATTTAACTGATTTTCCTCTAATCCGGGTGGCGGCCATTTAGTATTTCGCAAATATATGGGGCCCCGGGGGGGGGGGGGGCGCCCGTCTTGGCGTCCGTCAAAAATCGAAAGAGTATGGCATGGGCAACATCTGGGCCAAATTTGGTGCTTTTGGAAGAATTTGAACCAAACGGCTCCAAAATATCCCTAAGGGACGACTATCTTTCAATTGTGAAGAATCACTTTCAAATGCTAGTATACGGATGCGTATCCAGATGTTCACCAAAATTGAATCAATTCTTCCTCATCACCTAACCAACTCATCCACCAAGTTTTGTCACAATCCATCCACAACTGTGCTCTGTCCGCCGAATATTCCTTCAGGACGCACAAGATCTGCCAGTAACCCTCTACTGCTGAAACGGACAAAATCAAGACTTTCTGCTCACCTTCACTCCTTCATTCCTCTTTTCTCCCACCTCTGGAACAAACTCCCCCACTCCCTTCAATCCCACCCCTCTTTCCAGCTCTTTAAAACAGCTGTTCACCACCATATCTTGTCTTCCCCCATCCAAAACCTTGATCTTTTCTACCCCCGTTAATTCACCCCAGATCCACTTTTTTGAAATACTGACTTCTTTCCTGGAAGTCCTAGGAGTGTCCAGGTTTTTTTTTTAACCCCTCCCACTCCCCCCCCCCCCCCTTCCCATGCCTCTCCCCCCAAGCCCTCTCCCTCCCACAGATCTCCCGTTGTCCCTGTTCTCTGCTATTGTACTTGTGTGCTTCCCTCTCCCTCCCCATCTTGTCTCCTACTCCCTTTATTGTATGTTTTTTATGTGTCGGTTTTTTTTTTTTTGTGATTAATGTTCTGATTAATGCTCTTACTCGAGCCTCCATCTTGTATACAACCCCCCCCCCCCCCCCCCCAAAAAAAACCCAACAATCTCTCAATGGTGAAGAATCACATTCAAATAATAGTATCCGTTTCCGTTTCCGGATCTTCAACAAATTCAAATCAATTCCTCCTTGTCTTTGTCACACACCCAACCTGTCTACCTAGTTTCGCCCCATTCTGTCCATAACTTTTTAAGCTATCCTGTTCACAGTCAGATAGACAGACAAACAGACAGGGGGTGAAAACAACCTCCATCCACCTTCGGTGGCAAAGGTAATGAACGAGCCTGGTGACCATGACAGTATGACACCCACCTGCCCGTTATAAACACTGTCAGCGAAAACAGACATTCTCAAGTTGTCAATTTTATTGATGATCGTCTCGATGAGGCAGAATCTTGCCAGCATTTCCCAGAGATGTTTTTGGCGAAGTGTATAACTATTATTTCCACTGCTCGCCCACATTACTAGTACCGGAGTCGAGTGCGATACAGGATCCAGGCCAAAAGGATCCATAGAGGTGCGGTACAGGATCCAGGCCAAAAGGATCCATAGAGGTGCGGTACAGGATCCAGGCCAAAAGGATCCATAGAGGTGCGATACAGGATCCAGGCCAAAAGGAGCCATAGAGGTGCGGTACAGGATCCAGGCCAAAAGGATCCATAGAGGTGCGATACAGGATCCAGGCCAAAAGGATCCATAGAGGTGCGATACAGGATCCAGGCCAAAAGGATCCATAGAGGTGCGATACAGGATCCAGGCCAAAAGGATCCATAGAGGTGCGGTACAGGATCCAGGCCAAAAGGATCCATAGAGGTGCGATACAGGATCCAGGCCAAAAGGATCCATAGAGGTGCGATACAGGATCCAGGCCAAAAGGATCCATAGAGGTGCGATACAGGATCCAGGCCAAAAGGATCCATAGAGGTGCGATACAGGATCCAGGCCAGGGCAGAGTCGGTTGCTTTCATTATTTGATCACGGTCCGATTATAAATGATGGATTCTGACTCAGAAGAAATGAAAGTTGGAACAAATTATCCGAGAAGATTCTTGACAAATGATCATTAATAACTAACACGTGATTTGTCATTTAATTTGCCTTTGATATAATTGCACGAAACGCAAAATGATTAAAAGATAACATTTAAAAATCTGATTATCATTATTTACAAAGAAATATTTGTATATTGTAATTAAGCCATAGGTGCTCCCTATTAAAGTGATCGTTGTGGTTGCCCTTGGAGCCAAAGACAACCACAATCTGAGATAGCAAGCAATTTAAAATGGTGTCAGGAATGGGATAACCATGAAAACCAAACCACTTGCTACCTGCAATTTTCAGCAGGTATTTGTTAATGGTGCCGCAAATAACTCACATACTCTTCGCGAAGGACACCTGGGGATCTTTAACACCCACCAACTATTCCAAGCAGATGGGACACCGATCGAGTTTAACATACATCCAATGAACGACTCACATATTGATGGATCGATCGCAGTTTAGAGTTGGGTCGAGATTCAAATCCAGGTGAGCATCCTGCCTTGCCCGACTATCTCGTAAACTAGGTGTACATTAAAATTAGCCTTGACACTTTTATTCAGACATATCCGACAAAGCTGGGAATATTTCATCTTTTCTGGGTATACATTTTCCATGATCGCAACTGCCTGCTGAGGTTATTGCGTAAAATGGACAGCTGGACATTGGAAAAGCTCAAAAACCTTGCACCTGGACGAATCGACAGCCAGGAAGCAAAATCCCCCCCCCCGACCCCTGACGCATTGCCTCTCCACAGACAATGCATCGTAATCACCATGGCAATGGTTTCCATAGCGAACATAACGCGTCTCCTCCGCTGTGCCACGGAAGTCCCTCGGATGTTTGGAGGGAAAGAGGAAGGTGTGTGACCCGCAAACCTTCTGCTCGAGATGAACACTTACGATTCACACATCGGAACTGCAACGATTTCTAGATAGATAAATTAAGTTACCAGTGCAGGTAAACATTTTGTTTTCTTTACCACGACATGAATAGGCTATTGTATTTACTAGCAACGGTACCCGCCCTACAGGCGGGGCTTCAATTGGGAGGCCCAAATGAAAAGGCAAAATATCAGAAATTGAAGGCTTTTTTTTTTTTTAATTTTAAACGATTTATACAAACATCCGTTAAATCATATCACACGCAAATCATCAAAATCTAAACAGTATTTGTAGAATTTCGATAAAAGCCGCATCACTGTTCATATCGGTAAATATTATTCCATCGTATTGGGAAAAACTGGAAATTTGGAAAATTGGAAAAACAATATGGCCTATTTTACTCCAGGGGGTCCAGGGTTTACCCACCCAAAATTTCGTTGCGATCGGTTCAGCCGTTTTTGCGGTACCTGTGAAACAGACAGACAGACAGACAGACATTTGGTGAGTTATAGTAAGATTCTCATGAAAATAACCAATCCGCACAATTCCGCTAGTAATTATCCACTATTGTGCAATGTGCACCCTCCATGCACGGCTTGACCTCGGAGCTGCTCATAGAATGGTGCTTTGATTCAAAGCTGTCTGTTGGCGATTTTATTTATTTATTTTTTTACTGCGCTTTTATGGTAATGTCGGCTTAATTAGATTTCAGTTTATGATGGCGTTTTCGGCCAAGATTATTTTAAAATTAATGACTGCATCAATTTTACATGTAGCTGTCGATGAATCTGTTTTTCTCGAGCCAGATGGACAAGCTCATGGAAGAGCAAAACAACGGGGGAGGGGGAGGAAGGGGAGTAAAGGGGTCCATTCCATCGGTGCTGATACATCCCTCGGCTCTCCATAGGAGGATGCAGACTGACTTTTGATGTTGATTCTGATGTATCGTACTCTTTACAGAGCTGAGGTGCTGTCGAAGCGGTTTCTTGGCCTGGGTTATACTGGGTGTTTTGCCATTGCCTTCCCAGTATTGTTTGGCCGTGCTCCTTTTAAATGCTGAAAATCTAGCAAGGAAGCAGCACGGACCATTCTTGTCTGTCTTTGTTATGACTCGACCAGGGCTTGAACCACTCTACTCCTAGACTTAGAGTGGACGCTCTGACCAATATACACCACTGAGTCTGGCCTGCGTAGACTTGATTGCAAACCCAGGATCCAATCAATCGGCTTTCCTTTATTCCTCCATGCTAAGTCTTCTACTTCCAGTGACGTCAAATCCGATGCACACAGGCAGGGATTGTTCCCTCCAGGCCTTCAAAACAGCTGTTCACTACTACCTCAGGTCGTCACCCAACCATACTCGTGATCTCTTCCACCACAAATGACCCCATTCCAAAGTACTCAACATTTCCAGGTCATTCCAGGTCAATTCTTCCTGGGAATTCTTCCAAAGCAAACTGCTCTCTCTCATGCACAGATTTATCCCATCTCGTCTTCAGTTGTCTATACCCCTTCTCCCGTCCATGGTACACCGAATCTTGTGGTGAGGCAGTTGCCCTGAAACAACTTGCCTTTGCCTCTTGGAAGGCAAACCAACTGAAGGCAATCTCAGTTCCTTCCACCAAGCTCGGAACAAGTGTGTGTCTACCCTCAGGAGTGCCAGGAAGCACTATCTCTCCACACTCAAGATTGAACTCTCAAACCTGTCACCTTCCTCCAAATCCTGGTGGCATCTGGTCAAATCTGTTTCTGGTGTTTGTTCCCCCTCCATCCCCTCCCTCACCTCTAATGGCTACACAGTCGACACCGCACGTGACAAAGCCGAATGCCTCAACTCTGTGTTTGCCTCAAAATCTTATGTCCCAAATCCATCTCTCTCTGTTCCCACCTTTCCCAGTCAAACCCAACTGCTCCTGGACTCTGTGTCCTTCTCTCCTGATAAGGTGGAGAAGTTTTTATTAAACCTCGACTCTGATTCTGCAACGGGACCAGACGGCATCAGCACACGGGTCCTAAAATCCTGCCCTGCTGCTCTACCTCACCCTCTCTCTGTTCTTTTCACCCTATCTTTTGCTCAAGGTCATCTGCCAGCATCTTGGAAATCAGCAAACATTACCGCCTTACACAAAAAGGTGCAAAAACAGATCCTTGCAACTACAGACCAATCAGCCTGCTCCCAATTATCAGCAAAGTCAGTAAATCCATCATTGCTTCGGATATCAAATCCTTCCTCTTCTCCAACGGCTTGATCTCTGATCATCAATTTGGATTCAGACCATGTCATTCTACTCTGGACATGTTGCTTCTGCTGTCTCAACAATGTATGGAGGTCCTCAATGCCAAACAGGAAATCAGAGCTGTCTCCCTTGACATATCACGTGCCTTCGACACGGTCTGGCACCCAGCTCTGCTCACCAAACTCTCCTATGGTATCCATGGAAATCTCCACTCATGGCTTGCGGACTTCCTCTCTGGCCGTAGGCAATGTGTGGCCCTGAATGGATTTCTCTCATCTCCCCTTCCTGTTCAGGCTGGAGTTCCCCAAGGTAGTGTTCTGGGCCCTGTGCTATTTCTGGTCTTCATCAATGATCTCTTCGACTCTCTGGAAAATCCTCTCTATCTCTTTGCTGATTACTCCACTATCTGCCGCTCCATCCCTCATCCCTCAGATCGGCAGTCTGCTGCCTCCTCACTCTCTGCAGACCTGGACAAAATCACAGACTGGTCAAACAAGTGGAACATGTCTTTCAATCCTGACAAATCTCACACTCATACAATGTCTCTCCGAAAAGACCGACTGGAAAACCCTCCCATCTACTTTCTCAACAATCCTCTCAAAGAAGTTCTGTCGCTCAAGTTTTTGGGTCTCACTATCTGCCATGATCTTTCCTGGGAAAACCGCATTTCCAAGCTGGCCTCCAAAGCCAGTCGCCGACTGGGCATCCTGCGTCGTGCGAAGTCCTTCCTTGGTACACCTGAGCTCCTCACCACATACAAGGCTTTCATCCGCAGCTCAATGGAATACTGTTCCCTCCCTCTTGGCCGGTGCTCCTGCCTCACACCTAGCTCGGCTTCACACTGTTGAAACCCAAGTTTTCTGAATCATTGGAATCTCCTGCGATGAAGCTAACTCCGAGGGCCTTTCACTCACTCACCGCAGGCAGGTTGGTGGTCTTTCTGTATTCTACCGACTCCTCTCCGGCCTTGCTCCCCCAGCTCTCTCTGTGCTCTGTCCCCCTAATATTCCTACAAGTCGCACAACATCTGCCAGCAACCCTCTATTGTTAAACTGCCAAAATCTAGGCTCTCTGCTCACCTTCACTTTTTCATTCCCCTTTTCTCTCGCCTCTGGAACAAACTCCCCCACTCCCTTCAATCCCACTCCACCCTCCAGGTCTTTAAAACACCTGTTCACCACCATCTCTTATCTTCCCCCATCGAAAACCTTGATCTTTTCTACCCCCGCTAATTCACCCCAGATACACTTTTTTTTTGAAATTCCAACTTCTTTCCTGGAAGTCCTTGCAGTGTTCCTATGTTTTATACTTCTCCCACCTCCCCCCAAGCCCTCACCCTCCCACATTACTCTCGATGTCCCTGCTCTCAAATGTTGTGTTTATGTCCTTCCCCCTCTCTCCCCATCTTGTCTACAACTCCCCTTATTTCGTGTTTTATGTGTCGGTTTGACTTTTTGTGTGATTAATGTTAGCTCTTTCACGAGCCTCGATCTTGTATACAAAAAAAATAAAAAATAAAAAATGGTGTTTTCCCCCCTGTGCCTCACCTCTTTTCGTTTGTTCGTTATCGGTTGTTTTTATCCTTCTTGTTTCATCCCCAATATTTCCCCTCCTCTTCCTGCTGTGTTTCAGCTTGTTCACCTCCATGTGTCCTCCTCCCCTTCCTCTTGACCTCTGCTCTGTTGTTGTCATTTCGCGCTTCGCTCCTTCTTCCATTTCATTCTGATCCAGCTTTTCCATGAGCCTCGACCATGTATATAATTTTTTTTTTACGGAAATGCTGCAGCAATGTCCATCTCGAAAAATACATCCCTCCATTGTTTCAGTGACGTCATCTCAGACTTCACAGTCATTCATAGTTTTTATGCAAAAGGCTTGTGGAGGAGCTAAATGGCAAAGGGCAGCAAGTTTAGAAACTCCTGAGAGGATGGGAAGGATCCCCAAACATACATATGTGGCATAAGATCATCTGTTATCTCAACCACTCTATCTTTTGTGAGGACACCATCAAGTTTGTAATGTTAAAAAAAACATTATCTGGTGATTTATTACTTGCAAAATCGAAGATTTTTGAAGTATATTGGTCGGTTGCGTTTGTGGTTCTGTCTGTCTGTCTGTTTTTTTTGTCACCGGCCTGCAGGTCACAATTCTAAACCGATCGTCACGAAACTTCACCAAGTGGTCTAGGTCGTCCCAATTGAGAAGCCTACTGTTTTTGGGGTCAAAAGGTCAAAAGGACAACATAGGCCAAAGGTCACCAACTTTGCCAAATTTCTAAAATCCTCAATTTTCATCTGATTGACTTGAAATTTGAAGAGGACTTGCATTTCTGGTCACTGAATTCAACCACCAAGTATATTTGAGGTCAACATAGGCCAAAAGGCCAACACAGGCCAAATTTCTAAAATCCTCAATTTTCATCCGATTGACTTGAAATTTGAAGAGAACTTGCATATGTGGTCACTGAATTCAACCACCAAGTATATTTGAGGTCAACATAGGCCAAAAGGTCAATATAGTCCAAAAGGTCAACATAGGCCAAAAGGTCAACATAGGCCAAATTTCTAAAATCCTCAATTTTCATCCAATTGACTTGAAATTTGAAGATGACTTGCATATCTGGTCACTGAATTCAACCACAAATTATATTTTTGGTGAACATAGGCCAAAAGGTCAACTTAGGCCGAATTTCTAAAATCACCAATTTTCATTTGATTGACCTGAAATTCTAAGAGGATTTACATATATGGTCATGAATTCAACCACCAACTATTTTTGAGGTTAACATAGGCCAAAAGGTCAACATAGGCCAAGTTTTTAAAATCCTCAATTTTCATCCGATTGACTTGAAAATTTTTTTTTTTTTTTTTTTTTTTTTTTGTATACAAGGTCGAGGCTCGTGAAAGAGCGAACATTAATCACACAGAAAGACAAACCGACACAAAAAACATATAACATAGGGAGCGGTAGACAAGATGGGGAGAGAGGGGGAAGGACACAAACACAACATTTGAGAGCAGGGACCGAGAGACATGGAGACATCGAGAGATCTGAGAGAGGGCGAGGGCTTTGGGGTGGGGGGGGGGCGTGGGAAGGGGGCGGTGGGAGAGGTATAAAACATATGGACACTGCCAGGACTTCCAGGAAAGAAGTTGGAATTTCAAACAAGGTGGATCTGGGGTGAATTAGCGGGGGTAGAAAAGATCAAGGTTTTGGATGGGGGAAGATAAGAGATGGTGGTGAACAGCTGTTTTAAAGACCTGGAGGGAGGAGTGGGATTGAAGGGAGTGAGGGAGTTTGTTCCAGAGGCGGGAGAAAAGAGGAATGAAAGAGTGAAGGTGAGCAGAGAGCCGAGATTTCGGCAGTTTAACCATCAGAGGGTTGCTGGCAGATCTTGTGCGACCTGTAGGAATATTTGGGGGACAGAGCACAGAGAGAGCTGGGGGTGCAAGGCCGGAGAGGAGTCGGTAGAAGACAGAAAGACCACCTACCTGCCTGCGGTGAGTGAGTGAAAGGCCCTCAGAGATAGCTTCATCGCGGGAGATTCCAATAATTCTGAAAGCTTTGGTTTCAACAGCGTGAAGCCGAGCTAGGTGTGAGGCAGGAGCACCGGCCCATAGGGGAGAACAGTATTCCATTGAGCTGCGGATGAAAGCCTTGTATGTGGTGAGGAGCTCAGGTGTGCCGAGGAAGGACTTCGCACGACGGAGGATGCCCAGTCGGCGACTGGCTTTGGAGGCCAGCTTGGAAATGTGGTTTTCCCAAGAAAGATCATGGCAGATAGTGAGACCCAAAATCTTGAGCGACAGAACTTCTTGGAGAGGATTGTTGAGAAAGTAGATGGGAGGGTTGTCCAGTCGATCTTTTCGGAGAGACATAGTAAGAGTGTGAGATTTGTCAGGATTGAAAGACATGTTCCACTTGTTTGACCAGTCTGTGATTTTGTCCAGGTCTTCAGAGAGTGAGGAGGCAGCAGACTGCCGATCTGAGGGAAGAGGAATGGAGCGGCAGAGAGTGGAGTCATCAGCAAAGAGATAGAGAGGATTTTCGAGAGAGTCAGAGAGATCATTGATGAAGACCAGAAAAAGCACGGGGCCCAGAACACTGCCTTGGGGAACTCCAGCCTGAACAGGAAGAGGAGATGAGAGAAACCCATTCAGGGCCACACGTTGACGACGACTAGAGAGGAAGTCCGCCAGCCATGCGTGGAGATTTCCATGGATACCAAAGGAGGATAGTTTGGTGAGCAGAGCGGGGTGCCAGACCGTGTCGAAGGCACGTGATATGTCGAGGGAGACAGCTCTAATTTCCTGTTTGGCATTGAGGACCTCCATCCATTGTTGAGACAGCAGAAGCAGCATGTCCAGAGTAGAGTGACCTGGTCTGAAACCAAATTGATGATCAGAGATCAAGCCATTGGAGAAGAGGAAAGATTTCATATCCGAAGCAATGATGGAATCCATGACTTTGCTGATAATTGGGAGAAGGCTGATTGGTCTGTAGTTGCTAGGATCTGTTTTTGCACCTTTTTTGTGCAAAGCGGTGATGTTGGCTGATTTCCAAGCAGATGGCAGTTGACCTTGAGCAAAAGAGAGGGTGAAGAGAACAGAGAGAGGGTGAGATAGAGCAGCAGAGCAGGATTTTAGGACCCGTGGGCTGATGCCGTCGGGTCCAGTTGCAGAATCAGAGTCGAGGGTTGACAGAAACTTTTCCACCTTGTCAGGAGGAAAGGACACGGAGTCCAGGAGCAGCAGGGTACGACTGGGTATGGTGGGTACAGAGAGGGATGGGTTTGGGACACAAAATTTAGAGGCAAACACAGAGTTGAGGCATTCAGCTTTTTCACGTGCGGAGTCAGCTGTGTAGCCGTTTGAGGTAAGGGAGGGGATGGAGGGGGAACAAACACCAGAAACGGATTTGACCAGACGCCACCAGGATTTGGAAGAGGGAGACAGATAAGAGAGTTCGGTCTTGAGAACGGAGAGATATTGTTTCCTGGCTCTCCTGAGGGTGGACACACACTTGTTTCGGGCTTTGTGAAAGGAAATGAGATTTCCTTCCGTTGGATTTGCTTTCCAGGAGACGAAGGCAAGTTGTTTCTGGGCAACAGCCTCACCACAAGATTCCGTGTACCATGGACGGGAGGAAGGGTATGACAACTGAAGAGGAAGTATCAGGAGGTGTGCACTGAACAGCATTGAACAGCATTTGCACATTGAGTCACTAAATAGGGAAACTAACTATTTTTGAGGTCAAAAGATCAAAGGTCAACTCAAGGTCAACCTTCCAAAATCATCATTTTTCATCTGAAAAATGGTCACTTTTCTTCCTATTGACCCGAGCTTTGATCAAGATTGTCAATTTTAATCTTGATGAAATGGACAATTTGCTGTATCAATGGAATTTTTTTTCTTCGGTGTGGGTTGCGGATTTTTCAAGTATCGTGCTCCGCATGACGTCTTCTTGTTTTGATATTAAATTTATACATTGCTATTTGCAAATCAAAAAATTCCATTTAATTCACAGAAATTAACACTTTTGCATAAATTTCCATCTTTATGAATCGTACAACTGTTTTGATCGGCTGCAAACTTGGCATCCCATCCGGCAGCATTAGTTGGTAGATATTAAATATGTCATTGTGCCCTTCGTGAAGATAGTGGGGCGGCTTAGCCCAAATATTCAAAAGAATTGTGCATTTTGTGAAACAAGCACCAAATTTGGCACAAATGTACATTAATATGTTGCGAACAATTTCAGATATTGGGCCACTTGAAATTCCGTAATTTTTTTTTTCAATTTTTTTCAAATTTCGTAATTTCAAATTTTTCGGGTGACACCGTCACAATTTCGGTCTTCGAGGCCGGCCGATAGGCAAAGTGTGACTGGAAGGGACGAGGTTCTCCTGACCACATGGCCCTCGATCTGGGAAGCGAGAGGCGTTCCATTAGTGGACGCGCCCCTCACGCCCGACTTTTGGGCGGCCCCGGCAGGCCGTTTGTTTTGACGTTCCGTGACAGGCCCCGCACCCCCACCTCCGGGCCGACCGGAAGCTTGTGCTGAGTACATCATACCTGAACAACTCAGTGAGGCAGAACACAGCAGTGCACACCAGGGTGACCCCTTCAGTGCATAAACCAATTAACCTGTCCACTGCAGGGCATATAGAAATGAAGTTATTTTCTGCATATAATAATAATATAAGTTCAGTTCTATATAACAATTTCTGTTATCACCACTACCACTACAACTACCACTACTACAAGCTTTGTCTGGAATTTTGTGGACTAACAGACAAACAGACATACAGACAAGCTGGGATCAAAACATTACCTCCTTCCACCATTGAGTGTAGAGGTAAACATCATGGAAATTATATCATGCCCTAGATTTAATTCATGCTTACCCGTGTATTTGCTTCACTGGTTCACAAGGTCTTTTGCATACATGTAATTCAGACTCTCGTCTTCATTGCTGACCACACAATGTTCGCAATATATTAATGTACATTTGTGCCAAATTTGGTGCTTGTATCACAAAATGCACAATTCTTTTGAATATTTGGGCTAAGCCGCCCCACTATATCGGCCGGCCTCGAAGACCGAAATTGTGACGGTGTCACCCGAAAAATTTGAAATTACGAAATTTGAAAAAATTTGAAAAATAAAATTACGGAATTTCAAGTGGCCCAATATCTGAAAATGTTCGCAACATATTAATGTACATTTGTGCCAAATTTGGTGCTTGTATCACAAAATGCACAACAGGTTTGCTTTGCTGCTACACTAAGAGTATGCGAGCTCACACAGGCCTTCAGAACAAATTCCAAATTAGTGCCTTAATCCACAGGGGGGCACTCCATCAGCGGCACAGCCACACCGCAGGCATGTGCTGGATAAGAAAGAGGAATAAAAAGAAAGCATCGAAAGATGAGAAAAATAACATGATCTAAACGATGCCTGGAGAGATCTGCAGCTATTAAGATGAGCCAAATCATTATGTAATGACAACACTAGGAAACATTACACAAACAAAAATGTAGGCTGGCAGACCGGTATTTCATCCTGATAGTGATGCATAACTTTATTCAGCTGCTATGAGTGGCTTTCTGCCAAAAGTAAAATTAATGTCTGATTATACAAAAGTAAGTTGTTGTTTTTTTTGTTTGTTTTTTTGTATACAAGATCGAGGCTCGTGTAGGAGCTAACATCAATCAAAAAAAAAAAACGGACACACAAAACATACAATAAAGGGAGCGGGAGACAAGATGGGGAGAGAGAGGGAAGCACACTAGTACAACAGCAGAGAACAGGGACAACGGAAGATCTGTGGGAGGGAGGGGGCTTGGGGAGAGGAGGCATGGGAAGGGGCGGGGGGGGGGGGGGGGGGTGGTGGGAGAGGTATAAAACATATGGACACTGCCAAGACTTCCAGGAAAGAAGTTGGAATTTCAAACAAGGTGGATCTGGGGTGAATTAACGGGGGTAGAAGTGATCAAGGTTTTGGATGGGGAAAGACAAGAGATAGTGGTGAACAGCTGTTCAAAAGACCTGGAGGGAGGAGTGGGATTGCAGAGTGAGGGAGTTATGTATTTTAGTATGAGGATACATTAGTATGAGAAAATTAGTAATATTGGTGTCTCTGAAATCTAATTTCTCCTTGGACAACACTTCTAAGCAAGAAATTACAAATACATTTTGAAAATTTAAATTTTTTAAATTTGTAACCGTTAATTTGTAACTTTAATTAAATTTTGGAAAAAAATGTAACCGTTGGAAGTCAAAGATAGCCTGAAATTCATTTGTCAGACATTGGAAACTGTTCATTGGTTGAGATAGTTTGGGGAAAACAGCAACGATGCTTGTTTTATGCTGATTAGATAACGGCAGCTATCCTCATGATAGATCGATAAACTGTTTTCCATGTGATATTTATCACCAACTCTGGATGAGGGAAGAAGGCAGTTGGAATAGCCACTTGGAGCTGTATATTTATTATGGGGAAGAGGGCGGAAGGTCATGACTGGTGCCGAGGTACAGTGTACACTAAGGTAAAAATGGCAGGTGAGCGGGAGAGGTCAAAATTCTGCCATTATTACATATGCCATAAATATATAGCCCCCAGCTAGTCAAGGTATGGTTATTCTATAATCAACATGATGAGGCATCAATCAATACAATCAGCCATGACACAAATGACAAATTAAACGATAATCGCAATTCAGCAAGACCTACGACTGTACCACGACTTTAGGGGGAAAGTTGTAAGTTGCATACATTCTGATTGCTGACATGCACTGCAAGGTGGCTATTGTTTAAAAGATAATAAAAAGAACAGCAAACACAACAAGAAAGAGCAATCAGAGATTGCAGACCCTCGCCAGGACGTGTTCGTGTGGTGTATTTTGTTGTGTGTTTGTTAGCTGCTGTGTTTGTGTGGTTTATTAACAATGTAGATTTTATGTTCAATCCAATATGGCCGTCGAACCACGTGACTGATGACGTCATCAATGTAACTTTCCCATACAATGTTTGTGTAGATCACGCTCAATAAATTTCAAACTGATCGGATCAATCATTCTACTTGTCTAATTATGACATCATAATGAAGGCACTCATGACATCATCACGAATACATGTTGTTCCCCAATGGGGAGTACTTGACAATGAGCCATGTTTAAATATTTTCCATGGAGCGGTTTCGGAGATACAGTAGAGGTGCAAAGTCTTTCTTTTTTCCAAGATGGCGTCGTACCACGTGACCTATTACGTCATAATTATCATTAATAAATCGCCAGGAGGAGGCGCTCCTATGGTGAGGGCAACAAGAACATAAATGTTTAACTCTTAGAATGCCCACATGTCTATAGATAGTAAGAATGTGACTACGTCTATAAAATACATACTTTTAGGGTTTTGGAAAATGTACTCGGGTGAGAGCATTCATGTACATGTAGGAATCCCCAGACAGTTATTGTTTTAATTTATGTAGGCCTTTGCCCATTGTCCAGGGGTTTGGAGGGGAAATGCGTTGTGAAGTTAGTCTGTTTATTCCCCGTGTGATGTTTCCCCATTTGACGATGTCTCTCTTTTTTTTTTTCTTTTTTTTTTTTTGTTGTATACAAGATCGAGGCTCGTGAAAGAGCTAACATCAATCACAAAAAAGGACAAACGGACACACAAACCATACAATAAAGGGAGCGGGAGACAAGATGGGGAGAGAGGGTAGCACACAAGTACAACAGCAGATAACAGGGACATCGGGAGATCTGTGGGAGGGAGAGGGCTTGGGGGGAGGAGGCACGGGAAGGCGGGGGAGGGTGGGAAAGGTATAAAACACATGGACACTGCTAGACCTTCCAGGAAAAAAAGAAGTCGGGATTTCCAAAAAAAAAAGCGGATCTGGGGTGAATTAACGGCGGTAGAAGAGATCAAGGTTTTGGATGGGGGAAGATAAGAGATGGTGGTGAACAGCTGTTTTAAAGACCTGGAGGGAGGAGTGGGATTCAAGAGAGTGAGGGAGATTGTTCCAGAGGCTATTTTCCCTATTTCATTACTCAACCAACCAATTCTCAAGTCAATCAACTCAACAAATCAATCAATCAATCAAACAGCAACAATCAATTCTCATCCACCATCAGTCTGTTTTAACATCAACCTCTCTCCTCAATCCACCAATAATCAGTTTCACGAACCTCAATTTAACAACCCCTCCTTCACCTCATCGGTCTTTCCTCCAACCCCATGTTCGGTATATTCTCGTCCTTCAGTCCGTCTGTGCATTCGTGCCCCCCACTCGTTTACTCCCTCACCATTCCGACCCCTCATTCTTTATCATTCACAATTATCTATGGGTTCACCCGTCCCTTCATCCCATACTCACTCGGACTCAAAATGACTCCCAACCTCTGTCGTCAAAATCCGTATGGGCAAACGAGTCCCATACCATAGACGTTTAATCCTCCAGGCCAGTCGAATGGCCTCCACTGTTCTTCCCTCCCCGCAATGCTTCTCGAACACGCCAAGTACAAGGAATGTTTGTGTGCGCAAATATTTTGCAAATCGCTGATGAACCGCAGGCCATTCCCTCAAAGGCACGCCCGGTGAGGCCTATATAAAGGGCCAAGTCTAAGCTAGGCCTGGGGCAGGCTGCGCTGGGGTACGAGGTGCAAAAGCAAGTCGTGCCTGGGCCTAGGCCCATGTGCCAAGGTTGTGGTGAAGCCCCTAGGCCTAGGGGGTCATGCAGCTCCATATACTCTCACACCACACAACACCAAACCCTCACCCACAACCCCTCTCCCTCTCGCAATATTTGGCCTGACACAGGTAAGTGAGGAATCGATGCTCCAAACCAATGCTCCAAATGGGCTCTTCCTGATCTTCTCATCTTCTTCTTCCCGGATAAGTGATGGTGCCATGTCCTTCCTGTAAGATGAGTGATGGTGCCATGTCCTTCCACACAAGATCTGCCAGCAACCCTCTCATGGTGAAACTGCCACAATCAAGACTCTCTGCTCACCTTCACTCTCATTCCTCTTTTCTCCCACCTCTGGAACAAACTCCCTCACTCTCTCCAATCCCACTCCTCCCTCCAGGTCTTTAAAACAGCTGTTCACCACCATCTCTTATCTTCCCCCATCCAAAACCTTGACATGTTCTACCCCCATTAATCCAACCCAAATCTACCTCCTTCAAATTCCGTTTTCTTTCCTGAAATCCCCGGTAGTGTCCATCTTGTTTATACCTTGTACCCCTCCCCAGCCCTCCACCCTCCACAGATCTCCCGATGTCCCTGTTCCCCACTGTTTCACTTCGATAATCTTTCGCCAGCATTCAGGCACGGTTGCTCGGCCATAGTAGTTGGAAGACGGGTGAACGCCGAGGGCGTGGACCCCAGCTCAGGTAGTTGGACCAACGAGTATGTAACAATAAATGCATCGAGTATGTAATAATAAATGCAGTTTTGCACATTCATATCTCTATCCTATTTTGTGCACATCTGACACGTGACCTTAATTATCATCAGAGAGTGTCACAATTGAATGTGGAGCCACTGCAAAGCGACAAAAGGAGTTTCTGTAGACACCACCTTAAAAAAAACTCAACACCTGTATGATGGTGGCCTCTTGGGATAGTATATCAGAGGTTGTGAGTTTAAATCCAGTTCAGGCCACAGTATGAAGGAGTTGGATTATAATCTATTTGGAAACTGAAATGGTCGCACTCAACGTCGATGGAAGATCACAACAACAACATCAAAATTGGACACGTGTCCCAGTGTCCCAGCCTCGTGGTACTTCTGTTTTATGCACAGGTGCTTTTCCAAGTTTGGTGGTCACTTCTGACAGAGACAAATGGGATGCTGATTGGCCTTGAGAAATGAATGCGAGGTTAAATTGGGGGCACGGCACAGGGAGCCTTTGTCAGGGTGACTAGGTATGAAAAATGGACACTATGCATGACACCAGAGGCAGATTTCATATGAACACGACACGGGTCTCTTATCAAGTTGAGAGTCACGGTGACCTTGAGAGATCAAAATCCACAATGTGCTGAGCCTGCTGACAATCCGACATTCCATCCCAGGGACACAAAAACAAATTATCTCCAAAAATTGGAAAAAATTGATGTCGAGAGATTTCCAAACGATAAACGACTAATAAGGAGCAGGGCCTGTGTTGGAAAAACATTGTGCGCTGTATAATTAAATAATACTGGAATATAATGGGGTCGAAATAGGTTTTATAATTAAAATCTTAATAAGATGCCGTTTTGGGCCACTGCACAGTCAGAGTTGAGCTCCCATTTGTGACGTTGTTATAATATTTACGTATATGGAAGTTGTTTGCATATGGACCCTGGGAATTATAAGTGTTTTTTTTATAAGTGCTCATAAGCTTGCTTATAAGTAAGACCTTTGCTCATACAAGGACCTGCCACAAATATATTTGTGACGTTGTTTATCAAGGAGATTGAAATGGAAGGTTCTGATGTCTTGTGTAACGCCGGTCTACCTTTACAGTCTGGAGACGGTGCCACCGACAGAGAGACAACAACAAAAGCTGCAGGTTTGAGAGACCAACTGGGTCAGGAGGATTGTGGGAAGGACGAGGGTGGATAGAAGGAGGATGGATGAGCTGAAGGAGGCGATTGGTGTGAAAATGAGTTTGAGGGGGAGATGGGTGAAATGTCGGCTGAGATGGGCTGGACACTTGGTGTGGCTGGGGGACGAGAGAATGGCAAAAAGTGGATAGGTTGAGGGATCAAGGTAGGAGGAAAAGAGGTAGACCATGGTTTAGATGGGAGGATCGTATGTAGAGGGTTTCAGTAAGGTGGAGGTGGTTGGAGGGTGGAGAGAGTTGGCTGAAGACAGAGCGGTGTGGAAGAGTGGCATGGTCAAAGCAGGGCAGGAGATTGGTACCATTGGACCTCACTCATTATAAAGGGAAGAGGAGGAGAAGATGGTAACTTATCTTCGAGAAGAGTTTTAAGACGCCACGTGGGTGTGTTCAGTTACAAATGAGCTCGGTAGCGCTTGCCGAGCCAGCCATTCCTTATCAACGGTTTCGAATGGTGTGCTTCCTTGAGTGCTTAATTGCTTCCAGAATCTTGGTAACTGAACACACCCACGATGTTGAAATCACTCAACAATGCAGATAATCACTGGGCTATATAAATTACAGTAGATCTGAGAATGAACAATCTATATTAAAGTGCACACACACGCAAACACACACACACACACCGACACGTGTGTATATATATATATATATATATATATATACAGTATATATTTGCGCACACGCACACATATATATTTGCACACACACAAACACACACACGTGCACATGTACATACAGAAACACACACAAACATACACACGTGCACATGTACATACAGAAACACACACACACACACACACACACACACATACACACACGTGCACATGTACATACAGAAACACGCACAAACATACACACGTGCACATGTACATACAGAAACACACACACACACACACACACACACACACACACACACACACATATTTACACACACACAAACACGTGCATACACACACACACACATATATGTGCACACACACAAACACGTGCATTCACACACACATATATGTGCACACACACAAACACACGCATACACATACACATATATGTGTATACACACAAACACATGCACATATACAGACTTGGCATTTAATATGGAATATTTTTTTGTGGGGGTGAACTTACTTTTCAAGATGTCTTAGAACCAAAAGTTCATTGGAATTATGTTGAAATTATTCTAGATTTTGTTAATGTGACCTTTAAAAGAAACAAAACCCACATTTGACATTTCGAAACAAATAAATTGATCCTTGAAAGTGATGGAAACTGATATCGAACTCAATTCACGGACAGTACTGTGTTAAACTTCTGTACGTTTTCCAGAAGTATCTCTTTATTTTGCACATTAGCCAAAAATTTTTTTAACAAAAACAAACGTGAAATTACGACTTGGATTACGGACAGTAAAATTACAGTTCAGTACTTCGTGTAACCCCCACGAGCATTCAGGAGAGCACGTACATGTTGAGGCATGCTGTTCACGAGATTTGCCAAGGTTTGGACAGGAATCGCTTGCCATGCAGTGACAATAGTCTGCTGCAATTCACGCACAGAGGTCGGCTGCTGGTCCAAGTGGTCGATTTGACGCGTTAATTCTGCCCGCAAGTTCTCTATCGGATTCATATCCGGGGACATGGCAGGCCACTCCATATGCTCTACACCACGGTCAGCAAGAAAGTGTTGGATCATGCGAGCACGATGAGGCCATGCATTGTCATCTTGGAAGACAAAGTCTCCTCGAAAGGCTGCACGAGCAAATGGAAGCAATGTTTCTTCCAGAATGGTCCTGTACTTGAACTGGATCAGGTTTCCATTCAGAACAACCAGGTCAGTTTTGCCCCCTGCATGAAAAGCAGCCAAAACGGTCACCCCACCACCTCCAGCTTGGACTCTTGGCACAATAAAATCTTTGTTGTAGGCTTCATGCACTTGTCTGCACACTTGGACGCGGCCATCTTGACGATAGACCAGAAATCTAGATTCGTCACTGAAGATCACGTGATTCCAGTGTCCTGGCTGCCATTGATGGTGCTCTCTGGCCCACTGCAATCGGTGCTGGCGGTGTTGTCCGGTCAGGCGTGGCTCTCTCAGGGGATGCCTGGCACGATAGCCTGCTTGAACCAGTCGTTGGTTGACTAGCCTTCTGGATACAGGCACATTTGTCAGTTGCTGCCACTCAGCCCTAAGCCGATTAGCTGACTTGGTACGGCCATTGCGGACTAACCGGTGCAGCTGGCGATCATCCCTCCTTGTGGTTCTGCGTGGACGTCCTGGCCTCGGTATTGGAGTAGGGACACCCCTCTGAGCATTTCGTTTCAGGATCTTTGACACCTGACCTTGAGTGATGCCATACTGCCGAGCAATAGCACGCTGTTTCATGCCAGATTTTCGTAAAGCCACCACTCCATGACAAACAGCATTGTCAAGTTGACGGACCATCTCCAGAGGAAGCGGCAATAACTTTTGGAGACGTGCAGCAGTTGTTTTCCACTAATACAGAACGCAACAACCCTTGTATACCCGACTGTGAAGCCAATCATCAAATGCACCTGTCCGTACATTTTGCCACGCCACCTGTGATATAATCCTGTTGTTGACTTCTTGCTGCGACAGACAAAAAGTGACATGGTTCTTTTAACAAATAAATCACCAAAGTGTAAAAGAAACTCACCAGATTCATATACTGAGTTAAGAAAGTAAACCCAAGTCAAGAAAAAAAAAAATTCCATATTAAATGCCAAGTCTGTATATATATATTTGCACACACACACACACACACACACACACACACACACACACACACACACACACACACACACACACACACACACACACACACACACACACACATCCCCACCTCCTGCCCCCCCCCCCACACACATATCCACACACACGCACATTCCCAAATACACACACACAAACACACACACACACACAAACACACACACACACACACACACACACACACACACACACACACACACACACACACACACACACCAATCTCAATAGCCTTTGCCGTCCCTTCGAGAACGGGACGACAATGCTGGACAAAACCATCACTCATGGGAGTAGCAATGAAAGTTCACCAAGACAGAACGTTTAACAATGCAGAGGCTCGCCAGGCTATGCAGTATTGTGACCCGAGAATGAACAATCTATATTAAAGTAGATCTACCTGCAGACAAACACTCGCTGACAGACAGGCCAATTACAATGTCCTCTCCTGTCCTTTTGGGAGTAGGTGAGGCTAACAAGGCAGTGCAGTAATCTTGCTTTGGATAATGGTCTCGACTCCAGATAACAGCACTGGCTCTTGTTCAAGAGTGTGAGGTATACTGATGTGAAGGTCGATAGAGAAGAATCAAATAAGAACGAAAGGAAATTAAATCGATATGAAAGCTTCAGCTATGAACCAAAATGTCACAAGTGAAAACAAAACAGCCCAGTGAACTGCCTTGTTTTACCCAGAATGCATTTCTACATCTTTGTGTCTTGCATTCCCAAAGTCCCTTCTCACCCTCGATTTTCCCACCCACCTGATCCCCCATCACACCTGTTTCTTCCCAAAGCTCAAGATTCATATTCGAGCAGCAAACTATTTTAATTGCATTGCTGTCAGTAAGAGCCGCGAGTGCATTGTTTTATGACATTGAATAAAAGGATAGCGTGATTGCACAATTACACTGACAGTCACAAACGATTTACCTGAACGCTACAGGGTGGAAATTAAAATTAGTGTAAATGAGGTGGCTCTTTCATTTTGATTTCTCAATCCTCCAGATAAATACCACCAATGCTTGCCCTGGAGAGTGAAATGCTGTTGTGCCCAGGAGGCCTCAATATCCCACGATGTTTGTTCGTTTGTTCTAAAGTTGCGTCACAATGAAATGCACGATTTTCCCAATAAAACCATTTGATGTGGCATGAAGAACTTTCTGCGCAGGATAGATGTTTGGTTCGTGTGCAGCCACCCGCCTGCTGGTTGCATCATTTTCAGTCGGCGCGTCTGCCCCTGATGCAGTGCCTCTCCATAACCAGGTACAGTGCATTCAGAAAGTATTCAGACCCCTTCACTTTTTTCACATTTTGTTATATTGCAGCCTTATGCTGAAATCGTTTAAATTCATTTTTTCCCTCATCAATCTACACTCAATACCCCGTAATGACAAAGAGAAAACAGGATTTTAGAAAGTTTTGCAAATTTATTAAAAAGAAAAAACTGAAATATCACATTGACATAAGTATTCAGACCCTTTGCTATGACACTTGAAATTTAGCTCAGGTGCCTCCCATTTCTCTTGAACATTACTCCCGCCAGGGAGTAATGCATTCACTCGTGTCCGTGTGTGTTTGTGTGTGTATTCGTGTGTTTGTGAACAAGATATCTGGAAAGGTTCTGAACGGATTTGGATGAAAGTTGGTGGGATGATTGCCCTTGGGATAAGGAAGAATTGATTAGTTTTTGGTGAAGCTCAGGATATTATTCCCGATCCAGGAATTTTTTGAAGGATTTTTTTACCATTGGAAGATAGGGCTCATTTTTTTTAAACATTATCTTCTATATATTCTATAATTACCTTCGCAAAAGCGGAAGGTTATGTTTTGATCGCTGTGTATTTATTTGTATGTCTGTGTGTGTGTGTGTATGTTATTCGCATAACTCAAAAAGTATTCAACCGATTCGCATGAAATTTGGTGGGATGATAGGTTATTATCCGGGAACCATTTGATTAGATTTTGGAATCGATCGGGTCAAAGGTCAAGGTCAAGGTCATGAAAAGGTCAAAATCGTCTTTAATTTGAAACAAATCTTCCCGCATGACAACGTAGGTGTGGCTTTGCTACACAGATCTTGTAGTCTTTTATTTTGGCAACAAAAGTAGCTGCGGCGAAGGTATGCGCTCTACCGAGTGCCCGTTCTAGTTAACATTGTGATATGAAAATAGTTTTCATATTTGTTGTGAATGTAGTTTAAACTCGTGGTTATGCGTTAGAGCGGTGTATTTTTTTTTAGCAGCGTCGTCTTCAATGTTCATTTTTTTTTTTCTAATAAAGACATATTCTGTCATTTTAAAATCACCAAAGTGTGCATTATGTTTCCCCGTTTTATAAAATGTATCGATTGATACGTATAATGCTTTAAAACTGTTTTTTTTTGTTTGTTTTTACCTCAGAAGAGATATCAACATTTAGCTCAGCGAATGTCATTCACGGTGTCAGTATTTGATGAACTTATAAAGACTTAGTTCCAGATTTGTCAATGGCTGAGGTATATATTAACAAACGAATAAAACAGATTTGGCAAAATTCCAACTTTTTTTTAAAAGATCGCATATTCACTCAGGGTTGTGAGAGGCTGAAGAAGAAGAAACCTCGCATGGGCTTCCCAGACCAAAAAATAATTCTGGTTCTGCGATTTTCAGGTTTATTTATCTATATATCTACATATCTGGGCAGTGTCTGTTGTCACTGAACTACTCCCTGAAACTTTTATTTCCGTGGTTGTGAAGTGTTTTTAATAACGTGGTGGTGGTTTTGAATCACGTGGTGGTGAGGTATTTTGAATTATGTGGTGGTGAGGTGTAAAATGGCGTGGTGGTGAGGTGTTTTAAATCACGTGGCTGTGAGGTGTTTTTAATTTCGTGTTTTGTGGGTGTGAGGTGTTTTTAATTCTGTGTTTTGTGGCTGTGAGGTGTTTTTAATTTCGTGTTTTGTGGCTGTGAGGTGTTTTTAATTTCGTGTTTTGTGGCTGTGAGGTGTTTTTAATTCCGTGTTTCGTGGCTGTGAGGTGTTTTTAATTTCGTGTTTCGTGGCTGTGAGGTGTTTTTAATTTCGAGGTTCGTGGCTGTGAGGTGTTTTTAATTTCGTGTTTCGTGGCTGTGAGGTGTTTTTAATTCCGTGTTTCGTGGCTGTGAGGTGTTTTTAATTCCGTGTTTCGTGGCTGCGAGGTGTTTTTAATTCCGTGTTTCGTGGCTGTGAGGTGTTTTTAATTTCGTGTTTTGTGGCTGTGAGGTGTTTTTAATTCCGTGTTTCGTGGCTGTGAGGTATTTTTAATTTCGTGTTTTGTGGCTGTGAGGTGTTTTTAATTTCGAGTTTTGTGGCTGTGACGTGTTTTTAATTTCGTGTTTTGTGGCTGTGAGGTGTTTTTAATTTCGTGTTTTGTGGGTGTGAGGTGTTTTTAATTTCGTGTTTTGTGGCTGTGGTGTTTTTAATTTCGTGTTTTGTGGCTGTGAGGTGTTTTTAATTTCGTGTTTTGTGGCTGTGAGGTGTTTTTAATTTCGTGTTTTGTGGCTGTGGTGTTTTTAATTTCGTGTTTTGTGGCTGTGAAGTGTTTTTAATTTCGTGTTTCGTGGCTGTGAAGTGTTTTTAATTTCGTGTTTCGTGGCTGTGAGGTTTTTTAAATTTTGTGTTTCATGGCTGTGGTGTTTTTAATTTCGTGTTTTGTGGCTGTGAAGTGTTTTTAATTTCGTGTTTCGTGGCTGTGAAGTGTTTTTAATTTCGTGTTTCGTGGCTGTGAGGTTTTTTTAATTTCGTGTTTCGTGGCTGTGGTGTTTTTAATTTCGTGTTTTGTGGCTGTGAAGTGTTTTTCATTTCGTGTTTCGTGGCTGTGAGGTGTTTTTAATTTCGTGTTTCGTGGCTGTGACGTGTTTTTAATTTCGAGTTTTGTGGCTGTGACGTGTTTTTAATTTCGTGTTTTGTGGCTGTGACGTGTTTTTAATTTCGTGTTTTGTGGCTGTGAAGTGTTCTTAATTTAGTGCTCGTGGCTGTGACGTGTTTTTAATTTTGTGTTTTGTGGCTGTGAGGTGTTTTTAATTTCATGTTTCGTGGCTGTGAGGTGTTTTTAATTTCGGGTTTCGTGGCTGTGAGGTGTTTTTAATTTCGGGTTTCGTGGCTGTGAGGTGTTTTTAATTTCGGGTTTCGTGGCTGTGAGGTGTTTTTAATTTCGGGTTTCGTGGCTGTAAGGTGTTTTTAATTTCGTGTTTCGTGGCTGTGAGGTGTTTTTAATTTCGGGTTTCGTGGCTGTGAGGTGTTTTTAATTTCGGGTTTCGTGGCTGTGAGGTGTTTTTAATTTCGTGTTTCGTGGCTGTGAGGTGTTTTTAATTTCGGGTTTCGTGGCTGTGAGGTGTTTTTAATTTCGTGTTTCGTGGCTGTGAGGTGTTTTTAATTTCGGGTTTCGTGGCTGTGAGGTGTTTTTAATTTCGGGTTTCGTGGCTGTGAGGTGTTTTTAATTTCGGGTTTCGTGGCTGTGAGGTGTTTTTAATTTCGGGTTTCGTGGCTGTGACGTGTTTTTAATTTCGTGTTTTGTGGCTGTGAGGTGTTTTTAATTTCGTGTTTTGTGGGTGTGAGGTGTTTTTAATTTCGTGTTTTGTGGCTGTGAGGTGTTTTTAATTTCGTGTTTTGTGGCTGTGGTGTTTTTAATTTCGTGTTTCGTGGCTGTGAGGTGTTTTTAATTTCGTGTTTTGTGGCTGTGAAGTGTTTTTAATTTCGTGTTTCGTGGCTGTGAAGTGTTTTTAATTTCGTGTTTCGTGGCTGTGAAGTGTTTTTAATTTCGTGTTTCGTGGCTGTGAGGTGTTTTTAATTTCGTGTTTCGTGGCTGTGAGGTGTTTTTCATTTCGTGTTTCGTGGCTGTGACGTGTTTTTAATTTCGAGTTTTGTGGCTGTGACGTGTTTTTAATTTCGTGTTTCGTGGCTGTGAAGTGTTTTTAATTTCGTGTTTCGTGGCTGTGAAGTGTTTTTAATTTCGTGTTTCGTGGCTGTGAGGTGTTTTTAATTTCGTGTTTCGTGGCTGTGAGGTGTTTTTCATTTCGTGTTTCGTGGCTGTGACGTGTTTTTAATTTCGTGTTTCGTGGCTGTGACGTGTTTTTAATTTCGTGTTTTGTGGCTGTGACGTGTTTTTAATTTCGTGTTTTGTGGCTGTGAAGTGTTCTTAATTTCGTGTTCGTGGCTGTGACGTGTTTTTAATTTCGTGCTCGTGGCTGTGACGTGTTTTTAATTTTGTGTTTTGTGGCTGTGAGGTGTTTTTAATTTCGGGTTTCGTGGCTGTGAGGTGTTTTTAATTTCGGGTTTCGTGGCTGTGAGGTGTTTTTAATTTCGGGTTTCGTGGCTGTGAGGTGTTTTTAATTTCGGGTTTCGTGGCTGTAAGGTGTTTTTAATTTCATGTTTCGTGGCTGTGAGGTGTTTTTAATTTCGGGTTTCGTGGCTGTGAGGTGTTTTTAACTTCGCGTTTTGTGGCTGTGAGGTGTTTTTAATTTCGTGTTTCATGGCTGTGAAGTGTTTTTAATTTCGTGTTTTGTGGCTGTGAGGTGTTTTTAACTTCGTGTTTTGTGGCTGTGAGGTGTTTTTAATTCCGTGTTTCGTGGCTGTGAAGTGTTTTTAATTTCGTGTTTTGTGGCTGTGAGGTGTTTTTAATTTCGTGGCTGTGAAGTGTTTTTAATTTCGTGTTTTGTGGCTGTGAGGTGTTTTTAATTTCGTGGCTGTGAGGTGTTTTTCATTTCGTGTTTTGTGGCTGTGAGGTGTTTTTAATTTCGTGGCTGTGAGGTGTTTTTCATTTCGTGTTTTGTGGCTGTGAGGTGTTTTTAATTTCGTGGCTGTGAGGTTTTTTATTTCATGTTTCGTGGCTGTGAGGTGTTTTTAATTTCGTGGCTGTGAGGTGTTTTTCATTTCGTGTTTTGTGGCTGTGAGGTGTTTTTAATTTCGTGGCTGTGAGGTGTTTTTCATTTCGTGTTTTGTGGCTGTGAGGTGTTTTTAATTTCGTGGCTGTGAGGTTTTTTCATTTCGTGTTTTGTGGCTGTGAGGTGTTTTTAATTTCGTGGCTGTGAGGTTTTTTATTTCATGTTTCGTGGCTGTGAGGTGTTTTTAATTTCGTGTTTTGTGGCTGTGAGGTGTATTTAATTTCGTGTTTTGTGGCTGTGAGGTGTATTTAATTTCGTGTTTTGTGGCTGTGAAGTGTATTTAATTTCGTGTTTTGTGGCTGTGAGGTGTATTTAATTTCGTGTTTTGTGGCTGTGAGGTGTATTTAATTTCGTGTTTTGTGGCTGTGAGGTGTATTTAATTTCGTGTTTTGTGGCTGTGAGGTGTATTTAATTTCGTGTTTTGTGGCTGTGAGGTGTTTTTAATTTCGTGGCTGTGAGGTGTTTTTAATTTCGTGTCTGTGAGGTGTTTTTAATTTCGTGGCTGTGAGGTTTTTTATTTCATGTTTCGTGGCTGTGAGGTGTATTTAATTTCGTGTTTTGTGGCTGTGAGGTGTTTTTAATTTCGTGGCTGTGAGGTGTTTTTAATTTCGTGTTTTGTGGCTGTGAGGTGTTTTTAATTTCGTGGCTGTGAGGTGTTTTTAATTTCGTGTTTTGTGGGTGTGAGGTGTTTTTAATTTCGTGTCTGTGAGGTGTTTTTAATTTCGTGGCTGTGAGGTGTTTTTAATTTCGTGTTTCGTGGCTGTGAGGTGTTTTTAATTTCGTGGCTGTGAGGTGTTTTTAATTTCGTGTTTCGTGGCTGTGAGGTGTTTTTAATTTCGTGTTTCGTGGCTGTGAGGTGTTTTTATTTTCGTGGCTGAGGTGTTTTTAATTTCGTGGCTGTGACGTGTTTTTAATCTCGTGTTTTGTGGCTGTGAGGTGTTTTTAATCTTCTATATATTATATATATACATATATATATATCTGTGCAGTGTCTGTCTTGTGTTGTCTTGAATTGTGTTGTCACTGAAGTACTCCCTCAAACTTTTGTGAAATCGTACTATTCCAACTTGACCCACGGCGGAAGTATGCGCTCTACTGAGTGGCGTTCTAGTCTTTGAGATGTTTCTACTCCTTGATTGGAGTCCACCTGTGGTAAATTCAATTGATTGGACATGATTTGGAAAGGCACACACCTGTCTATATAAGGTCTCACAGCTGACAATGCACATCAGAGCAAAAACCAAGCCATGAGGTCGAAGGAACTGCCTGCAGAGCTTAGAGACAGGATTGCGTCGAGGCACAGATCTGGGGAAGCCTACAAAAAAAATTCTGCTGCATTGAAGGTTCCCAGGAGCACAGTGGCCTCCATAATTCTTGAATGGAAGAAGTTTGGAACAAACCAGGTATCTTCCGAGAGCTGGCCGCATGGCCAAACTGAGCAATCGGGGGAGAAGGGCCTTGGTAAGAGAGGTGACCAAGAACCCGATGGTCACTCTGGCTGAGCTCCAGAGATCCTGTGTGGAGATGGGATAAACTTCCAGAAGGACAACCATCACTGCAACACTCCACCGATCTGGGCTTTATGGCAGAGTGGCCAGACGGAAGCCAAACAGTTCAATCTTGGTTTCATCAGACCACAGAACCTAAAGGACTCTCAGACTGTGAGAAACAAGATTCTGTGGTCTGATGAAACCAAGATTGAACTGTTTGGCCTCAATTCTAAGCGTCATGCCTGGAGGAAACCAGGCACCACTCATCACCTGCCCAATACCATCCCAACGGTGAAGCATGGTGGTGGCAACATCATGCTGTGGGGGTGTTTTTCAGCAGCAGTGACTGGGGCACTGGTGAGGGTTGAGGGAACAATGAACGTAGCGAAGTACAGAGATATCCTTAATGAAAACCTGAAACAGAGTGCTCAGGACGTCAGACTGGGCCGAAGGTTCACCTTCCAACAGGACAATGACCCTAAGCACACAGCCAAGACAACACAGGAGTGGCTTAGGGACAACTCTGTGAAGGTCCTTGAGTGGCCCAGCCAGAGCCCTGATTTGAACCCAATCGAACATCTCTGGAGAGACCTGAAAATGGCTGTCCACCAACGGTCCCCATCCAACCTGACAGAGCTTGAGAGGGTCTGCAGAGAAAAATGGCAGTACATACACAAATCCAGGTGTGCAAAGCTTGTCGCGTCACACCCAAGAAGACTCGAGGCTGTAATCTCTGCCAAATGTAGATTGATGAGGGAAAAAATGAATTTAAACGATTTCAGCATAAGGCTGAAACATAACAATGTGAAAAAAGTGAAGGGTTCTGAATGCACTGTGTCTGGTACTCAATTATGCCGACTTCAGAAGGAATGAACAGGCTGAGTGAACCCCACCTGGCATTAATTCAGCAATCACTGGGATTCAAACCCAGGACCCTAGGTAATCACCACGTTGGCACTCTAACCGCTAAGCCAACACCAGGCTTTGAATATATATATATATATGTTGGGATTGTTATGTGATGGCAATGCTATAAGCTATTCTCCAAACCAACATCATCCCTATCTTGTTTCGGACTTTTTTTAGACTGTAGTTTGCCATCCCTACATTGCATTTTTAACTTAGCATAAAATTTTTATTCATGTGTGTGTGTGTGTGTGTGTGTGTGTGTGTGTGTGTGTGTGTGTGTGTGTGTGTGTGTGTGTGTGTGTATATATATATATATATATATGCGAGGACAAAACAAGTTCGATCACTGGGATGAAAGTTTTAAAAATCTAACCTTTCGAGCTCTCACTCGAGCCCATCATTGGAGACAGAATTTATAAACACATATGGGTGCCATTTATAAACAACTGTTGAGATTAATCATCCTAATTATTACCGCCTGTGTTGGCATCACTTTACCAATTAACTAATTGCTTTATTAATACTAGGGCATGCCCGTACTATATCTATATCTAAAATTATATCCCCCCCCTCTATTTACATGAAATGGTTTGGTCCAAAGCGAACGGCTTGCGAGTACGGTGACAATCCCCCCCTCTATTTACATGAAATGGTTTGGTCCATTCGCAAAGCCAAAGCGAACGGCAGTTACGAATCGCAGTTACGATGAATCGCCAATTAGTTTTAATTAGTTTTAAAACATAGTTTAACGGCAACATAGTTTGCCGACGGGAAATAAATGAATACGCTCTCAAATGTGCCATCCGAGGCAGAGTCTGTTCGCCACGTTCGGCACACGTGATAGCTCGCTGCTCTCTGATTGGTTGAATCGTTTTTTGGACATAGCTCGGTAACTACTTCTGCGATTAATTTAAAACCTTGAAAAGGCACATCCTCGGGTCCCCAGCAATATACCTGGCAAGTTTCAAGTATATCGGACCGGTAGTTGTCGAGAAACAGCGGTCACAGACAAACATACATACAAACATACATACAAACATACACACAGAGATTAGTGGAATTATAGATAGATATTTTCAATTCAGTGCTCTCCACCCACCGCCATTTTGATTTATATGCCGTTCATGCCGAACATATCGGCGAACCTGGCGAATAATCACAATCGCCATGCTCTACCTTTATGTTTTTCATTCAGTGTGAAACACAAATAAACCGATTGTTAAAATGTTCATCAAATATCGAAAGCATCGGCGTTACGTCTCTTCCAACAATACGGTATGTACCCAACCCTTGTGAGGTTGAAGAGCCGGGGCTCTTGCTTGATACGGACAAAATGACGGGCAGGACACAAACTCGTCCGAAAAGATATTCATTCTCAAAACCAACTCGGGAACACTGGAACACTAAAAAGCCCGTTTATCGGGCTGCCTTATAAAGCAAAACCAAAAACTGAAACCGAAAGCCACGTCTCTCAAGCGAGGCGTGCTTCGGTGGTCACGTGATCCACAGGTGTAGCTCATTATACCCGCACACGCGGCACGCTTTGGCGGTCACATGACCAGCCACTCTGGCGCCGGGGATCCCCGCCTGTGACGTCACCGGCTGGAGCAAGGAGATTCTGATGCTGGTCTTGCTTGGGGGACCCATGGGTCGCTACACACGCTCCCCCAGAATGGACTTGGTCCAGGGCGGTCAAGCTGAGGGGGGTCTGGATGACCCAACCGAAACGACCCCTGGCCAGTCGCGGGGGGGGGGGGGGGGGTCCGGTGTGGTGGTGGGTGGTCGGACGGGGGGGTGCAGGCAGGGGGGGGTCCCGAGGGGCCGGGCAAGTCCTCGGGGGAGGCTGCCGAGGTTCCTCGCGGGCCTCCCGAGGTTGCAGTGCGCGGGGGCAGTGCCGAGAAGGCTCGAGCGGTGCACGCGAAAAGCGGGTAAGCCAACCGAGGGGCTGGTCCAGGCCTCGGGGGAGGCTGCCGAGGTTCCTCGCGGGCCTCCCGAGGTTGCAGTGCGCGGGGGCAGTGCCGAGAAGGCTCGAGCGGTGCACGCGAAAAGCGGGTGAGCCAACCGAGGAGCTGGTCCAGGCCTCGGGGGAGGCTGCCGAGGTTCCCCGCGGGCCTCCCGAGGATGCGGGGCTGGTCAAGGCCTCGGAGGATGCAGTGGACGGGGGGCGGCCGAGGGGCCAGGCAAGTCCTCGGGGGAGGCTGCCGAGGTTCCTCGCGGGCCTCCCGAGGTTGCAGTGCACGGGGGCAGTGCCGAGAAGGCTCGAGCGGTGCACGTGAAAAGCGGGTGAGCCAACCGAGGGGCTGGTCCAGGCCTCGGGGGAGGCTGCCGAGGTTCCTCGCGGGCCTCCCGAGGTTGCAGTGCGCGGGGGCAGTGCCGAGAAGGCTCGAGCGGTGCACGCGAAAAGCGGGTGAGCCAACCGAGGGGCTGGTCCAGGCCTCGGGGGAGGCTGCCGAGGTTCCTCGCGGGCCTCCCGAGGTTGCAGGGTCGGAGAAGTAGTTGCGGTTGTCGTTGTAGGTGCGCGAGGGTGACGAAGCGGCCGTGCCGCGAACGTCAGTGCGCGCGGTGACGAAGCAGCCATTCTGCCAACGTCAGTGCGCGCAAAGGTGACGAAGCAGCCGTGCCTTCGGAGGGTCTTGGAATAGCTTCGCCCCTCCGGTCGTAGAGGAGGAGCCGAGCACGGTGCGCGGACCTCATAGTCATGGCCGTCGTCGTTTCCGAAACTCCGGCATTTCGAAACCGCGTTCGAAACTGCGCCGGAAGCCGTGCGGGAGAAGCCGGCGTCACCAGCCTAGGTGGCTTCCCTGGCTAGGGCGTGCTCGCCGTGTCCGTTCGCAGCCCCCGCATCCGTGCGGGGGCAGTCGGGGTTGCGTGTTCAAATTCGGGGTCACCAGTGAAGGGCCGGAGCTCTTGCTTGATACGGACAAAATGACGGGCAGGACACAAACTCGTCCGAGAAGATATTCATTCTCAAAACCAACTCGGGAACACTGTAACACTAAAAAGCCCGTTTATCGGGCTGCCTTATAAAGCAAAAACCGAAACCGAAAGCCACGCCTCTCAAGCGAGGCGTGCTTCGGTGGTCACGTGATCCACAGGTGTAGCTCATTATACCCGCACGCGAGGCACGCTTTGGCGGTCACGTGACCAGCCACTCTGGCACCGGGGATCCCCGCCGGTGACGTCACCGGCTGGAGCAAGGAGATTCTGATACCGGTCTTGCTTGGGGGACCCATGGGTCGCTACAAGGTATAATATAGATTACAGTAGATCTTCCGTCAGTTCTGTAAGTAAAATTTACCTCATGGATGTCTGGATTACTCCAAATTTCTTTGTTTAATGTTCTAAACAGCATTGGCGACTGTCTAAAAAAGGAATCATGTGTGTTTGTGGTTTATAATATTTTACAAGCCCGGCTATGCCGCTGTTAGACTTCCGGTCTTATTTTCTATTGCTTATGCACATTTTTTCAAACCTTTGTCACAGTTTTCAAAACTGTTAAAGCAAAATTCAAAACCACGAAGTCTATTTACAAAAGCTAGTTACACATGCGAAACTCCAAATTTATGTCCAGTTTTATTGAGACATCTTTCAAAATAAGCCAAACTTACATCAAAGCAAAAACTTTTAATGAAATGGCGAGATCTCATTCATTTAACTAGAACGGCACGCAGTAGAGAGCATACCTCCGCCTGGTTGACCATATCACTCAATGGTGAAGAATCACTTAAAAAATTAAATAATTCTGATATCCGAATCCATATTCAGATCTTCACCAAAATTGAATCGATTCTTCCTTCTCACACACACAACCTGTCCAACAAGTTTCGTCCAAATCCGTCCACAACTTTTTAGATATCCTGCTATGTATCGTTTTTAGCCCTATCTCCCAATGCTGAAGAATCACTTTAAAAATTCTAGTAGCCGGATCCGGATCTTCAAAATCTCATCCTTTCGTCCTTGTGACATACGCTACATCTCTGCAAAATTTCGTCCGAATCCGTCCGCAACTTTTTGAGATATTTTGTTCACAAACAAACAAACAGACAGACGGGGGTAAAAACATAAACTCAATCCACCTTTGGTGGTGGAATTAATAAACAAAACAAGATGAAATAATATCAACACTATTAAATAACTAAAACAAAAAGTATATCCTTCTGTAAAAAACCTTATCGTAAAATAGTAAAATATATTTTACGTTGCTGTACTTAGAACATAAATAGTCTGTGGTTACGGTTCTCTGTGCAGAATATTCAGATGATGTTTGCCACATGGGCATTTTTAGATTTGGTTGAACCATAAACTCCACTTCAGTGAAATCTCTGTTGATGACGTAGTCAACTATTGCACACCGCTCCAATCCTGTGCCATCTCTAGGCGCTGCATGACGTCATCGCCAGGTGCCGAAGGGGGCCAGCGATGACGCGCGCTTAAAGGGAGTACTCAGTTTTCACTCCGGTTTCTTTCGTGTTTTCTTGTTTTCTTTCCTTCTTTCTTATTTGTCCGAGAAATATCTCAGCCATTCTTTGAGCTAGGAAGCTGATATTTGAGCACGACAGTGACCAAGTGATTTGGCTATAAAGGGTATTTTTGATTTATTGATTAATCAATAAATTGATGAATTTTTTAATTAATTTTTAAACGTTGCAGATTCGGAGGAAACGGTGGTGGTTTTTATTTATTGATTTATTTCTGTTGAAGGATCCAGTCACGGACGATATAGCCCTCATGGAGGCCAGGCCTTAAATAAAAGAGAAGAAAAGTGTATGGTGTTTGTTTGCAAGTAAGAGAGGTTGAAGCTAGCCCGGTAGCTGTAGTTTGAGTGGGACAGAAAGTAAGACACGGAGAAAACGGTACGTAGTCAGGATGTACCGAGACACGGAGAAAACAGCCAGAAATCCTGACACGGAGAGTGTAAGAGGGTTCTGGGCACCACTTTAATGCTCCAAGTCAGGACGGTAGTACTACCCTGGGCAGTTGCTGTCTACAACCTACTACCTAAAATGTAGGTATGCTCTTAACCAATTGATGAAGAAATTAATTATTTTATGATTATTTAATTATTTTCATTATTGATAACTGTTACGTATTACCTCCCCAAACCCCGGTTACAGTGCACCTCAGAGTCTGGAGCGGGAACACGGCAGAAAGATTTGTTATTTTGAGTGTTCTAATAAACCATGGTAAAACCACACCAATGCAATTGTAGAACAAAAAAAGTAATTGTATTAAGAACTTTCACATACACAATAATGACACTATTAAAGAATGTGCAATGAAAATGTCACTTGCATCAAATGAACAATACATATGATGGTAACATCAATCCCCAATGCTCTCAAAGCAAGGAACTCACGATATGCCAAACGTGAGTGGGATGTAACATTCCCCAAAGTCCATGCACGGATCTCCACGCTGGTTGAGGCTGTGCAGAACGACGAGAACAATAGGCAGGTATCGGTACGACGGCGAACAAGGAGTTATGAGGTGAGAGGTTGTTATGGGAATTGAGCCGATATGTAAACCAACGGCGCTCCACACGTTGAGGTTGATATGGAAGTCCCCAACGACACGACAAGATGCACCAAGCGGACAGCCTCTTCTTCTTCGAGGACAAAATGGCGTTTCGGCCTGTAATGGGGGTGCTTGATTTCTCCAACGACGACTCACACTTGGTGATAAACCCTGAAACGTAGGTTTAATTGCACTCGCAATAGCAATATAGGATGATGTCACAGACAATCCCTTTCATGGGAAACCTCAACTCATTCGCGACCAATATCAAAAAAGTCCGCTCGCAGCCTTGACACGATTCACGGCTGTACCTCTATCATGGCCGTTCTCCTCATCCCCCCCCCCCTCCCCCCACTGCTTCCGGTTCTTTGCTGCATTTTTCTTTTACCTCCACAAACATTTATTTTTTACCTTTTACTAAAGTAATCTCCATTTCACACAAAAATCTTAACAATAATATTACCTGAAACTAAAAATTCTACAAGTATATAATAACAACAAAGGCGGAAGTGACGAATCCGTAACAACACTTATTTATTTTCTTTCTCATCTGGGCAATATCTCAGGCACGTTTTGAGCTTGGAAGATGATATTTGGACACGACAGTGACCAAGTGATTTGGCTATGAAAGGTATTTTTGATTGATTGAATTTATTGATTAATCAATTAATCGATTATTTATTAATTTAATTATGCAATTAATTACTTAATTAATTTTCAAAAAGTTCAGATTGGGATGAAGCGCCGAAGGTGCCCCGGCGATGTCGTGCGCTGGATGATGTGTTATTTTTGTGTATTTGGCATGGGGCGGTGTGCTTTGAATGTATCTGTACTTGTTGTTACCCTTATTTCATTGATCATGCCGATCGATTGTTACCATCAGTGGTGTTGTCATATGTTATCATAAAACGGCAACCACCACCCCAAACACGCACACGACCATGACTGTCCCCACTGTTGAATTCCATGTTTTCACACACTGATGTTGTTTTACACAATCAGCCTTCAAAAGATCGCTGAAATGATTATTATCAATTTACTATCACCTGGTTTACACATCGATAAAGCAATTATCAATAATGAGCAGTGTGCGTTTCGAAATAAATATTGTTACGGTTTGTGACCTTTTTCTTCTTCCTTCCCCCACACCCCCCTTACCTGTGAGTTAGACCAAGTGGTTTGGTCCATGTGTATAAAGCCTATGATTGGCGGTGGGGCAGGGGAGTGGCCAGGAAGGTGATAGGTGATTCAGAGGAGTGAGTGGCCATTTTGGAGGAGGGCTTATGGCAGAGTGCTTTTTCGGGGGTTGTAGAGTGTCCAGCTGCAGTATCTCCACCTGAAGGGTGACGTTGATCGAACTCTTGATGCCTACCACTCGGGCCTGCCTTGGGGCCTACTCGTGGACTTGCCTACTCCGACCCTCTCGTGCTGGGCCTGCACTGGGGTCTACTGTTGGGCCTGCCATGGGGCCTACTACTGGGCCTTCCCTGGGGCCTACTCTTGGACCGGCCTACTCTTGGACCGGCCTACTCTTGGACCGGCCTACTCTTGGACCGGCCTACTCTTGGACCGGCCTACTCATGGACCGGCCAACTCTTGGACCGGCCTACTCTTGGACCGGCCTACTCATGGACCGGCCTACTCTTGGACCGGCCTACTCTTGGACCGGCCTACTCTTGGACCGGCCTACTCTTGGACCGGCCTACTCTTGGACCGGCCTACTCTTGGACCGGCCTACTCTTGGACCGGCCTACTCTTGGACCGGCCTACTCTTGGACCGGCCTACTCTTGGACCGGCCTACTCTTGGACCGGCCTACTCTTAGACCGGCCTACTCTTGGACCGGCCTCTTTGGGTTTTTCCCTCTTTTCTCCCTTCTTGGTTTTTTTTTTTTTTTTGGATACTGAATCGAGGCTCGTGAAAGAGCTAACATTTACTTCACAAACAAATCGACCAGACAAACAAAATACCCAAAAAGAGGGAGCGGAAGACAAGATGGGGAGAGAAGGGGAAGCACACAAACACAACATCCGAGAGCAGGGAGATGTGTGGAAGGGAGAGGGACTGGGGGGAGGAGGCATGGGAAGGGGGGGGGGGGAGGGAGAAGTATAAAACACAAGGACACCAAGGACTTCCTGGACAGAAGTTGGTATTTCAAAAAAGTGGAATTGGGGTCAAATTAGCGGGGGTAGAAAAGATCAAGGTTTTGGATGGGGGAAGATAAGAGATGGTGGTGAACAGCTGTTTTAAAGACTTGGAGGGTGGAGTGGGATTGAAGAGAGTGAGGGAGTTTGTTCCAGAGGCGGGAGAAAAGAGGAATGAAGGAGTGAAGGTGAGCAGAGAGTCTTGATTTTGGCAGTTAACCATAAGAGGGTTGCAGGCAGATGTTGTGCGACCTGTAGGAATATTTGCGGGACAGAGCCCAGAGAGAGCTGGGGGGGCAAGGCCAGAGAGGAGTCGGTAGAAGATGGAAAGACCACCAACCTGCCTGCGGTGAGTGAGTGAGAGGCCCTTGGAGTTAGCTTCATCGCGGGAGATTCCAATGATTCTGAATGCTTTGGTTTAACAGTGTGAAGGCGAGCTAGGTGTGAGGCAGGAGCACCAGCCCAAAGGGGAGAGCAGTATTCCATTGAGCTGCGGATGAAAGCCTTGTATGTGGTGAGGAGCTCAGGTGTGCCAAGGAAGGACTTCGCATGATGGAGGATGCCCAGTCGGTGACTGACTTTGGAGGCCAGATTTGAAATGTGGTTTTCCCAGGAAAGATCATGGCAGATAGTGAGACCCAAAAGCTTGAGTGACAGAACTTCTTGGAGAGGATTTTTCAGAAAGTGGATGGGAGGGTTGTCCAGTCAGTCTTTTCGGAGAGACATCGTAAGAGTGTGAGATTTGTCAGGATTGAAAGACATGTTCCACTTGTTTGCCCAGTCTGTGATTTTGTCAAGGTCTGCAGAGAGTGAGGAGGCTGCAGACTGCCGATCTGAGGGATGAAGAATGGAGCAACAGAGAGTAGAGTCGTCAGCAAAGAGATAGAGAGGATTTTCAAGAGAGTCAGAGAGATCATTGATGAAGACCAGAAAAAGCACAGGGCCCAGAACACTGCCTTGGGGAACTCCAGCCTGAACAGGAAGAGGAGATGAGAGAAACCCATTCAGGGCCACACGTTGACTACGACTGGAGAGGAAGTCCGCCAGCCATGCGTGGAGATTTCCATGGATACCAAAAGAGGAGAGTTTGGTGAGCAGAGCGGGGTGCCAGACCGTATCGAAGGCACGTGATATGTCAAGAGAGACTGCTCTAATTTCCTGTTTGGCATTGAGGACCTCCATCCATTGTTGAGAAAGCAGAAGCAGTATGTCCAGAGTGGAGTGTCCAGGTCTGAAACCAAATTGATGATCAGAGATCAAGCCATTTAGACTGCTGGAAAAATGTTCAAATTCCACTTCAGGGGGTACGGAATGTTAGGAGCAGGCATCCATGTCAGCTAGTTAATATGACCCATACTGAACATATTTCAGGTGGATGCCCATTGATTTGGGCCTTTTTAATTTTTTTATACCAAAAACAAAATGGCCGGACAAATAGAAAATGTATAACTTAGAAAATGTCTGATAACTTCAGTTGTACTGAAGCTGTGGTTCTGAAATTTGACATATATCATCGCAGCAATACCAGTAAAGTGTCCAAGAAGTATTAGGCCATTCCATAACGAATTGATAAAGTTATATACAGATCAGTCACAAAAATGTACAAAAAATCTCAAAGCTGAACTCTGTTAATTTTCAAATCACGCGACTTATCTTGACTTTTACTGTGGGTATGTTTGTGTAGTTTGGTATATTTTACTCCAGTGATACCAGTAAGATGTCCTGCAAATATCATGCCAAACTATACATATTTGATAAAGTTATGTGCATATTTATATACAATAGTCAGATTTGACTATTAAGAAAAATATGTTAACCTTTACCAAAAATATGGTTCTGAAATGTTGCATTTGTATCTCATTGATACCTATGAATTGTTCTAAATATATGAATTGTCCTAAATATATTGATGCAAAGATATTATGTTTTAATCACATGTTAAAATCATTTATTATATAATAAATTATTTTAGCATAATGTGATTTTAGCATATGTGTTTAAAACATAATTTCACCAAATCATTAGGCGTTAAACCTCTCACAAACTTGAAACTCATTATGGAAAGATTCACGTATTTTCTGTTCGTATCCACCATGTTGGGCGCGGCCGGAAGTGCCTCGTTATCAGGTCAGCTTCACTTCCGGTGTTTCCGCTTCCGTTCAGCGTCAGTGTTGCCTGATGTTCAGACCGATGACCGATGTTTGAGATGAACTTCAGCTTTTCACCAGCTATACAGGTGCAGCATTGATCTTTTTTGGCTTGAACACGGACATCTTTGCGACGGGAAAACGCTGATTGAAAAGTTTGATACCTACAGCCCGCAGTCCGGCTATCGTGAAGTCGGGCTGCACAAATTTCAATTTTTTATAGGATTCGACATTACGGCAGTAATGGGACGGCACGGTCGGGACGCCACGTAAAAATGCCGGCAGAAACTGGCTATCATATTATGCAATTTCTGATGTTTGCAGGATGTGGTGAACTGAGTTGAGCTTCAACATGGAATCCAAGGTAAAATGCCAGAGCCAAAAGCGGAGTTCTGACACAAGTACTGACTGGACCCTCTGCATCTTCTGTCAAAACAGAGACCCAAAGAAACCAACGAGAAACCTCGGAGACGCCGGAATTCAAAGAGTCTGTGAAGCCGCTGCAGAGCGCAAGAAGTACAATGACTCTGAGAACTGGCACACTGTTGAAAGAATTCAAAACATTGACTTTAAGGAAATCACAAAACAGACTGAAGTCCTGAATCACAAAGACTGCTATTCGACGTTTACAAGTTCGTTCAAAATAACTCGACTCAGGAAAAAATATGAAAGCACTCTTGCCACCTCAAGCAGTGCACCTGAGACAAGTTCACCACCGAGACCATCTCTACGCAGTAAACTGTCCATTATGGACACTGATTTGTGCTTTTTCTGCCAAGAGAAAAGTTGCAAACAAACGTATTTGGTCGCTACCTTTGATGTTTCTGACAAAATTCTCCAAGGAGCTCAAACAGACCCTGTGTTGCGGTGTCGCCTGGCAGGAGTAAGTGATCTCGTGGCTGCTGATGCCAGGTATCATCTTAAGTGTTATGTACAGTTCAATAGAAAAGCATCGAAATCTAGTACAAGCACAACTCAAACGTCCAGAGATATCTGCTTTGAGAAAGTCGCATCTGAAGTATCGACTGGACTGGCCCGAGGTGAAATCTATACGCTTCTAGACGTTTGGGAAAGGTACAGGTCTTTGCTCAGCGAATTCGGCATTGACGCTGGACCATACCGGGACAATAAATCCCGCCTCAAAGAGAAACTACACCGACTTCTTCCAGGACAGATCAACTTTGTACCTCAACTCGATCCACATCAACCACAATTGTTGTTTTCCACACTGTCATCTAAGATCGCTGTTCAGACACAGAAAAGGCGTTCGGATGAAATGGAGACAAAGAGAAATATGGATGATCTTAGGCCAACCCAGTTCTCGCGCTCAGAGACAGAAGAGTTGTTGACCTTGCATCACTGCGCGTTACGCATTAGAGGTGACATCAGTTCTCGTCCAGGCCTAAATAATTGCACGTCAGTTAGTAAGGAGAGTGCCGAAAAGATTGTACCAGAGAGCTTGTTTCTATTCCTCAGTATTTTGCTGTCTGGGGAAGTGGACGGACAGGCTGACGATAAATTTGTGAAGCGAACTGCTTTGAGCATAAGTCAAGACCTAGTCTACGCAGTGTCGAAGCACAAAACGCTCACACCAAAACACGTTGGACTTGGCCTAGCAATTCATCAGGCAACACGTTCAAAATCGTTGATTGAACTCATCCATCACGCAGGACACTGTCCCAGCTATGACCAGATACGTAGACTGGACACAACTCTTGGAGTTCAAAATCTGCAACACTTCGCAGATTGCAACAATACTCCTGTCCCTTCAAATATATCATCCAACAAGTTTTGCCAATACGCTGCTGATAACATCGACATTATCGAGGAAACGTTAGATGGTATGGGGACGTTTCATGCGACGCAGATGGTAGTTTACCAGAGAGGGACCCCTCAACATCAGCAACAGGAAGTACTTCCTCTTGGAAAGTCAAGGTCCTTGAAGGTCCCTCCCGAACTTCATCGTTTGGAGAAAGTCACTCGCCAATCTTCTCGAGAAGATCCTAAATTCACAGCCACCTTGAATGAGACGATGTTTACCCCAGATGATCAGGTGTCTGACGAAGCTTCTGCCCGAGATATGGCCTGGATTCTCTCTCGCATCTATGGCTCTAACAGTGACGATGTGCCAGCGTGGACCGGGTTCAACCAAGTTACAACACAAGACAAACACGAGCTCTGCACAATCGGGTATTTGCCGCTCCTCAACGCCCCGGCCCACGAGAACGACACGCTGTGGACAGTTATGATGCGATGCCTGAGGATTTCCAACATTATAAATCCTGGCCAGTCCACAGTCATTACTCTGGACCAGCAGCTGTACTGCAAGGCCAAGGAAATACAGTGGGCAAACAGTAATGAATGCAAAACGATATTCTTGCGACTTGGGGGGTTCCACATTGTCAAGAATTTCATGTGTGTGATTGGAAATCATTTTGCAGACTCTGGTCTTACGGAGGTGTGGGCGGAGAGTTCCGTTTTTGGAGAGAATACAGCTCAAAATAACATGCAGGCCAAATCGTACAACCGGGCTATTCGTGCACACAAGCTAACATTTGAAGCTGTTTGGAAAACACTCTGGCCGACATTCATCGTATGGGCTAAAGATCACCAAGTAGAAGAAGTTGAGCTCCAAACATTATCAGTCCACGTCGTAGAAGCTTTGGAAGCACACAATGAGCGAGATGTGACCAGCAACAAAGTCAAAGCACTGAAAGACGCAGTTCAGCACTCCAGAATAACAAGACTGTTGGACGACTTCCAAGAGACACAACCACCCACTACCAGATTTTGGGTGACGTACATCAAAATGATCTCCATCTTGTTGCTGTTCCTGCGTGCAGAGAGAACTGGAAATTGGAACCTACATAAATCGTCCTTTGCTGCAATGTTACCCTGGTTTGCTCAGTATGACCACGCAAACTACACTCGCTGGGGGGCAGTTTATCTTGCTGACATTATGATCCTTGAAACAAGCCACCCCGATGTTCACCAGGAGTTCATGAATGGAAATTTTGTGGTCAAGACAACCAATAACACATTCAATCAGCTATCGACGGATCAAGCCTTAGAGCACGTCAACAAAGTCGGCAAAGTTGCCGGTGGTCTTGTAGGAATAACGAGATCAGAAGGAGCAAGAGATCAATGGTGCCTCACATTCAACGAACGGAGCAGAATAGTAGACGACACAAGCGCCATGTTGGACATGCATGCTACAGATGAAGACTACAACCCTTCTTATGTAAAAGAAGCCGGACCCTCAAGACTAAAGTGGGACAAGGAAGATGTTCAGAAGATTGTCGACCAACTGAAGAAATTCGGCATTTTTCAACACCAAAATCTAGCTGTCGTTAGCCTGGCCACTCGAGATGTAGCTTCTCCTCAAATAACGGAATGTCTTCTGACAGCACATGCACAAGAGCAAGACAAATTGAAAGAATTTGTGGGCTTACGTCTCATCACGAAAAAAGTGGGATTCCATGACAAGCTCAGACAGTCGAAAAGCCTGACGCTGAAAAGCATGTATCAGGTCCAGAACAAAAATTCGACTCTGAAACAAAAACTCGTCAAAGCAGACCGTAACCTCTTTCAACGCTTGCTTGTTTCAAAAGAAGCTGGACGCGAGGTGGACCTGAAGGAAATCCTCAGCCATGAACTTTCGCCGGTTCCTCTATCACTTGCAGACACATCCGGAGCAATGCGATCCACAAACAAAGCAGCTCTCGGAAATATCCTTCAGACAAGAACAACTGTAGAGAAAGAGCCGCCGACAGCAAATCTGAAAACGTGTGTAATCATCGATGGCCAGGCACTTGTTCAAGCAATCGGCAAACCTGCAAATGCCCACAATTTTGGACAACTCGCAGACCGGTTCGTAGCCTCTGTCTTCAGTCACTTCAGTGACACTTGCTCCAGAGTTGACGTTGTGTTTGATAGGTATGAAGCACATACCATCAAGGACACCACTCGGATTTTACGGACCGGGAAAACCCGGCCAATACGTCGCAAAGTGGACAACAGGGATGTGCCATTACCCGTCAACTGGAGGCACTTTATTGACCTCCCAGAAAACAAGCAAGACCTGGAACACTTTTTGAGCATGGAGCTCATTCGTCAAGCAAGGTCGACTAAACCGAATCGTGAAGTCGTGACATCTGGCGGATTCCATGACCGAACGGCGGTTGAGTCATCCCGTGGAACGGACGTCAACTCCCTCAAATCAAACCACGATGAAGCTGATACCAGAATATTGTTACACGCCAAGTCTGTGACAGATCTTGGGTTTGAGCGTCTGATCATTTGTTCCAGGGACACAGACGTCCTTGTTCTCCTCGTTCACTTTGCCAGTGACTTATCTGGAGAGCTTTGGTTGCAAACGGGAACAGCGAAGCAACGGAGCTTTGTTGCTGTGCATGCTGTAGACCTTGATCCAGCTCCCCGCCACAATCTTCCAGCATTCCATGCCCCCTCGGGCTGCGACACAGTCAGTCAATTTTGTGGCATTGGCAAAACAATAGCATGGAAAACGTTCATCAAGAACTGTCCCTTATTGGACGGGCTCGGACGCGGCACACTTACTGAAAGAACACTGACAGATGTAGAGAGCTTCATCTGCAGACTGTATTCAAACAATGATAACAACACAAACATCAATGACGTGCGTTTCAAAATGTTCCTCAAAGGTCACAAAGAACCAGAGAAGTTGCCACCAACCCGATCTTCTCTGAAGTTGCATATCAAGCGAGCACACCATCAGTGTACAATTTGGCTCTCTTCACTGATCGCACAACCAGATATATCTTCCCCGGTGGGAAATGGATGGAACAAGGACGGTACAACTGGAAATATACTTCCTCATTTGATGAGTGATAAACCATTTCCAGAGGTTTACCTCAAGCTTACACAATGCCAGTGTAAGAATTGCGAATCTCACAGATGCAGTTGTCGTCTTAAGGAGCTAAGATGTACCGCTGGTTGTGGTTGCGCTGACAGAACGTGTCGGAATCCTTTGAACAGTGCCCAAGATGACTCGGACTACACCACCGAAGACTGATGTTAATATTATCCCAACACAGTTTTTTTTTGAAATCAAACGAACTTCATCAAAGTATGTCCGTACATTTGTACAAGCTCAATATAATGCATCAAGATGTAATTTTCTTAGATTTTCAGAGCATTTTTTCATGTTTGTCTCTCCATAGGGAAAGAAATAGATAAAATATCACTTAGATCGTTTGAGGAAGATGTGTGTATTATTATAATATGTCCAAATACAGCAAATTTCATTGTTATCCTGTATAAATACAAAGTTGTGTAATTTTATTACAATCCGGAGTTTTCGGAGTTTTCGATAATGGCGGCCACTTTGTTTTGGCTGTATAATATTTAAAAAGGCCAAATTTGATGGGCATCCACTTGAAATATGTTCACTATGAACCACTTTAACAGTCTGACATGGATGCCAGCTCCTAACATTCCGTACTCCCTAAAGTGATTTCTAGGCCCCTTTTCAGATTTTGCCTCTAGTCTAATTGGAGAAGAGGAAAGATTTCATATGTGAAACAATGATGGATTCCATGACTTTGCTGATAATTGGGAGAAGGCTGATTGGTCTGTAGTTGCTGGGATCTGTTTTTGTGCAAAGCGGTGATGTTGGCAGATTTCCAAGCAGATGGAAGATGACCTTGAGCAAAAGAGAGAGTGAAGAGAACAGAGAGAGGGAGTGAAAGAGCGGAAGAACATGATTTTAGGACCCGTGGGCTGATGCCATCAGGTCCAGTTGCAGAATCAGAGTCGAGGGTTGACAGAAAATTTTCCACCTTGTCAGGAGGAAAGGACACAGAGTCCAGGAGCAGCTGGGTACAACTGGGTACGGTGGGTACAGAGAGGGATGGGTTTGGGACACAAGATTTAGAGGCAAACACAGAGTTGAGGCATTCAGCTTTTTCACGTGTGGAGTCAGCCGTGTGGCCATTTGAGGTGAGGGAGGGGATGGAGGGGGAACAAACACCAGAAACAGATTTGACCAGATGCCACCAGGATTTGGAAGAGGGGGACAGATAAGAGAGTTCGGTCCTGAGAACGGAGAGATATTGTTTCCTGGCTCTCCTGAGGGTGGACACACACTTGTTTCGGGCTTTGTGAAAGGAAATGAGATTTCCTTCCGTTAGATTTGCTTTCCAGGAGACGAAAGCAAGTTGTTTCTGGGCAATAGCCTCACCACAAGATTCCGTGTACCATGGACGGGAGGAAGGGTATGACAACTGAAGACGAGATGGGATAAATCTGTGCATGAGAGAGAGAGCAATTTGCTTTGGAAGAATTCCCAGGATGAGTTGATGTCAGAGGCAGTAGAGATGGGAGACCAGTCCAGATGATTGATGGCTGCTTGAAGACCGTGCCAGTTGGCCTGAGTGAAATGCCAGACTCGTCGATGCTGAGGAGGCTCTCTGAGAATGGTCAGAGAGATGTCCACTTTAAAAAGCACATGATCAGAAGAGCCGATTGGAGCAGAAGAAGAGCAGCAGACATTTTCAGGGAAGTTAGTCATAACCAAGTCCAGAAGAGAAGATGCTCCGTTGACTGAGATCCGGGTTGGGAAATTGACAGATTGTGTCAGTCCCAGTGAGTCACAGAAGTCCTTTGCTGAGGAGCCATGGCTGGTGAGAGAGGTACCCACCCCCAGCCAACTGGCATGGTGACAGTTGAAATCACCACATATGAGGAAGAGAGAGTTGGGATGGGTAGATAGAAGTTGGTCCATATTATCAGACAGCGAGATGTAGATGGAGTCATCACTGTTTGGTGGACGGTACAACACACATATGAACAAAAGGTGGGAGCGAAGGGGAAGCCGTAGCCAAAGGTATTCCTGGGGGTGAGGTGGAGAGAGGGCAGTGCAGGGCGAGTGAGGAAGAGAGTTTTTATGTGTAGGAAGAGATTTTCGTGTGATAATCCATAAATAAAGACAGTGAAGGAGCTGCGCTCCAACGCGAGTCGAAAGAATTGACGTGACCAAAGACGGAATTCGTCCGAGTTGCTTTATTGAAACAAAACAGCTCAGGTATTCTGACAAAAGCCCGTTTATCGGGCAGCAATATATATACACATTTATGTCGGGAAGTTTGCCCGGAAAAAGCTATACCGGGCATGCCCGGGTGTCAAGGGCGAGCCTTGGAAAGGCGAGTCTGGACCTGCCCGGGCGTGTTTGGCTGCAGCCTGGCAAGTCGAGGCTGGGCGTGCCCAGGCGCTCTGGACGAGCACTGGAAAGGCGAGAGCGGGCATGCCCGGACGCTCTGGGCGAGCCCTGGAAAGGCGATAGCGGGCATGCCCGGACGCTCTGGGCGAGCCCTGGAAAGGCGATAGCGGGCATGCCCGGACGCTCTGGGCGAGCCCGGGAAAGACGAGACCGGGCGTGCCCAGGAGGTTCGGGCGTGCCCGGGAACAGTGAGTCCGGGCATGCCCGGGAGAGGCGCGTCTGGCCGTGTTCTGGCCGGTGCAAGGCGATTGTGTGCATCCAGCGGTAACCGCTACAACAGTGTGATTGAAGGCTTGGCTTGGTGTGCTTCAGGCCATAACAATATGAATTTGGAGTTTTGATTAAAGGACAATAAGGTGTGAAATTTGCTTTTAATGTAAGGATTGTAATTTTATAAATTGAAAAGGAGACTTAAAATTTCATTTTTTGATGTAAAATAATGAAATTGTAATAAGAGTTTTGCAAAAACTTGGATGTTTGATTCATGGTATTAAATGATGTTTTAAGAGTTTTGAAAACCTTGCTAAAGGTTTCATAAAATGTGCATAAGCAATAGAAAAACAACTGTAAGGTATTTCACCACAAGCTTCAGCCTTTTGGAAATGCCCTCTACTCTGTGTCACATACCTGAATTATTATTTATTTCTTCTCTACTCTGTCACATACCTGAATTATTATTTATTTCCTCTTTACTCTGTGTCAGATACCTGAATTATTATTTAGTTCCCCTCTACTCTGTCACATACCTGAATTATTATTTATTTTCCCCCCTACCCCGTGTCACATACCTGAATTATTATTTATTTCCTCTACTCTGTCACATACCTGAATTATTATTTATTTTCCCTCTTCTCTGTCAGATACCTGAATTATTATTTATTTTCCCTCTACTCTGTCACATACCTGAATTATTATTTATTTTCCTCTCTACTCTGTCAGATACCTGAATTATTATTTATTTTTTCCCGCTACTCCATGTCAACACCCTGAATTATTATTTAGTTCCCCTCTACTCTGTGTCACATACCTGAATTCTTATTTATTTTCCCCCGTACCCCGTGTCACATACCTGAATTATTATTTATTTCCTCTACTCTGTCACATACCTGAATTATTATTTATTTTCCCTCTACTCTGTCACACACCTGAATTATTATTTATTTCCTCTTTACTCTGTCAGATACCTGAATTATTATTTAGTTCCCCTCTACTCTGTCACATACCTGAATTATTATTTATTTTCCCCCCTACCCCGTGTCACATACCTGAATTATTATTTATTTCCTCTACTCTGTCACATACCTGAATTATTATTTATTTTCCCTCTTCTCTGTCAGATACCTGAATTATTATTTATTTTCCCTCTACTCTGTGTCACATACCTGAATTATTATTTATTTTTTCTCTACTCTCACATACCTGAATTATTATTTATTTTCCCTCTACTCTGTCACATACCTGAATTATTATTTATTTTCCTCTCTACTCTGTCAGATACCTGAATTATTATTTATTTTTTCCCGCTACTCCATGTCAACACCCTGAATTATTATTTAGTTCCCCTCTACTCCGTGCCACATACCTGAATTATTATTTATTTTCCCCCCTACCCCGTGTCACATACCTGAATTATTATTTATTTCCTCTACTCTGTCACATACCTGAATTATTATTTATTTTCCCTCTTCTGTCAGATACCTGAATTATTATTTATTTTCCCCCCTACCCCGTGTCACATACCTGAATTATTATTTATTTTCCCTCTTCTCTGTCACATACCTGAATTATTATTTATTTCCTCTCTACTCTCACATACCTGAATTATTATTTATTTTCCCTCTACTCTGTGTCACATACCTGAATTATTATTTATTTTCCTCTCTACTCTGTCAGATACCTGAATTATTATTTATTTTCCCCTCCACTCTGTCAGATACCTGAATTATTATTTATTTTCCTCTACTCTGTGTCAGATACCTGAATTATTATTTATTTTCCCCTCTACTCCATGTCAACATCCTGAATTATTATTTATTTCCTCGCTACTCTGTCACATACCTGAATTATTATTTACTAGCAGAAGTACCCGGCATTGCCGGGCGGGGGAGGGGAGGGGAGGTGAACGGGGGGGGGAGGGGAGGGGAACGGGGGGGAGGGGAGAAGAGTGGGAGGGGGAGGGTGAGGGATGGGAGGGAGGGGGGGAGGGGGTGGGAGGAGGGGGGAGGGGGGAGGGGGAGGGGGAGGGAGAGGGGGAGGGGGGGGACCCGGCAGAAGTACCCGGCATTGGTGGGAGGGGAGGGGAGGGGAACGGGGGGGAGGGGAGGAGGGGAAGTGCAGGGGAGAAGGGTGGGGGAGGGGGAGGGGAGAAGGGGAGGGGTAGGGTGGAGGGGGAGGGGGGAGGGGGAAAAGGGAGGGGGAGGGGGAAAGGGGAGGGGGAAAAGGGAGGGGGAGGGGGAAAATGGAGGGAGAGGGGGAGGGGAGAAGGGGAGGGGTAGGGTGGAGGGGGGAAGGGAAGGGGGGACGGAAGGGGGAGGGAAGGGGATGGCCAGTCAACAATGACGTTGCAGTTCTCATGGTCGGAGAGCAGCACAACAATCGGACATAGTCCTGCATATTCGCAACAGCACGAAGCGGATTTTGGAGACTCACCGATCCTGTGACGTCCTCCAGTACCGGCGTTGCCGGGCAGGGGAAGGGAGACCCGTACATTCCCAACCCGTACATTCGCCCTCTCGACTCAAGCTCAGTCGGACAAAAGCCTCGCACAAATTACACCGTGAAGGCCTAATGGTCATGTCTATGCCACAAATCACGGGCGCACTGAATTGAAAATATATAGAACGCTCATACTCAGTGAAAAGTGAAGCCGCCGTGTCGCCATCTTGGTCAGCACGACTCGACCAACTCGCCTCGCGGATCTCGTTTTGTGCGGCAATAAAATGCTCCAATCGGTTACGGAAGGGTTGTGGAAAGACGTTTCACAGCTGTTTCAAAGACATTTAATTCATATCGCACAAAATCGATATAAAACACGATCGCATAAAAGGTGAAAAAACGTGTGACGTGTGACGGGATGGAACATCACGTGATCGCTCTGAGCGAATCAGTCTGGCGGCGGGAATGGAACATCACGTGATCGCTCTGAGCGAATCAGCAAGCTGCTCTGGAACCGGCTAAGATTAGCGGGTACTTCGCTGAAATGCGCTGAGGTAAATATGAATAAAAAATATGGATCGTCAAATATTTTGTTCGGCCATGTTCGTCCCAGGCTCAATGGCCATGTCTATGCCAAAGCCAAATATCAAGCACGTAAGCCTCTCCGTTTAGGAGTCTTTCGGTAACATTACACACACACACACACACACACACACACACACACACACACACACACACACACACACACACACACACACAAACTGTGTTTTATATATATAGATTTTCCCCTCTACTCCGTGTCACATACCTGAATTATTATTTATTTTCCCCTCTACTCCGTGTCACATACCTGAATTATTATTTATTTCCTCTCTACTCTGTCACATACCTGAATTATTATTTATTTTCCCTCTACTCTCACATACCTGAATTATTATTTATTTCCTCTCTACTCTGTCACATACCTGAATTATTTTTTATTTCCTCTCTACTCTGTGTCACATACCTGAATTATTATTTATTTTCCTCTCTACTCCATGCCACATACCTGAATTATTATTTATTTTCCCTCTACTCTGTCAGATATCTGAATTATTATTTATTTCCTCTCTACTCTGTGTCACATACCTGAATTATTATTTATTTTCCCTCTACTCTGCCACATACCTGAATTATTATTTATTTTTCCTCTACTCTGTCAGATATCTGAATTATTATTTATTTTCCTCTCTACTCAGTGCCACATACCTGAATTATTATTTATTTTCCCTCTACTCTGTCAGATACCTGAATTATTATTTATTTTCCTCTCTACTCCGTGCCACATACCTGAATTACTATTTATTTTCCCTCTACTCTGCCACATACCTGAATTATTCTTTATTTTCCCTCTACTCTGTCAGATACCTGAATTATTATTTATTTTCCCTCTACTCTGTCACATACCTGAATTATTATTTATTTCTTCTCTACTCTGTCACATACCTGAATTATTATTTATTTCCCCTCTACTCCGTGTCACATACCTGAATTATTATTTATTTCCCCTCTACTCCGTGTCACATACCTGAATTATTATTTATTTTCCTCTCTACTCCATGCCACATACCTGAATTATTATTTATTTTCCCTCTACTCTGTCAGATATCTGAATTATTATTTATTTTCCTCTCTACTCAGTGCCACATACCTGAATTATTATTTATTTTCCCTCTACTCTGTCAGATACCTGAATTATTATTTATTTTCCTCTCTACTCCGACCCACATACCTGAATTATTATTTATTTTCCTCTCTACTCAGTGCCACATACCTGAATTATTATTTATTTTCCCTCTACTCTGTCAGATACCTGAATTATTATTTATTTTCCTCTCTACTCCGACCCACATACCTGAATTATTATTTATTTTCCCTCTACTCTGTCAGATAGCTGAATTATTATTTATTTTCCTCTCTACTCCGACCCACATACCTGAATTATTATTTATTTTCCCTCTACTCTGTCAGATACCTGAATTATTATTTATTTTCCTCTCTACTCCGTGCCACATACCTGAATTATTATTTATTTTCCTCTCTACTCCGTGCCACATACCTGAATTATTATTTATTTTCCTCTCTACTCCGTGCCACATACCTGAATTATTATTTATTTTCCTCTCTACTCCGTGCCACATACCTGAATTATTATTTATTTTCCTCTCTACTCCGTGCCACATACCTGAATTACTATTTATTTTCCCTCTACTCTGCCACATACCTGAATTATTCTTTATTTTCCCTCTACTCTGTCAGATACCTGAATTATTATTTATTTTCCCTCTACTCTGTCACATACCTGAATTATTATTTATTTTCCTCTCTACTCCGTGCCACATACCTGAATTATTATTTATTTTCCTCTCTACTCCGTGCCACATACCTGAATTATTATTTATTTTCCTCTCTACTCCGTGCCACATACCTGAATTACTATTTATTTTCCCTCTACTCTGCCACATACCTGAATTATTCTTTATTTTCCCTCTACTCTGTCAGATACCTGAATTATTATTTATTTTCCCTCTACTCTGTCACATACCTGAATTATTATTTATTTTCCTCTCTACTCCGTGCCACATACCTGAATTATTATTTATTTTCCTCTCTACTCCGTGCCACATACCTGAATTATTATTTATTTTCCTCTCTACTCCGTGCCACATACCTGAATTACTATTTATTTTCCCTCTACTCTGCCACATACCTGAATTATTCTTTATTTTCCCTCTACTCTGTCAGATACCTGAATTATTATTTATTTTCCCTCTACTCTGTCACATACCTGAATTATTATTTATTTCACTTACCCTTGTGCAGGGCATGGAAAATAAATGGCTCATAAAACACAAGGAAGCCGTGACATCTTTTATTTGATTGCCCACCAACAAACAACAATATATGGAATACAGGTCAGAAGTCAATGTCCATCCGAGGGACTACTTTGTGATGCCGAGACATGAATCGAACTAGCCAAGACAGCTGAAAGGTAGTTGAACCTACCTCGGTACAATCCTATCGGATAATGTCTTAATTCATGTAAAAGTACACTGAAGTCTCCTAATATCTTTGTCCTGCACGTGATTTATGTTAAAGCTCCTGCCCAAGTCTTAAACCAATGTAAAAATACCAAATGAATAAATGAATGAATAAATAAATAAATAACCCGCCACCATCAATCTTCCGCCGAGCAATTTTCCCCCCACACAGCCGCTTCCGCGGCGCCGCTCCGCTACCCATCCCGAATCCGCCGGAGCCGGACCAGGAGCGACGCCCAGGATAGTCCCGGCAAGTCGGAGCAGCAAACTCGATCGGGAGCTTTAAAACTCCCCGGGACGACGAGGGGGGGGGGGGACAAAGGTTCCCGTTTTTATGGAGGCGCTCTGCGCGGAGCTGTTTCCGGGGTAGTGCGGGAGATTTCCCGCCATTATTCACGTGGAGGAGCAAACGCACGAGAGCTGCATTCTTTTTGTAGATCTTTATTGCTCAATAATGGAGAAACATTCATGCTAAGGATCATAAATTGGTCCCTCGTGTTCTTTCAGGACTCGAGCGAAAGTTTCCGTCGGAGCAACTTCAAGTGCGAGTTTATCGAAGGAATAAATTGGATGAGAACGCGAAAGGAATGCGTTGGAGAAATTCTTTTTAATTCTCTTTATCGTCGTCGAATTGCAAATAAAGCTGCGCAGAGACGAGGTTATCCCGAAATGGGAGCACTTTAACCGAAAGATGAAAATCCTGGGAATACGATGGGTCCGATTCTCATCGGCCTGTATATGGAAATTAGCTATTAATGGAGGATTTGCATGCATTGCCCGTGAATGTTTTATGAACCGTCAGCTCAGGAAATACATGGCCTATCATGCGCACGTAATGAAACGCACCAGGGAATGCGGGCGTCTTCCACGACAGGAGAAAATTAAAAATGAAGGAGGCGCGGAGTGATTAATGGCGGCGGCGTTCGGACACAGGCTGCTGCCCTTTGAGGAGGTTTAAATGTCACCGGGGAGGGACAGTCATGGCGACGGGTGTCTGGACGGGACACCTTGACACCGCTTCTATTCGGTAACGTTTTACTGACTCAGGACGACACATGCCATGACGTTTTACCGACTGACAACGTCACATTATGTGACGTTTTACATCCAGAGAAAGTCACATTATATGATGTTTTCCATCCAGAGAAAGTCACATTATGTGATGTTTTCCATCCAGAGAAAGTCACATTATATGATGTTTTCCATCCAGAGAAAGTCACATTATATGATGTTTTCCATCCAGAGAAAGTCACATTATATGATGTTTTCCATCCAGAGAAAGTCACATTATATGATGTTTTCCATCCAGAGAAAGTCACATTATGTGATGTTTTCCATCCAGAGAAAGTCACATTATGTGACGTTTTACATCCAGAGAAAGTCACATTATATGATGTTTTCCATCCAGAGAAAGTCACATTATATGATGTTTTCCATCCAGAGAAAGTCACATTATATGATGTTTTCCATCCAGAGAAAGTCACATTATGTGATGTTTTACATCCAGAGAAAGTCACATTATGTGATGTTTTACATCCAGAGAAAGTCACATTATGTGATGTTTTACATCCAGAGAAAGTCACATTATATGATGTTTTACATCCAGAGAAAGTCACATTATATGATGTTTTCCATCCAGAGAAAGTCACATTATGTGATGTTTTACATCCAGAGAAAGTCACATTATATGATGTTTTACATCCAGAGAAAGTCACATTATATGATGTTTTCCATCCAGAGAAAGTCACATTATGTGATGTTTTACATCCAGAGAAAGTCACATGAAATGATGTTTTACATCCAGAGAAAGTCACATTATATGATGTTTTACATCCAGAGAAAGTCACATGAAATGATGTTTTACATCCAGAGAAAGTCACATGAAATGATGTTTTACATCCAGAGAAAGTCACATGAAATGATGTTTTACATCCAGAGAAAGTCACATGAAATGATGTTTTACATACAGAGAAAGTCACATGAAATGATGTTTTACATCCAGAGAAAGTCACATTATGTGATGTTTTACATCCAGAGAAAGTCACATGAAATGATGTTTTACATACAGAGAAAGTCACATGAAATGATGTTTTACATCCAGAGAAAGTCACATGAAATGATGTTTTACATCCAGAGAAAGTCACATGAAATGATGTTTTACATCCAGAGAAAGTCACATTATATGATGTTTTACATCCAGAGAAAGTCACATTATGTGATGTTTTACATACAGAGAAAGTCACATGAAATGATGTTTTACATCCAGAGAAAGTCACATGAAATGATGTTTTACATCCAGAGAAAGTCACATGAAATGATCTTTTACATCCAGAGAAAGTCACATTATATGATGTTTTACATACAGAGAAAGTCACATTATGTGATGTTTTACATACAGAGAAAGTCACATGAAATGATGTTTTACATCCAGAGAAAGTCACATTATGTGACGTTTTACATCCAGAGAAAGTCACATGAAATGATGTTTTACATCCAGAGAAAGTCACATTATGTGACGTTTTACATCCAGAGAAAGTCACATGAAATGATGTTTTACATCCAGAGAAAGTCACATGAAATGATGTTTTACATCCAGAGAAAGTCACATGAAATGATGTTTTACATCCAGAGAAAGTCACATTATATGATGTTTTACATACAGAGAAAGTCACATTATATGATGTTTTACATTCAGAGAAAGTCACATTATGTGATGTTTTACATCCAGAGAAAGTCACATTATATGATGTTTTCCATCCAGAGAAAGTCACATGATGTGATGTTTTACATCCGGAGAAAGTCACATTATATGATGTTTTACATCCGGAGAAAGTCACATTATATGATGTTTTCCATCCAGAGAAAGTCACATGATGTGATGTTTTACATCCGGAGAAAGTCACATTATATGATGTTTTACATCCAGATAGTCACATTATATGATGTTTTCCATCCAGAGAAAGTCACATTATGTGACGTTTTACATCCAGAGAAGGTCACATTATGTGACGGTTTACATCCAGATAAAGGCACATTATGTGACGTTTTACATCCAGAGAAAGTCACATTATGTGATGTTTTACATCCAGATAGTCACATTATATGATGTTTTCCATCCAGAGAAAGGCACATTATGTGACGGTTTACATCCAGATAAAGGCACATTATGTGACGTTTTACATCCAGAGAAAGTCACATTATGTGACGTTTTACATCCAGAGAAAGTCACATTATGTGATGTTTTACATCCAGAGAAAGTCACATTATATGATGTTTTACATCCAGATAGTCACATTATATGATGTTTTCCATACAGAGAAAGTCACATTATATGATGTTTTCCATCCAGAGAAAGTCACATTATGTGATGTTTTACATCCAGATAGTCACATTATATGATGTTTTCCATCCAGAGAAAGTCACATTATGTGACGTTTTACATCCAGAGAAGGTCACATTATGTGACGGTTTACATCCAGATAAAGGCACATTATGTGACGTTTTACATCCAGAGAAAGTCACATTATGTGATGTTTTACCTTTCAATAAAATCATTCTCTGATGTTTCTCCAAATTGTGTGTTGTGAATTGTAATCTCTCTGATTTGAAAGCTTTCATTCTCATCAAGTTAAGTAAGTTACAGACTGTGTTTAGCTGACTTCGGGGTTTCATGGGTGGTCGTCACAAAACGTGCTCGCGGAAGGCACCACCAATTGGCAGATTGCCTGCAGCACGACGTGGGCAAACTGCAGATGGACCCTGAGCCGCGCACTGTAATTGAAGCGGGTGACAGTGATGTAAAGTTTTGTCGGTGCGTGATCCCAGGAGCAAATACCTTAAAGTAAATAAGGGAGAAATGGAGCATGTGCGAGATTGCGAGGCAAGTGGAAGAAGCTCCAGGTAACAGCTGCCCGAGCAGGTCACGCGTGCTGGGATGTAACCGGATCTCACCTGGGGACGGTTGGAGGGTAATTGCCTTATTTTCCCGCCAACTTAGGCACGACCACTGCTGAGCGAAACGCCGATTACATGCGATATCTGCTGGTACTTTGTGGCTTCGTGTGGTCATGTTTGATACGACAAATGTTACAAATATCCTGCAAACGACATACATACTCATATCTCGTCACAGTCAGACGTGTTACCTTTTTACCTTTTTCACTAAATCTGTATTATTTGTAATAATAAAAAAATTCCGACTAATTATTCATCTAATATATCATTAAAGCTCTTTCTTTCACCAACTCACTGATATAAATGTTTAGTACCTTTTGGTTTGCGTAGAAACCTGAACTTTTGCATACCTATGCAACTCCAAAATGCAATATCCCAGGAAAATCACAAATCCATTGGGAATTGTCCTTAAACTAAAATATCAGCAAATAAGTCGGTCGATGCAGGCTCTGTGTGTCACGTGATGCAAGACTTACCCTTTAGAATCCTTTATAATTACCCTTTAGAATTACCCTTTAAAACCCTTTAGACTTCCCCTTTAGAATTACCCTTTTTAATGAATCTCAAATTTAGAATCCCTTTGAACCCTTCAGAACCCTTTAGAATCATCTCGAATCACCCTTTATAACCCATTATAATTACCCTTTAGAACCCTTTAGACTTCTCCTTTCGAACCCTCTATAATTACCCTTCAGAACCCTTTAGACATCCCCTTTAGAATCCTTTAGAATTACCCTTTAGAACCCTCTATAATTACCCTTTAGAACCGTTCAGACTTCTCCTTTAGAATCCTTTATAATTACCCTTTAGAACCCTCTATAATTACCCTTTAGAACCCTCTAGACTTCCCCTTTAGAATCCTTCAGAATTACCCTTTAGAACCCTCTATAATTACCCTTTAGAACCCTTCAGACTTCTCCTTTAGAATCCTTTAGAATTACCCTTTATAATCCTCAATAATTACCCTTAAGAACCGTTTAGAATCCTTTGGAATTACCCTTTAGAACCCACTATAATTACCCTTTAGAATCCTTTAGAACCCTCTCGAATTACCCTTTGAAATCGTTTAGAATTCTCCTTTACAACCTCCCAGAATTACCCTTTAGAATCCATTGGAATTACCTTAGAACCCATTAGAATCCTCTAGATTCATCTGGAATTACCCTTTAGAATCCTTTAGAATTACCCTTTAGAATCCTTTAGAATTACCCTTTACAACCCTCAAAAATTACCCTTTAGACCCCTTTCTAATCCTTTGGAATTACCCTTTATAATCCATTATATGATGAAAACTACCCTTTTGAATCCTTTACAATTTCCCTTTCGACTCCTTTTGGAATTACCCTTTAGAATTTTTTAGAATCCTTTAGAATTACCCTTTAGAATTCTTTAGAATTACCCTTTGGAATCCTTTGGAATTACCCTTGAGAATCCTTTAGAATTACGCTTTAAAATCCTTTAGAATTATCCTTTAGAATCCTTTACAATTTCCCTTTCGACTCCTTTGGAATTACCCTTTAGAATTTTTCAGAATTCTTTAGAATTACCCTTTAGAATCCTTTAGAATTGCCCTTTGGAATCCTTTGGAATTACCCTTGAGAATCCTTTAGAATTACCCTTTTTAATCCTTTACAATTTACCTTTCGATTCCTTTGGAATGACCCTTTGGAATTATTTAGAATCCTTTGGAATTACCCTTTATAATCCATTATAACTATCCTTTAGAATCCTTTACAATTTCCCTTTCGACTCCTTTGGAATTACCCTTTAGAATTTTTTAGAATTACCCTTTAGAATCCTTTAGAATTACCCTTTGGAATCCTTTGGAATTACCCTTTAGAATCCTTTGGAATTACCATTGAGAACCCATTAGAATTTATTTTTTTTGTATACAAGATCGAGGCTCGTGTAAGAGCTAACATTAATGACCAAAAAAAACTAATAATAACAAGCGTTACGCCTCGGTCCCCCATCGTTGAAGTAATGATTTGACAAAGTGGGAGACGCAAGGCGGCCATCTTGGATTTTGACGTGGCGATCCAATTTTCAATAGCGTTCTCCCTTATGCCCAGATACACCCACACACCAGATTAGAAGTTGGTACTTCGTTTATTTTTCAGGATATTTCGCTCAAGGTTCAGACATATATATGGTGGTGGCCATCTTGGATTTTGACGTGGCTACCCAATTTTCAATAGCGTTCTTCCTTATGCCTAGATACACTCACACACCAGATTAGAAGTTCGTACTTCGCTTATTTTTCAAGATATTCCGCTCACATGGTTCAGACATACATGGCGGCGGCCATCTTGGATTTTGACATGGCGACCCAATTTTCAATAGCGTTCTTCCTTATGCCTAGATACACCCACCCACCAGATTAGAAGTTGGTACTTCGCTTATTTTTCAAGATATTCCGCTCACAAGGTTCAGACATACATGGCATCAGACGTACATGGCGGCGGCCATCTTGGATTTTGACGTGGGTTGCACCCACATACCAAATTAGAATTCGGTCCTTCGCTTACGCACGGACGTACGCATATGGACGGAGGGGAAAACCATAGTCCCCCTTTCGCTCTGCGGTGCGACGGGGGACAAAATATGGACACGTAAGACGAAATAAAGGGAGTGGGAGACAAGATGGGGGGAGAGGGGGAAGCACACAAGTACAACATTTGAGAGCAGGGACATCGGGAGATCTGTGGGAGGGAGAGGGCTTGGGGGGAGGAGGCATGGGAAGGGGTTTGGGGGTGGGACAGGTAAAAAACAAACACATGGACACTGCTAGGACTTCCAGGAAAGAAGTCGGAATTTCAGAAAAGTAGATCTGGGGTGAATTAACAGAGGTAGAAAAGATCAAGGTTTTGGATGTGGGAAGATAAGTGATGGTGGTGAACAGCTGTTTTAAAGACCTGGAGGGAGGAGTAGGATTGAAGAGAATGTGGGAGTTTGTTCCAGAGGCGGGAGAAAAGAGGAATGAAAGAGTGAAGGTGAATAGAGAGTCTTGATTTTTGCAGTTTAACCAGAAGAGAGTTGCTGGCAGATCTTGTGCGACCTGTAGGAATATTTGGGGGACAGAGCACAGGCAGAGCTGGGGGAGCAAGGCCGGAGAGGAGTTGGTAGAAGGCAGAAAGACCACCAACCTGCCTGCGGTGAGTGAAAGGCCCTCGGAGTTAGCTTCATCGCGGGAGATTCCAATGATTCTGAAAGCTTTGGTTTCAACAGCGTGTGAAGTCGAGCTAGGTGTGAGGCAGGAGCACCGGCCCAGAGGGGAGAGCAGTATTCCATTGAGCTGCGGATGAAAGCCTTGTATGTGTTGAGGAGCTCAGGTGTGCCAAGGAAGGACTTCGCACGACGGAGGATGCCCAGTCGGCGACTGGCTTTGGAGGCCAGATTTGAAATGTGGTTTTCCCAGGAAAGATCATGGCAGATAGTGAGACCCAAAAGCCTCTCGAGTCTAGACCTTTAGAACCCACTAGACTTATCCTTTATAATCCTTTAGAATTACCCTTTATAACCCCTTCTCCCAAGCATAGCTTTAACTGCGCAGGTTACGCAGAATTGTTGTTATTTCCGACTATTTACCTCCGCCACTGAAGCTGGATGGAGGTTATGTTTTCACCCCTGTATGTCTGTCTGTTTATCTGTGAACAAGTTATGTCAGAAAGTTATGGACGGATTCGGACGAAACTTGGTGGACCGGCTGGGTGTCTGACAAGGAAGATTCGATTCGATTCGATTTTGGTGAATATCTCAATATGGATTCGGATACGAGAATTATTTAATTTTTAAGTGAATCTTCACCATTGGGAGATAGGGCCAAAAGCGATAAATAACATGATGTTAAAAAAACGTTATGGACAAGTTATGGCTAAACAAGGTGGATGGGTTTGTTTGGTGACAAGAAGAAGCCGATTAGATAGGGGGGAGGAGGTAATACAATCACCCTCTGGGTAAAGTGGGGGGGGGGGCGCAATCTCCCTACGGGTAAGTTGGGGGGGGGGGGGTAATGCAATCACCCTATGGGTAAGTTGGGGGGAGGGGAGGAGGCGATGCAATCACCCTATGGGTAAGCTGGGGGGGGGGGGGCGCAATCTCCCTACGGGCAAGTTGGGGGGGGGGGGAGGGTAATGCAATCACCCTATGGGTAAGTTGGGGGGAGGGGAGGAGGCAATGCAATCACCCTATGGGTAAGCTTGGGGGGGGGGGCGGAGGAGGTGGGGTGGCGCAATCTCCCTATGCGTAATGTGTGAGTGTCTGAAAAGAGTAGGACATTGTGCACCGGTGCTGTGGCAATGATTTTGCTTCCAAACTTCCTGAATGATTATCACTATATCCACTGGTAACCAAAGCCACGAGATGTCGTTACGGAAGCTTCTTTATCTAATATACCATGAATCCTCCCTGTGCCATTATCAAAAAGAGTTATGGGTCATTCTCAAGAGTGGGTCTTTGGGTGAGCACCCACAAGGCCATGCTACACCCAGTGTGGGTCAACTTTACCATTGATAACTCTACTTTACGAGGACCATTCCTTATCCATGTAGTGAACCGTATAAAAGGACAAATCAGATCCGATATTTTACTGCATTCCGGAAGGAATTCAGCACGAGAGGACGAGTGACCGACCAGCTGTGAATTCTCATCATCAAGACGACGCCAGTCTAAATGGAAAGTCCCAAGCTGTTAGGAAACTCAGCAGTAAATAGATTCGGTAAAAAAAGAGATTAATTAAAATAAAAACAAAATCAATGCCTTCACCGGACGGAATAGATGAAATGTGAGATGAAGAAACAGCAACAACTGTGCTGAACAAACCCTGGAAAGGCAAATTAAATTGCTCGGGGTGAACTTGAGGAGCCGAGGAAAACTCCTACTGGTTTGAGTGATATGGTGGGGATTAATTACTTATTTTACCTCTGATAATTAATACAATGGTCTGCACAGGTATTCAGATCCGACCAATAATGCCACATTTACATGAATTACAAATGATGTAGAAACTTTTTTTTTGATACCTGAAGAGGTCAAACTAAACTGTTGTCGTTGAAGGAGGTCACATGTCAGGAACACCTGCAAAAAAACGTGTGCAAATCAAAATTCACTGGATGTAAAAGTATTCAACCCCTTAGGTCAGTACTTGATGGAAGCACCTTTTGCCGCAATGACTCTTATGAGCGTTCTTGGGTAGTATGTCTCTACCAGTTTAGTACAGTGAGAAGGTGAAATATTTACCCATTCTTCACATGAAAATTGCTCTAGTTCTACCAAGTTTGATGGGGATCGTCGATGGACTACAATGTTCAAGTCTTACCAAAAGTGTTGAATCGGGTTCAAATCAGGACCTTGACTGGGCCACTCAAGAACATTTATTTTTCTTCTTATTCAGCCACTTTAGCTTTGTGCTTCAGATCATTGTCCTGCTGAAATGTGAATCTCCTACCCAGTTTCACATTCATGGCTGACTCAAACAGCTTTTCATCAAGGATTCTCCTGTACTTTTCACCGTCCATTGTCCTTTCTATCCTGACAAGCTTGCCAGTCCTTGCTGATGAAAAGCAGCCCCATAACATGATGCTGCCACCACCATGCTGGACATTAGGGATGGTGTTGACTGGATGATGTGCAGTGCTGGTCTTGTGCCAGATGTAACGCTTTGAATTTAAACTGAAAAGTTACATTTTTGTCTCCTGACCACAAAAACGTTTCTCCACAATGTCTACAGTATCATTAAGATGCTTTTTTGCAAGCTCCATACAATCTGTTAGATGAGTCATTTTCAGTAATGGCTTCTTTCTTGCCACCTGTCGATAGAAGCCAGCTTTGTGAAGGGAATGGGATATTGTTGATTGATGAACACTGAATCCCATCACCAACATCGAGCCTTGCAGATCTTTCAAAGTCATTGTTGGATTTACAGTGACATCCCAAACCAGTTTTCTGCTTAACTGGCTGCTGAGTTTGGATTGGCGACCTGATCTGGGTATAGTCTGGGTGGTATGATACGTCTTCCACTTCTTAATGATGGATTCACCGTACTCAAAGGGATAATGAGTGACTTTGAAATCTGCTTACAACCCTCTCCTGAACAGTGCTTCTCCACCACTGTGTCTGACTTCTTTGGAAATGATCCTTGGTCTTCATGTTTGCCTTGTTGGTTGACAGTGAGTTGCACCTTAAAGGGGAACCCAAATGCAAAAATTCATTTTTTTTCTGAAAACCATTGAACATCATTAATCATGGTATCATTTGAAAAGAAAATTTTTTAGATTTTTTTTTTTTTGCCAATCAGAAAATGTTGTGGGAAACTGATCAGTGGGGTTTTGAAGAAACTATTGGAGACAAAATTAGTGATGGAAACACCGGTGGAATTATGGAACCTATAGTTTGGAGGCTTTTACATGCGATTTAGACAAGCACAGCGACAATGAAGGAGTTAGTGAAGTTAAAAACACTACAAATTGGTAGGTTTTGTTTTTCCCTGAAATTGACGTTTTATCAGCGATTTTTTAATATTGATAAATCAGTTATAATACTTCTGAAGAAATACGACTTGACAGAGCACAGACAAGGTGCAGCAAAGACACGACACAGCATGGGCACAGCACAGCATAGCATGGACATGGCACGACATGGCATGGACATGGCACATGGCATGGACATGACATGGACATGGCACGGACACAGAATTGGCACAGCACAGCATGGGTATGGCATGACACAGCACAGCATGGACACAGCACGACATATCACGGACACGGCATGGCACGGATACGGCATGACACAGCACAGCATGGACACCACGACATGGCATGGACACGGCACGGACATAGCATGGACACGGCATGGCACGGACATAGCATGGACACGGCATGGCACGGATACGGCATGACACAGCACAGCATGGACACGGCACGACATGGCATGACACAGCACGACACAGCACGGACACCACACAGGCACACTCGTATTAAATAAGGATAATAACATAACCCCCCAAGCCCCGTGATATCAAATATAATAAAATCATACTTCGAGTGATATAAAATCATACAAACATTTTAATATCACCCCAACTCCGACAGCCAACCTTTCACCTCATCACCCATTCTGCCCACAAATATGAAGCAAATCAAATATGAAAACAAATATGAAATTCATGAAATTTCGCTTCGACTGTGGCTCTGATTTCCTTCTGTTATATTATCTCGTGTCGAAGCATGCTCATGAAGACTTGGTACACTTTGGTGGAACATTGGTACATTACCGAGTGGCACAGCTGAACGGGTGCATTGCAAAGTTTGTTTATATCAAGAACATGCGGTACCGCTGAGCACCAGCACCACTTTGTGTGTTTGAGTTATGCTTGAAGTTCCTCCACCATCATGGTCTACATATACAGTCACGTGAAAAAGTAAGTACACCCCATGTAAAGTTTTGACTTTTTCAACATATTTCAAGATACAACTATTTGATCTTCATTTCAACAATATTGATAGATAAAGGTGATATATATAACATAACAAATATCATGAAACATTTACATTTTGTAGTCCATTGTATAATTTAAATGAACATAAATGCAAATTTCGCATGTGGAAAAAGTAAGTACACCCCTACATTTATCACTACTTCAAATACCTAAAATTAGAATCAGGTGCACCAGCTCAGGTGCAAATGATTAGAACATCGTTGGAAGGATCTTGGAGGAACCTGTCTTATTTAAACCTCAGACATTTAGTTTGGTTTGCTCTTTGTTGTTGAAGTGTGCGGTGTCACCATGCCCAGATCAAAAGAGCTCTCTGAGGCCTTCAGAAAGAAGGTTATAGATGCCTACGAGTCTGGGAAGGGATTTAAAAAGATCTCCAAACAATTTGAAATCAATCATTCGACTGTCAGGAAGATCATCTACAAGTGGAGAAGATTCCAAACAACTGCCAACTTATTCAGGCCAGGCCACCACAGCAAGTTCAGCCCGAGAGGAGACCGCAAGATGCTGAAAGAAGTCTCTAAGAACCTCAGAATGTCATCACGGGACCTACAGGTAGCTCTTGCCAATGTTGATGTCAAAGTGCACGAGTCTACCGTTAGGAAGAGGCTGCACAAATTTGATCTACATGGGAGGTGTGCCAGGAGGAAACCTTTGCTGTCTTATTTATCGCTTTGTTGTTACTTGCAAACCTTTGTTGTTGCTTGCAAAATCGAAGATTTTAAAAAGTATATTGGTTGGTCTTGTGTGTTATTATGTTTGTCTGTCTGTCTGTTTGTCTGTTTGTATGTTAATCGCCCACAGATCAAATTTTAAACCGATCTTCACGAAACTTCACCAAATCGTAGAGTTGAAGTCAAAGGTCATCTTGAGGTCAAAATTTCTAAAATTTCATCCGATTAACTTGAAAGTTGAACAGCATTTGCATATTGAGTCACTATATTGGGAAACCAACTATTTTTTAGGGAAAAAGGTCAAAGGTCAAACTTCTAAAATCATCAATTTTCATCTGAAAAATCGTCAATTTTCATATGATTAATCTGAAAATTAAAGAGCTATTGCACAGTACATCACGGAATTGGAAAAGCAATTAATTTTGGGGTCAAGAGGTCAACTCAAGGTCAAACTTCTAAAATCATCAAATTCATCTGAAAAATTGTCCATTTTCATCCTATTAATTTGAGAGTTAAATAGCAATTGCATAGTGCATCTCTGAATTTGGACTATTTGGAATTGGGGACTAATTGGAATTGACTATGAGGTCAAAAGGTTAAAGGTCAACTCAAGGTCAAACTTTTAAAATCATCAATTTTCATCTGAAAAATTAGCAATTATTATCTGATTGAACTGAGCTTTGATTAAGATCGTCAATTTAAATCTTAATGAAATGGACAAATTGATGTATACATGGCAATGTTTTGTTGGGGTGCGTGGATTTTTCAAGTATCGAGCTCCGTACAATGTATTTCTTGTTTGTTTGTTTGTCTATTTGTCCACAAAAATGTGATGATGTAGGCCAGAAATGCCAGTAGTACATGCTCTATTTTACAACCGTGTACATTTATAAAATATTATTGCGGATATGAGGATTGCATTTTTTTGATTGTGTGTATTGTATTGTGGTAAATTGGTGATGAACATTGTTTGGATATGGCCCCTCCTGCCTCCGGAGTTGTGTAAAGATAAAAAGGGCGTCTCGGTAGTTAATTCCATAAACACCACATTGCAGGACACTATAAAACCCTTGTTCAGTAGCTTATATCTTATTATGTGTTTTAGAGTAAGGCCTTGTCTTCCATTAGAATGACACTCCATTGCACCGAATCAATTAAGAATAGCTCCCCTTCAATAATTCCATTTCCCAGCCAAACTCTCCATCTGTGGGTAAAGCAGTTCACAAGCGTGGGGTGCACGCCCTCTCAATTCGCTGCTATAGTGAATATGTGCTCCGTGCTCTGTTTGAACAGGAGGGGCGGGGTCGCCAGGGAGAGGCAAGCCCAGGGCGCGCCACGAAGGGCGGGGCTGTGCAGCCCCATGCCCAAATAAGGAAACAAGCCCGTGGCTCGCCACGAGGGGCGTGCCGTCGGCACGATGCCCAAATAAGGAGACAAGCCCGTGGGATTACCATACAAGGTCACGAAACAGAGCATGGGGGAGAGGGCGTGTCAGTCCCGCGCTGGAGAGAAGTGAGAGGAAGGGAATACGAGCTGAGCTGCGTGGAGAGGTACATGACAAAGAAAGGGTCCAAGAGAAAGCAGAGGAACTTTTACGAACGAGTTGCAAAGAGATACGGCAGATGAGTCCAGCCCCGTTTCAACCAGCCGCGTGAAGCCCTGACGGGGCAGCGAGTGACCCTGCCGGCGTGCGCTGTAAAGCCGAATACCAGGAGCTGCCGGCGTGCGCTGTAAAGCGGAATACAAGGAGCTGCCGGCTCCCCGCTTCCCGCCCGGAGTGGACCTGCTCGCTGTGCCCTGTGATCCCACCTGCTCATCCTTTCCAGCCATTCCTGCCTGCAGGTTCCCCATTTGCGTACGTGAGTTTGTTTTGTTCGTGCTGTCCTGGGTAGTAACTAAGTCTGTATAAGCTAGTAATTTTCACTGTGTCACCTGCGTTTTCATGTCCGCTGTAAATACCCGTGACTGCTCTTTTTGCTTATGTGTGTGTAAATAATAATAAACCCCGTTACTCTTCTGTACGTCTTCTTCTTCTTCCTCTTTGCATTCGTCGTCTTAGTCTTTTCCACATTGAGTATCTGTGGCGCGATACGGCCAACGTTTGGGTGAATCGGGTTTAGTCGGGGAACAACTGTTCGGTCGCGGAGCCTCCGCTCGGCAAATATAACATCCTTATCCGCGGACCGTAACAATATGTTCAATTAGAATGCGGGTACAACTATAATAATAAAAGGCAGCGTCCGTCTGTCCATTCATCTGTCTGTCACCGCCATAACTCCAAAACCATGAAACCTAGGGCCCCAACCTTTGCATGCATACACCTGGACCTCCAACAGATTGCAGTGATGAAAACTGGGTGTTTGGGTATGTTATAACACCCTTTTTGAAGATGATTGACGAGGAGCTCATAAGAAACAAGTACAAAAAGTTTTAATTAAAACAAAAGCCGCGTCGATGTTACACAATGCCTAGATGCAGCTGTGCCTATAACATCAATGTTATAGGCACAGGACATTCCTATTGATTCGATTACTTGATGTTATTTTTGTGCAAAGTGAAAATATATCTCGGCAATTTCCCGTGTGTGGCGACGAAATTTTAATATATCTCGGCATTTTCCCGCCTGTTATTTCAGGCGGTGTATGACTGACCATGCCGCGATTTTAAAAAAATATATCTCGGCAATTTCCCGTATGTAGCGACACGTGAACGAAGCTATGCTCCTCTCTCCACATTATTGTGACGACGTATAAATTAAATATTTCATCGTGACGATTGTCATCAAATGGACGAATTTTTAATATATCTCGGCATTTTCCCGTCTGTTATTTCAGGCGGTGTATGACTGACCATGCCGCGATTTAAACAAAATATATATATCTCGGCATTTTCCCATCTGTTATTTCGGGCGGTGTATGACTGACCATGCCACGATTTAAACAAAATATATATATCTCGGCATTTTCCCGTCTGTTATTTCGGGCGGTGTATGACTGACCATGCCACGATTAAAAAAAAAAAAATTTCAATGGACTTGAAGTTACAGGCCTTTGAGAATTCATTTCGTTCTATAAAGGGCAACTTTCATCGGATTTTCTTCCCGTTTTTTTTCAACCGAGTCTAAAACTATGTTAGCGACTGTGAAAAATGAAATGATATATCGAATTTGATTTGAAATAAAACTGTGTGAGGGAGGAAGACACCACGGGCCTACAAAACAGGCCTCAAAGCTATGCGAGTTAATAAAATGGTGGATATTTGTTTATATGAAGCCTCTCCCAAAATGGGTGGAGCTATGGTTCCCAGAATGGGTGGAGCATTGAGGTTTTGTCTTCTCTGCAAGAACAAGAAGAAGAAGAAGAAGAACAACAAGAAGAAGAAGAAGAACAACAACAAGAAGAAGAAGAACAACAACAACAGCAGAGGGCACTCTATGACCAGCGTCTTGCGACGCGGCTAAAAACATGAAAAAGCCTTACCAATATGGCGGATCGCCATCTTCGTCAGCCCACTGCACCTTGCTGGGTTCTTAAGCCGCCATTTTGTTTCGGCCTACTCAAACGTGCCTTGCCTTGAAAACACGATCGATTATCATCAAAATCTGGATTCGGATATGAGGCTTGGATGCTGTAGACTAAATAAATGTCCAAATCTAGAGTGAAATCTGACAATATTTACCATATCTAGTGATTTTATAACTAAGTGTATGTATTCATTTATTTAAGCGAGGCTGTGATTCTCTGTCTGGGGTTAGTTTTTTAAATTTATTTAACTTAATAATTTTTTTTTACTTGATTAATACTTCCATGGGATAGGGTGTCACTCCACTGCACCAGCATAGTGAGAGGAGGGGGGGGGGGGGGGGGAGGGGGAAAGTTGGCGGCCGCCCCGAGCAGAACTTTTGGTCGGCCAAACGCCGCCAACACCGAACTGACGAGTTTTTTAAATGAAACGTTTTTTTTAAGCAAATGAACACTTTTTTTTAGTTGTCGGAACTGCTGTAAAACCCAATTCTGCTGTTTAAATTTTGAAAATCGGTTCAGATTAAGAGTTTGTAGAGCGTATAGCATTTTAGATTTTAACCGTGTGCGGAAATGAAAGAAAGTACGAACACCGCCTGGTGAAGTCTGGAGAGTTGTATGAGGGTGGAGGGAAGAGTGGGAGGGGGTAGGAGGGATTAAGGGAGAGTTGTATGGGGGTGGAAGGGGTAGTGGGAGGAGGGGTTGGAGGGAGAGTTGTATGAGGGTGGAGTGGTGGGTGTGGGGGAGGTGTGGGGGTAGGAGGATTTCGGCCCCTGTACATAGAGTCCCGACATGGCAGTGTTCATGCCTATAATTTATTTCCGCACATGGTTAAAAACTAAAATGCGATACGCTCTACAAACATTAATCTGAACTGATTTTCAAAATTTAAACTGCAGAATTGAGTTCAACAACAGTTCCAACTGCTAAACCCGAAAGCATGTGAAAATGCAAAGCCCATCCGCGTCCATTTGTATTCAGAAATCTTCTTCCTGTTCTTTTTCCGTATGCTCAAAATAACGAAAACGGTAAAAAAAAATACAAAATGAAAATTGATGATTTTATGCAGCCTTGACCTTTGAGCTATAGATCTAAAAAAACAATCTGCTTCTAGATTTTGATTGGTGAACAAATTAATTGACCCAATATGCAAATTCTTAAAATTTCAGGTCAATCGCATGAAAATTGATGATTTTATGTGATGCGGACCTTTGACCTTTTGACAAAATTATTAATTTGCCTTCTCCATGTTCTCATAATAAAGCTTTGAAAATTTGATGACAAAACTCAAACGGTAAAAAGGTTACAACACTGACATGGACACTGCATATGCACACACACACACACACACACACACACACACACACACACACACACACACACACACACACACACACACACACACACACACACACACACACACACAACACACACATACAGACACACACGGACACACACATACACACACACACACACACACACACACACACACACACACACGGATACACACACACGACATTCAAAGACTTATGGGAAGTTATGAGGGGTGGCAATTTGACATCTCGCCCTGAGCGTCATTTTTCCTCGATACGCCACTCCACTGTACCTGTGATGTTTTTAAAATTCCCTCTGGATGATGGACGCAGATTGCATATAGTTTTGAATATGATTAACCACCACTTTGTGAACGCTATTCAGGCTGCTTTTGCAAGCCATAGTGTTACAGTAGACAGAGCTCCCTTTTTGTTTTTACGTACCCATTTTTTTATTGACTAATATTTTTGTGCAATATATTTTCATTGTATTAATAGATAGTTATATCAATATACCAACAAAAATATACTTATAAAAAAACAACAAATCAAACATTGTGTTTGGAACTCAAATCAAAAGTCCGCCATGGCGCCATGTCGAACTATTTAATTGCAAATGTAAAGTCGACATTTTGTCTGCTCTCAGTAGTTTCCACATTTTGCTGATTACCTTCGCAAAAGCGGAAGGTTATGTTTTGATCGCTGTGTATTTATTTGTATGTCTGTGTGTGTGTATGTTAATCGCATAACTCAAAAAGTATTCAACCGAATTGCATGAAATTTGGTGGGATGATTGGTTATTATACGGGACACATTTGATTAGATTTTGGGAAACAGATTTGCTCAAATTCTGACTATTTTTAACTCGATCGTATTTCACTCAAAGTTATGAGCGACTGAAGAAGAAGATGTCCATCCAGGACGTCATCACTATAACGCGATCTCCCGCGATCATTTCAACCTCAAAAAAAATTATAATTGCAGATTTGACAATAGATGAGGCATATTAACAAACGAATGAAACAGATTTGCTCAAATTCTGACTATTTTTAACTCGATCGTATTTCACTCAAAGTTATGCGCGACTGAAGAAGAAGATGTCCATCCAGGACGTCATCACTATAACGCAATCTCCCGCGATCATTTCAACCTCAAAAAAAATTATAATTGCAGATTTGTCAAGAGATGAGGCATATTAACAAACGAATGAAACAGATTTGCTCAAATTCTGACTATTTTTAACTCGATCGTATTTCACTCAAAGTTATGAGCGACTGAAGAAGAGGATGTCCATCCAAGACGTCATCACTATAACGCGATCTCCCGCAATCATTTCAACCTCAAATGAAATTCAAATTGCAGATTTGTCAAGAGATGAGGCATATTAACAAACGAATGAAACAGATTTGCTCAAATTCTGACTATTTTTAACTCGATCGTATTTCACTCAAAGTTATGAGCGACTGAAGAAGAGGATGTCCATCCAAGACGTCATCACTATAACGCGATCTCCCGCAATCATTTCAACCTCAAATGAAATTCAAATTGCAGATTTGTCAATCGGGGAGGCATATTAACAGACGAATGAAACAGATTTGCTCAAATTCTGATTTTTAAAAATCGATCGCATTTCACATAAAGTTTGAGGTACTAAAGAAGAAGAAGATTCGTTTAGCTTCTCAGATAAAATAAATAATTCTGTCTGCAATTTCAGGTTAATTACCTTCGCAAAAGCGGAAGGTTATGTTTTGATCGCTGTGTATTTATTTGTATGTCTGTGTGTGTGTGTGTGTGTATGTTATTCGCATAACTCAAAAAGTATTCAACCGAATTGCATGAAATTTGGTGGGATGATTGGTTATTATACGGGACACATTTGATTAGATTTTGGGAGCAATCGGGTCAAAGGTCAAGGTCAAGGTCACGAAAAGGTCAAAATCGTATTTTTGTTGTTCTGTTCCCTACACTCCCATGCCAAGTACAGAACAGTAGCTGCGGCGAAGGTATGCGCTCTACCGAGTGCCCGTTCTAGTTTGTTGCTTGATTTTCACATTTATAGAAGACTATTTAAAGGTAAATCTGTGTGGTTGCCGTTTTTGTGTTTGGTATACTTGACTTCATCTCTACTGTCTGCCCGGAGACGTCCGTAGACACCCAAAGAGCAAATTAACGCTATTTAGCAGTCAGAACTGCTGCTAGGCTCTATTCCGCACCTTAATTTTTAAAATCTGGCTCAGGTTAAGAGTCTCCGGCCATCATAACCTATCATTCTCATTTCATATCATTCTCTTAGCTAACCCCGTCTCTCCCCTCACTTTTGCTTTTCTACTGCCTTCCCCCCCCCCCCCCCTCTCTCTCTCTGTCCACTCTTCGCACTTCCCTCCTAATTAAGTGCCACGCACTCCTTCCACACACCTCTCCCTCCCACCCTTCTCCTCGGTCCCCCTGACCATCCGGAGTTCATAGCGTAGCGAGGTGTGGTGAGGCGTTACTCTCCCCCTCTCCTCCCTCCCCCTCCCCGCTTCCTCGTTCCACCCTCCTTCCCTTCTCTCTCTCCCTGTTCCCCCTCCCCTCTTCATATTCCCGTCAGGAAGCGACTCATTGTTACCCAGCTATGCCAGGTACTTTTGCTGATTTATAAAATATTGTTACGGAACCCAACGTCGGCCTCTGTTCCCCTTATCGAGGGGGGACTAATCCCCTCGTCTATAACTGACTGACGTGGTCCCTGATGCTGCACAGCTACCCCCGAAGAGGCAGGTGCACAACCTCGTTCGTACCGCGGACAGATGTTAATTGCCGAGCGGTTTTAGCAACCGCGGCATGAACTATTAGCAGAACTAGACCCGATCCTTAAACGTTGGCCAAAATCGCGCCACATATACTCAATGGGGAAACCTCTAAAGCGACCGGATGAGAAGGAAGAAGACGAAGGTGGGAAGAACAGGATTTATTATTACTAGGGCATTGCCCGTACGTGGGTGCCCGTTCCTTGCCAATGCCCGTACTATATATATATCTAAAATTATATCCCCCCCCCCCTCTATTTACATGAAATGGTTTGGTCCATTCGCAACGACCACAGAACCCCCCCCTCTATTTACATGCAATGGTTTGGTCCAAAGCGAACGGTTTGGTCCATTCGATGTGATTTGATGATTCGATGTGAATGGTTTGGTCCATTCGCAACGACCACAGAACCCCCCCCCCCTCTATTTACATGAATGGTTTGGTCCATTCGCAAAGCCAAAGCGAACGACCACAGAACCCCCCCCTCTATTTACATGAATGGTTTGGTCCATTCGCAAAGCCAAAGCGAACGACCACAGAACCCCCCCCCCCCCCCCTCTATTTACATGAATGGTTTGGTCCATTCGCAACGGCAAAGCGAACGGCGAACGGCTAAATCGCCATAGCTCGGTAAGTACTTGTCCGATTAATTTCAAACCTTGAAAAGGCACATCCTCGGGTCCCCAGCAATATACCTGGCAAGTTTCAAGTATATCGGACCGGTAGTTGTCGAGAAACAGCGGTCACAGACAAACGTACAGACGTACAGACGTACAAACGTACAAACGTACAGAGATTACTGGAATTATAGATAGATTTACACACAATCAAAAAGAACCAAGGAGAAGGAAAGATAACGAAAGTAACTGGAAGAAGAAGAAGAAGAAGACACAGTGTAAATATTAACTTATATTATACAGTCTTACTTAACCCCAGGGACAAGACACACAGAACAAACTCACGTACACGAATGGGGAAATTGCAGAGTGGATTGGCTGGAGGGATCAGAAGGTTCAGGTGGGACCACAAAGCCTGGAAGGTTGAGCAGGGCGCACAGCAAGCAGGTCCTCTCCGGGCTAGGAGCGAGCAGGGCGGCGGCAGCACACGTATCTCGTCCTTCCTCGACACGCCTCGGGCTCTTTTTCATCTGCTCCGGTCCTCTCAATCGTCTGACGCGTCTCTCTCCCTCCAATCCTCCTTTTGGCACCACCTTCTTTGTATCTCCTGCGGTATCTCTTGCGCGATTGTCGCACCCTTGTCTCATACCTTCAGCGCGGGTGTGACACGCCCTCGTCGGTTTCGGTACCACCCTCCCCTGTGCTCTGTTTCGTGACCTTGTAGCTTGTATGGCAATGCCACGGGCTTGTCTCCTTATTTGGGCATGGGGCTGAACAGCCCCGCCCTTCGTGGCGCGCCCTGGGTTTGCCTCTTCCCGGCGACCCCGCCCCTCCTGTTCAAACAGAGCACGGAGCACATATTCACTATAGCAGCGAAATGAGAGGGCGCGCACCTCACGCTTGTGAAACTGCTTTATCCAGAGATGGAGAGTTTGGCTGGGAAATGGAATTATTGAAGGGAGCTATTCTTATTTGATTCGGTGCAATGGAGTGTCAACTAATGGAAGACACAGCCTTTAACTAACATAGAATAAGGGAATAACTATTTAGAGGTTCTAAAATTGGCTCGGTGTATGCGGTGAATTAACTAAGGGGACGACAATTGATCTTGGTTCTTAAAGGAGGTATTTACAACAATCATGACACTTACACAGGGTGATATTTTACAACAATCCTCAATTCCACAACAATATGTACCATTAGAATGTGAGTACATCTATAAAGTATGTACAATTATAATATGAGTACGTCTATAAAGTACGGTATGTACAATTAGAATATGAGTACATCTATAAAGTATGTACAATTAGAGTGTGAGTACATCTATAAAGTATGTACAATTAGAGTGTGAGTACATCTATAAAGTATGTACAATTAGAGTGTGAGTACATCTATAAAGTATGTACAATTAGAGTGTGAGTACATCTATAAAGTATGTACAATTATAATATGAGTACGTCTGTAAAGTACGGTATGTACAATTAGAATATGAGTACATCTATAAAGTATGTACAATTAGAATGTGAGTACATCTATAAAGTATGTACAATTACAATGTGAGTACATCTATAAAGTACAGAATGTAAAATTAGAATATGAGTACATCTATAAAGTATGTACAATTACAATGTGAGTACATCTATAAAGTATGTACAATTAGAATGTGAGTACATCTATAAAGTACGGTATGTACAATTAGAATGTGAGTACATCTATAAAGTATGTACAATTAGAATGCGAGTACATCTATAAAATATGTAGAATTAGAATGTGAGTCCATCCATATGGTATGTACATTTAGAATGTGAGTACATCTATAAAATATGTAGAATTAGAATGTGAGTACATATACAAGGTATGTACATTTAGAATGTGAGTACATCTATAAAATATGTTCAATTAGAATGTGAGTACATATATAAGGTATGTACATTTAGAATGTAAGTACATCTATAAAATATGTACAATTAGAATGTGAGTACATATATAAGGTATGTACATTTAGAATGTGAGTACATCTATAAAATATGTACAATTAGAATGTGAGTACATATATAAGGTATGTACATTTAGAATGTGAGTACATTTATAAAATATGTTCAATTAGAATGTGAGTACATATATAAGGTATGTACAATTAGAATGTAAGTACATCTATAAAATATGTACAATTAGAATGTGAGTACATATATAAGGTATGTACATTTAGAATGTGAGTACATCTATAAAATATGTTCAATTAGAATGTGAGTACATATATAAGGTATGTACAATTAGAATGTAAGTACATCTATAAAATATGTACAATTAGAATGTAAGTACATCTATAAAATATGTACAATTAGAATGTGAGTACATATATAAGGTATGTACATTTAGAATGTGAGTACATCTATAAAATATGTTCAATTAGAATGTGAGTACATATATAAGGTATGTACAATTAGAATGTAAGTACATCTATAAAATATGTACAATTAGATTGTGAGTACGTATCTAAAATACGTACTATAAAACCACACAAAACAACTCTGGGTGAGGATATGCAATCTTTGATTGCTCGTTTTAGTTACCAACTTGTTTTTTTAATCAACTTAATTCTTTTTTAAACATTTAAACATGTTTGTTCATGCTTGATCCTTTTTAATACATCCGCCACCAAAGGTGGGCAGTGGTTACGTTTTCACCTGCTATCTTTTTATGTTTCCACCTGTTTTGTTATGTTTTCAAAAGGAAGTTTCTGTTTACCTGCTATCTATTGCCCCGATGAAGTTTTAATGCCCGAAACGTCAGCTTCCTCACGTACCTGATTTCATCAATTGTTCTAGCTGTAGATGAGTCTCTATGGGGATCTGTGTCCCAGGGTAGGTTTGTATGCTGCTGACGCAGTCTCACAGTAAGGATTATACTGGGAGGTTTGCTATTACCTTACCAAGAGCAGTGAGGACAGGAAATGGGAATCGGATAAGGGTTGTTCACACAAGACTGGCTACTCTTTGTGAAAGATATCTCAGGATCTTTAACATCCAGCTCATACTACTATCCATTTATCCTGCTATCCAGTCTTCCTCAATGATGGCGAAGAAATTGATTGCTTTGTTAATGTGACTTTGTGAGAAAAACTATTTCACGAATATCTGTTTTACCTGCACCCAGGATCTAATGAGATTGAAACTTCATGCGGAGCTTCTCGGCGTTCCTGATTGCCATTACTGTTTTCATCGATGTGTGGTGACTTCTTGGTGGGGAAGAAGCTAATAAAGAGAGCAATTACGAGCGACCTAGGACTCCTTCACTCAAGGAGGATGTAAGAGGAAATCACAGCTGCCATCTTTATTTATTCGAATGCTTGATATCTGATTGTTGTTGGAAGTGTGTCCCAGAGGATTGCGTGACAATCACGGAAAATGCAACACAAGCTTGAATTTCATTTCTAACATCTAATTTCTTAGAGAGGTGAATATTCTTGATGAAAAAAAAAAACACAATTTTAAATACTCTACCACATAGGGATTGGTGTATTTCGTTGAGGATTACCCACTGACAAAGGTGCATTCTCAGGTGGGAGGCTCTAAATTCTCTCTTGCAAGTGCAATAATATTTATCTTTGTTAAATTCTCTTTGTTGGGAAAAGTTTTGTCCTAAAAAATTTGACATTTCATGGTTATGAAATTACATGTGCTCATATGCAGCTATAATTCCCAATTGCCTCCGCCACTGAAAGTGGATGATAGTTATGGTTTCATCTCTGTTTGTCTGTGAGCAGGACATCTCAAAAAATTATGGACGGATTCAGACAAAATTTGGTGGACAGGTTGGGTAAGTGACAAGAACAAGCCGATTCAATTTTGGTTTCGGTCCAGAACCAGATCCGGCCTATCAGTGGATACAAAACGTAAACTGTTCAGCCTGGTGATGGTTTGCGCTCTACCGAGTGATGTTCTTGTTTTCTTTCCTGTTTATGTGTAAAATGCTACCCTTTTGCACTATCGATTTATTTGTGAATAAATTATTTGTAGACACCGAGTTTACTGTTTATCAATATGGAATGTACTTGATCTCATACTTGTCGAGTTTTGTCAGTAATATCTCATCAAGTGTAGCGTTGTGATCATTTTGTATTATTAGCCCCCTTCGGACTTAGTCCAAAATTGCGATTATGGATTATGGATAATTATGGCTTATGGATTGCGTCTCATCCGTCCGTCCGTGCGTGCGTCCGCAACCATATCTCGTTGATGTATGGACCAATTTTGTTCCTACTCGGCATAAAGACAACACATGATGATATACATATGCACATCATTTTGTTTCACCGTGCGATCAAAGAGAGCTGACTGACAGCTATTTTAGTTCCAAAAATACCTCTATTGAACACGTCGTCAGCCATTCCTCAGACATGCATTTATCGACGTTGTTCAAACTTGGCACACAAATAAATTATTGATGGCTTACATATGCATGTCATTTTCTTTCTAGATCAGATCCAAGATGGCCGACTTGCTGCCATTTTGTTACTTAAACGTGTCCCCAACCATTTCTTGACATGCATCGACTGATTTTGTTCAAACTTGGCGCAAAGACAACACATGACAGTGTACATACGCAGAAGATTTTTTTTTCGTAATCCGACCAAAGATGGCCGACTGACGGCCTTTAACTCTGTACTGTAGCGGTTACCGCTGGATGTACATAATCGCCTTGCACCGGCCAGAACACGGCCAGACGCGCCTCTCCCGGGCATGCCCGGACTCACTGTTCCCGGGCACGCCCGAACCTCCCGGGCACGCCCGGTCTCGTCTTTCCCGGGCATGCCCGCTCTCGCCTTTCCAGGGCTCGCCCAGAGCGTCCGGGCATGCCCGCTATCGCCTTTCCAGGGCTCGCCCAGAGCGTCCGGGCATGCCCGCTATCGCCTTTCCAGGGCTCGCCCAGAGCGTCCGGGCATGCCCGCTATCGCCTTTCCAGTGCTCGCCCAGAGCGCCCGGGCACGCCCAGCCTCGACTTGCCAGGCCGCAGCCAAACACGCCCGGGCAGGTCCAGACTCGCCTTTCCAAGGCTCGCCCTTGATACCCGGGCATGCCCGGTATAGCTTTTGCCGGGCAAACTTCCCGACATAAATGTGTATATATATTGTTGCCCGAAAAACGGGCTGGTCAGAATACCTGAGCTGTTTTGTTTCAATAAAGCAACTCGGACGAATTCCGTCTTTGGTCGCGTCAATTCTTTCGACTCGCGTTGGAGCGCAGTTCCTTCATTGGTGACCCCGACGTGATACGGCAGTGACGCTTAAACTGCCTACCTTCTGGGAGGCTCACGCGGCTGTTTGGTTCGCCCAGGCGGACTCCCAGTTCGCCCTGCGAGGCATCACCGCGGACGACACCCGCTTCCACCATGTTGTGGCGGCGCTCGGTTCCGCCACCGCGGCCCGAGGCGTCCGAGGCGACGCCCGAGCGCCCTGCGCGGTTGGAGGCCGAACTGCCGGTGCAACTGGCGGCCGCCACACCGCACCGCCCGCTTCCGACACGACGGCCGGGGCCTCCACCTGACCGGGCGTGGTGTTATTACCACGCCAGGTTCGGACACAAGGCTCGGACGTGCCGGCCCCCGTGCATTTTCGGCAGGTCGGGAAACGGCCGGGCCGGCGTTCATTCCCAGCCATGAGCGCCGGCCACTCGGGCAACTTGCTGTTTATTCGGGACAAAGCGTCTGGACGGCGTTTCCTGTGCGACACCGGCGCCCAACTGACCGTCATACCTGCCTCCGAGCAGGACAGGCTGGACGCAGTTTGCGGCCCCTCTTTGGTCGCTGCTAATGGCTCGGCCATACGCACTTTCGGCCCACGCGTCGTCACCCTCTGCTTCGGCAGCCAGCGCTTTCAATGGACTTTTGTTACCGCCAGCGTCCCCGTGGCTTTGCTGGGCGCCGACTTCCTCTGCGCGCACGGGCTGCTGGTCGACGTCAAACGACGTCGCCTTGTCCACGCCGAGACCTTCAGCTCCCTGGCGTGCACAATGAGCAGCTCCGCGCCGACCGAACTGGCGTGCGCCCTCCCGGCAACGAACGAGTTCGCTCGCCTGCTCGTGGAATTCCCGGCCCTCACGCGGCCGACGTTTTCGGCCGTCGCGGTGCGGCACGGGATCGAGCACCACATACCCACTACGGGCCCGACGGTCTACGCCAGGGCCCGCCGCCTCAACCCAGCCAAGCTCGCCGTGGCAAAGGCCGAATTCGACGCGTTGGAGCACCTCGGCATCGTGCGGCGCTCCGATAGCGCGTGGGCCTCGCCACTGCACATCGTGCCAAAGCCGGGGGGTGGATGGCGCCCGTGTGGCGACTACCGCCGTCTCAATGACGCTACCACCCCCGACAGGTACCCGATCCCGCATATTCAGGACTTTTCCGCCCGTTTGGCGGGACGGGTCATCTTTTCGAAAATTGACCTGATACGGGGCTACCACCAGGTACCTGTCCGGGCGGCCGACGTCCCGAAGACGGCCGTCATCACGCCGTTCGGCCTGTTCGAATTTTTGCGGATGCCGTTTGGCCTCAAGAACGCGGCCCAGGCGTTCCAGCTGTTATGTGGTCCTCCCGGTAACTACCTGGTCTTGGTGACCCCCGGACCGTGGGAGGGACCCCGCCAGAAAGATATATGGTTTATACGCTTTCGTAACGCAATCAATATGAATTCCGGTCAAGAAGAAACCCCACACCAAGGATCCGGAATAATCAATAATATATTCCCTGAGCAATCAACAACCATCAACAATGCACAATCAATATTACCAAGATGTAAACTCATCTACACTAACTCTAAGATGGCCATCTTATATATTCCTCACGTGAGCCCCACTCCTGACTCCCTCCGTGGTCAATGTCTCTCACAATGTCTCTCGTCTCCGCACACGGGCGGTTGAACGAACCCCGGGCGGACGTGCTCCAAACGTGCCGTCTCGTACCGGGGACAGCTGCTGCAGCGCACCTCCTTGCCAAGCAACGGGGCCAACCCAGCGCGGCTTCCAACGCGCGCGAGGCCCCGAAGTGCGACCCGTACGCGTCCTTGTAGACGGGGCAAACCAAGCGCGGTTTGCAACGCGTGCGAGGCTCAACGTGCGACCCGTACGCGTCCTTGTAGACGGGGCAAAACCAAGCGCGGTTTGCAACGCGCGCGCGGCCCAACGTGCGACCGCTTGGTTCCGTGCATGAACTCACGGGGACTTGACGTGTCAAAAGGTAGTTACACGTCCAGGTACCTCCTCTCGTCAGACGGGTTTCAGTTTCGGAACGCCGCTTTGTCCACGCCGCGCAAGGTCGCTTCCACCTTCTTTCGGAGCGGGGCGAGGAAGACGAAACCTCCTTCTTTTCCTCGTGTCTTTTCTTCTTCCGTTTCCGGCCACTTCCGTTTCCGGCCACTGGTTCAGAAGGGCTCCTGACCCTCCAATCACAACAACCCTTAATATAATACACACGGATAAGCAACCTGAATGGTAATTCACATACATTCACATAAATATGTAACACTCCCCCCCTTCAAGAAAGAAAGTTTGAACCCAGCGAAAACTTTCTTTGCCGGCCAATTTGGAGAAACAAACCAGATAACTCAACCCCCCCCCCCCCCACATTATCAGTTCCCCCCGGGCACAGTTATCACTTAAAAATAAAGCAACCAAAATTTCCCCACAACCCCTCCAGATTACTCCCTCTGGACTAAGTACCAACAACGACATTGTCCCTGCCAAATTAAACTCCATCTCATGACCCTCTGACTTTGACCGTCCGTATCTTGGGAATGAAGGTTAAGGGGTTGATCAAAGATCCAAAGTTAAGCAACTCGATAGCACTTTTTCCGGGAGGCCAAGCCGAGTATTCACTACATGGATGCCTTTAGGAACGCGAAGTTCACGGTTAGTCCGTGCAGGAAAGTTCTCTACATGGGCGCCTTGAGGAACGTGGAGTTCACGGTTAGTCCGTGCATGAAAGTTCACTACATGGACGCCTTTAGGAACGGCGTTCACGGTTAATTCGTGTAGGAATCTTGGCTCGGCGGCTCCGCCGCCTTCAGTGCTTCAACTTCTCAGAACTTCCCTAATAATTAGGGTGGGACCACTGGTCCCTGTAGTCCCATGAATAGCGGTCTCCTTCTCGGCCACCATTTTTCCAATCCTTCCTTCGGGAGCGGCCATAACTCAGGGAGCCTCCATAATAATATTGATTGCGGCCACCACCAAAACTACCGCCCAGTTGTCCTCTCCTGTAGACCTCTCGACGCCTACGAAATGCCTTCCCTACTGTTATGGTCCGACCCTCCAAATCCTTGCCATTCCAATTCTTCTCTGCCTCTCTGGCGTCTTTTGTGCTGGCAAACGTGACAAAGCCGAACCCTCTTGACTGTTGCGTTTCCCAGTCTCTTACCAACCGCACTTCCACCAGCGGCCCATATCTGTTGAAGACAGAGGTCAGAACTTCTTCCTCTGTTTTGAAGTTCAGTCCCCCTACAAATAACTTGGCACTTTTGTCGCCATCCCGAGCTGGTGTGGCGTTATTTTCCCTGCTGGGCTCTTTACCAACCCTCAGGTTACCATAAACTTGACCCCCGGCCAAATCATTCCCGATAACCACAGATACACCCTCTACAGGAAGCGTGGCTTGTAAACCGACGATGACCGGTCCTGACACCAAATCGGACTCCAAATGGATGACATGAAGGGGAGCACTAACACCGCCCCCGATCCCCTGTAAACGAACACTATCCCCCGTTGCCGTCTCCTCGGACCATGGCAAAATGCCTTCAAGCATTAAAGATTGATGTGCCCCTGTGTCCCTCAATATCCTAACCGGTTTCCGGTTAGTCGAGGCTCCATCCCGTGACACAAACCCCTCTGAAATAAATGGTTGGTAACCCTTTTGATGGCGATTTCTCACAATGGCCATTGCGTTTGGAGTCGTAGTAGTCGGACTCCGCTCTGGGTCTTCGCTTTTCATGCGGTAACAACTGGACATCAAGTGTCCAGGTTTCTTGCAAAAAGCGCAAGTAGGCCCGGAGGAAAAACTCGTGGTCTGCCTCGGGCCCCCCGAACTATAAGTTTGTCTTGGGCCCTCATCCCTCCGATTTCGAACAGGTGGGGTATCATAGTTGTCCCCATAATCATCTCGAGGCCGCCGCCATGTATGGTCGTTCTCCGCACACGCTGTTCCCCACCTCCCCTGCGGAGATCTAGGCGAGGAGTTAGGTTCGTGGACCCCTATTCGGTGGGTTAAGGCATAATCATCTGCCATGGTGGCTGCGTCCCACAACTTCGGTACTTTCTTTTCCTGCAGGTACACTTTGATGTCCTCGTGGACACACTGCTGGAATTCCTCCACCAGGATCAAGTCCCGCAATGTTTCGAAGTCTTTCCCGACTCCTTTTGACTCACACCACCGATCAAACATGTTTTCTTTCACTCTGGCAAACTCCACATGGGTCTCACTCTCCCTCTTCCTGGCATTCCTGAATTTTTGCCTGTAAGCTTCCGGAACCAACTCATAGGCCTTGAGGATGTGCTTCTTCAGTACCTCATAATCTGCACATTGGTCCATTGGTAGCGCCGAATAAATTTCCTGAGCTTTCCCCACCAGCACACTTTGCACGAGTATGGTCCAGGCCTCCTCCGGCCAGTTTAATTGTCGAGCCACTTTCTCAAAGTGTGGGAAAAATTTCGCGACTTCTTTTTCACTGAACGGTGGAACCAGCCTCACATGTCTGCCCACATCCCAGGTTTTCTGGTTAGGTGTCGACCCCGTCAGCAAGGGTGGTGCCTCTCCCCGTTCTCTCATTAACTCCAGCTCCTTGAATTTGATTTCTTGCTGAAGCTCCATGTCACGTTCCTTTAATTCCCTTTCCGCTTTTCTCTCCTCTGCTTCGAGGTCCCTTGCAGCTCTCCTCTCCTCTGCTTTTCTCCCTTCTAACCTTTCCTGGAGTTCTCGTTCCACTCTCCTTTCCTCTGCTTGTTTCTCTTCTCTCCTCGCTTCTGCTTTCCTTTCTTCTTCTGCTAACCTTTCCTGGAGTTCTCGTTCCACTCTCCTTTCCTCTGCTTGTTTCTCTTCTCTCCTCGCTTCTGCTTTCCTTTCTTCTTCTGCTCTTTCCTTTTCTGCTTTCCTTTCTTCTTCTTTTAACCTTTCCTGGAGTTCTCGTTCCACTCTCCTTTCCTCTGCTTGTTTCTCTTCTCTCCTCTCTTCTGCTTTCCTTTCTTCTTCTTTTAACCTTTCCTGGAGTTCTCGTTCCACTCTCCTTTCCTCTGCTTGTTTCTCTTCTCTCCTCTCTTCTGCTTTCCTTTCTTCTTCTTTAATCCGTTCCTGGCTCCGTAATTGCAACTCCAGTTTCCGGAGCTCAACGTCTTCTGGTTCTTCGGGTAGCCACTCCCAGGCTAACTCGTCCCATGTTCCTAATCCCACCATAGATTGTATCACCGTGGCCTGCAACTCTGCCTTCCTCAAATTAGTTCGGACCTCCAAGTTAAAATGTTTGGCCAATTTCAAGAGGTCGCGATTGAAAAATCTCGCGAGATCTTGGAGACGGCGGCAGGGATTTTCGAAGCTCCACACGGTCTCCACGTTTTTCGAAGTTAAGTCTGTTCACAATTGTATTTTGTCGAAACTGTATTTATCTTTCGGTGTGTGAAGTTATTGTGTGCAACTTTGGTTGTTTCTCGGTGTTTATCTTTCATAAATTGATCGTCTGTTTGCCATGTCGCGAGCAAGGCCTTGTACAGTGTGCACTGTACAACCTTGAGGCTTTGTTTTTCTCTCAGTGGTCCGTCGTTTGTGATCCAATAACTTTCGTTCTCTGTATTCCCAGGCTTTTCACCCATAGCCTACTTCCTTGTGTAAATCTCAACTCAAAAAAAAACAAAAAAAAAAACATTTCCTTCTCTGTTCTCATTCGTTTATTCATTCTTATTCGTTCGTTCGTTCTTCGACCACGTGTTTCTCCCCCATTTCCCCAGATAGTTTTCACTCATTAACCTTCAATGTTTACACTTTCCCCTCAAGTTATGTATTCCGTCATATTTTATAACACCTTTTTCTTCTTCTTCTTCAAAAGGCTGCTTTCGACTTGCTCACCAAATCAATTCATCCCAAAAAAAATATCCATCTCCTATAGTGCCTTTGTTCTACATTCCCTAAACTCTCCTGCACTCCATCCTCCATCCAGCGTCCTTAAACGTATTTTTAACTCGAAGGTCACAAGAAACCCATTTTGCAATAAATGTTCGTTTCCCATAAATCGTACACTTTCAAAAATCCAATCTCACCCCTCCCCTCCAAATCTTCCCCATAACCCCTCCCCTCCAAATCTTCCCCATCACCCCTCCCCTCCAAATCTTCCCCATCACCCATCCCTTTCAAATCTCCCCCCTTGCCCCCTCCCTCCTAAACTACCCCCTCACCCCTCCCCGCCAAGACGCCCCCTCGCCCCTCCCCTCCTAGACTCCTGCCTCACCCCTCCCCTCCAAATCTCCCCCATATCCCATCCCTTTCAAATCCCTCCCCTTGTCCCTTCCCTCCCAAACTCCCCCCTCACCCCTCCCCTTCAAATCTCCCCACCCTCATTGCTTCTCAATTTCCCCCCGCTCACTCCCCCTCCTCAAAGCGTCCTCCCCGCTTCTTCCCCCTTCAAACTCTCACCTCCATCTCCCCCAACCTTCTGCCTCGCTCTTCCCCCTCCTCAAATAACACCTCATTGTGGCTCACCCAATCACCATCAAACCTTTTGTCCGCCCCATCCTTCCCTTTCTCCGAGCTATTCTGAAATCTCTGACACACCTTCAACAGCTCTCCCTACCTCTTCCACCTCTTCCACATCTTACCCTACCCCTCCTCCCCCCTGTTCTGTATCTGATGCTCCCCCTTCCTCTTCATTAACGGTATGGACCTCAAACATCCGGGGCCTTCGTTCAAACTTAACTGATCTCTCCATACAGGTTGCTTCTGTCAAACCAGATGTGATCTGCTTAACAGAAACTTTCCTCCTTTATGATGTCTCTGATTCCATAGTATCTCTCCCGGGCTACTCCCTCCTCCGGTATGATAGACCTGAGCCTCGTCCTGGAGGCGGGGTTGCTATCTTTATCAAAAACTCTCTTCCTCACTCGCCCTGCACTGCACTCTCTCCACCTCACCCCCAGGAATACCTCTGGCTACGGCTTCCCCTTCGCTCCCACCTCTTGTTCATATGTGTGTTGTACCGTCCACCAAACAGTGATGACTCCATCTACATCTCGCTGTCTGATGATATGGACCAACTTCTATCTACTCATCCCAACTCTCTCTTCCTCATATGTGGTGATTTCAACTGTCATCATGCCAGTTGGCTGGGTGTGGGTACCTCTCTCACCAGCCATGGCTCCTCAGCAAAGGACTTCTGCGACTCACTGGGACTGACACAATCTGTCAATTTCCCGACCCGGATCTCAGTCAACGGAACATCTTCTCTTCTGGACTTGGTTATGACTAACTTCCCTGAAAATGTCTGCTGCTCTTCTTCTGCTCCGATCGGAACATCTGATCATGTCCTTGTTAAAGTGGACATCTCTCTGACCATCCTCAGGGAGCCTGCTCAGCGTCGACGAGTCTGGCATTTCACTCAGGCCAACTGGCACGGTCTTCAAGCAGCCATCAATCATCTGGACTGGTCTCCCATCTCTACCACCTCTGACATCAACTCATCCTGGGAATTCTTCCAAAGTAAATTGCTCTCTCTCATGCACAGATTTATCCCATCTCGTCTTCAGTTGTCATACCCTTCCTCCCGTCCATGGTACACGGAATCTTGTGGTGAGGCTGTTGCCCAGAAACAACTTGCCTTCGTCTCCTGGAAAGCAAATCCAACGGAAGGAAATCTCATTTCCTTTCACAAAGCCCGAAACAAGTGTGTGTCCACCCTCAGGAGAGCCAGGAAACAATATCTCTCCGTTCTCAAGACCGAACTCTCTTATCTGTCTCCCTCTTCCAAATCCTGGTGGCGTCTGGTCAAATCCGTTTCTGGTGTTTGTTCCCCCTCCATCCCCTCCCTTACCTCAAACGGCTACACAGCTGACTCCGCACGTGAAAAAGCTGAATGCCTCAACTCTGTGTTTGCCTCTAAATCTTGTGTCCCAAACCCATCCCTCTCTGTACCCACCATACCCAGTCGTACCCTGCTGCTCCTGGACTCCGTGTCCTTTCCTCCTGACAAGGTGGAAAAGTTTCTGTCAACCCTCGACTCTGATTCTGCAACTGGACCCGACGGCATCAGCCCACGGGTCCTAAAATCCTGCTCTGCTGCTCTATCTCACCCTCTCTCTGTTCTCTTCACCCTCTCTTTTGCTCAAGGTCAACTGCCATCTGCTTGGAAATCAGCCAACATCACCGCTTTGCACAAAAAAGGTGCAAAAACAGATCCTAGCAACTACAGACCAATCAGCCTTCTCCCAATTATCAGCAAAGTCATGGAATCCATCATTGCTTCTGATATGAAATCTTTCCTCTTCTCCAATGGCTTGATCTCTGATCATCAATTTGGTTTCAGACCAGGTCACTCTACTCTGGACATGCTGCTTCTGCTGTCTCAACAATGGATGGAGGTCCTCAATGCCAAACAGGAAATTAGAGCTGTCTCCCTCGACATATCACGTGCCTTCGACACGGTCTGGCACCCCGCTCTGCTCACCAAACTCTCCTCCTTTGGTATCCATGGAAATCTCCACGCATGGCTGGCGGACTTCCTCTCTTGTCGTCGTCAACGTGTGGCCCTGAATGGGTTTCTCTCATCTCCTCTTCCTGTTCAGGCTGGAGTTCCCCAAGGCAGTGTTCTGGGCCCCGTGGTTTTTCTGGTCTTCATCAATGATCTCTCTGACTCTCTCGAAAATCCTCTCTATCTCTTTGCTGATGACTCCACTCTCTGCCGCTCCATTCCTCTTCCCTCAGATCGGCAGTCTGCTGCCTCCTCACTCTCTGAAGACCTGGACAAAATCACAGACTGGTCAAACAAGTGGAACATGTCTTTCAATCCTGACAAATCTCACACTCTTACTATGTCTCTCCGAAAAGATCGACTGGACAACCCTCCCATCTACTTTCTCAACAATCCTCTCCAAGAAGTTCTGTCGCTCAAGATTTTGGGTCTCACTATCTGCCATGATCTTTCTTGGGAAAACCACATTTCCAAGCTGGCCTCCAAAGCCAGTCGCCGACTGGGCATCCTCCGTCGTGCGAAGTCCTTCCTCGGCACACCTGAGCTCCTCACCACATACAAGGCTTTCATCCGCAGCTCAATGGAATACTGTTCTCCCCTATGGGCCGGTGCTCCTGCCTCACACCTCGCTCGGCTTCACGCTGTTGAAACCAAAGCTTTCAGAATTATTGGAATCTCCCGCGATGAAGCTATCTCTGAGGGCCTTTCACTCACTCACCGCAGGCAGGTAGGTGGTCTTTCTGTCTTCTACCGACTCCTCTCCGGCCTTGCACCCCCAGCTCTCTCTGTGCTCTGTCCCCCAAATATTCCTACAGGTCGCACAAGATCTGCCAGCAACCCTCTGATGGTTAAACTGCCGAAATCTCGGCTCTCCGCTCACCTTCACTCTTTCATTCCTCTTTTCTCCCGCCTCTGGAACAAACTCCCTCACTCCCTTCAATCCCACTCCTCCCTCCAGGTCTTTAAAACAGCTGTTCACCACCATCTCTTATCTTCCCCCATCCAAAACCTTGATCTTTTCTACCCCCGCTAATTCACCCCAGATCCACCTTGTTTGAAATTCCAACTTCTTTCCTGGAAGTCCTGGCAGTGTCCATATGTTTTATACCTCTCCCACTGCCCCCTTCCCACGCCCCCCCCCCCCCAAAGCCCTCGCCCTCTCTCAGATCTCTCGATGTCTCCATGTCTCTCGGTCCCTGCTCTCAAATGTTGTGTTTGTGTCCTTCCCCCTCTCTCCCCATCTTGTCTACCGCTCCCGATGTTATATGTTTTATGTGTCGGTTTGTCTTTCTGTGTGATTAATGTTCGCTCTTTCACGAGCCTCGATCTTGAATACAAAAAAAAAAAAAAAAAAAAAAAAAAAAAAAGGTCCGACTTTAGCAACGCTCGGAACTGTGCCTCACTCGGGGTTACCCCAAAGTTCTGTGCCACAAACGCCATGGTGCCTATCGTTAACACCTGTTAACCTTCACCCAAGACTTTACCCCAATTTCTCAAAAAAAAAAAATTCCAATTAATAATTAATTAATAAATTTTAATTAATAAACAATATTATTATTTTATTATTTTATACAATTTTAAATCCCGGACGTAGACCCAATTGCGAAACCGCAAATCGTAATCCCGGACGAGCCCCCAATTCTGTTACGTGGTCCTCCCGGTAACTACCTGGTCTTGGTGACCCCCGGACCGTGGGAGGGACCCCGCCAGAAAGATATATGGTTTATACGCTTTCGTAACGCAATCAATATGAATTCCGGTCAAGAAGAAACCCCACACCAAGGATCCGGAATAATCAATAATATATTCCCTGAGCAATCAACAACCATCAACAATGCACAATCAATATTACCAAGATGTAAACTCATCGACACTAACTCTAAGATGGCCATCTTATATATTCCTCACGTGAGCCCCACTCCTGACTCCCTCCGTGGTCAATGTCTCTCACAATGTCTCTCGTCTCCGCACACGGGCGGTTGAACGAACCCCGGGCGGACGTGCTCCAAACGTGCCGTCTCGTACCGGGGACAGCTGCTGCAGCGCACCTCCTTGCCAAGCAACGGGGCCAACCCAGCGCGGCCTCCAACGCGCGCGAGGCCCCGAAGTGCGACCCGTACGCGTCCTTGTAGACGGGGCAAACCAAGCGCGGTTTGCAACGCGTGCGAGGCTCAACGTGCGACCCGTACGCGTCCTTGTAGACGGGGCAAAACCAAGCGCGGTTTGCAACGCGCGCGCGGCCCAACGTGCGACCGCTTGGTTCCGTGCATGAACTCACGGGGACTTGACGTGTCAAAAGGTAGTTACACGTCCAGGTACCTCCTCTCGTCAGACGGGTTTCAGTTTCGGAACGCCGCTTTGTCCACGCCGCGCAAGGTCGCTTCCACCTTCTTTCGGAGCGGGGCGAGGAAGACGAAACCTCCTTCTTTTCCTCGTGTCTTTTCTTCTTCCGTTTCCGGCCACTTCCGTTTCTGGCCACTGGTTCAGAAGGGCTCCTGACCCTCCAATCACAACAACCCTTAATATAATACACACGGATAAGCAACCTGAATGGTAATTCACATACATTCACATAAATATGTAACACAGCGCTTGATGGACGGCGTGCTGCGTGACCTGCCGTTTCTTTTCGTCTATCTGGACGACATCCTCGTCGCCAGCACGTCCCGCGCCGAGCACCTCCTCCACCTCCGAACACTGTTCGGTCGCCTCAGCGAGCACGGCTTAATTGTCAACCCGGTCAAATGCCACTTCGGCGCGACGACCGTTGACTTTTTGGGCCACCGCATCACCAAGACCGGGGCCGTGCCGCTGCCGACCAAGGTCGAGGCCATCACCACGTTCCCGCGTCCCCGTTCCATCAAGGCCCTCCAAGAGTTCCTCGGCATGGTGAATTTTTATCACCGATTCGTGCCCCGCGCTGCTCAGCTCATGCGGCCCCTTTACGTGGCCCTCCGGGGCAAGCCGGCCAAGCTTGACATTGTTTGGTCCGCGGCCATGGACGCGGCTTTCGCCAGTGCCAAACGGGCCCTCGCCGACGCAACGCTGCTGGCTCACCCGGTGCTCAACGTGCCCATCGCCCTCACTACGGACGCCTCCAACTACGCGGTGGGCGCCGTCCATGAGCAATGGGTGGACGAGGTTTGGCAGCCACTCGCTTTTTTCAGCCGGCAACTCCGGCCGAACGAGTTAAACTACAGCACGTTCGACCGCGAGCTGCTCGGGCTATTCCTGGCCGTTCGCCATTTCCGACACCTCCTGGAGGGCCACCCGTTCACGGCTTTCGTCGACCACAAGCCGTTGGTCTACGCAATGGCTAAGGTCACGGAGCCGTGGTCGGCCCGCCAGCAGCGCCACCTCTCCGCCGTGTCGGAGTTCACCACGGACATCCAGCACGTCGCCGGCAAAGACAACGCCGTGGCCGACTGCCTTTCGCGGGCCAGCGCGAACGCGGTCCACCTCGGCGTGGACTTCACGCTCATGGCGGCCGACCAGACCACCGACGCCTCGGTGCAGGCACTCCGCCTGGCCGACATCCCCTTCGCGGGCACCGTCCTGCTCTGCGACGTCTCCCAGGGCCAGCCTCGCCCCATCGTGCCCGTTTCCTGGCAGCGCTGCATCTTTGCCTCCATCCACGGCCTTTCTCACCCGGGCCGGAAAGCTTCTCAGAAGCTGGTGTCGGCGCGTTTCGTCTGGCACGGCCTTCGACGAAACATCCGCGACTGGGCCAACGCCTGCACGGCCTGCCAGCGAGCCAAGGTCCACCGCCACACCCAGGCCCCGCTGGCACCTTTTGCCATGCCTGAACGGCGTTTCGACCACGTCCACGTGGACCTGGTGGGTCCCCTGCCCCCCTCGTGGGGGTTCACCCACCTGCTCACCATGGTGGACAGGACCACCAGGTGGCCGGAGGCCGTGCCCCTCACCTCCACCACCACCGCCGACGTGGCGCAGGCGTTCATCGCCACCTGGGTCGCGCGCTTCGGCACACCAGCGGACATCTCGTCCGACCGCGGCCCACAGTTCACGTCTGAGCTTTGGGGCGCGGTCGCCCGTTCGTTGGGGGTCACGCTGCACCGCACCACGGCCTACCACCCCCAAGCCAATGGGTTGTGCGAGCGGTTTCACCGCTCCATGAAGGCCGCACTCATGGCCGGCCTTCAGGACGACGGTTGGGCCGACCGGCTGCCGTGGGTCCTTTTGGGCCTTCGCACGGCCCCCGAGGAAGACCTCCAGGCGTCCGCCGCCGAGCTCGTCTACGGCCAGCCACTCCGCGTCCCGGGCGAATTCGTGCCTGACGCTACCAGTCCCTGGTCCGCCGCTCGCCAGCGCTCGGACCTCCAGGAGGCCGCCCGACGATTTGCCCCCGTGCCGACGTCCCGCCACGGTGGCCCCCAGTCCTACGTCCCCCCGGCGCTTCGCACAGCGGAGTACGTCTTTGTGCGTCATGACGCGCACCGGGGGCCACTCCGGCCGCCGTACGACGGGCCCTTCCGGGTCCTGCGACGGGGCGACAAGTCTTTCATCGTCGACTTCGGCGGCCGGCCGGACCGGATTTCTGTGGACCGCCTCAAACCGGCGCACATGGACGTCGACCGACCACCACGGTTGGCCCTTCCTCCACGGCGAGGCCGCCCCCCGTCCACAGTTCCCCCCGCTCGACCACCCACCACCACGTCAGACCCCTCCCCACGACCCTCCAGGGGTCGCTTTGGCCGGGTCATCCGGACCCCCCTTAAATTGACCCTGCCGGTGCAGGTCGATTCTGGAGGGGCGTGTGTAGCGGTTACCGCTGGATGTACATAATCGCCTTGCACCGGCCAGAACACGGCCAGACGCGCCTCTCCCGGGCATGCCCGGACTCACTGTTCCCGGGCACGCCCGAACCTCCCGGGCACGCCCGGTCTCGTCTTTCCCGGGCATGCCCGCTCTCGCCTTTCCAGGGCTCGCCCAGAGCGTCCGGGCATGCCCGCTATCGCCTTTCCAGGGCTCGCCCAGAGCGTCCGGGCATGCCCGCTATCGCCTTTCCAGGGCTCGCCCAGAGCGTCCGGGCATGCCCGCTATCGCCTTTCCAGGGCTCGCCCAGAGCGTCCGGGCATGCCCGCTATCGCCTTTCCAGTGCTCGCCCAGAGCGCCCGGGCACGCCCAGCCTCGACTTGCCAGGCCGCAGCCAAACACGCCCGGGCAGGTCCAGACTCGCCTTTCCAAGGCTCGCCCTTGATACCCGGGCATGCCCGGTATAGCTTTTGCCGGGCAAACTTCCCGACATAAATGTGTATATATATTGTTGCCCGAAAAACGGGCTGGTCAGAATACCTGAGCTGTTTTGTTTCAATAAAGCAACTCGGACGAATTCCGTCTTTGGTCGCGTCAATTCTTTCGACTCGCGTTGGAGCGCAGTTCCTTCAGTACCACGAATTATTAGAACCATGGGGGCTATGATATTTTATGTCTTTTTGTTCGTGTTTTTTGTTTGTTTGTATTTTTTGACTACGCAGGTTTTCTTCGATGTTGCAACTGGAAATATAGACTAATGGACTGCATTTGCATTGTATGATGAGGTCCTTTTTCACTGCATAACATAAAATACAAGAGAAAAGGTCGTGTTCTGATCCCACAGCTGACCTGACATTTTCTCTGTGAGACACCTTAAACGTCATAGCTTCTATCATTGCACTAAGCCCCTTCCCCTTCCTCTTCTACCCAATGAACATAACAGTCTGTCATTCTTTCACTTTGTCTGTGTGTCTGTCATTCTATGATCGAGCAACTTCAATTGAATGTCATATTTTGAACATTGTAGAACACAAATCGACTTGTTTGCACTTCCAAAACCTTTCAGTTTAGCAGTACTTTGGCAACATTATGTGCCGTCTCAACCAATCAAATCTGCTGCTTGCACTCTGTGTGGGGGAACATTGAGATTCAGATAAAGTGGCGGTGCCCTGCGATGAAACGCCGAAGCTATCTTCATCTAAAAATTATCTGTTTGCTTAGTGCATCTTTTCTCAAAGATCGTTCCATAATTGTCGGTGTCTCCGAGAAGAGTCGACCGAAGTTTCAGCTCTGGCCTGTTCCATTTGACCCATCACTTTGTATTGTTGCCATCGCGCCTGTTATTCAAAGTTCCCGAAGAAAGCTAAAAAAAAAAAAAAAAAAAAAAAATATAGATTATGCTTGGAAATGCAAAACAAGGGTTGAAAAGACCCAGTCGGTATGCATTTATTCCCTACTCACCAAATCCTCCAACCAATGTTTCTCTATAGTTTGAAATGCCACTGTGAGTCAAAACTACATTGACAATGGCAAGAGAAGGCAGAACATCACGATGATGTTATGTGATCACAAAGGACCAGCAGTGCACCACACTATGGTGTCGTGGAGACACTGAGATTTGGGAAGTAAACACCACCCCAGAAACTGTATGAGGTGGGGTGGGAGGCTTTCCATTCTAGTTATCCTTTCAATATACGTTTGAATAAATTGTCTTAAAAGTTACATTTGTCAGTGTTCAGCCAGCAGTTCGCTTGGGCATTAAGTTTGAAATACATTTCATGGAAAATATACAACCCAAACATCATCCCCAAGTCATGATATGAAAAGGAAATTATTTTTTCACTTCAAGACTGTATGTGACGTTTTTGGAATACCCAAAAATAAAATAAATACTTGTGTTTACAAGGCTTTGTCCTCAAAATTATGTTGCATTCTGAAGATACTTTAAACCCAATATATGTCCACAAACATTGGCATGGTAAAGTTCTTGAGACATTGGCGGAATTAAACTAATTTTTATTTTTGGAGAAGGGGGAGGAGACAGTAACCTGCAAGTAAGAGGGTTGGGTTATGTAGAATTGAGGATGAAAATATTGTGTATATCGTGATGGGATGGGGCATGACATGAGATGGTGGTGCACCACCAGCATGAAGCCATGGAGGGGAGAGTGGGATAGAACAACCTCTGGGAATTGGAAGAATTGAGGAACAAAATAGTTCAGGTGAATCAGCCTGGATTTCGGAAGTTTACCTAAGACAGGTTTACTGGAAGAGCAGGCAGGTCCTAGAGTTACTGGGAGAGTTGGACGGCTGAGAAAGCAGAAAGAGCAATGTCGGAGAAGAAGTGCTAAAAAGTGGAGTCCACTGACCTACCTGCGATATGAGAGCACCAGACCTTTTGCTTCGACCTCATTGGGGGGGAGAAGGAAGGGATTCCATTAATGCTGAGAGCTTTAGATCCGCATAATCCAAGAGAGATATGATGTGTTTGTGTCTCCTATTTACCTCGTCCAATATGTAATATATGAGGAGTGTTCAAAAAGTTATCGGAACTAGATACTCGTAATAAACAGAGAAACGCCAAGAGTTAGATTTTTCAATGCATAAGTATATTAATTTAGTAAGGAAATATTATATTTATTACTAAAAATTATATGTACGTATTTATTGAGTGTTCCGTACATGAATTGTTGAACATCCCACAACTATAACCTCCTTAATGAAGCTTACATCACTTTAATAACTTGTTTCCCAATTTCTTTTTTCGGTTTATACGTTTATTTATACCTTTTGTTCTTTCCATCATTGCTAAGAAGAGGTATTGTTTAGTTTCAGTCATTTTGTATTTGTGGTGTGCTCTAACGTTAAGGACTCTCACAAAAAGTTTAACGTTCACCATTTTTAGTCGTGCTGCAGCCTTGGGGAGAAACAGAGGTTACATGTCATGGTCATGCTCTGTCCTTAAAACCAGGTGTGAGATCATACATTTGGCCTTAGGACCAGGTGAATGTGTCTTGCTTTGACGAGCCTTATCTGCGCTCTTTGTGCAAATCTTTGTGTAAAACTTTGTGGAAATTTTTGTGTAAAACTTTGTGCAAAACTTTGTGCATAATTTTGTGCAAAATTTTGTGCATAATTTTGTGCAAAACTTTGTGGAAAATTTTGTGGAAACTTTTGTGTAAAACTGCAAAACTGGAAAATTTTGTGTAAAACTTTGTGCAAAACGTTGTGCAAACCTATACTTTGCAGTCTTTGGGATAAAAGTGTTGGGATCCTAAGTCTTTGGGATAAAAGTGCATGGGTTTAGCTTCGTCACAATGTTTTGTGACTTTTGCAAAACTTTGAGAATGTTCACTTTGTGCAAAATTTTGTGCAAAACGTTGTGCAAAACTATACTTTGCAGTCTTTGGGATAAAAGTGCATGGGTTTAGCTTCGTCACAATGTTTTGTGATTTTGTGCAAAACTTTGTGTAAAACGTTGTGCAAAACTATACTTTGCAGTCTTTGGGATAAAAGTGCATGGGTTTAGCTTCGTCACAATGTTTTGGGTTTTTTAATCTTAGTATAAAAATGTGTTTCTAAAGTTTCTCCAATCCATGTGACAATTGCAATATTGCATGCTGCCCCTTCTATGTAGGTATAGTGAGCTACAGTTGACTTTGGACATCCCTCTCCCAACAAGAGTTTTAGAAAACTTTTGAAAATACAACCTGGAAGAGCATTGTCCCACCTACTGTGTATATCATCCCAGATAATTATTATATTGATTAAGTAGGTGATTTGTGACATTAATCAAGCCATAACTATAACCTTCCCCCATACCATCACAACATGAGATTAGTCAGCACACGTTTTCTATTCCGCCATGATCTTGAGCACACGTGCCATACAGGACAAGGCCTCATGCAAATGATCTATTAAACGTGAAATTAGTGATTCATAATTATAAATCCATTAGGTCTTAATTATTGTTAATGGTCCAGAAACAGGAAGCAATTAGCGATATTGGGTGGCCGTTGTAAGCGGTGCGGAGGAAGGTGTCTGTTTGATGGCGACCTCACTGAGTGACGCGCGTGACGCATTGTGACGGCAAGCGCCGACGCAATCGAGACTGTCGCGTCATAAGGAACATTTTTACACGTCACCTCCAAGTAAACTTGAAAATAACTTTTCTTTTCTGCAGCCATAAAAGTTAACACGCAAAAAAATATACCTTCGAGGGTCGATTAAATGACAATTTGATTTACCGAGCACACGGAAAGTCCGCGACAGAGCAGCAAACTGCTGCATAAATATTAATGGACGACGATAGGAGAAATGATTTATCACGGGGCAAACAATGATTGATTCGGGCAATAAAACCTTAATATCATTCATTTTCTCTGCTTTTGATTGAATGTGTGACATTTATCACGAAGGTGTTGGTGTTTGAAAAAAAAAAAAAATTACCTTCACTTATACAGCAACAGTAATTTTCATTCAAAGGTCACCATCAGGAATGTCTGCGCGCGTTTCTCCCTCCGACTGATCCTTTACAAGCGACATAAATTTCAGCCCTGCGATTATTTCCCCCGGACCAGCAGATTTGTCTGCAGAAATAATTTCAATAGTCAGGATATAATGCCCTGCTATGAATCACTGGGTGTGCGCAAGAGGAATAAATAAATAAATAAATATGAACATTTTAGCCACACATCGGCACAGGTGTATTCAAACTCGCTTAACAGCTTGCACTTAGCATAATGTCCGACCGTTTATCCTTTCTTTTGTGGGAGATTAAATCACCGATCGATCGTAATCTCTGTGTGTCACCTGTTGTGTTATACCTGGTGTTGGCCTAATGGTTAGGGCGGCGGGCTTGGGATCCTAAGGTCCTGAGTTTGAATCCCGTCGAATTAACGCCCGGTGGGATTGACTCAGCCTGTCATCCTTCAGAGGTTGGCGAAATGAGTACCAGATAACTGGTTATAGAGAGGCATTGCATCAGCTGATGAAAAATGATGCAACGAGCAGCCCGGTGGCTGCACAGGAACCACCTACCCACCAGTTGTGTTTGAAGACCACTGCACAAGTAAACAAGTAAACAAGACCACAAGTAAACCACGTATTTGTCAAGGTGTTCCTCCTGCTACATCTGCACACTAGATCCTAACCAGATCCTATGGTGATGCGGTAGCACCTTTACGCTATTTGCATACGCCTAAAACCTTGCGGTGGGTGCCCAACTATTCCAGGACGTGCTTTGTTGCCACCCAGATGCTCGTTGAGTGGTCCAAAGAGATGAAAATCCAAAAGTGACATGGCTGGATTGTACGGGGGATGATTAAGAATTTCCCAAAACATATCTGCTGGAGTGTAGTGGTCATATTCACTCGTGGCAGGAGGGAGCAATTGCCCCCAGGTGCGAGGAAAAGGGGGATGCCTTCAGGAGCTTTGTTCTTTTTGCAGATGGAGAACAGGAGAACTGCTGGGGCAGGGGTATGGGTTTTGGTAAAAGTTTGTTCCGCTTATTGTGTAATTAAATTTGGAATGTCTATCAATTTATGGTTACCATATACAGTGCGTATCAAAAAAAAGGTAATCCGAATTCAAGGGGTTAATATGCAAAGGTTATTTATTTTGACAATTTACGTGTGGTTTACTAATTAAGAGGAGATCCTCAGCTTTCCAATGATACCTTCCATGCATCATTGCTGTCACACATGACCGAGTACATGTTCATTGAAAATGACAAGTTCAAATCGCATTTTTACAAGTTTGGCTAATCGATGCAAGTCAGGATAATTGGTGCAAAATGAACGTCAGATGTGAACTCTTCTCAGGAATGATTGGCCATTATGCACCCACACCTTCAACATGTCCACCTCCCCTTTCAACACAAAGCTCACAGCGGCGGAGCATGCCCTGAACTGCTCGTCTCACCATAGCCGGGTCATTGCGCAAAGCATCCACTTCATGTCGAATACGGCCCTGCAATTCGTCAAGATCACGGGGAGGAGTTATGAACGCCTTGTTCTTTAAATGTCCCAAAAGGAAATAATCACATCGTGTGAGGTCAGGTGATCTTGGCGGCTATTCCACTGCATGGTTGAGGGCGATGACTCGGTCTCCAAAGAGTTACCTCAGTCGATCTCGGACAGCGATTAGACGATGTGCTGGGGCGCCGTCTTCGGCCCACCAGAGATATCTGAAGACACCACGAACCTGTCACTCAAAGTTCTCCTCCAGCTGTGGTAAAACTTCATCATTGATCATCTGCAGATACCTATTACCATTGACATTCCTTTGAAAGTAAAATGGTCCGATCACCTGACCACTTCCACAAAGTCCCAACCAAACAGTCCACTTTTGTCGATTCATGTTGGTGTCAAAATTAAATTCCGGGGGTTGTCCTGTCGGTGCATATTCAAGAACATTATGGGTATTGACCTTGCCGTCCATGGCGAAAGCAGATTCGTCGCCGATAATGAGATATAGCATGAAATTGACATCTGCTTCGCAACGTGCTATCAACCATCTGGCAAGCACCAGCCTCCTGGCAAAATCCCCTGGCATAAGTTGATGCCAGATGTGAATCCGATATGGATGTTGGTGGAGGTCCAGTCTTGTGATTCGGTTGAATGTTGCCAAAGGCAATCCTGTCCCATTTCGTCTTGCACTGGTATCCCTAGGATGCTCCAAAACATGCTGCCTTACTGCTGCAATGTTCATTTCCGATCGCCCAGTGCGCCTCCTACCAGAATTCCCCTTGTTGTGGTTGAGGCTAGTGCCATGCTCTTGGTATTTTCTAACATTCGCCCAGATGGTTTTGGCTGCTGGAAGCTCCCATTCTGGTAGACGTTCCCTGAATGCATCACGAGTTCGCTGCAAACTTCCAGTTTGGTGAAAGGTTGTAACCACGAAGGTTCGCTGTTCAGTCATAAGTTGAACCATCTTTTCAATGACTCAGACTGTCTCTGAACCCATACACTGTAGGCCCATCTTAAATACCCATCTTAAACAAAGGATGACGCAACCGACGATTACCAGACCAGCTTAACAATTTTACATAATCAACTTGGCAGTCGACAAGTAATGCGTCCATTTAAAACTGTCTTGCACCGATTATCCAAATTTGTAAAAATGTGATTTGAACTTGTCATTTTCAATGAACATGTACTCGGTCATGTGTGACAGCAATGATGCATGAAAGGCATCAATGGAAAGCTGAGGATCTCCTCATAATTGGTAATCCACATGTAAATTGTCAAACGAAATAACCTTTGCATATTAACCCCTTGAATTTGGATTACCTTTTTTTTGATACGCCCTGTAGAGTAAAATACTATATATAGGTACGGTTATCATGGATATAAATATCAAATCAACACCCCTTTAATATCTCCAGTGGATGCTACATTACATTGGCAATTTCTTATCGATGACAATGTTCCATGGAATTCTATGTTTTTAATCCATCAATGCACCAATAATGTTAATCTGTTCAGCAAGAACCTATTTTGTCTTGTTAAGGCCCCAAAAAATCCTGGGTTTCTGGAAACATACCCCTCATTGAATGGGGTAGGTATGTCGGGATTAATTTATAATAACTTCATTTTTGAGAGGCAGAGGGATGAGGCGAATTTTGTGTGTGTTTAATTGGAAGATGCGCATGTGGTAGATCCCATGATTTTCTGTTTCAAAAAAGTCCCTTTTCCGTTTCCCAAAAAACTAAAATCCGTTTTTATTAAAACTAAAAAATATATATTCTGTTTCGTGTTATCAGTGGAAGAAGAAGCATTTATTTGTGCCCTCGTATTGGGAAAAAAATTTCCCTCCAGTTTCCATATCTTAAACCATCCACAGCACCCTTGGGTGGTGTCTTACAAAGGAAGTACATAGACATGTGTGGTCAGAATGGTGGGAGGTCCCCTTCGCCACTACTTTGTGACTCATGCATGCAGGTGGTATGGAATGTCTCACTGGTTCATCGACTTCAGCCAATAGCATTAATCATGAATCTGATGCTGGGGAGGAGAGAGGTTGCCAGGTTGGCCCTTTTTGGGGCACTGTGGTCCCCTTTTTGAAGCAATGTTTTATGGCCGGATGCCCTTCCTGCCGCCAACCCTGTTGGTGGCCTCTTGCGACACACAGGGAATTACCAGTGATCTGTTACTCAATTTGCCGACCTCGGAAGGATGGCAGGCTGAGTGAACCCACCTGGTGTTAATTCGGCAATCAACCGGGATTTGAACCAAGGATCCTAGGATCCCAGGCCGGCACCCTAACCGCTAAGCCAACACCAGGCTCTCTGTAGCAACATAGGAGCACCACTAATGAATATTGCCTTCTTGTCGTATAAGGATGAGGATTATCATGTGGTAACGTGACGTCATCATAAACCTTGTCATCGTCTGCGTATTGCTTTTGGTTTATTCTTGGAACAATTCAGTGCAGTACTGCTCATTGTTGCCTTTCCCACATGCATCCAATAAATTATACATGAGTTCAACTGCAAGATACCAAAAACCAAGTGTCACGTGAAATGATACGGTATAGATGTGAAAAAGCTCGTCAGCAGACCAATCGTAGACATCACTCGCAACATGAAAAACAACCAGGCTACGATAAATAAAGTAGATATAAAACTACACAAGAGCTGCCAAATAGTAATACACGACTTTCAAAATGACATATGAATGTTAAATGAGGCCTTTTGTGCATGCGCTGTGTGTGTGTGACTGCAGTGACCCGGTTCTGCTCATCAGGCACTTTTAACCTGCCGTTACTAACGCAAAATCTGTAATTCAAATGGTCTTTTAAACATAATTTTCAGAATTTAGACAAAATAATGGCAATTTCGAGATGGTTAACCAAAATTGTTCTGTTCCTGAATGCAAATCGGACTAACGGAAATATAGGAAATACGAGAAATATCCGTGGATGAGAGGAGTTGGTTCGTACCATTTCCTGTTAATACAATTCGGTCATAGAGGACGTGGTTATAACACAAACGCGAGAACTGACGCTTTTCCTTTCACCAATAGATGCAAAAATCTAGGAAAATTTATCTTGTGGCCTGTCACCAAACAAAAATTATATATTTATAACAGCACTCAGCCCACACACAATATCGATGCATGTATTAAGGGGTTAATATCCATGTACCTCTTGCCCCCTCTGTATAACCTCCTCAGGCCCGCTGATACTGAACATGACAGCCAGAAGTCTCTCTGAAGGTATATTGAGCAATTCCAAATGAAAAATGTTCAATGTACTGCACTAATAGAAATGACCAAGGGGTATCTACAGGTCGTAGACAAAAACGGAAACACCTATGTAAATGAGGGACACCAAGCAACACCTTCCACATAAGTTTTGTCCATGTGTTGATTAAGCCCTTTCCTCCCAAACATGATTAATAGTAAATATCCTCAGTTTTAACTTACCATGTGCATCGACAAGCCGCAGATATGACATTCCCACCGGTTTTAAGAAGCACGGAGGTTTGGGCAGAACGCGCCCATCTACGAACCTTCAGGTATTGCACGGGCCCACATCGTCGTGAGTTTTTGCAGTCCTGGCTGCAAGATATCAACTTTTTGGACATGTTGATCAGGAAGTTCTCCAAATCTTTCATTGTGTCAGGCGCACCCCTTTCACGCAGGTACGTTTCCAAGTATTTGCGGCTTCTTTATAAGTTTTGTGAGACGTTTCACACTTCAATCCTTATCTGGCACACATGATATACATCTGATCATGCCGAAGGACCTCTTTACAATCAGTTTCTGAGTAAGTGCACCAAACATTCAGGGGTGGATTAAGTCATTTTGAAAGTTGCGTATTGGGTATGTGTGGCACTATGGCATCGTAAGAAGGATATTCGACTGTTTCTTCAGAGGTCGCAGGTTCACATCCGGGTCAAGGTAATAACCTGAACGGTTTTCGTAAATCTCCATGAATCTTCTTGAGTTTACATATTTTCAGGAGAATTGCCATGATGCTATTGGATTATTGACTTAAGATCCACCTGCCTCATTGATCGGCCCCAGTGAGTGGTTAATACGCTGTCTTTTCCTCGGCTGGTTGACACATAATGCCAATATACTTTGTGTGGCTGCCTCTTAAATGCCCTCAGGGAACTTTTAAATGGATCAAAACAGGTGCTGCTCACATGACTGAGCGACTGATGTACCATACTGCGTGATAGAGAGCGTTGGTTCTGCAGAAGCAGTTTCTAGGCCTGGAGTCGTGCTGGATTGTTTGCCATCCCCCTTCCAGCAGTAGTTAGGGCAGGAATTAGGAATTTGTTTAGGGTGCCGGTGATAGCTCGCCTATTCTCTGCGGAGGACATCGTGGGACCTTCAATGTCCAACAACTAATGCTGGTGAATGGGAAAGCAGTTTAACGTCCTTTCGAGGGATGGTACAAACATTGATGAATCACCCTGTCTGTGAAACACCAGGATGGCAGTTTATAGGTGGGTCGGGATTCTAACCAAGGCCAAATGGCTTTGTTGTGCATACCTTTAGGCTAACCTATCAGCCAGGTGCTCACATATCTCCATAATAAAAGCAACAAAGATGCATATAAGATTCCATTCGAGGTGAAGCCGATATATGAATCGCATTTGCTTTTGGCCAAATAAATAAATAAATAAATAATCCATAGCTATTACAAAAAGAGAAGCCCACATGAGGTATGGAAAAATGAACTCACCTAATGTCATTATTTCAAACACAGGAATGATTACAGGTTGTATTGTGATTGTGCAGGTGTCCCAGTATGATGTAAAGCTGCAAGCTACAGCCAGGTAGGTAATCCTGTGCATTTGGCACTCTCAGCCTATATTGTAATAACAAACGTCTGTTTCATAAGAAGGAGACATGCTTGCTTTATTACAGATTTCTTCACTACGCTGCTTTGATTAAAATGCTTCGTGGGCAATTTTATGCATGTAATAAATTCCAACGATACGCTTGTTTTGCAACCTGGCAGTGAAATTTGTCACAGAGGCTAACCTGTTCATAATTGCCTGGAGTGTGATAACCCAATGTTTCTTAGGATTCATTCTAGCTGAACATAAATACCGGCTGTTACATCCCCCCCACCTCATCCTCGTTGCATTCCCAGGGAGAATGGCGTGTGTTGTACTTGTGAAAATGTGTTTTCATCATCTAAAACATTCTGCTTTCTCGAGCTCACTTTGGTATGATAGAGAGCACGGTTGGGGCAACATGCCTCTTGCAGGGAAGGGGGTTAATATCCATGCACCCGTATCCCTCTGTATAACCTCCACAGGCCTGCTGATGCTGAACATGGCAGCCAGAAGTCTCTCTGACTGAAGGTATATTGAGCAATTCCAAATGAAAAATGTTCAATGTACTGCACTAAAACAAATAACCAAGGGGTATCTACAGGTCGTAGACAAAAAATGGAAACACCGAGGTAAATGAGGGACACCAAGCAACGTCTTCCACATAGGTTTTGTCCATGTGTTAATTAAGCAAATACCATCCCAGCATGGTTAGGGTCATGTATAAAAATGTTGCACAGGCCTGGTTGCTTATAATTATGACTATCATGGCTGTAAGAGGAAACCCCCCAATGCCCCGATCCACAGAAGAGCACTTGTGGTCACCCAATGGTTTGATGAGCATGACACTGATATTCTGGATCTATGGGATATTTATGGGATATTCTGGATTGACGCATGTGACAGTGTTTTCCACCTCCATCAAACAGGTGTGAATTTATTGACTATCTCTGGAAGAATGGTGCCGCATCCCTCCTTCAGAATTCCAGACACTGGTGGACTCTATATGCCATGGTGCATACAGGCCGAACTGGCTCCACGTGGTGGCCCAACGGCCCTATTCAGTAACTTTACATTGGGGTTTGCATTTTATGGTCCACTATACAATGCCTTCAGAAAGTATTCACACCCCTTGACTTTTTTCAAATTTTTTTGTGTTACAGCCTGAAGTTTAAAATTGATGAAATTGAGATTTTTTTTTTGTCACCTGTATTCCCTATGGGGGTGGCAGGAAGGGTCATTCCTCTCTGGGGTATATAGATTACAGTAGATCTATGCTTGGGCCTCAAGAACGTCAGGGGTGTGTTCATTAACCAAGTTTCTTGTAGAGATCTCGCCAAGTGGTTTAAGCATTCGAACAAGCACTCCATTCAAAACCGTTGATAAGGAACGGCTGGCTTGGCAAGCGCCAGCTTGCTGTTTGGTAACTGAACTCACCCAGAGGTTCCCTCTCTTTAAGTTTTGTGTTAAACACCAGGAGCAACTGTTTAAAAAGGTAATCAAAGGTGTTTGGGGTTTATGATATTTGTTTACTGCTGGTAGAGACTGTTGCTCCCATGAAAACGGCAGAAAAATATGTTTATAAACGTTAACACTGCGTTTGTTCAAAGAGGAAAATCCCCTTGGGGAGGGGGGATATTATTTGTATTAATATTGTTTTGTAATTGCATTAATAATTTGCTTTTGCTATGAGAAAGCGGCCTTGGAAAAACGCCACGATAAAGCTATCTTAACACGGATGTACACCTCAACATGCAACCCCCTTGGCAAGGAAAACCCCCTTGGTGGAGAAAACGCACTTCGGGAGGAGGGGAAAATGAATTCACTCCAGCATTCATTGTGTGACCCTTAGTCCTCCTGCCAAGCTGGCCTCCAAAGCCAGTCGCCGACTGGGAATCCTCCATTATGCGAAGTCCTTCCTTGATACACCTGAGCGTGTCACCACAAACAAAGCTTTCATTCACAGTTTGATGGAGTTCTGCTTTTCCCTCTGGGCTGGTGCTCCTGCCTCACACCTAGCTCAGCTTCACGTTGTAGAAACCAAGGCTTTCAGAATCATTGGAATCTCCCACGATGAAGCCGATTCTGAAGGCCTCTGAGTCTCTCACCGCAGGCAGGTAGGTGGTCTTTCTATCTCCCCCTGACTCCTCTCCGACCTTGCTCCCCCAGCTCTGTCTGTGCTCTGCCCCCGAATATTCCTACAGGTCGCACAAGATCCGCCCGCAACCCTCTTATGGTTAAACTGCCAAAATCAAGACTCTCTGCTCACCTTCACTCCTTCATTCGTCTCTTTTCCCGCCTCTAGAACAAACTCCCTCACTCTCTTCAATCCCACTCCTCCCTCCAGGTCTTTAAAACAGCTGTTTGCCACCATCTCTTATCTTCCCCCATCCAAAACCTTGATCTTTCCTACCGTCGTTAATTCACCCCAGATCCACTTTTTCAAATTCCGTTTTCTTTCCTGAAAGTCCGTGCAGTGTCCATCTTGTTTATCCCGTGTACACCACGCCAGCCCTCTCCCTTCCACAGATCTCCCGAAGCCCCTGTTCTCCACTACTGTTGTGCTTCCCTCTCTCTCACCTTTTGTCCCCCGCTCGCTTTGTTATTATCTCATGTGCTTTTGTGTTTTATGTGTTATCTCTTACACGAGTCTTGACTTAGTATACAAAAAATAAATAAATACTGGGATTGGGTACGAATAATGAAAATAGAAATGCAAGGGGAAATCTTGGAGAATGTTACAAATTAGAAGGATCTGGGGGAAGTAATACAATGACAGGTAACCGAAGGCGCCCCGGCAATGCCGCGCTGGAGGATATATATTTATATGGCATGGGGGCGGTGTACTTTGAATGTATCTGTACTTGTTTTGTATTAATTTATGCACATGTGTACTTGTATATAACTGTCATTAATCAAAAACGTTTAGGCACTATAAAGCGATTTCTTTTTATTCCCCAAAAGTCGGCCTTTTTTTTCAAATACCGGTACTGGTATTTCAAAATATATATTTTTAGCCGCGTCGCAGACGCTGCTCATAGAGTGCCCTCTGCTGTTGTTGTTCTTCTTCTTGTTCTTGTTGTTGTTCTTGCAGAGAAGACAAAACCTCAAAGCTCCACCCATTCTGGGAACCATAGCTCCACCCATTGTGGGAGAGGCTTCATTTAAACAAATATCCACCATTTTATTAACTCGCATAGCTTTGAGGCCTGTTTTGTAGGCCTGTGGTGTCTTGCTCTCTCACACAGTTTTCTTTCAAATCAAATTCGATATATCATTTCATTTTTCACAGTCACTAACATAGTTTTAGACTCGGTTGAAAAAAAACGTGAAGAAAATCCGATGAAAGTTGCCCTTTATAGAACGAAATGAATTCTCAAAGGCCTGTAACTTCAAGTCCATTGAGATTTTTTTTTTTTTAATCGCGGCATGCTCAGTCATACACCACCCGAAATAACAGACGGGAAAATGCCGAGATATATATATTTTGTTTAAATCGCGGCATGGTCAGTCATACACCGCCTGAAATAACAGACGGGAAAATGCCGAGATATATTAAAAATTCGTCCATTTGATGACAATCGTCACGATGAAATATTTAATTTATACGTCGTCACAATAATGTGGAGAGAGGAGCATAGCTTCGTTCACGTGTCGCCACACACGGGAAATTGCCGAGATATATTTTTTTAAATCGCGGCATGGTCAGTCATACACCGCCTGAAATAACAGACGGGAAAATGCCGAGCTATATTAAAAATTCGTCGCCACACACGGGAAATTGCCGAGATATATTTTCACTTTGCACAAAAATAACATCAAGTAATCGAATCAATAGGAATGTCCTGTGCCTATAACATCGACGTTATAGGCACAGCTGCATCTAGGCATTGTGTAACATCGACGCGGCTTTTGTTTTAATTAAAACTTTTTGTACTTGTTTTTAACTCAAACACTCCCTGACACTCACTGACAAACCCCTGAAAGTTTGACGAAGATCTGTTCAGCCATCTCTGAGAAAAATGGCGAGACGCACATACACATGCACATACATAATACACACACACACACACACACACACACACACACACACACACACACACACACACACACACACACGCACACGTACACACATACACTTATATACACACACACACACCTACACACCTCTCGTATACTTATACGAGTTATAGTTATAGTAGCCTCGAAATTCATGTTGCGGGTGTTTCGGCCAAACTTACATGTTTGTGATTTAGTTGATTTAGTTATGCTTTAAAATCGTTATATCTACCCTGTTTGTTCAGAATATTTAATCTTAGCTTATGATGCAAGGAAATCTTCTTGTTATACTGCGCTAGGTAACGTTCTCATGTATTAATACACCGTCCAACGTAAGATACGTGATGACGTCACATGGTAACATGGCGGTCCCCTTAAACAATGCGTATTTAGTCTTCTGAGAACCAAAGTTTATAAAACGGTATGTTCTATGCTTTGTGATGTTAAATCTGTATTTAATTAGCTTTGTAAACATCCAAGTTCATGAACGATAGACTATTGAGGTTTGTGCTCAAGTTTTTAAATTGAGTTGGGTATCAAAAAGTTGTGCTGATGGGAGAATATTTACATATTGGTAAGATTGTGCTGGCCAAATGGAGTCCTCATGCTTTGAAATTCCTTGTAATTGCTTGTAAAGACAAAGGCTCAAAAGTTCAATGTTTCACCTCCAAAGTGCTCTTCATCAGTGACTAACACTGGCCATGTGTGCTCATATCCTAAATGCTCTCCTGGGATGGATAATGTGATGGGGAGGGGATTGGAGGGGAAGAGTGATAAGCCTTGTTTACTTGGTGTGGCATAGTATTTGAATGAGTGATGATGTCCCATTGCCTCTTCCATGCAACATATATCATGGCAGAAATGGGCATGTCATCTGGTATGATTATGCAACATTTCTTCTTTTGCATACAGCACATGTTTGTGCTTAGCACCATTGGCTAGGGGGTACAACTGTTTATGCTGATGCAATGCCCCGTGTAACCTAGAACAGGAGTTTGTAATTTGTTTAGGGTGCCGGTGCGAGCTCACCAACTCTTCACAAAAGCACATTGTGGACCCAGTTCAACTTGCATCCAGGAGGCAGCACACACATTGATGAATCGCCCTGCATACAAAGGACCAGGATGACAGTTTATAGCTCGGTCGAGATTCAAACCCAAGTTGGACAGCTCAGGGATGAGTGCAGGCTATCCGGGCTATCCGGGCTATCCGGATGAGTGCAGGCTATGAGTGCAGGATGGCAGGATGAGTGCAGGCTATCCAGGCTATCCGGCCAGCCCATTACACAACAAGTTGTCTCCAACAAAACAAAAACTGGATCCATGACTCCATACAACATATCACGTGCCTTACACTAAAACACAGAAGTGTTAGTCATACCAAAGAGTCACAGGCACAATGGGCCGAATGGCCTCCTATAGGATAGTTGGAGGCTTATATTTTATGTCGGGTTTGTTTCTACAATTAGTTTCCCCAGTTTTTAATGGTACGTCAGAGTTTCTTAAAACCCAAGGAGTACTAGACCAGAATTTAGTTGTTTTTATGCCTCTGGCCCCAAAGGTGGTATACCAGCCAAAATGTTTTAATGGAATTCCTTATCCTAAAAATCTGAAATTGCATACACATGATCTATGACCCATTTGTATCGAAATATTAAATTTATGACATCATAGGTCACATGGTTTGGCAGCCATATTGGATTTAACCGAAAACTCTAAACAAAACATCTTCTCCCAAACCACCAAATCGATTGACTCAAAACTTTACGTGCGTCATTGCCTAGGCATGGCAATTTAAAGATGATCACGAAAACATCATTGGTCACATGGTGTGGTAGCCATATTGGATTGAAGGAAAATATTAAATAATTATATCTCTGAAACCGCTTATGCTATTGATGCGAAATTTTACTAATATCATCTAACACCATTGTTGCATATAGTTTGAAAATGATGACATCATAGGTCATGTGGTTTGGCAGCCATCTTGGATAGAAAAACGAACCTTATCCGATCAACACGAAACTTCACAAACATGGTCCCCTACCCATACATATGCAAAGTATACATTTTAAAGGTTATATGTCATGTGGTGTGGCAGCCATATTAGCTTGGAAGCCGATATATCCCTTCTCTCAAACCGCTTCACCGATCGATGTGAAATCTGTCATGGCTGGTGAAAATGTGATACTTGAAAACAGCTGAAGGGATTTAAATCAAACTTGTTTCTTTTTAGGACAGTGAACGAGGGCATCTACCCGTTGTGGGACTATACGGAGGCTTATTGACGACACCGTCGCATTGCTCTAGTTTCTTCCTTTTTTGAGAAGCTGGCTGGGACTTGCAGAATGAAATTTTGCATCAATAATAGAAATAAAAATTATACGGGGTTGACCTAATTTTAAGGTCATGACCTAATTGTCTAATTAAATTGCCTAATTATAGACAATTTAACATTTTCATCTAATTCCACTAAGGTTTGTCCAATCGGAACGATATTGCCGTCTCGATAGCCTAGAACGAGGCATATTTATCCTTTATTTACATCATACCCCTCCAAGTTACTACCCCCGCTAATTCACCCCAGATCCACCTTGTTTGAAATTCCAACTTCTTTCCTGGAAGTCCTGGCAGTGTCCATATGTTTTATACCTCTCCCACCGCCCCCTTCCCATGCCCCCCCCCCCCCAAAGCCCTCGCCCTCTCTCAGATCTCTCGATGTCTCCATGTCTCTCGGTCCCTGCTCTCAAATGTTGTGTTTGTGTCCTTCCCCCTCTCTCCCCATCTTGTCTACCGCTCCCGATGTTATATGTTTTATGTGTCGGTTTGTCTTTCTGTGTGATTAATGTTCGCTCTTTCACGAGCCTCGATCTTGTATACAAAAAAAAAAAGAAAAAAGAAAAAGAAAAAAAAAAAAAAGTTAAGTGTCAAGGTCAAATGGCGGTCTGAAAAGAATAACTCATTTTTAGTCATTGCACAATTTTGCCAATGTGGAATCTCAAAGTCCGCTTGGCCTTCCAAGATGTTCTTGCATCACAATAGCGTACCTGCATTGAAGTGGTGCACTTGATATTTTATTTGTGTCCTTGACCTATTTTTTCGGATTGTGGCCTAATTAACAAGAAAAACGTTTTTTATTCTAACTTGAATAATTCCCATCCGATTTTCATGATGTTGAGTTTTATGGATATAATGTAGATGTGGAAACATTTTCTTAATTTACACTCTCTCCCTAAATGTTGAAAGTTAAGGTCATACGAGGCACCAAGGCTGGTGGTTCAAAAATAATATGGCCATCTTTTGATCGCAGGCACCAAGGGAAGCTATCCTTGGCGATCACGTTGTGATTGCAGATATCTAATTATTTCTTGCATTTCCTTGTTAACGTAGACCTGCCGTACACTGAGCTAATTCATCTGTGCAAATCTGGGGCACATCACCGAGATGTCACCAGCGCTTCACACAAGAATCTCCAAAGTTTGTCTCATAATCAAGTGTTCATAGCGTAGGACTAACCCGTAAATAACTTCAAATCTAATCATGTGTTACGTGGTCCCCTCGGTGAATACCTGGTCTCGGTGACCCCCGGACCGTGAGAGGAACTTCGCCAGAAAGTTGTATTATATAGGCGCTTTCGCCACGCAATCCATATGAATTCCACCCAAGAGAAAACTGATGTTCAAGGATATATTTCAATGGTAATGACACCATACAATTTCAATGATACAACCACGGAGATTTTCCCCGAGCAATCAATAGCAAACAACCATCCACAATTCCCAATCCACAATCAATCCCCTATATGATTAAGATGGCCATCTTATATATGTGTGTTCACTTCGGTACTCACGACCCCCTTTTGGTCTCTGCTCCTCACAATGTCTCTGGGCCCCTCCTGACCAAGATACTGGTCGGCGTCGCCGCACTCGGGCTGTTGAACGAACCCCGGGTGGACGTTTTTCCACCGGGCAGGTATCGTACCAGGCACCGTGGCTGCAGCCCCTCGTGGCCACGCGAAGCGGGTACGGTAGAGCAAGCCAAAAGCCCCACGCCGCTTGCAAGGCGCATTAGGCCCCAACGTGCGACCCGCACGCGTCTGTTTAGACGGTGCCGCGAACAGTGCCAGACGCGGGGTCGATGCACGGCCCCACGTCAACTTGACGTCTCCACCGGGCAGGTACACGTCCCGGTAATTCCTCTCGCCAGACGGGCTCGGGAACGCCGCTTTTCCACACGGCTCAATCAATCCCACCTTTCGTCGGAGCGGGGCGAGGAAGAAGAATCCTCGTCCTTTTTCTTCCTCGTGTCTTTTCCTCTTCCGTTTCCGGTCACTTCCGTTTCCGGACACTTTTCAGAAGGGCTCCTGACCCTCCAACCACAACAACCCTTAATCTACTAAACATGGATAAGCAAAGACCTGAATGGTAATTCACATACATTCACATAAATATGTAACACCCCCCCCCCTTCAAGAAAGAAAGTTTGAACCCAGCGAAAACTTTCTTTGCCGGCCAATTTGGAGAAACAAACCAGATAACTCAACCCCCCCACATTATCAGTTCCCCCCGGGCACAGTTATCACTTAAAAATAAAGCAACCAAAATTTCACCACAACCCCTCCAGATTACTCACTCTGGACTAAGCACCAGCAACGACATTGTCCCTGCCAAATCAAACTCCATCTCATGACCCTCTGACTTTGACCGTCAGTTTCTTGTGAATGAAGGTTAAGGGGTTGATCAAAGATCCAAAGTTAAGCCACTCGATAGCACTTTTTCCGGGAGGCCAAGCCGAGTATTCACTACATGGATGCCTTTAGGAACGTGGAGTTCACGGTTAGTCCGTGCAGGAAAGTTCTCTACATGGGCGCCTTGAGGAACGTGGAGTTCACGGTTAGTCCGTGCATGAAAGTTCACTACATGGACGCCTTTAGGAACGGCGTTCACGGTTAATTCGTGTAGGAATCTTGGCTCGGCGGCTCCGCCGCCTTCAGTGCTTCAACTTCTCAGAACTTCCCTAATACTTAGGGTGGGACCACTTGTCCCTGTAGGCCCATGAATAGCGGTCTCCTTCTCGGCCACTACTTTGCCAATCCTTCCTTCGGGAGCGGCCGTAACTCAGGGAGCCTCCATAATAATATTGATTGCGGCCACCACCAAAACTACCGCCCCGTTGTCCTCTCCTGTAGACCTCTCGACGTCTACGAAATGCCTTCCCTACTGTTATGGTCCGACCCTCCAAATCCTTGCCATTCCAATTCTTCTCTGCCTCTCTGGCGTCTTTTGTGCTGGCAAATGTGACAAAGCCGAACCCTCTTGACTGTTGCGTTTCCCAGTCTCTTACCAACCGCACTTCCACCAGCGGCCCATATCTGTTGAAGACAGAGGTCAGAACTTCTTCCTCTGTTTTGAAGTTCAGTCCCCCTACAAATAACTTGGCACTTTTGTCGCCATCCCGAGCTGGTGTGGCGTTATTTTCCCTGCTGGGCTCTTTACCAACCCTCAGGTTACCATAAACTTGACCCCCGGCCAAATCATTCCCGATAACCACAGATACACCCTCTACAGGAAGCGTGGCTTGTAAACCGACGGTGACCGGTCCTGACACCAAATCGGACTCCAAATGGATGACATGAAGGGGAGCACTAACACCGCCCCCGATCCCCTGTAAACGAACACTATCCCCCGTTGCCGTCTCCTCGGACCATGGCAAAATGCCTTCAAGCATTAAAGATTGATGTGCCCCTGTGTCCCTCAATATCCTAACCGGTTTCCGGTTAGTCGAGGCTCCATCCCGTGACACAAACCCCTCTGAAATAAATGGTTGGTAACCCTTTTGATGGCGATTTCTCACAATGGCCATTGCGTTTGGAGTCGTAGTAGTCGGACTCCGCTCTGGGTCTTCGCTTTTCATGCGGTAACAACTGGACATCAAGTGTCCAGGTTTCTTGCAAAAAGCGCAAGTAGGCCCGGAGGAAAAACTCGTGGTCTGCCTCGGGCCCCCCGAACTATAAGTTTGTCTTGGGCCCGCATCCCTCTGATTTCGAACAGGTGGGGTATCATAGTTGTCCCCATAATCATCTCGAGGCCGCCGCCATGTATGGTCGTTCTCCGCACCTGCTGTTCCCCACCTCCCCTGCGGAGATCTAGGCGAGGAGTTAGGTTCGTGGACCCCTATTCGGTGGGTTAAGGCATAATCATCTGCCATGGTGGCTGCGTCCCACAACTTTGGTACTTTCTTTTCCTGCAGGTACACTTTGATGTCCTCGTGGACACACTGCTGGAATTCCTCCACCAGGATCAAGTCCCGCAATGTTTCGAAGTCTTTCCCGACTCCTTTTGACTCACACCACCGATCAAACATGTTTTCTTTCACTCTGGCAAACTCCACATGGGTCTCACTCTCCCTCTTCCTGGCATTCCTGAATTTTTGCCTGTAAGCTTCCGGAACCAACTCATAGGCCTTGAGGATGTGCTTCTTCAGTACCTCATAATCTGCACATTGGTCCATTGGTAGCGCCGAATAAATCTCTTGAGCTTTCCCCACCAGCACACTTTGCACTAGTATGGTCCAGGCCTCCTCCGGCCAGTTTAATTGTCGAGCCACTTTCTCAAAGTGTGGAAAAAATTTCGCGACTTCCTTTTCACTGAACGGTGGAACCAGCCTCACATGTCTGCCCACATCCCAGGTTTTCTGGTTAGGTGTCGACCCCGTCAGCAAGGGTGGTGCCTCTCCCCGTTCTCTCCTTAACTCCAGCTCCTTGAATTTGATTTCTTGCTGAAGCTCCATGTCACGTTCCTTTAATTCCCTTTCCGCTTTTCTCTCCTCTGCTTCGAGGTCCCTTGCAGCTCTCCTCTCCTCTGCTTTTCTCCCTTCTAACCTTTCCTGGAGTTCTCGTTCCACTCTCCTTACCGGTCCTCGCTTCTGCTTTCCTTTCTTCTTCTTTTAACCTTTCCTGGAGTTCTCGTTCCACTCTCCTTTCCTCTGCTTGTTTCTCTTCTCTCCTCGCTTCTGCTTTCCTTTCTTCTTCTTTTAACCTTTCCTGGAGTTCTCGTTCCACTCTCCTTTCCTCTGCTTGTTTCTCTTCTCTCCTCTCTTCTGCTTTCCTTTCCTCTTCTGATCTTTCCTTTTCTGCTTTCCTTTCTTCTTCTGCTCTTTCCTTTTCTGCTTTCCTTTCTTCTTCTTTGATCCGTTCCTGGCTCCGTAATTGCAACTCCAGTTTCCGGAGCTCAACGTCTTCTGGTTCTTCGGGTAGCCACTCCCAGGCTAACTCGTCCCATGTTCCTAATCCCACCATAGATTGTATCACCGTGGCCTGCAACTCTGCCTTCCTCAAATTAGTTCGGACCTCCAAGTTAAAATGTTTGGCCAATTTCAAGAGGTCCGACTTTAGTAACGCTCGGAACTGTGCCTCACTCGGTGTTACCGCAAAGTTCTGTGCCACAAACGCCATGGTGACTATCGTTAACACCTGTTAACCTTCACCCAAGACTTTACCCCAATTTCCCCAAAAATTTTCCAATTAATACTTAATTAATAAATTTTAATTAATAAAAATATTATTTTATTATTTTATACAATTTTAGATCCCGGACGTAGACCCAATTGCGAATCGTAATTTGGACGAGCCCCCAATTCTGTTACGTGGTCCCCTCGGTGAATACCTGGTCTCGGTGACCTCCGGACCGTGAGAGGAACTTCGCCAGAAAGTTGTATTATATAGGCGCTTTCGCCACGCAATCCATATGAATTCCACCCAAGAGAAAACTGATGTTCAAGGATATATTTCAATGGTAATGACACCATACAATTTCAATGATACAACCACGGAGATTTTCCCCGAGCAATCAATAGCAAACAACCATCCACAATTCCCAATCCACAATCAATCCCCTATATGATTAAGATGGCCATCTTATATATGTGTGTTCACTTCGGTACTCACGACCCCCTTTTGGTCTCTGCTCCTCACAATGTCTCTGGGCCCCTCCTGACCAAGATACTGGTCGGCGTCGCCGCACTCGGGCTGTTGAACGAACCCCGGGTGGACGTTTTTCCACCGGGCAGGTATCATACCAGGCACCGTGGCTGCAGCCCCTCGTGGCCACGCAAAGCGGGTACGGTAGAGCAAGCCAAAAGCCCCACGCCGCTTGCAAGGCGCGTTAGGCCCCAACGTGCGACCCGCACGCGTCTGTTTAGACGGTGCCGCGAACAGTGCCAGACGCGGGGTCGATGCACGGCCCCACGTCAACTTGACGTCTCCACCGGGCAGGTACACGTCCCGGTAATTCCTCTCGCCAGACGGGCTCGGGAACGCCGCTTTTCCACACGGCTCAATCAATCCCACCTTTCGTCGGAGTGGGGCGAGGAAGAAGAATCCTCGTCCTTTTTCTTCCTCGTGTCTTTTCCTCTTCCGTTTCCGGTCACTTCCGTTTCCGGACACTTTTCAGAAGGGCTCCTGACCCTCCAACCACAACAACCCTTAATCTACTAAACATGGATAAGCAAAGACCTGAATGGTAATTCACATACATTCACATAAATATGTAACACATGTAACTGTTATTGAGTTGGAAATGTTCTACCCACTGAGTGAATTGCCTGCAATGAACCAGAAGCTGTTAATTTGACATCAGTGTATCTCACAATATCCCTGAGAGATTTCCTCACAATGGTCTCCTCACTTCAATCCCCAGGTGAGTCAGAAGGTTTAGCAGAATTCGTGACATCTTAAGTATTATAAAAATAAGTGAATTTGGTGTCATTACTCCTTATTAAAACTGGAATTTTAAGAGCTGGAAATGAAGTCTATGCATTTGGAAATTTGCCTTGAAAATGTGTGACATTCACACCAATGAATGCTCCTACCTTACATAGGTGCATCAAGTGGGTGACGGATAATCACCTGAGATTTGTGTGGGCAAATTGGCTCAACGTGAAAATAGGAGATACCTCTGGAAAATACAATACCGTGCTTCAGAGATATCAGAACGGCATCAAATAAATCAGGAAGAGTTCACATCATTATTGAGGACATAAGAAAAGATGTGGAGAGCAAGTCCATCCTGTCCTTGACTTAAATCCAGGCAAAGTTATCTGGATACAGCTAATCTGGAATAAGACCTTCTCGTTGAAAGTCTTGCCCTCTTGCAATCAATAACTTCAGAGGATCTTGCATGTTGCCTCATGCCAAGGCGGACACAAACAAACGTCTGCAGAAACGACAAATGACTATTTGTTTTCTAGTATCATATATTGTGGAAATATCTGTAGTTCTGGTGTGCCAGGAATTGCATTATATAATTATACATCCTTTTATTTATACACAATGGTGGTTTGTTTGTCTCAGAAGAATCAACATTGAACTTGAAGGAAAGTTTTCCTGAGATAGGCTTGTGTTCGGGTGGTGCTCACATCTCACCGGATGACAAATTGATCCAGAAAACCACTTTAAGCGGTGGCAAAGCTGTGCTGCGAGACAAAATGGTGTGAGGACATTTGTGTTTGTTTTACAAAACAGGGCGACGTCGTGACGAGTGGAGAAGAGTTTCATTGTGATTATGTTGGACTTGACCAAGTCTGGAGATCTCGAACTCCGAGTCGTATTTCATGCCGTCGAAGTTTAAGTGTATAATTGTTTTTTTTAAATAGTAACAGACAATACAATTTCATTAAGGTCCAAAAAAGGCCCACTCAAGTTAACACAGGCCACATCATATTTCAACCAATGACAGCGATCTAATTGTCTCTGGCCATCCAATGAAGCTGTCTGACCACTGGAGGAGCATTACATCACATATGTGCAGACAACCTCTGCAAACTGGCCTTATTTAGATTTCCATATTTAATATTCTGTGAAGATTCAATATTAATATGAAGATACAACATAAAAACATGATGGATCCGGTTCGGAAAATCTAACCTTGATTGAGGTGGAAGGAGCAACTGAAGACTTGCGGAGCAACCTCAAACTAGAAAGGATGAATATAGTTATTAAGTGTTTGATTGCTGTTATTAACCTCATGAATATAGTTAATAAGTGTTTGATTGCTGTTATTAACCTCATGAATATAGTTATTAAGTGTTTGATTGCTGTTATTAACCTCATGAATATAGTTATTAAGTGTTTGATTGCTGTTATTAACCTCATGAATATAGTTATTAAGTGTTTGATTGCTGTTATTAACCTCATGAATATAGTTATTAACTGTTTGATTGCTGTTATTAACCTCATGAATATAGTTATTAATTGTTTGATTGCTGTTATTAACCTCATGAATATAGTTATTAATTATTTGATTGCTGTTATTAACCTCATGAATATAATTATTAACTGTTTGATTGCTGTAATTAACCTCATGAATATAGTTATTAACTGTTTGATTGCTGTTATTAACCTCATGAATATAGTTATTAAGTGTTTGATTGCTGTTATTAACCTCATGAATATAATTATTAACTGTTTGATTGCTGTTATTAACCTCATGAATATAATTATTAACTGTTTGATTGCTGTTATTAACCTCATGAATATAATTATTAACTGTTTGATTGCTGTTATTAACCTCATGAATATAGTTATTAATTGTTTGATTGCTGTTATTAACCTCATGAATATAATTATTAACTGTTTGATTGCTGTTATTAACCTCATGAATATAGTTATTAACTGTTTGATTGCTGTTATTAACCTCATGAATAGAGTTATTAAGTGTTTGATTGCTGTTATTAACCTCATGAATATAGTTATTAACTGTTTGATTGCTGTTATTAACCTCATGAATATAGTTATTAATTGTTTGATTGCTGTTATTAACCTCATGAATATAGTTATTAATTGTTTGATTGCTGTTATTAACCTCATGAATATAATTATTAACTGTTTGATTGCTGTTATTAACCTCATGAATATAGTTATTAACTGTTTGATTGCTGTTATTAACCTCATGAATATAGTTATTAACTGTTTGATTGCTGTTATTAACCTCATGAATATAGTTATTAACTGTTTGATTGCTGTTATTAACCTCATGAATATCGTTATTAACTGTTTGATTGCTGTTATTAACCTCATGAATATAGTTATTAATAGTTTGATTGCTGTTATTAACCTCATGAATATAGTTATTAACTGTTTGATTGCTGTTATTAACCTCATTAATATAGTTATTAACTGTTTGATTGCTGTTATTAACCTCATGAATATAGTTGTTCACTGTTTGATTGCTGCTATTAACCTCATGAATATAGTTATTAACTGTTTGATTGCTGTTATTAACCTCATGAATATAGTTATTAACTGTTTGATTGCTGTTATTAACCTCATGAATATAGTTATTAACTGTTTGATTGCTGTTATTAACCTCATGAATATAGTTATTAACTGTTTGATTGCTGTTATTAACCTCATGAATATAGTTATTAACTGTTTGATTGCTGCTAATAACCTCATGAATATAGTTATTAACTGTTTGATTGCTGTTATTAACCTCATTAATATAGTTATTAACTGTTTGATTGCTGTTATTAACCTCATGAATATAGTTATTAACTGTTTGATTGCTCCTATTAACCTCATGAATATAGTTATTAACTGTTTGATTGCTGTTATTAACCTCATGAATATAGTTATTAACTGTTTGATTGCTGTTATTAACCTCATTAATATAGTTATTAACTGTTTGATTGCTGTTATTAACCTCATGAATATAGTTGTTAACTGTTTGATTGCTGCTATTAACCTCATGAATATAGTTATTAACTGTTTGATTGCTGTTATTAACCTCATGAATATAGTTATTAACCTCATGAATATAGTTATTAACTGTTTGATTGCTGTTATTAACCTCATGAATGTAGTTATTAACTGTTTGATTGCTGTTATTAACCTCATGAATATAGTTATTAACTGTTTGATTGCTGTTATTAACCTCATGAATAGAGTTATTAACTGTTTGATTGCTGTTATTAACCTCATGAATATAGTTATTAACTGTTTGATTGCTGCTATTAACCTCATGAATATAGTTATTAACCTCATGAATATAGTTATTAACTGTTTGATTGCTGCTATTAACCTCATGAATATAGTTATTAACCTCATGAATATAGTTATTAACCTCATGAATATAGTTATTAACCTCATGAATATAGTTATTAACCTCATGAATATCGTTATTAACTGTTTGATTGCTGTTATTAACCTCATGAATATAGTTATTAACTGTTTGATTGCTGTTATTAACCTCATGAATATAGTTATTAACTGTTTGATTGCTGTTATTAACCTCATGAATATAGTTATTAACTGTTTGCTGTTATTAACCTCATTAATATAGTTATTAACTGTTTGATTGCTGTTATTAACCTCATGAACATAGTTATTAACTGTTTGATTGCTGTTATTAACCTCATGAATATAGTTATTAACTGTTTGATTGCTGTTATTAACCTCATGAACATAGTTATTAACTGTTTGATTGCTGTTATTAACCTCATGAATATAGTTATTAACTGTTTGATTGCTGTTATTAACCTCATTAATATAGTTATTAACTGTTTGATTGCTGTTATTAACCTCATGAACATAGTTATTAACTGTTTGATTGCTGTTATTAACCTCATGAATATAGTTATTAACTGTTTGCTGTTATTAACCTCATTAATATAGTTATTAACTGTTGATTGCTGTTATTAACCTCATGAACATAGTTATTAACTGTTTGCTGTTATTAACCTCATTAATATAGTTATTAACTGTTTGATTGCTGTTATTAACCTCATTAATATATTTATGAACTGTTTGATTGCTGTTATTAACCTCATGAATATAGTTATTAACTGTTTGATTGCTGTTATTAACCTCATGAATATAGTTATTAACCTGATGAATATAGTTATTAACTGTTTGATTGCTGTTATTAACCTCATGAATATAGTTATTAACTGTTTGATTGCTGTTATTAACCTCATGAATATAGTTATTAACTGTTTGCTGTTATTAACCTCATGAATATAGTTATTAACTGTTTGATTGCTGTTATTAACCTCATGAATATAGTTATTAACCTCATGAATATAGTTATTAACCTCATTAATATAGTTATTAACCTCATGAATATAGTTATTAACCTCATGAATATAGTTATTAACCTCATGAATATAGTTATTAACCTCATGAATATAGTTATTAACTGTTTGATTGCTGTTATTAACATCATGAATACAGTTATTAACTGTTTGATTGCTGTTATTAACCTCATGAATATAGTTATTAACTGTTTGCTGTTATTAACCTCATGAATATAGTTATTAACTGTTTGATTGCTGTTATTAACCTCATGAATATAGTTATTAACCTCATGAATATAGTTATTAACCTCATGAATATAGTTATTAACCTCATGAATATAGTTATTAACCTCATGAATATCGTTATTAACTGTTTGATTGCTGTTATTAACCTCATGAACATAGTTATTAACTGTTTGATTGCTGTTATTAACCTCATGAATATAGTTATTAACTGTTTGATTGCTGTTATTAACCTCATTAATATAGTTATTAACTGTTTGATTGCTGTTATTAACCTCATGAACATAGTTATTAACTGTTTGATTGCTGTTATTAACCTCATGAATATAGTTATTAACTGTTTGCTGTTATTAACCTCATTAATATAGTTATTAACTGTTGATTGCTGTTATTAACCTCATGAACATAGTTATTAACTGTTTGCTGTTATTAACCTCATTAATATAGTTATTAACTGTTTGATTGCTGTTATTAACCTCATTAATATATTTATGAACTGTTTGATTGCTGTTATTAACCTCATGAATATAGTTATTAACTGTTTGATTGCTGTTATTAACCTCATGAATATAGTTATTAACCTGATGAATATAGTTATTAACTGTTTGATTGCTGTTATTAACCTCATGAATATAGTTATTAACTGTTTGATTGCTGTTATTAACCTCATGAATATAGTTATTAACTGTTTGCTGTTATTAACCTCATGAATATAGTTATTAACTGTTTGATTGCTGTTATTAACCTCATGAATATAGTTATTAACCTCATGAATATAGTTATTAACCTCATTAATATAGTTATTAACCTCATGAATATAGTTATTAACCTCATGAATATAGTTATTAACCTCATGAATATAGTTATTAACCTCATGAATATAGTTATTAACTGTTTGATTGCTGTTATTAACATCATGAATACAGTTATTAACTGTTTGATTGCTGTTATTAACCTCATGAATATAGTTATTAACTGTTTGCTGTTATTAACCTCATGAATATAGTTATTAACTGTTTGATTGCTGTTATTAACCTCATGAATATAGTTATTAACCTCATGAATATAGTTATTAACCTCATGAATATAGTTATTAACCTCATGAATATAGTTATTAACCTCATGAATATCGTTATTAACTGTTTGATTGCTGTTATTAACCTCATGAATATAGTTATTAACTGTTTGATTGCTGTTATTAACCTCGTGAATATAGTTATTAACTGTTTGATTGCTGTTATTAACCTCATGAATATAGTTATTAACTGTTTGATTGCTGTTATTAACCTCATGAATATAGTTATTAACTGTTTGATTGCTGTTATTAACCTCATGAATATAGTTATTAAGTGTTTGCTGTTATTAACCTCATGAATATAGTTATTAACAGTTTGATTGCTGTTATTAACCTCATGAATATAGTTATTAACTGTTTGCTGTTATTAACCTCATTAATATAGTTATTAACTGTTTGATTGCTGTTATTAACCTCATGAATATAGTTATTAACCTCATGAATATAGTTATTAACTGTTTGATTGCTGTTATTAACATCATGAATATAGTTATTAACTGTTTGATTGCTGTTATTAACCTCATGAATATAGTTATTAACTGTTTGATTGCTGTTATTAACCTCATGAATATAGTTATTAACCTCATGAATATAGTTATTAACCTCATGAATATCGTTATTAACTGTTTGATTGCTGTTATTAACCTCATGAATATAGTTATTAACTGTTTGATTGCTGTTATTAACCTCATGAATATAGTTATTAACTGTTTGCTGTTATTAACCTCATTAATATAGTTATTAACTGTTGATTGCTGTTATTAACCTCATGAACATAGTTATTAACTGTTTGCTGTTATTAACCTCATTAATATAGTTATTAACTGTTTGATTGCTGTTATTAACCTCATGAATATAGTTATTAACCTCATGAATATAGTTATTAACTGTTTGATTGCTGTTATTAACATCATGAATATAGTTATTAACTGTTTGATTGCTGTTATTAACCTCATGAATATAGTTATTAACTGTTTGATTGCTGTTATTAACCTCATGAATATAGTTATTAACCTCATGAATATAGTTATTAACCTCATGAATATCGTTATTAACTGTTTGATTGCTGTTATTAACCTCATGAATATAGTTATTAACTGTTTGATTGCTGTTATTAACCTCATGAATATAGTTACTAACTTTCCTCCTTCATGATGTCTCTGATGCCTTGGTATCTCTCCCAGGTTACTCCCTCCTCCGGTATGATAGACCTGAGCCTCGTCCTGGAGGTGGGGTTGCTATCTTTATAAAAAACTCTCTTCCTCACTCGCCCTCCACTGCCCTCTCTCCACCTCACCCCCAGGAATACCTTTGGCTACGGCTTCCCCTTCGCTCCCACCTTTTGTTCATATGTGTGTTGTACCGTCCACCAATCAGCGATGACTCCATCTACATCTCACTGTCTGATAATATGGACCAACTTCTATCTACCCATCCCAACTCTCTCTTCCTCATATGTGGTGATTTCAATTGTCACCATGCCAGTTGGCTGGGTGTGGGTACCTCTCTCACCAGCCATGGCTCTTCAGCAAAGGACTTCTGCGACTCACTGGGACTGACACAATCTGTCAATTTCCCAACCCGGATCTCAGTCAACGGAGCATCTTCTCTTCTGGATTTGGTTATGACAAACTTCCCTGAAAATGTCTGCTGCTCTTCTTCTGCTCCAATCGGCTCATCTGATCATGTGCTTGTCAAAGTGGACATCTCTCTGACCATTCTCAGAGAGCCTCCTCAGCGTCGACGAGTCTGGCATTTCACTCAGGCCAACTGGCACGGTCTTCAAGCAGCCATCAATCATCTGGACTGGTCTCCCATCTCTCCCGCCTCTGACATCAACTCATCCTGGGAATTCTTTCAAAGTAAATTGCTCTCTCTCATGCACAGATTTATACCATCTCGTCTTCAGTTGTCATACCCTTCCTCCCGTCCATGGTACACGGAATCTTGTGGTGAGGCTGTTGCCCTGAAACAACTTGCTTTCGTCTCCTGGAAAGCAAATCCAACGGAAGGAAATCTCATTTCCTTTCACAAAGCCCGAAACAAGTGTGTGTCCACCCTCAGGAGAGCCAGGAAACAATATCTCACCATTCTCAAGACCGAACTCTCTTATCTGTCTCCCTCTTCCAAATCCTGGTGGCGTCTGGTCAAATCTGTTTCTGGTGTTTGTTCCCCCTCCATCCCCTCCCTCACCTCAAACGGCTTAACGGCTGACTCCGCACGTGAAAAAGCTGAATGCCTCAACTCTGTGTTTGCCTCTAAATCTTGTGTCCCAAACCCATTCCTCTCTGTACCCACCGTACCCAGTCGTACCCAGCTGCTCCTGGACTCTGTGTCCTTTCCTCCTGACAAGGTGGAAAAGTTTCTGTCAACCCTCGACTCTGATTCTGCAACTGGTCCTGACGGCATCAGCCCACGGGTCCTAAAATCATGTACTTCTGCTCTTTCACTCCCTCTTTCTGTTCTCTTCACCCTCTCTTTTGCTCAAGGTCATCTGCCATCTGCTTGGAAATCAGCCAACATCACCGCTTTGCACAAAAAAGGTGCAAAAACAGATCCCAGCAACTACAGACCAATCAGCCTTCTCCCAATTATCAGCAAAGTCATGGAATCCATCATTGCTTCAGATATTAAATCTTTCCTCTTCTCCAATGGCTTGATCTCTGATCATCAATTTGGTTTCAGACCTGGTCACTCTACTCTGGACATGCTGCTTCTGCTTTCTCAAAAATGGATGGAGGTCCTCAACACCAAACAGGAAATTAGAGCTGTCTCCCTTGACATTTCACGTGCCTTCGATACGGTCTGGCACCCTGCTCTGCTCTCCAAACTCTCCTCCTTTGGTATCCATGGAAATCTCCACGCATGGCTGGCGGACTTCCTCTCTGGTCGTAGTCAACGTGTGGCCCTGAATGGGTTTCTCTCATCTCCTCTTCCTGTTCAGGCTGGAGTTCCCCAAGGTAGTGTTCTGGGCCCTGTGCTTTTTCTGGTCTTCATCAATGATCTCTCTGACTCTCTTGAAAATCCTCTATATCTCTTTGCTGACGACTCTACTCTCTGTCGCTCCATTCCTCATCCCTCAGATCGGCAGTCTGCAGCCTCCTCACTCTCTGCAGACCTGGACAAAATCACAGACTGGTCAAACAAGTGGAACATGTCTTTCAATCCTGACAAATCTCACACTCTTACAATGTCTCTCCGAAAGGACCGACTGGACAACCCTCCCATCTACTTTCTCAACAATCCTCTCCAAGAAGTTCTGTCGCTCAAGCTTTTGGGTCTCACTATCTGCCATGATCTTTCTTGGGAAAACCACATTTCCAAGCTGGCCTCCAAAGCCAGTCGCCGACTGGGCATCCTCCGTCGTGCGAAGTCCTTCCTTGGCACACCTGAGCTCCTCACCACATACAAGGCTTTCATCCGCAGCTCAATGGAATACTGTTCCCCCCTCTGGGCTGGTGCTCCTGCCTCACACCTTGCTCGGCTTCACGCTGTTGAGGCCAAAGCTTTCAGAATCATTGGAATCTCCTGCGATGTAGTCAACGCCGAGGGCCTTTCACTCACTCACCGCAGGCAGGTTGGTGGTCTTTCTGTCTTCTACCGACTCCTCTCCGGCCTTGCTCCCCCAGCTCTCTCTGTGCTCTGTCCCCCCAATATTCCTTCAGGTCGCACAAGATCTGCCTGCAACCCTCTTATGGTTAAACTGCCAAAGTCTAGGCTCTCTGCTCACCTTCACTCTTTCATTCCCCTTTTCTCCCGCCTCTGGAACAAACTCCCCCACTCCCTTCAATCCCACTCCTCCCTCCAGGTCTTTAAAACATCTGTTCACCACCATCTCTTGTCTTCCCCCATCGAAAACCTTGATCTTTTCTACCCCCGGTAATTCACCCCAGAGTCCTTGCAGTGTTCATATGTTTTAATCCTCTCCCACCTCCCCCCAAGTCCTCCCGATGTCCCTGCTCTCAAATGTTGTGTTTGTGTCCTTCCCCTTCTTCCCCCTCTCTTTTGTGTCCTCCCCCCTCTCTCCCCATCTTGTCTGCCGCTCCCCTTGTTTTTTGTGTTTTGTGTGTCGGTTTGTCTTTTTGTGTGATTAATGTTTGCTCTTTCACGAGCCTCGATCTTGTATACAAAAAAAAAAAAAAAAAAAAAAAAAAAACTGTTTGATTGCTGTTATTAACCTCATGAATATAGTTATTAACTGTTTGCTGTTATTAACCTCATGAATATAGTTATTAACTGTTTGATTGCTGTTATTAACCTCATGAATATAGTTATTAACTGTTTGATTGCTGTTATTAACCTCATGAACATAGTTATTAACTGTTTGCTGTTATTAACCTCATGAATATAGTTATTAACTGTTTGATTGCTGTTATTAACCTCGTGAATATAGTTATTAACTGTTTGATTGCTATTATTAACCTCATGAACATAGTTATTAACTGTTTGCTGTTATTAACCTCATTAATATAGTTATTAACTGTTTGATTGCTGTTATTAACCTCATGAATATAGTTATTAACTGTTTGATTGCTGTTATTAACCTCATGAATATAGTTATTAACTGTTTGATTGCTGTTATTAACCTCATGAATATAGTTATTAACTGTTTGATTGCTGTTATTAACCTCATGAATATAGTTATTAACTGTCTGATTGCTGTTATTAACCTCATTAATATAGTTATTAACTGTTTGATTGCTGTTATTAACCTCATGAATATAGTTATTAACCTCATGAATATAGTTATAAACTGTTTGATTGCTGTTATTAACATCATGAATATAGTTATTAACTGTTTGATTGCTGTTATTAACCTCATGAATATAGTTATTAACTGTTTTATTGCTGTTATTAACCTCATGAATATAGTTATTAACCTCATGAATATAGTTATTAACTGTTTGATTGCTGTTATTAACATCATGAATATAGTTATTAACTGTTTGATTGCTGTTATTAACCTCATGAATATAGTTATTAACTGTTTGATTGCTGTTATTAACCTCATGAATATAGTTATTAACTGTTTGATTGCTGTTATTAACCTCATGAATATAGTTATTAACTGTTTGATTGCTGTTATTAACCTCATGAATATAGTTATTAACCTCATGAATATAGTTATTAACTGTTTGATTGCTGTTATTAACATCATGAATATAGTTATTAACTGTTTGATTGCTGTTATTAACCTCATGAATATAGTTATTAACTGTTTGATTGCTGTTATTAACCTCATGAATATAGTTATTAACTGTTTGATTGCTGTTATTAACCTCATGAATATAGTTATAAACTGTTTGATTGCTGTTATTAACCTCATGAATATAGTTATAAACTGTTTGATTGCTGTTATTAACCTCATGAATATAGTTATTAATTGTTTGATTGCTGTTATTAACCTCATGAATATAGTTATTAACCTCATGAATATAGTTATTAACTGTTTGATTGCTGTTATTAACCTCATGAATAGAGGTATTAACCTCATTAATATAGTTATTAACTGTTTGATTGCTGTTATTAACCTCATGAATATAGTTATTAACTGTTTGATTGCTGTTATTAACCTCATGAATATAGTTATTAACCTCATGAATATAGTTATTAACTGTTTGCTGTTATTAACCTCATGAATATAGTTATTAACTGTTTGATTGCTGTTATTAACCTCATGAATATAGTTATTAACCTCATGAATAAAGTTATTAACCTCATGAATATAGTTATTAACCTCATGAATATAGTTATTAACCTCATGAATATCGTTATTAACTGTTTGATTGCTGTTATTAACCTCATGAATATAGTTATTAACTGTTTGATTGCTGTTATTAACCTCGTGAATATAGTTATTAACTGTTTGATTGCTGTTATTAACCTCATGAATATAGTTATTAACTGTTTGATTGCTGTTATTAACCTCATGAATATAGTTATTAACTGTTTGATTGCTGTTATTAACCTCATGAATATAGTTATTAACTGTTTGCTGTTATTAACCTCATGAATATAGTTATTAACAGTTTGATTGCTGTTATTAACCTCATGAATATAGTTATTAACTGTTTGCTGTTATTAACCTCATTAATATAGTTATTAACTGTTTGATTGCTGTTATTAACCTCATGAATATAGTTATTAACTGTTTGATTGCTGTTATTAACATCATGAATATAGTTATTAACTGTTTGATTGCTGTTATTAACCTCATGAATATAGTTATTAACTGTTTGATTGCTGTTATTAACCTCATGAATATAGTTATTAACCTCATGAATATAGTTATTAACCTCATGAATATCGTTATTAACTGTTTGATTGCTGTTATTAACCTCATGAATATAGTTATTAACTGTTTGATTGCTGTTATTAACCTCATGAATATAGTTATTAACTGTTTGCTGTTATTAACCTCATTAATATAGTTATTAACTGTTGATTGCTGTTATTAACCTCATGAACATAGTTATTAACTGTTTGCTGTTATTAACCTCATTAATATAGTTATTAACTGTTTGATTGCTGTTATTAACCTCATGAATATAGTTATTAACCTCATGAATATAGTTATTAACTGTTTGATTGCTGTTATTAACCTCCTGAATATAGTTATTAACTGTTTGATTGCTGTTATTAACCTCATGAATATAGTTATTAACCTCATGAATATAGTTATTAACCTCATGAATATAGTTATTAACCTCATGAATATTGTTGCGGATATGGGATTTGGCCTCCATCCATATCCGCTTGTAAATATTCCCCTATTTCCCCAATACTCCCCAACTATCCCCAATCCCCCATTCCCTAGTCCCATTGTCTGTAAACAACACTCTGTAGAACCGACCTTCCCCTTTTTCCCCCATTAAATGTCGTGCCCAGGTTCACCGCATCTCACGTAGACAACTATAGGACATCTTGCTAGTTATTCTTAGTCTATGTCAGTTAAGGACTCGTTTCCATTAATTCTGACTCTTCGTTGCACCAGAATGTGATTGTATGGCACCAGTAGTGAGTTTAGGACCTCCCAATACCTCCCCACAACCTCATCTCCGCATCCTCCCATCATCTCATGGAACTACAACAACAACTACAACAACAGAGGGGGGCGGCGCGGCGACGGCGCGGGGAGTGTGCGTCCTCACTCCGGCTTGGTTGGCCGCCATTGCCCATGTGCTCCGACGGGGTTACCACGAAGGGGCTGACTGTCAGCTCCTCGTCAAGGGCGGAGCCCGGTAACCCCCCGCACCCAATAAGAGGCGGCGGGCCGATTCCATCTGGGGCGGAGCTAACGAGCCGAGGGCGTGTCACTCCCCGCTGGATATACGCAGCCACTTACCGGAGGTGACGTCAGATGCGCCCCCAGCTTGAAGAGAACCAGACGCCACCTCCAGCGCGACGATACCTCCCTGCATCTTTTGGACCGCGCTATCCTGTCCCTGAGCCAAGGTGCACCTTGTGCTGTCCAGCGACTACCTGCCCTTCCTTGCCATCAATCCCTGTGTGAGTCAGTCTTGTCCCGTTTATCTGTGGTCTGTCGGGAATAAGATAAGTGTGTCTAAGTGCCTACCTTCCTATGCTGTACCTCTTGTCCTTGTAATCTCAACGCTCTGCATACAAATATTATAACCTCCTCCGGAGGTCTTGAGAACTGTACCCCTGGTGTCGTGTCATTTAACCCAGCCGTTGTGTCCTTTCCTTCATTGATCTAGCGTAGCGCGACTCGGCCAACGTTCGAGTATAATCGGGTAAACTGTGCAGACGCGGTCATACCAAACCGCTCGGTAAACTAACATCCAAAACCGCGTCTGTAACATTTGGTGTCGGGAAGTGGGATTCGATCCGGAGCGCGTTTCACGCGCTCGAAATTATAACAGCGAAATTTAATTGTGTTTTACAAAAAAAAATAAAAACCCGAATTTTGAAAGTCACGCTATGGCAGACCAAGACGGCTGGGTTCCGGTAGAAGAGAGTGAGGCAGGGTCGATCCAGGACCAAAATGAGGGACAAGAGGAGAGCGAAGCAGTGAGGGTAGCAGATTCGCAAAATAGCGTCGTCGCGCACGAGGTAGCAGACGCACAAAATGGCGCCTCGCACATGGCCACGGCGACCACGCCCGCGACAGTAGTAGCGCCGCTGGTAGATTTGAACCTTTTTTTCATACAAATGAAGGCCCTTATGGCCCAGAATAGCGAGAAAATGAGTGAGGAAATGAGGGCTGATAGTGAGCGATTGGGTGAGCGATTGGAGGGCCAAATGGGGGTAATGAGGGACGAAGCGAGGGGTACCGGTGAGGGGTTAGACAATAATTTTAAGGGATTAGACAAGAAATTTGGGAAATTAGACAATAGATTAGGGGAAATACAGGAGGGGTTAACGGGGGTAGAAAATAGAATGGCTGCCCAGGAGAATCAAATGGAAGGGATGCAAAAGGGGTTAGAGGGGTTAGAAAACAGTATGGAAGGCAAATTGAGGGACATGAGGGACCAAGCGGAAAGGGAAGTTAAACAAATGGGGCAGCAGATAGAGGGGGTCAGAATGGGGGTAGAAACCAAACTGGATGCTCACAGGGAGGAAATGGAGCAGATGAGGGTGGCATCTGGGCAGGAGATGCAAGTGATGGGAGAGGAGATCAGAAGAGGTGTGAGTGAGGAGGTCGGAGGAGTGCGCGAGGAGGTGAGGCACTGTAAGGAGCACATGGAGAAGGAGGTGAGAAAGGGGACTATAAAATTGCAAGGGGGCATAGAGGACCTGACGCAGGAGGTGGAACAGCTGACGGTGGGACAGACTGAGTTAGTGGAGCAGGTTCAAAGGAACACTGCGGTATTAGGAGGGTTAAAAGCGACACAGAAAGAACTAAAAGACGACTTGATAGCGACGAAGAGGGAATGTCAGATGGTACGTGAGGGACTGACAACGAGGTTGGACGAGGTGACAGAGGTAATGGAGACAAAGGACCGGCAGGTGAGGACGCACATGGAAACGGTCAAGGTAGCCTTGGAGGACGAGCTTGAGGAGACGTACCAGGGAATAAAAGAGGTGAATCAGAAATTAGAAGAAGTGGAAGAAGGGGTGAGCGAAATTAAGAAGCGACGGAGAGGGGATAAGAAAGAGATAAAAGAGGAGATAAAAGAATTGGTCCGAAGTCTGTGTTCGGATCGTGATGATGTGCTCATTAACCGGATGAGGGATTCGCAGGTGATGGAGGAGAAGCGAAGAGGAAGAAGACCCGGTGTAAGTGGGGACCAATATGGTCGTGCGTATGATGCGCCAGGTGATTTAAGGAGTTTGGGGGTCGAGATGGACCCGGGTGTTCGTGAGAGGCCGTTGGTGAAGTGTGCGACAGGTCTGGTGTGCGAAAAAGGAGGTGTGCGAGAAAGTCCGACTCTGGGGTGTGTGAGGAAAAAGTGCGTGCCAAGGAGTGAGGGTGCTGGCGAGAGTGAGTCGGTCGTAGCGCGTGTGCGAGGGAGCACATGGAAGCGCGGTGTGGTAAGTGTTACAGAGGGTGTGATGGGAGAGTGTGCGCAAGAGTGTGCGCGAGAAAGGTGTGTGATGGACAGGTGCATGGGGAAAGAGTGCGCTGTCAAAGGCAAGGAAGAATGCACGCCTGTGGTGAGTGTTACAGAGGGTGTGACGGGAGAGTGTGCGCAAGAGTGTGCGCGAGAGAGGTGTGTAACGGACGGGTGCATGAGGAAAGAGTGCGCTGTCAAGAGTAAGGGTGAGTGCGCTGTCAAGAATGGAGGTGAGAGTAGTGAGAGTGACAAGGAGCGTGAGTTGGTTGTGACAGGTGAGCGAGGATGTACACCTGGAATGGAAGGATGCACACCTGGAATGGTAGAGCGTGAGTGGGAATGCACGCTGGAATTGGTAGTGAGGCACGTGGTTAGGTGTGCGAGTGAGAGCACACCTGTGATTGTCACAGAGGAGGTGACCGAGGAAGGGGCGCGAAGAGGTGTGTTGGTGAGGTGTGCGAGCGACGAATGTGTGCCAAGGTGTTCGGTGGTCAGGTGTGTGACCAAGTCGGTGAGCGGAATGAGGGTACCTGGGTGTGTTAGAGAAGGTACGACGAGGAGCATGGAGACGGCTGGATGTGTGAGCAAGGAACGGGCTGCGGGGTGTAAGCATGCAGGTGAAGCATCGACGTTAAACGGAGCAGCAGTTAGGTCGACTTTTAGCCGAATCGGGCCCTCGGTGCGTGCTGGGCCTCGCTTTGAACGGCCGCGTCCGTGCTCCACTAGGCGGAGCGGGCAGCTGGATAGGAAGGGTCGTCATGGCGACCACTTTTTGTTGAGGCATTCCGGCAGGTCAAGATCGGGCCATGGGATGGCTCCGTGCCGAGATGGTGCGTGGGATCTCGGCCCGGGTAAACCTCCTTCCCTGCACCGAATGCGGGACGTATCCAGCCGCTGGCACCAAACAACCCGCATTCATTGCTCGGCTTTACGAAGCCGGGCTTTGGACAGGAATTGCCGCACCGAGAGGCATTAGTGAGTAGACTGTGTGAGGAGGATAGTGTTTTGGCCCCGAAATTAGAAAAACAAAATTTGATGATTGGCAAAGGATTGGCAGTAATGATTGGCAGATGATGGGTAGTGATTGGCAAATTTTTGATTTGTTGAAATTTGATGTGCAAAATTGGTAGTGGGAGATGCCCGATGTGGTGGGATGGCAACTCTGTCATCCCTCACAAACGTGGGGGCAAATGCGCTATAGTTTATCGGGTGTATGGCAGTGAAAACTAGCCCGGGTGGGTTAGGTTATATTGGTAGGGATCTAGCGAAGATGACATTAGGTAACATTAAGTTTAGTTAGTGACTGATACCTGTAGTGGGGACGCAGGTAGATTAGTGTGGATTATAATGACGAGGGAGCGCAATAGTTTAAAGGGACGACTGGGAAGCGCAAGTTTCAGAGGGGAGTAGTTAGATGAGATGATGCTGTGTGAGAACTGGACAGGTGTGTGGAGCAGTGTATGAGTAGTGAGTGTTGTGGATCAGCGCGAATGCGCTTGGGGAGAGAAGGGTGCAGGTGGCACCAGGTGTGAGAGCACAGGTGTGCAAGTAAAGGTGATGTGGAGAGAGTTGGAGTAAGTGGTACGGAGTGGTGTGCATGGTGCGAAGGTGTGGATGGGGGAAGAGTGGACCCCTTTCACGAGTACCCGGGGCGGGTAGTGTAAGTGTTAGGTAGAGGGTATAGGTAAATTGTGGTTGGATATTGGCATTTGTGGTGCGGTTGCAGAATGGTATTGTGGATGGGTGCATTAGTGTTGTGGAAATGGCTGGGCGTGTAGCCTGTTAGTGTGTGTAGTTGGTTGGGCACTCCACCACTGTGAGGATGTCGGCCAGGTGAGGCCGCAGGTGGGCTCTGGGAGCCGTTAGTGTCAGTGGGGCCCGAGGATCCGGAGGACGGACCCGGGTAGCCCAGTGCCAGAGAGGGCACCGAGTGGGGAGAGCGCCAGAGGGCCTTCCCCAGGTAGTTAGGTTAGGGTAAGGAGCAGGTAAGCTCGGAGGCAACTGCAGTGGTGGAGGTGTGCAGGTGGGTAGACCTGCTGGGAGAGCTACACGTCGCAGACCAGAAATTGTGCGAAGGCACCGGGAGATGAATCGGGGGAGTGAGACCCCAAATTGAAAAGCACCACAGTTTGGTCAATGGGAATTGGTTTTTAGAACCCATAGTGTAAGAGGGCCAATGGTTTGGCAGGAGAAAGACCCCGGGTAATGTAAAGTTGTTAAAGTCATTTAGGAAATAGTTAGGATTGATGAACCTGTCGCACCATACGCAGCCACTTACCTGTGGTGATGATGATGACTCCACACCTGTGTTTTCTTTGTTCTGTGTGCAGGAAAGGAGAATTGCTGTGAGGATTTGTGAGACGCATCACGACGTGGATGAGACATTGGGGTGATTCCATCTCTCCCTCCTTAGGAGGGACTGATGATGAATTGGTGATGGCAAATTTTGATGTTGAGTTGGAGATGGCAAATTTTGATGAGAGTTGGAAATAGCAAATTTGATTGGTTAGGAGGGAGAGAAGACGAATTTGGTTTATGGGAGGAACGGGGAAGACAGTAGGGACGTTTGTTGATTTGTAAAGTAGATGTTTATGGGTAGTGTTGTGTTGTGTGGATACAGTAAGGGGTAAGGGGGGGGCAATGTAGGTTACCTGGTGGAGGGGGGGGCGTACGATAGGAACGTACCTGTCTCACCTGGTTCCCATGTGCCCCCAGTGTGCATCATCTTATATTGCATGCACTTTTGCGCCCTTACCACCTTACTCACTTGTCTTCTTCTTTTGTCTCCCACCTCCGAGGATCTGGCTTTGGGGCAGAGAGAGAGGAGAGAGAGGTGCTGGCTCCGCAGTTGTGGGCCTGCACTTTCGCTGCTTGCTGCCGGGATCGATACACCATATGGACCGCAATTTTTGTGGCCACCCACAATGGACCGCAGTTCTTTTGCGGGCAAGCACCACCCGTGATGGACCTATGGGTCAACGTGGCACCTATGCCATACAGGTGAACCACTAATAGTTGGCCCCCCTGACGGCCACAATTTAGAAATGGACGCGGTTGGCGCCTTTCTTTATTTTTAAAGAAGCCAGAAGGCCAAGTGCACCACACGAAGGCAAGACCAGCGGCAGAACATCGGCCGGCTGCGACACCACCGGTGATTGTTGAACACTTTATTGGTGCACCGGATGGTGCTGACTGTATGAATAAGGGTGGTGCTTTTGGTGCTTGGATGGGGTGACCTGCACATTATTAAAGGCCGTAAGGCCACAGAGCACTCGTGGGTTGGTGTATCGATGCTGGCATGCGTGCTCTCTCTATGCATAACATCTGCATGTGTTCCTCCAAAAACAGGTCCTGGATCGTAGTGTAAATATCAGCGTAGTCTTGTGTAAATAATGCTCCCTACCGGCTGTATGTTTAGTTTGAGAATTCTTTCCGCGATTCGGTTATCCTGTGGGTGTGTTTCTGTGAGGAGAAGGGTGCAACGTCGCAGGGGGACATATTTACTCATTTGTGAACATCTGTAAAACTGTCGCACTCAGGGTAGAGTTAATAGTAGAGGGAACTACATCTGAGTGCCACACTAAAGTAGGTAAAAATTTATCGGGTCGGGACGCCCCGAGGGTAGAGAAGGGTGCAATGTTGCGGATATGGGATTTGGCCTCCATCCATATCCGCTTGTAAATATTCCCCTATTTCCCCAATACTCCCCAACTATCCCCAATCCCCCATTCCCTAGTCCCATTGTCTGTAAACAACACTCTGTAGAACCGACCTTCCCCTTTTTCCCCCATTAAATGTCTTGCCCAGGTTCACTGCATCTCACGTAGACAACTATAGGACATCTTGCTAGTTATTCTTAGTCTATGTCAGTTAAGGACTCGTTTCCATTAATTCTGACTCTTCGTTGCACCAGAATGTGATTGTATGGCACCAGTAGTGAGTTTAGGACCTCCCAATACCTCCCCACAACCTCATCTCCGCATCCTCCCATCATCTCATGGAACTACAACAACAACTACAACAACAGAGGGGGGCGGCGTGGCGACGGCGCGGGGAGTGTGCGTCCTCACTCCGGCTTGGTTGGCCGCCATTGCCCATGTGCTCCGACGGGGTTACCACGAAGGGGCTGACTGTCAGCTCCTCGTCAAGGGCGGAGCCCGGTAACCCCCCGCACCCAATAAGAGGCGGCGGGCCGATTCCATCTGGGGCGGAGCTAACGAGCCGAGGGCGTGTCACTCCCCGCTGGATATACGCAGCCACTTACCGGAGGTGACGTCAGATGCGCCCCCAGCTTGAAGAGAACCAGACGCCACCTCCAGCGCGACGATACCTCCCTGCATCTTTTGGACCGCGCTATCCTGTCCCTGAGCCAAGGTGCACCTTGTGCTGTCCAGCGACTACCTGCCCTTCCTTGCCATCAATCCCTGTGTGAGTCAGTCTTGTCCCGTTTATCTGTGGTCTGTCGGGAATAAGATAAGTGTGTCTAAGTGCCTACCTTCCTATGCTGTACCTCTTGTCCTTGTAATCTCAACGCTCTGCATACAAATATTATAACCTCCTCCGGAGGTCTTGAGAACTGTACCCCTGGTGTCGTGTCATTTAACCCAGCCGTTGTGTCATTTCCTTCATTGATCTAGCGTAGCGCGACTCGGCCAACGTTCGAGTATAATCGGGTAAACTGTGCAGACGCGGTCATACCAAACCGCTCGGTAAACTAACATCCAAAACCGCGTCTGTAACAATATCGTTATTAACTGTTTGATTGCTGTTATTAACCTCATGAATAAAGTTATTAACTGTTTGATTGCTGTTATTAACCTCATGAATATAGTTACTAACTGTTTGATTGCTGTTATTAACCTCATGAATATAGTTATTAACTGTCTGATTGCTGTTATTAACCTCGTGAATATAGTTATTAACTGTTTGCTGTTATTAACCTCATGAATATCGTTATTAACTGTTTGATTGCTGTTATTAACCTCGTGAATGTAGTTATTAACTGTTTGATTGCTGTTATTAACCTCATGAACATAGTTATTAACTGTTTGCTGTTATTAACCTCAAGAATATAGTTATTAACTGTTTGATTGCTGTTATTAACCTCGTGAATATAGTTATTAACTGTTTGATTGCTGTTATTAACCTCATGAACATAGTTATTAACTGTTTGCTGTTATTAACCTCATTAATATAGTTATTAACTGTTTGATTGCCGTTATTAACCTCATGAATATAGTTATTAACTGTTTGATTGCTGTTATTAACCTCATGAATATAGTTATTAACCTCATGAATATAGTTATTAACTGTTTGATTGCTGTTATTAACATCAAGAATATAGTTATTAACTGTTTGATTGCTGTTATTAACCTCATGAAGATAGTTATTAACTGTTTGATTGCTGTTATTAACCTCATGAATATAGTTATTAACTGTTTGATTGCTGTTATGAACCTCATGAATATAGTTATTAACTGTTTGATTGCTGTTATTAACCTCATGAATATACAGACTTGGCATTTAATATGGAATATATATATTTTTCTTGACGGGTTTAATTTCTTAACTCAGTATATCAATCTGGTGAGTTTCTTTTACACTTTGGTGATTTATTTGTTAAAAGAACCATGTCACTGATTGTCTGTCGCAGCAAGAAGTCAACAACAGGATTATATCACAGGTGGCGTGGCAAAATGTACGGACAGGTGCATTTGATGATTGGCTTCACCGTCGGGTATACAAGGGTTGTTGCGTTCTGTATTAGTGAAAAACAACTGCTGCACGTCTCCAAAAGTTATTGCCACTTCCTCTGGAGATGGTCCATCAACTTGACAATGCTGTTTGTCATGGAGTGGTGGCTTTACGAAATTACGGCATGAAACAGCGTGCTATTGCTCGGCAGTATGGCATCACTCAAGGTCAGGTGTCAAAGATCCTGAAACGAAATGCTCAGAGGGGTGTCCCTACTCCAATACCGAGGCCAGGACGTCCCCGCAGAACCACAAGGAGGGATGATCGCCAGCTGCACCGGTTAGTCCGCAATGGCCGTACCAAATCAGCTAATCGGCTTAGGGCTGAGTGGCAGCAACTGACAAATGTGCCTGTATCCAGAAGGCTAGTCAACCAACGACTGGTTCAAGCAGGCTATCGTGCCAGGCGTCCCCTGAGAAAGCCACGCCTGGCCAGACAACGCCGCCAGTGCCGATTGCAGTGGGCCAGAGAGCACCTTCAATGGCAGCCAGGACACTGGAATCACGTGATCTTCAGTGACGAGTCTAGATTTCTGGTCCATCGTCAAGATGGCCACGTCCGAGTGCCCAGACAAGTGCATGAAGCCTACAACAAAGATTGTATAGTGCCAAGAGTCCAAGCTGGAGGTGGTGGGGTGACCATTTGGGCTGCTTTTCATGCAGGGGGCAAAACTGACCTGGTTGTTCTGAATGGAAACCTGAACTAGTTCAAGTACAGGGCCATTCTGGAAGAAACATTGCTTCCATTTGCTCGTGCAGCCTTTCGAGGAAACTTTGTCTTCCAAGATGACAATGCACGGCCTCATCATGCTCGCATGATCCAACACTTTCTTGCTGACCATGGTGTAGAGCATATGGAGTGGCCTGCCATGTCCCCGGATATGAATCCGATAGAGAACTTGTGGGCAGAATTAACGCATCAAATCGACCACTTGGACCAGCAGCCGACCTCTGTGCGTGAATTGCAGCAGGCTATTGTCACTGCATGGCATGCGATTCCTGTCCAAACCTTGGCAAATCTCGTGAACAGCATGCCTCAACGTGTACGTGCTCTCCTGAATGCTCGTGGGGGTTACACGAAGTACTGAACTGTAATTTTACTGTCTGTAATCCCAGTCGTAATTTAACTTTTCTTTTTGTTAAAAATTTTTTTAGCTGATGTGCAAAATAAAGAGATACTTCTGGAAAACGTACAGAAGTTTAACACAGTACTGTCCATGAATTGAGTTCGATATCAGTTTACATCACTTTCAAGGATCAATTTATTTGTTTCGAAATGTCAAATGTGGGTTTTGTTTCTTTTAAAGGTCACATTAACAAAATCTCGAATAATTTCAACATAATTCCAATGAACTTTTGGTTCTAAGTCATCTTGAAAAGTAAGTTCACCCCCGCAAAAAAAATATTCCATATTAAATGCCAAGTCTGTAGTTATAAACTGTTTGATTGCTGTTATTAACCTCATGAATATAGTTATTAATTGTTTGATTGCTGTTATTAACCTCATGAATATAGTTATTAACCTCATGAATATAGTTATTAACTGTTTGATTGCTGTTATTAACCTCATGAATATAGGTATTAACCTCATGAATATAGTTATTAACTGTTTGATTGCTGTTATTAACCTCATCAATATAGTTATTAACTGTTTGATTGCTGTTATTAACCTCATGAATATAGTTATTAACCTCATGAATATAGTTATTAACTGTTTGATTGCTGTTATTAACCTCATGAATATAGTTATTAACTGTTTGATTGCTGTTATTAACCTCATTAATATAGTTATTTACTGTTTGATTGCTGTTATTAACCTCATGAATATAGTTATTAACTGTTTGATTGCTGTTATTAACCTCATGAATATAGTTATTAACTGTTTGATTGCTGTTATTAACCTCATGAATATAGTTATTAACTGTTTGATTGCTGTTATTAACCTCATGAATATAGTTATTAACTGTTTGATTGCTGTTATTAACCTCATGAATATAGTTATTAACTGTTTGATTGCTGTTATTAACCTCATGAATATAGTTATTAACTGTTTGATTGCTGTTATTAACCTCATGAATATAGTTATTAACTGTTTGATTGCTGTTATTAACCTCATGAATATAGTTATTAACTGTTTGATTGCTGTTATTAACCTCATGAATATAGTTATTAACTGTTTGATTGCTGTTATTAACCTCATGAATATAGTTATTAACTGTTTGATTGCTGTTATTAACCTCATGAATATAGTTATTAACTGTTTGATTGCTGCTATTAACCTCATGAATATAGTTATTAACCTCATGAATATAGTTATTAACCTCATGAATATAGTTATTAACTGTTTGATTGCTGTTATTAACCTCATGAATATAGTTATTAATTGTTTGATTGCTGTTATTAACCTCATGAATATAATTATTAACTGTTTGATTGCTGTTATTAACCTCATGAATATAGTTATTAACTGTTTGATTGCTGTTATTAACCTCATGAATATAGTTATTAAGTGTTTGATTGCTGTTATTAACCTCATGAATATAGTTATTAACTGTTTGATTGCTGTTATTAACCTCATGAATATAGTTATTAATTGTTTGATTGCTGTTATTAACCTCATGAATATAGTTATTAATTGTTTGATTGCTGTTATTAACCTCATGAATATAATTATTAACTGTTTGATTGCTGTTATTAACCTCATGAATATAGTTACTAACTGTTTGATTGCTGTTATTAACCTCATGAATATAGTTATTAACTGTTTGATTGCTGTTATTAACCTCATGAATATAGTTATTAACTGTTTGATTGCTGTTATTAACCTCATGAATATAGTTATTAACTGTTCTGATTGCTGTGATTAACCTCATGAATATAGTTATTAACTGTTTGATTGCTGTTATTAACCTCATGAATATAGTTATTAACTGTTTCATTGCTGTTATTAACCTCATGAATATAGTTATTAACTGTTTGATTGCTGTTATTAACCTCATGAATATAGTTATTAACTGTTTGATTGCTGTTATTCACCTCATTAATATAGTTATTAACTGTTTGATTGCTGTTATTAACCTCATGAATATAGTTATTAACTGTTTGATTGCTGTTATTAACCTCATGAATATCGTTATTAACTGTTTGATTGCTGTTATTAACCTCATGAATATAGTTATTAACTGTTTGATTGCTGTTATTAACCTCATGAATATAGTTATTAACTGTTTGATTGCTGTTATTAACCTCATTAATATAGTTATTAACTGTTTGATTGCTGTTATTAACCTCATGAATATAGTTGTTCACTGTTTGATTGCTGCTATTAACCTCATGAATATAGTTATTAACTGTTTGATTGCTGTTATTAACCTCATGAATATAGTTATTAACTGTTTGATTGCTGTTATTAACCTCATGAATATAGTTATTAACTGTTTGATTGCTGTTATTAACCTCATGAATATAGTTATTAACTGTTTGATTGCTGTTATTAACCTCATGAATATAGTTATTAACTGTTTGATTGCTGCTATTAACCTCATGAATATAGTTATTAACTGTTTGATTGCTGTTATTAACCTCATGAATATAGTTATTAACTGTTTGATTGCTGTTATTAACCTCATGAATATAGTTAACTGTTTGATTGCTGCTATTAACCTCATGAATATAGTTATTAACTGTTTGATTGCTGTTATTAACCTCATGAATATAGTTATTAACTGTTTGATTGCTGTTATTAACCTCATGAATATAGTTACCTTCGCAAAAGCGGAAGGTTATGTTTTGATCGCTGTGTATTTATTTGTATGTCTGTGTGTGTGTGTGTGTGTGTATGTTATTCGCATAACTCAAAAAGTATTCAACCGAATTGCATGAAATTTGGTGGGATGATTGGTTATTATACGGGACACATTTGATTAGATTTTGGGAGCAATCGGGTCAAAGGTCAGGGGGGTCACGACCTTGCAAAATGTGCGTTTTTTGTCATAACTCGGTCAATTCTTATCCGATTTGCATGAAATCAGCACCAAACTGTTCACTGTTCTGTTCCCTACACTCCCATGCCAAGTACAGAACAGTAGCTGCGGCGAAGGTATGCGCTCTACCGAGTGCCCGTTCTAGTTATTAACTGTTTGATTGCTGCTATTAACCTCATGAATATAGTTATTAACTGTTTGATTGCTGTTATTAACCTCATGAATATAGTTATTAACTGTTTGATTGCTGTTATTAACCTCATGAATATAGTTATTAACTGTTTGATTGCTGCTATTAACCTCATGAATATAGTTATTAACTGTTTGATTGCTGTTATTACCTCATGAATATAGTTATTAACCTCATGAATATAGTTATTAACTGTTTGATTGCTGTTATTAACCTCATGAACATAGTTATTAACTGTTTGATTGCTGTTATTAACCTCATGAATATAGTTATTAACTGTTTGATTGCTGTTATTAACCTCATGAATAGAGTTATTAACTGTTTGATTGCTGTTATTAACCTCATGAATATAGTTATTAACTGTTTGATTGTTGCTATTAACCTCATGAATATAGTTATTAACCTCATGAATATAGTTATTAACTGTTTGATTGCTGCTATTAACCTCATGAATATAGTTATTAACCTCATGAATATAGTTATTAACCTCATGAATATAGTTATTAACCTCATGAATATAGTTATTAACCTCATGAATATCGTTATTAACTGTTTGATTGCTGTTATTAACTTCATGAATATAGTTATTAACTGTTTGATTGCTGTTATTAACCTCATGAATATAGTTATTAACTGTTTGATTGCTGTTATTAACCTCATGAATATAGTTATTAACTGTTTGCTGTTATTAACCTCATTAATATAGTTATTAACTGTTTGATTGCTGTTATTAACCTCATGAATATAGTTATTAACTGTTTGCTGTTATTAACCTCATTAATATAGTTATTAACTGTTGATTGCTGTTATTAACCTCATGAACATAGTTATTAACTGTTTGCTGTTATTAACCTCATGAATATAGTTATTAACCTCATGAATATAGTTATTAACTGTTTGATTGCTGTTATTAACCTCATGAATATAGTTATTAACTGTTTGATTGCTGTTATTAACCTCATGAATATAGTTATTAACTATTTGCTGTTATTAACCTCATGAATATAGTTATTAACTGTTTGATTGCTGTTATTAACCTCATGAATATAGTTATTAACGTCATGAATATAGTTATTAACCTCATGAATATAGTTATTAACCTCATGAATATAGTTATTAACCTCATGAATATAGTTATTAACCTCATGAATATAGTTATTAACCTCATGAATATAGTTATTAACTGTTTGATTGCTGTTATTAACATCATGAATATAGTTATTAACTGTTTGATTGCTGTTATTAACCTCATGAATATAGTTATTAACTGTTTGCTGTTATTAACCTCATGAATATAGTTATTAACTGTTTGATTGCTGTTATTAACCTCATGAATATAGTTATTAACCTCATGAATATAGTTATTAACCTCATGAATATAGTTATTAACCTCATGAATATAGTTATTAAGCTCATGAATATCGTTATTAACTGTTTGATTGCTGTTATTAACCTCATGAATATAGTTATTAACTGTTTGATTGCTGTTATTAACCTCATGAATATAGTTATTAACTGTTTGATTGCTGTTATTAACCTCATGAATATAGTTATTAACTATTTGATTGCTGTTATTAACCTCATGAATATAGTTATTAACTGTTTGATTGCTGTTATTAACCTCATGAATATAGTTATTAACTGTTTGCTGTTATTAACCTCATGAATATAGTTATTAACAGTTTGATTGCTGTTATTAACCTCATGAATATAGTTATTAACCTCATGAATATAGCTATTAACTGTTTGATTGCTGTTATTAACATCATGAATATAGTTATTAACTGTTTGATTGCTGTTATTAACCTCATGAATATAGTTATTAACTGTTTGATTGCTGTTATTAACCTCATGAATATAGTTATTAACCTCATGAATATCGTTATTAACTGTTTGATTGCTGTTATTAACCTCATGAATATAGTTATTAACTGTTTGATTGCTGTTATTAACCTCATGAATATAGTTATTAACTGTTTGATTGCTGTTATTAACCTCATGAATATAGTTATTAACTGTTTCATTGCTGTTATTAACCTCGTGAATATAGTTATTAACTGTTTGCTGTTATTAACCTCATGAATATAGTTATTAACTGTTTGATTTCTGTTATTAACCTCGTGAATATAGTTATTAACTGTTTGATTGCTGTTATTAACCTCATGAACATAGTTATTAACTGTTTGCTGTTATTAACCTCATGAATATAGTTATTAACTGTTTGATTGCTGTTATTAACCTCATGAATACAGTTATTAACCTCATGAATATAGTTATTAACCTCATGAATATAGTTATTAACCTCATGAATATAGTTATTAACCTCATGAATATCGTTATTAACCTCATGAATATCGTTATTAACTGTTTGTTTGCTGTTATTAACCTCGTGAATATAGTTATTAACTGTTTGATTGCTGTTATTAACCTCATGAAAATAGTTATTAACTGTTTGATTGCTGTTATTAACCTCATGAATATAGTTATTAACTGTTTGATTGCTGTTATTAACCTCATGAATATAGTTATTAACTGTTTGCTGTTATTAACCTCATGAATATAGTTATTAACAGTTTGATTGCTGTTATTAACTGTTTGCTGTTATTAACCTCATTAATATAGTTATTAACTGTTGATTGCTGTTATTAACCTCATGAACATAGTTATTAACTGTTTGCTGTTATTAACCTCATTAATATAGTTATTAACTGTTTGATTGCTGTTATTAACCTCATGAATATAGTTATTAACCTCATGAATATAGTTATTAACTGTTTGATTGCTGTTATTAACATCATGAATATAGTTATTAACTGTTTGATTGCTGTTATTAACCTCATGAATATAGTTATTAACTGTTTGATTGCTGTTATTAACCTCATGAATATAGTTATTAACCTCATGAATATCATTATTAACTGTTTGATTGCTGTTATTAACCTCATGAATATAGTTATTAACTGTTTCATTGCTGTTATTAACCTCATGAATATAGTTACTAACTGTTTGATTGCTGTTATTAACCTCATGAATATAGTTATTAACTGTTTGATTGCTGTTATTAACCTCGTGAATATAGTTATTAACTGTTTGCTGTTATTAACCTCATGAATATAGTTATTAACTGTTTGATTGCTGTTATTAACCTCGTGAATATAGTTATTAACTGTTTGATTGCTGTTATTAACCTCATGAACATAGTTATTAACTGTTTGCTGTTATTAACCTCATTAATATAGTTATTAACTGTTTGATTGCTGTTATTAACCTCATGAATATAGTTATTAACTGTTTGATTGCTGTTATTAACCTCATGAATATAGTTATTAACCTCATGAATATAGTTATTAACTGTTTGATTGCTGTTATTAACATCATGAATATAGTTATTAACTGTTTGATTGCTGTTATTAACCTCATGAATACAGTTATTAACTGTTTTATTGCTGTTATTAACCTCATGAATATAGTTATTAACTGTTTGATTGCTGTTATTAACCTCATAAATATAGTTATAAACTGTTTGATTGCTGTTATTAACCTCATGAATATAGTTATTAATTGTTTGATTGCTGTTATTAACCTCATGAATATAGTTATTAACCTCATGAATATAGTTATTAACTGTTTGATTGCTGTTATTAACCTCATGAATATAGGTATTAACCTCATGAATATAGTTATTAACTGTTTGATTGCTGTTATTAACCTCATCAATATAGTTATTAACTGTTTGCTGTTATTAACCTCATGAATATAGTTATTAACCTCATGAATATAGTTATTAACTGTTTGATTGCTGTTATTAACCTCATGAATATAGTTATTAACTGTTTGATTGCTGTTATTAACCTCATGAATATAGTTATTAACTGTTTGATTGCTGTTATTAACCTCATGAATATAGTTATTAACTGTTTGATTGCTGTTATTAACCTCATGAATATAGTTATTAACTGTTTGATTGCTGTTATTAACCTCATGAATATAGTTATTAACTGTTTGATTGCTGTTATTAACCTCATGAATATAGTTATTAACTGTTTGATTGCTGTTATTAACCTCATGAATATAGTTATTAACTGTTTGATTGCTGTTATTAACCTCATGAATATAGTTATTAACTGTTTGATTGCTGTTATTAACCTCATGAATATAGTTATTAACTGTTTGCTGTTATTAACCTCATGAATATAGTTATTAACTGTTTGATTGCTGTTATTAACCTCATGAATATAGTTATTAACTGTTTGATTGCTGTTATTAACCTCATGAATATAGTTATTAACTGTTTGATTGCTGTTATTAACCTCATGAATATAGTTATTAACTGTTTGATTGCTGTTATTAACCTCATGAATATAGTTATTAACTGTTTGATTGCTGTTATTAACCTCATGAATATAGTTATTAACTGTTTGATTGCTGTTATTAACGTCATGAATATAGTTATTAACTGTTTGATTGTTGTTATTAACCTCATGAATATAGTTATTAACTGTTTGATTGCTGTTATTAACCTCATGAATATAGTTATAAACTGTTTGATTGCTGTTATTAACCTCATGAATATAGTTATTAACTGTTTGATTGCTGTTATTAACCTCATGAATATAGTTATTAACTGTTTGATTGCTGTTATTAACCTCATGAATATAGTTATTAACTGTTTGATTGCTGTTATTAACCTCATGAATATAGTTATTAACTGTTTGATTGCTGTTATTAACCTCATGAATATAGTTATTAACTGTTTGATTGCTGTTATTAACTTCATGAATATAGTTATTAACTGTTTGATTGCCGTTATTAACCTCATGAATATAGTTATTAACTGTTTGATTGCTGTTATTAACCTCATGAATATAGTTATTAACTGTTGATTGCTGTTATTAACCTTATGAATATAGTTATTAACTGTTTGATTGCTGTTATTAACCTCATGAATATAGTTTGTAACTGTTTGATTGCTGTTATTAACCTCATGAATATAGTTATTAACTGTTTGATTGCTGTTATTAACCTCATGAATATAGTTATTAACTGTTTGATTGCTCTTATTAACCTCATGAATATAGTTATAAACTGTTTGATTGCTGTTATTAACCTCATGAATATAGTTATTAACTGTTTGATTGCTGTTATTAACCTCATGAATATAGTTATTAACTGTTTGATTGCTGTTATTAACCTCATGAATATAGTTATAAACTGTTTGATTGCTGTTATTAACCTCATGAATATAGTTATTAACTGTTTGATTGCTGTTATTAACCTCATGAATATAGTTATTAACTGTTTGATTGCTGCTATTAACCTCATGAATATAGTTATTAACCTCATGAATATAGTTATTAACCTCATGAATATAGTTATTAACTGTTTGATTGCTGTTATTAACCTCATGAATATAGTTATTAACTGTTTGTTTGCTGTTATTAACCTCATGAATATAGTTATTAACTGTTTGATTGCTGTTATTAACCTCATGAATATAGTTATTAACTGTTTGATTGCTGTTATTAACCTCATGAATATAGTTATTAACTGTTTGATTGCTGTTTTTAACCTCATGAATATAGTTATTAACTGTTTGATTGCTGTTATTAACCTCATGAATATCGTTATTAACTGTTTGATTGCTGTTATTAACCTCATGAATATAGTTATTAACTGTTTGATTGCTGTTATTAACCTCATGAATATAGTTATTAACTGTTTGATTGCTGTTATTAACCTCATGAATATAGTTATTAACTGTTTGATTGCTGTTATTAACCTCATGAATAGAGTTATTTACTGTTTGATTGCTGTTATTAACCTCATGAATAGAGTTATTAACTGTTTGATTGCTGTTATTAACCTCATGAATATAGTTATTTACTGTTTGATTGCTGTTATTAACCTCATGAATATAGTTATTAACTGTTTGATTGCTGTTATTAACCTCATGAATATAGTTATTAACTGTTTGATTGCTGTTATTAACCCCATGAATATAGTTATTAACTGTTTGATTGCTGTTATTAACCTCATGAATATCGTTATTAACTGTTTGATTGCTGTTATTAACCTCATGAATATAGTTATTAACTGTTTGATTGCTGTTATTAACCTCATGAATATAGTTGTTTACTGTTTGATTGCTCTTATTAACCTCATGAATATAGTTATTAACTGTTTGATTGCTGTTAACTTCATGAATATAGTTATTAACCTCACTGGAACATGCTGTTGGCCACGATGGTGGCCTCACTGCAACATGCCGTTGGCCACGATGGTGGCCTCACTGGAACATGCCGTTGGCCACGATTGTGGCCTCACTGGAACATGCCGTTGGCCACGATGGTGGCCTCACTGGAACATGCTGTTGGCCACGATGGTGGCCTCACTGGAACATGCTGTTGGCCACGATGGTGGCCTCACTGGAACATGCTGTTGGCCACGATGGTGGCCTCACTGGAACATGCTGTTGGCCACGATGGTGGCCTCACTGCAACATGCCGTTGGCCACGATGGTGGCCTCACTGGAACATGCCGTTGGCCACGATTGTGGCCTCACTGGAACATGCCGTTGGCCACGATGGTGGCCTCACTGGAACATGCTGTTGGCCACGATGGTGGCCTCACTGGAACATGCTGTTGGCCACGATGGTGGCCTCACTGGAACATGCTGTTGGCCACGATGGTGGCCTCTCTGGAACATGCTGTTGGCCACGATGGTGGCCTCACTGGAACATGCTGTTGGCCACGATGGTGGCCTCACTGGAACATGCTGTTGGCCATGATGGTGGCCTCACTGGAACATGCTGTTGGCCACGATGGTGGCCTCACTGGAACACGCTGTTGGCCATGATGGTGGCCTCACTGGAACATGCTGTTGGCCACGATGGTGGCCTCACTGGAACATGCTGTTGGCCATGATGGTGGCCTCACTGGAACATGCTCTTGGCCACGATGGTGGCCTCACTGGAACATGCTGTTGGCCACGATTGTGGCCTCACTGGAACATGCTGTTTGCCACGATCGTGGCCTCACTGGAAAATGTTGTTGGCCACGATGGCGGCCTCACTGGAACATGCTGTTGACCACGATGGTGGCCTCACTGGAACATGCTGTTGGCCACGATTGTGGCCTCACTGGAACATGCCGTTGGCCACGATGGTGGCCTCACTGGAACATGCTGTTGGCCATGATTGTGGGCTCACTGGAACATGCTGTTGGCCACGATGGTGGCCTCACTGGAACACGCTGTTGGCCACGATGGTGGCCTCACTGGAACATGCTGTTGGCCACGATGGTGGCCTCACTGGAACATGCTGTTGGCCACGATTGTGGCCTCACTGGAACATGCTGTTTGCCACGATGGTGGCCTCACTGGAACATGCTGTTGACCACGATGGTGGCCTCACTGGAACATGCTGTTGGCCACGATTGTGGCCTCACTGGAACATGCCGTTGGCCACGATGGTGGCCTCACTGGAACATGCCGTTGGCCCCGATGGTGGCCTCACTGGAACATGCCGTTGGCCACGATTGTGGCCTCACTGGAACATGCCGTTGGCCACGATGGTGGCCTCACTGGAACATGCTGTTGGCCACGATGGTGGCCTCACGGGAACATGCTGTTGGCCACGATGGTGGCCTCACTGGAACATGCTGTTGGCCACGATGGTGGCCTCACTGGAACATGCTGTTGGCCACGATGGTGGCCTCACTGGAACATGCTGTTGGCCACGATGGTGGCCTCACTGGAACATGATGGTGGCCTCACTGGAACATGCTGTTGGCCACGATGGTGTCCTCACTGGAACACGCTGTTGGCCACGATGGTGGCCTCACTGGAACATGCTGTTGGCCACGATGGTGGCCTCACTGGAACATGCTGTTGGCCACGATTGTGGCCTCACTGGAACATGCTGTTGGCCACGATGGTGGCCTCACTGGAACATGCTGTTGGCCACGATGGTGGCCTCACTGGAACATGCTGTTGGCCACGATTGTGGCCTCACTGGAACATGCTGTTTGCCACGATGGTGGCCTCACTGGAACATGCTGTTGACCACGATGGTGGCCTCACTGGGACATGCTGTTGGCCACGATGGTGGCCTCACTGGAACATGCTGTTGGCCACGATGGTAGCCTCACTGGAAGATGCTGTTGGCCACGATTGTGGCCTCACTGGAACATGCTGTTGGCCACGATTGTGGCCTCACTGGAACATGCCGTTGGCCACGATGGTGGCCTCACTGGAACATGCAGTTGGCCATGATTGTGGGCTCACTGGAACATGCTGTTGGCCACGATGGTGGCCTCACTGGAACACGCTGTTGGCCACGATGGTGGCCTCACTGGAACACGCTGTTGGCCACGATCGTGGCCTCACTGGAAAATGTTGTTGGCCACGATTGTGGCCTCACTGGAACATGCTGTTTGCCACGATCGTGGCCTCACTGGAAAATGTTGTTGGCCACGATGGCGGCCTCACTGGAACATGCTGTTGACCACGATGGTGGCCTCACTGGAACATGCTGTTGGCCACGATTGTGGCCTCACTGGAACATGCCGTTGGCCACGATGGTGGCCTCACTGGAACATGCTGTTGGCCATGATTGTGGGCTCACTGGAACATGCTGTTGGCCACGATGGTGGCCTCACTGGAACACGCTGTTGGCCACAATGGTGGCCTCACTGGAACATGCTGTTGGCCACGATGGTGGCCTCACTGGAACATGCTGTTGGCCACGATTGTGGCCTCACTGGAACATGCTGTTTGCCACGATGGTGGCCTCACTGGAACATGCTGTTGACCACGATGGTGGCCTCACTGGAACATGCTGTTGGCCACGATTGTGGCCTCACTGGAACATGCCGTTGGCCACGATGGTGGCCTCACTGGAACATGCCGTTGGCCCCGATGGTGGCCTCACTGGAACATGCCGTTGGCCACGATTGTGGCCTCACTGGAACATGCCGTTGGCCACGATGGTGGCCTCACTGGAACATGCTGTTGGCCACGAAGGTGGCCTCACGGGAAAATGCTGTTGGCCACGATGGTGGCCTCACTGGAACGTGCTGTTGGCCACGATGGTGGCCTCACTGGAACATGCTGTTGGCCACGATGGTGGCCTCACTGGAACATGCTGTTGGCCACGATGGTGGCCTCACTGGAACATGATGGTGGCCTCACTGGAACATGCTGTTGGCCACGATGGTGGCCTCACTGGAACACGCTGTTGTCCATGATGGTGGCCTCACTGGAACATGCTGTTGGCCACGATGGTGGCCTCACTGGAACATGCTGTTGGCCACGATTGTGGCCTCACTGGAACATGCTGTTTGCCACGATCGTGGCCTCACTGGAACATGCTGTTGACCACGATGGTGGCCTCACTGGAACATGCTGTTGACCACGATGGTGGCCTCACTGGGACATGCTGTTGGCCACGATGGTGGCCTCACTGGAACATGCTGTTGGCCATGATGGTGGCCTCACTGGAACATGCTGTTGGCCACGATTGTGGCCTCACTGGAACATGCTGTTTGCCACGATCATGGCCTCACTGGAAAATGTTGTTGGCCACGATGGCGGCCTCACTGGAACATGCTGTTGACCACGATGGTGGCCTCACTGGAACATGCTGTTGGCCACGATTGTGGCCTCACTGGAACATGCCGTTGGCCACGATGGTGGCCTCACTGGAACATGCAGTTGGCCATGATTGTGGGCTCACTGGAACATGCTGTTGGCCACGATGGTGGCCTCACTGGAACACGTTGTTGGCCACGATGGTGGCCTCACTGGAACATGCTGTTGGCCACGATGGTGGCCTCACTGGAACATGCTGTTGGCCACGATTGTGGCCTCACTGGAACATGCTGTTTGCCACGATGGTGGCCTCACTGGAACATGCTGTTGACCACGATGGTGGCCTCACTGGAACATGCTGTTGGCCACGATTGTGGCCTCACTGGAACATGCCGTTGGCCACGATGGTGGCCTCACTGGAACATGCCGTTGGCCCCGATGGTGGCCTCACTGGAACATGCCGTTGGCCACGATGGTGGCCTCACGGGAACATGCTGTTGGCCACGATGGTGGCCTCACTGGAACATGCTGTTGGCCACGATGGTGGCCTCACTGGAACATGCTGTTGGCCACGATGGTGGCCTCACTGGAACATGCTGTTGGCCATGATGGTGGCCTCATTGGAACATGCTGTTGGCCACGATGGTGGCCTCACTGGAACACGCTGTTGGCCACGATGGTGGCCTCACTGGAACATGCTGTTGGCCACGATGGTGGCCTCACTGGAACATGCTGTTGGCCACGATTGTGGCCTCACTGGAACATGCTGTTTGCCACGATCGTGGCCTCACTCGAACATGCTGTTGACCACGATGGTGGCCTCACTGGAACATGCTGTTGACCACGATGGTGGCCTCACTGGAACATGCTGTTGGCCACGATGGTGGCCTCACTGGAACATGCTGTTGGCCATGATTGTGGGCTCACTGGAACATGCTGTTGGCCATGATTGTGGCCTCACTGGAACATGCTGTTGGCCATGATTGTGGCCTCACTGGAACATGCTGTTGGCCATGATTGTGGGCTCACTGGAACATGCCGTTGGCCACGATTGTGGCCTCACTGGAACGTGCTGTTTGCCATGATTGTGGCCTCACTGGAACATGCTGTTGGCCACGATGGTGGCCTCACTGGAACATGCTGTTGACGACGATGGTGGCCTCACTGGAATATGCTGTTGGCCACGATTGTGGCCTCATTGGAATATGCTGTTGGCCACGATTGTGGCCTCACTGGAACATGCTGTTGGCCACGATGGTGGCCTCACGGGAACATGCTGTTGGCCACGATTGTGGCCTCACTGGAACATGCTGTTTGCCACGATGGTGGCCTCACTGGAACATGCTGTTGACCACGATGGTGGCCTCACTGGAACATGCTGTTGGCCACGATTGTGGCCTCACTGGAACATGCCGTTGGCCACGATGGTGGCCTCACTGGAACATGCCGTTGGCCCCGATGGTGGCCTCACTGGAACATGCCGTTGGCCACGATTGTGGCCTCACTGGAACATGCCGTTGGCCACGATGGTGGCCTCACTGGAACATGCTGTTGGCCACGAAGGTGGCCTCACGGGAACATGCTGTTGGCCACGATGGTGGCCTCACTGGAACATGCTGTTGGCCACGATGGTGGCCTCACTGGAACATGCTGTTGGCCACGATGGTGGCCTCACTGGAACATGCTGTTGGCCACGATGGTGGCCTCACTGGAACATGATGGTGGCCTCACTGGAACATGCTGTTGGCCACGATGGTGGCCTCACTGGAACACGCTGTTGGCCACGATGGTGGCCTCACTGGAACATGCTGTTGGCCACGATGGTGGCCTCACTGGAACATGCTGTTGGCCACGATTGTGGCCTCACTGGAACATGCTGTTTGCCACGATCGTGGCCTCACTGGAACATGCTGTTGACCACGATGGTGGCCTCACTGGAACATGCTGTTGACCACGATGGTGGCCTCACTGGGACATGCTGTTGGCCACGATGGTGGCCTCACTGGAACATGCTGTTGGCCATGATGGTGGCCTCACTGGAACATGCTGTTGGCCACGATTGTGGCCTCACTGGAACATGCTGTTTGCCACGATCATGGCCTCACTGGAAAATGTTGTTGGCCACGATGGCGGCCTCACTGGAACATGCTGTTGACCACGATGGTGGCCTCACTGGAACATGCTGTTGGCCACGATGGTGGCCTCACTGGAACATGCTGTTGACGACGATGGTGGCCTCACTGGAATATGCTGTTGGCCACGATTGTGGCCTCATTGGAATATGCTGTTGGCCACGATTGTGGCCTCACTGGAACATGCTGTTGGCCACGATTGTGGCCTCACTGGAACATGCTGTTGGCCACAATCCGTGGTCGGCGTCATTGTTCAACAATCTATTTGTTTGTTCTTATTTCAGAGTTTGCTCTAATGGTTTCCTGCGATGGTTGCCTCATAAACAATAGACGTTTCATTCAGTTTGCCTGAAAAAATACCATATTTTCGTATTGCATACTTGAACAATTCAGCACTCAAACAGTTAATATTAGTGGTATCCATGCACCTAGCCAACGATTCCGGACCGACTCTTGATCAACACCTTACCAGATGCCTCCTGACATTTAGCCCAGATCCGGCCTGGTGTCCTTAGCCACTGATTTTGGCATTGAAAATGATTTTTTATAAAGAGTTACGTTTGCATTTTACTAAAATCGCAGCCTTAAGGTTGATATCGCAAGCCTTAACATAAATTGTTTAAAAAAAAATGGCTGAAGGAATATGTTTATTGCTATATTGTTTTTGATTTTTAAAGTGGATTTGGTTGACAATCAAATGCTAATAGCTTGTCTGATTTCTATGAACAAATACTTTTCTTGGAATGTGCAATATGATAGGCGTTAATATTCCATTGTTAGTTGCACTGGGAACAAACTTTGCAGTAATAAAAAACAAACTCACGGAGACAGATCCATTATCAGTGAGAAAACTTCGGAAATTTATTTGTTCGACCTCACATGACGCTTTCATTGGATGCAAGACAAATAATTTTGTTGATGTAACTTTCCTTGTACAATATATAGGAGGTCGATCGATTGCTTTGCGGAGTATTGTCTGACTTGAACAACAACATGACAGATATGCCCGCGATGAACAAAATTGCTTGAAGTGGTGACTTTTATATCAATTACTAGCAAGGGGTACCCGGCGTTGCCCAATGTGCTGTTTGAATCCTGTTGGCATTTTCAAGAATATCAAATTGTTTTTTTTCTATATTTTGTGTGGGCCTAAAACACTTCCCTACACCCACTAAGGAATGGGGTCAGGGATCATATTTATATTACCTTTCACTAAGCTTCAAATGCTTAGGCACAACAGTGATTTTAAAAAATCCCCCAAAAAATCGAACTTTGTTTTTTGAAAATGTTCAATTTTTTTTTTTTTACTCTAAACACTCCGAGTATCGAGCGATTTAAAAAAATTCCAAAAAGAATCGAACGGTTTTTTTATTTTCCAAACAATTGTTTTTTTACTTTTAACACTCCGAGTAAAGAACGATTTTTTAAAATACAAAAAGAATCAAACTTTTTTTTTTTTACTTTAAACACTCCGAGTTATGGAGCGATTTAAAAAAAAAAAAATCCAAAAAGAATCGAACTTTTTTTTTTCCAAAAAATTGTTTGTTACTTTAAACACTCAGAGTTATGGAGTGGTTTTTTTTAATCCCAAAATGAATCGATTTTGTTTTAATTTTCAAAAAAATGTTTTTACTTTAAACACTCCGATTTATGATGCGATTAAAACAAATTCCAAAAAGAATCGAACTTTTTTTTTTAATTTTAAAAAAATTGTTTTTTTACTTTAAACACTCCGAGTTATGGAGTGATTTTTAAAAATTCCAAAAAGAATCGAACTTCTTTTTTTTTTTTCAAAAACTTTTTTCCTTTAAACACTCACTGAAGAACCTTTGAAAGTTTGACAAAGATCTGCTCGTCCATCTTTGGGAAAATGGTGACAGACAGACAGACAAACGTCTCTCTTACACTGTCGATTTTGTATCGGAATCGATCTCGTTCCTAAAAATAAAAGGAAAAACTTAGTTTTCTTTTTAAACACCATGAGCAATATCAGGCTTTTTGTTTTCTTTTGAAAATGGCTTCTGTAAAAATGGTCAATGCATGTTTGGAATTTATTTGAAAGGTAACTCCTAACGGAATAACTGAAATAGGTCGTGGGATGACTTGCTCGGAAGAATTCACCGTCGCACAAGTTGAAAAGGCAAGACGATTTACAGGTACCGTTTAAGCATAGGCATACTGATTAATGCTTCACTATTTAATTAGCCTAGCAGCACGTGTTGCGGAGTGTGGGCAGTCAGGACGTCCCCGGATCACGGAATGTTCCTCCAATAATCCGGGAAGCCTACGCGTTCCGTGCGAAGAGGACACACGCCGCACGGGAGAAGTGCATGAAACCCGAGACTGCAGGCAACTCATCCCCACAAGCCCCTGCACAGCCTCGCCTGGCTCCAAGCCTTCTCTTTATGGTCGACCCTAAATCTCTATGACGTTTATGCGCAATTACCGGGTGGAGCGGCTCTGGCCAGGCGGGAGTGCGCGGCCACCGTCGGCTCCAGCAGCCGCTTTATTGCCGTGTCAGTTTGCACGGTGACAAATTACACATCCCATTACAGCTCCTTTCAGTGCAATAAACTTTATGAAATTACAGTGTGGGTGATAATGGCGCCCCTGCACCCTCGCCCAATGGCGGTCTGCTTGGTTAGGCAAAAGGCCTTCTTGCGACCACTTTACGTTTACCCGCTGATTTAGTACGTGCGCTGCCAGGTTTCCCCTCTCCGGGATCATCTGTGTTTCTTATCTTTCCTTGTACCGAAGATTTCCAGCACCGTCGCTCCCGTGGGTTCTTGTAACTGCTTCCCAGAGCACTGCGACTACCGCTCCACCAATCTTACGCGTGAAGACCTGTCAGCCCCTTCGTGCCTGTAAAACTAACGGACCCAAACGTGACCTTCCCTCCCAGTTTTTATTTTATTCTGTCTAATCTTTATTATTCCCTTCGTACTTTCTCTGTTGTTGTGAAGTTCCTGCTAATCTATCCTTTTAATACAGTCTTTTACTGTAGTGATTACCATACCACGCACGATAACTTATATTGGCTTCTCTGATTTTGTTATACCTCGTCTGCTTTATCGTGGTCAAGCACATTGTGCTTTTCCTCTATCGTGACGTCACTTTACTTTAAAAAAAAAAAAATCTTCATCTTGTTCCTATTGATATTTCCTTCAATGCCACCCATCCATCCATATTGCGATTACAAACCACATAAACAAACTAGAACGGCACTCAGTAGAGAGCACACTTCCACCTGGTTGGCCATATCACTCAATTGTAAAGAATCACTAAAAAGATTCTACCACCTGGATCCGGATCCGGATCTTCACCAAAATTGAATCGTTTCTTCCTTGTCAGACACACAACCTGTCCAACAAGTTTCGTTCAAATCTATCCATAACTTGCATCCATATTATACTCCTGTATAATATTGCTCTCCTCTCTGGGCTGGTGCTCCTGCCTCACACCTAGCTCGGCTTCACGCTGTTGAAACCAAAGCTTTCAGAATCATTGCAATCTCCTGCGATGAAGCTGATTCTGAGGACCTTTCATTCACTCACCCCAGGCAGGTAGGTGGTCTTTCTGTCTTCTACCGACTCCTCTCCGGCCTAGCTCCCCAATCTCTGTCTGTGCTCTGTACCCCAAATATTCCTACAGGTCGCACAAGATCTGCCTGCAACCCTCTTCTGGTGAAACTGCCAAAATCAAGACTCTCTGCTCACCTTCACTCCTTCATTACTCTTTACTCTCGCCTCTGGAACAAACTCCCCCACTCCCTTCAATCCCACTCCTCCCTCCAGGTCTTTAAAACAGCTGTTCACCGCCATCTCTTATCTTCCCCCATCCAAAACCTTGATCTTTTCTACCCCCGTTAATTCACCCCAGATCCACTTTTTTGAAATACCAACTTCTTTCCTGGAAGTCCTTGCAGTGTCCTTGTGTTTTATACTTCCCCCACCCCCCCCCCCCCCCCTGCCATGTCTCCTCCCCCCCAAGCCCTCTCCCTCCCACAGATCTCCCGATGTCCCTGTTCCCCGGGGTTGTACTTGTGTGCTTCCCCCTCTCTCCCCATATTGTCTCCTGCTCCCTTTATTGTATCTTTTGTGTGTCCGTTTTTTTGTGATTAATGTTAGCTCTTATACGAGCCTCGATCTTGTGTACAAATATAAAAAAAAGTCGTCCAAATCCGTCCACAACTTTTTGAGATATCCTACTATGTATCGTTCTTAGCCCTACTGCTCCACCAAGTTTTGTCCGAATCCGTCCACAACTTTTTGAGATATCGTGCTGTGCAACGTTTTTGGCCCCATCTCCCAATGGTGAAGAATCACTTAAAAAATTATAGTAGCCGGATCCGAATCCGAATCTTCACCAAAATCTAATCATTTCGTCCTTGTCACATACGCTACATCTCTGCCAAATTTGGTCCTTATCCGTCCACAGCTTTTTGAGATATTTTGTTCACAGTCAAACGAACAGACAAACGGACAGACAAACAGACAGGGGTGAAAACATAACCTCCATCCACCTTTGGTGGCGGAGGTAACTAAAGAGAGTTCATAGAACACCTACCCCGCACAGTGTTGAGAAAAATAACATGGAAAGGACACTTTAAACTCTTGCTTTGCGTTTCCGAGCACAATCTATGTTTCACACGAGCCAATTTTGTCTGAATCTCAATATTCCCCAATGCTGAGAGCGTGAGCGGAAAATTAGATTTGACGAGATGACATCAAATGGCAATATATTTTTGTCGAGTACTGCTAAACTGGAGGTTTGGGAAAGTGCTAAAAAAGCGATTTGTGTTGTACGTGGTGTTGAGCTATATAATTGAATTTAAATAAAATAAATGTTTTTGAAGGTTGTAGAAAAAAAACCACAAAACAAACTTTTCTTTTTGAAGTTCACCGCCGTTGAAGCAGTCTTTTTTATCACCTTATTTAACACATTACATTAGTTCTTTGTGCCTGTTGTTTGTGTCCTTTATGACGTCATTAAACACAGTTTCCTGTTTGGAATGATTTTCAATGTTTGAAAATCCTGTGTGCGCATGCGCAATCGGGACGAGCTTCCGTACAATTTGCCAAATTCAGACCCAAAGTACTGCTAAACTGCAGGGTTGTTTTCCAATTCATTTTCTGATTCGTGTTCAAAATATAATATTGAAATGAAATTAAGTTGTTTCTCGATCAAAGACTGACGACTGTAGACAGGATAGAGAGAAGTGAACCAATTGCTTATACCCCGCTTTTCGCTTGGGGTAAAGACCAAGATGAAGGTTCCTGCCTTTAATGCCGGATTCACTGTCCTGATACATCACACATGGATCACGTAGTCAAGCATATGCCAATGAAACTTTAAAAAAGAACTTTCGTGCCCATTATATGGTAAGTAGTCCATCACGACAAGACCTGTGGCTTAAAAAAATATTAATTCCGCGAACAATAACTCTTGGTTGGAAAAATTTGTACTTAAAAGTAAAATGGTACCACGGAGCCAACTTTTTGCCGAGAGGGAGGCTAGGTTTTTACGTTTCCACCATAGAGTGGTCTTCACCTGGGACTTCGCCGGCAATGTACACCAGATGTTAAATACGCTTGGCAGGAGGGAGGAAACCCCCCCCAAAAAACGAGTGGATTTCTCAAACATGAAAAACAATGGACCAACAATACAAATATGCCTTGTTCCCAAAATCCTTAAAAAGGCCGGAGTATTTTTCCAACGAAAATAGACCATTTTGCTGGTTTGACGACCAAATGTATTAACCCTGAAATTTGTATTAATTTATCATGCAAATGAGTGGATGTTATTTTCATGAAATCAAAGTTTCCCTTTTCAAGCATCTTATTAAAAGGTTGCGTTACCCTCACCCTCTCCTCCTCCTCCCACCCCAACCCCTTGTACCAACGCTCCATAATTTATTAAATCAAAGTTGTAGATCATTGGCTTCCAGCAAGCGAGGAATTGGATCAATGACTTGCCTTGTGAAGCTGTGACACCAGTTTGAAAAACATAATGCTTTGTTGATTCGTCAATTGCCTCAGAATGCCCTTGTCTTTCCTATAATATACGTCCTCCACGAGTCTTACAAAGATGAAATAAAAAGATGTTCGTGATATAGCAGCCAAGAGCTAATGTGAAGATGCAGACCTCACCTAGTTGATCATTTAGACTCTGCTCCTAAACCTCATAGTTTTCCATTCCTTCTTTCCAGCACCTCTTCCAATCATATTGTGTACTTGTGAACACTTTTGATAGTTGATAACTTCCTAAAAACGAAAAAGATTCACTCGGGCGAAAAGTAAATATGTCTACCTTTTCTGAACAGAGCATATGATACACCTTCGGTATGATATCATTTGATACACCATGGGGCAGTATGCTTCAAGGATAGGGAACATAAAAATATATAAATTAAATATTGACAAATCATTTACATTTGTACCTCCGCCACCAAAGGTGGGTGGAGGTTGCGTTTTCACCCCTGTCTGTCTGTTTTTCTGTCTGTCTGTCTGTCTGTCTGTGAACACGATATCTCAAAAAGTTGTGGAAAGATTTGGACAAAATTTGTGCAAAGAAGAAAAGATTAGATTTTGGTGAAGATCAGGATCCGGATCTGGATCTGGGAATTTTAAAAGTGATTCTTCACCATTGAGGGATATGGCTAAACTGATATATAGCAAGATGTCTCAAAAAGTTGTGGAAAGATTCGGATGAAATTTGTGACAAAGAAGAAAAGATTAGATTTTGGTGAAGATCAGGATCCGGATCTGGATCTGGGAATTTTAAAAGTGATTCTTCACCATTGAGAGATATGGCTAAACTGATATATAGCAAGATATCTCAAAAAGTTGTGGACCGATTCGGATGAAATTTGTGACAAAGAAGAAAAGATTAGATTTTGGTGAAGATCAGGATCCGGATCTGGATCTGGGAATTTTAAAAGTGATTCTTCACCATTGAGAGATATGGCTAAACTGATATATAGCAAGATATCTCAAAAAGTTGTGGACAGATTTGGACAAAATTTGTGACAAAGAAGAAAAGATTAGATTTTGGTGAAGATCAGGATCCGGATCTGGATCTGGGAATTTTTTAAAGTGATTCTTCACCATTGAGAGATATGGCTAATCTGATATCTAGCAAGATGTCTCAAAAAGTTGTGGACCGATTCCAACAAAACTTCGTGGACAAGTTGGTTATGCTGATAAGGACAAATCGATTCGATTTTGGTGAAGATTCATATCCGGATCTGAATACGAGATTTAAAAAAAATCTTCAAGTGATTTTTCACCATTGAGTGTTAGGGCCAAAAACTATATGTAGCAAGATATTTCAAAAAGTTGTGGACGACTTATGACAAAACTTGGTGGATAAGTTGGGTAAGTGACAAGAAGAAGCCGATTCGATTTTGGTTCAGGTCCGGATCCAGATCCGGCCGATCAGTGGGATACAAAACCTAAACTGTTTAGCCTGGCGGAGGTATGCTCTCCACCGAATATGTTCTAGTACAATCTGATATATGAATTATTTTCCAAAACTGTTATTACCAAGTAGTAATAAACAAGATAAGTAGTCTGGTGGGATAGCTGAGAGGTATGCGCACTCCCCTCGGAGCCGTCTAGCCAGAGTTGGAATCTCGTCCCAGCTATAAAACGTTATCCTTGTATTTCGCAGGCAGGCCGAGGCATCAATGTGTGTGCCATCCCTCGGATTGATGTTAATCTAGGCGTCCCGTCTGCTGGCGTTAGCTGGTGCACGTTAAACATCCCACGGTGTCGTTCGCCAAGAGTAGATAATGTATCGTCTATTGCCAGAACCCTAAACAAATCCTAAATTCCTGTCGCCTTCAGTTGAAGGGCAGGCCTGGCCAGTCTGTTCGTAAAAAAAAGCCAGTCACAACTTTTCCCCGACCGGCTCGAAAAGAGTACGTGAATGATTGGTGCCATTAAAAAGAGAAGTAGGAGATACCATAAAAATGGATAGATATATCCCAACAACAACATTCATAGCAACTTCCCCTCCAACCCATCCTGCTCTTCTCCAGTTCCCTGGACTCATCAGACCCTGGCCTCTTGAGTTCTGTTTATCTGGTGGTCTTCAGCGAACCACTAAGATGCCAACAAATGTAGTCGTTTATTCAGGCCAATTGGGCTGGCCTTCATTCTGCCATCACTTCCATTGAACTTGATCCATAATTTCATCTCTTCACGGAGATAGTACACAGCATGAGAAAATGATTTCCGCTGGCAATGCCACGCTGAAGGATATTTATTTATTTGGCATGGGGGCGGTGTTCTTTGAATGTACCTGTATTTGTTCTGCTCTCTTTTTTTTTGCAATCAGACAACAAATGTATCCATGGCGGTGTATAGGTAACAGACTGCTGCCTTGTTCACTCCCAAAAATAATATAATAACCATTATTAACCATTATTCAAAGAAAGATTTAGGGATTGTATCACATGATCATTGTACACCGCACCTTTCCGATGCCATCTCCAAGCACTGCATGACGTCATTAACGGGCACCGATGGGAGCTTGGCAATTACGCACACTGAAAGGGAGTACTCAGTTTTCACTCCGGTTGTTTGTTTGTTTTCTTTTTCTTTCTTTCTTTTTTGTCCGGACGATATCTCAGCCATCCTTTGAACTAGGAAGCGGAAATATCGGCACAATAGTGAGCAAGTGCATTGGCAAAAACGATCTTTTTTTGTTTTTTGATCAATTAAATAAATAAAAAACATTTTTTTGTATTCAAGATCGAGGCTCGTGAAAGAGCTAACATTAATCACACAAAAAGTCAAACCGACACACAAAACCAAAAATAAGGGGAGCGCCAGACAAGATGGGGAGAGAGGGGGAAGGACACAAACACAACATTTGAGAGCAGGGACAACGGGAGAAATGTGGGAGGGGGAGGGCTTTGGGGGAGGTGGGAGAGGTATAAAACATATGAACACTGCAAGGAATTCCAGGAAAGAAGTTGGAATTTCGAAAAAAAAAAAAAAAAAGTATCTGGGGTGAATTAGCGGAGGTAGAAAAGATCAAGGTTTTGGATGGGGGAAGATAAGAGATGGTGGTGAACAGCTGTTTTAAAGACCTGGAGGGAGGAGTGGGATTGAAGGGAGTGGGGAAGTTTGTTCCAGAGGCGGGAGAAAAGGGGAATGAAAGAGTGAAGGTGAGCAGAGAGCCTAGATTTTGGCAGTTTAACCATAAGAGGGTTGCACGCAGATCTTGTGCGACCTGAAGGAATATTGGGGGGACAGAGCACAGAGAGAGCTGGGGGAGCAAGGCCGGAGAGGAGTCGGTAGAAGACAGAAAGACCACCAAACTGCCTGCAGTGAGTGAGTGAAAGGCCCTCGGAGTTACCTTCATCGCAGGAGATTCCAATGATTCTGAAAGCTTTGGTTTCAACAGCGTGAAGCCGAGCTAGATGTGAGGCAGGAGCACCAGCCGAGAGGGGGGAACAGTATTCCATTGAGTTGCGGATGAAAGCCTTGTATGTGGTGAGGAGATCAGGTGTGCCAAGGAAGGACTTCGCACGACGGAGGATGCCCAGTCGGCGACTGGCTTTGGAGGCCAGCTTGGAAATGTGGTTTTCCCCAAGAAAGATCATGGCAGATAGTGAGACCCAAAAGCTTGAGCGACAGAACTTCTTGGAGAGGATTGTTGAGAAAGTAGATGGGAGGGTTTTCCACTCGGTCCTTTCGGAGAGACATTGTAAGAGTGTGCGATTTGTCAGGATTGAAAGACATGTTCCACTTGTTTGACCAGTCTGTGATTTTTTCCAGGTCTGCAGAGAGTGAGGAGGCTGCAGACTGCCGATCTGAGGGATGAGGAATGGAGCGGCAGATAGTGGAGTCATCAGCAAAGAGATAGAGAGGATTTTCCAGAGAGACTTCCAGAGATCATTGATGAAGACCAGAAATAGCACAGGGCCCAGAACACTACCTTGGGGAACTCCAGCCAGAACAGGCCGGGGAGATGAGAGAAATCCATTCAGGGCCACACGTTGCCTTCGACCAGAGAGGAAGTCCGCAAGCCATGAGTGGAGATTTCCATGGGTACCATGGGAGGAGAGTTTGGTGAGCAGAGCTGGGTGCCAGACCGTATCGAAGGCACGTGATATGTCAAGTGAGACATCTCTGATTTCCTGTTTGGCATTGAGGACCTCCATCCATTGTTGAGACAGCAGAAGCAACATGTCCAGAGTAGAATGACCTGGTCTAAATCCAAATTGATGATCAGAGATCAAGCCATTGGAGAAGAGGAAGGATTTGATATCCGAAGCAATGATGGATTCCATGACTATGCTGATAATTGGGAGCAGGCTGATTGATCTGTAGTTTCAAGGATCTGTTTTTGCACCTTTTTCTGTAAAGTGGTAATGTTTGCTGATTTCCAAGATGCTGGCAGATGACCTTGAGCAAAAGAGAGGGTGAAGAGAACAGAGAGAGGGTGAGGTAGAGCGGGAGAGCAGGATTTTAGGACCCGTGGGCTGATGCCGTCTGGTCCAGTTGCAGAATCAGAGTCGAGGTTTGACAGAAACTTCACCTTGTCAGGAGAGAAGGACACAGAGTCCAGGAGTAGTTGGGTTCGACTGGGAAAGGTGGGAACAGAGAGAGATGGGTTTGGGACACAAGATTTTGAGGCAAACACAGAGTTGAGGCATTCGGCTTTGTCACGTGCGGTGTCAACTGTGTAGCCATTTGAGGTAAGGGAGGGGATGGAGGGGGAACAAACACCAGAAACGGATTTGACCAGACGCCACCACGATTTGGAGGAAGGAGACAGGTTTGAGAGTTCAATCTTGAGTGTGGAGAGATAGTGCTTCCTAGCACTCCTGAGGGTAGACACACACTTGTTCCGAGCTTGGTGGAAGGAACTGAGATTGCCTTCAGTTGGATTTGCCCTCCAAGAGGCAAAGGCAAGTTGTTTCAGGGCAACTGCCTCACCACAAGATTCAGTGTACCATGGGCAGGAGGAAGGGTAAGACAACTGAAGACGAAATGGCATAAATCTGTGCATGAGAGAGAGCAGTTTGCTTTGGAAGAATTCCCAGGAAGAATTTATGTCAGAGGCAGTAGAGATGGTAGACCAGTCCAGATGATTGATGGCTGCTTGCAGACCGTGCCAGTCAGCCTGAGTGAAATGCCAGACTCGTCGGCGCTGAGGAGGCTCTCTGAGAATGGCCAGAGAGATGTCCACTTTAACAAGCACATGATCAGATGAACCGATTGGAGCAGAAGAAGAATAGCAGACATTTGCACGGAAGTTAGTCATACTCATAACCAAGTCCAGAAGAGAAGATATTCCATTGACTGAATTCCGGGTCGGGAAATTGACAGATTGTGCCAGTCCCAATGAGTCGCAGAAGTCCTTTGTTGAGGTGCCATGGCTGGTGAGAGATGAACCCACACCCAACCAGCTGGCATGATGACAGTTGAAGTCGCCACATATGAGGAAGAGAGAGTTTGGAGGTGTTGATAGAAGTTGGTCCATGTTATCCGACAGCGAAATGTAAATGGAGTCATCACTGTTTGGAGGACGGTACAGAACACATATGAACAAAAGGTGTGAGCGGAGAGGAAGCCGTAGCCAGAGGTACTCCTGGGGGTGGGGTGGAGAGAGGGCAGTGCAAGGAGAGTGAGGAAGAGAGTTTTTGATAAAGATAGCCACCCCACCACCAGGACGAGGCTCAGTTCTGTCATACCGGAGGAGGGAGTAACCAGGAAGAGATATTAAAGAATCAGAGACATCTTGAAGGAGGAAAGTTTCTGTTAAGCAGATCAAGTCTGGATTGTCAGAAGCAACCTGAATGGAGAGATCAATCAGGTTTGAGCGAAGGCCCCGGATGTTTGAGGTCCATACCGTTAATGAGGAGAGAGGGGGAGCATCGGGTGCAGGTCAGGGGAGGGGAGGGATAGGGTAAGATGAAGGATGAGAGGGGGAGGTAGGAAGAGCATTTGATAGTGTGGCAGAGATTACAGAAGAGTTACAAGAAAGGGAGTTACAAGAAAAGGAAGGATGAGGAGGACGAAAGGTTTGATGGTGATGGGATGAGGCACAGTGAGGGGTTGTTTGAGGGGGGGCAGAGGAAGGTCGAAGGTTGGGGGAGGTGGAGGTATGAGATAGAAGGGAGACGAAGTGGGGAGGAGGCAGCTTTGAGAAGGAGGTGGGAGGAGGGAGAATTTGGGGGGGATGGTTGGGGGGTAGATTTGAAGGGGAGGGGTTGGGGGGGAGTTTTGAATGGGAGGGGCAAGGGGGGATTTTAGGAGGGGAGGGGCAAGGGGGGAGTTTAGGAGGGGAGGGGAATGGGGGGAGATTTGGAGGGGAGGGGCAAGAGGGACGTTTTGAAAGTGGATGATTAATGAAAGATGAACATTTATAACAAATTGGGTTTGTTGTGATTTTCAAGTTAGCGATCTGTTTAAGAACGATGGAGGGGGGGGGGGGGGTGGAATGAATGAGAATTTAGAGCATGTAGTGAGAATGAATTATAAGAGATTGAATATTTTTTTGAAATGGAATGAGTTGAAGAGGAAATTGAAAGGAGCCTTTTAAATAGGAAGAAAAACAGCGTGTTGTAATATACGACTGAATAAAACACTCCAGGGGAAAGTTTAAACAGATTTAAACAGAACCGTGAAGAACAATCTTATATTCACAAAAATACCAACGGGGAGAGGGAGCTTAGAGGGACACCACGAGCCACTTGAACAGGGCAAAAGGTGGAAGGCAAGGGGATAATGGGGGCGGGGCGAGACAGCGCACATGGGCAGAGGCGCACGATGGGACAAAAGCACACGAGGAGAAAGGGAAATGTCTTTTTTTGTTTGTTTGTTTTTGGGGTGGGGGGTGGGGGTGGGGGTTCTAATCGAACGTTAGAAAAAGATTAGATGCTCGGTGAAGTTTGGGGAAGAAGGGAAAATCAAAAAACCTAGCAAAACAGCGAAGGAAGGAACAAACTTCGACGGGGGAAGCCCGAGGCTGCAAAGCCTCGCTCGCGATGCGGCAAACAAACGACTAATTTATGAAAGATAAACCGCGAAACTTCCAAGGGGCACACCATATGTTCACACACCGAACGATAAATACAGTTCCGACAAAATACAATTGTGAACAGACTTAACTTTGAAAACGTGGAGACCGCGTGGAGCTTCGAAAATCCCTGCCGTCGTCTCCAAGATCTCGCGAGATCCCTAATTTATTGATAATTGATATTATATAATAACTAATTGATTAGTTATTTAATTTTTATCGATAAAATAAGTACTTATTTATTTCCTTTCTCATCTGGGCATTATCTTAGGCACCTTTTGAGTTAGGAAGCTGATATTTAGACATGTCAATGACCAAGTGATTTGGCTGTAAAGGCTATTTATGATTTATCAATTTATCAATTAATCGATTAATTATTTAATTATTCGATTAATGACTTAATAAAAAAAAAATTTTTACATTACAGATTTGGATTAAACAGTGATGGTTTCGGTAATCTATTAGCCAATTGATTAATTATTTAATTATTTTATGATCATTATTTAATCATTTTCATTATTAATCATTTATTTATTTTCTTTCTCATCTGGGAAATATCTCAGGCACCTTTTGAGCTAGGAAGCTAATATTTGGACACGACAGTGACCAAGTAATGTGGCTATAAAAATATTTTTAATTTATTGATTAATCATTAATCGATTAATTATTTGTTGATTAATCAATTAATTATTTAATTTCTTCGATTGACGAATTGAATTAATTATCAAAAAGTTACAGCTTTGGATGAAACACCGGTGGTTTAAGTATGCTATTAGCCAATAGATTAAGAAAATATTGTATGATCATTATTTGTTGATTTTAATTATGCAATTAATCAATTATTGTACACCTCTCCCTCCCAATACAGTTTCTATGAGTTGCATGGCGGTATTGCCCGGCACCGAAGGTGCCCTGGCAATGCCGCACTGGAGGATATTTATTTATTTGGCATGGGGGCGGTGTACTTTGAATGTATCTGTACTTGTTCTGCTCTCTTTTTTTCAATCAGACAAAAAATGTAACCATGGCGGTATATTGGTAACAGACTGCTGCCTTGTTCACTCCCGAAAATAATATAATAACCATTATTAACCGTTATTCAAAGAAAGATTTAGGGATTGCATCACATGATCATTTCTTATGATCGTCCCTTCCTTGTTTATATACTTTTTGGAGTAGAATGATGAGAAACATCCCTACATCCATTTACATTTAAAAAAAGGTTTTACCTGCAACACGTCCCAGGTCTACTTGAGCTTCACGTTGCTGCTGCTGTTGGTGGTGTTGTTGTTGTTATTGTGGGTCGATTTTTGAAATGTCCACCCATTAGTCAGACAGCTGCCAGACCACACACACATTTTTCGCTTGACGCCACCCACCATAGTGCTGAGACGAAATTATATGGCAATCATCTTGTTTCCTGGTGGGCTGAACACATTATGCATGTGTAGGCCTCCGCTAATTATACAGTTTCCGGCTTTATTGCATCAGATTTCCATTGGCTTTGTTTGGGGTGAGTGTTAATGTTAAATTATTAGTCAGGTTTAATCAAGCACAGATGTTCCTCCCTAAAAAAATATCGTTACATAATTTTTTAGCAGCACTACATATGCGCGTTAAATACGAGTTTCCCAATCGGCCCATTACCAGATTTCCCTTTCTGCCACTCCTGTTTGGAGTGGATGTGCTGGTTGCCTGAAACGAGACCTAGCTGTCTGTCAGATTAGTAAATTATATTGAACCAAACCATGAAGATTCTCGGAGATGAATTGTGTAATACAGTAATACAGTACCTTCAACAGCAAGTACCTTCAGATCCTTCAGATCCTACAGTACCTTCAGATCCTGGTGTTGGCTTAGCGGTTAGGGTGTTGGCTTGGGATCCGAGGATCCTGGGTTCGAATCCCGGTCGATCGCTGAATTAACACCAGGGGGGTTGACTCAGCCTGTCATCCTTCCGAGGTCGGCAAATTGAGTACCAGCTTGCTGGGATGAATGATCCCGGTGTGTAACCCGGCTTAGAATAGGTACACCGTATCCCTGCACATCGTAAGAGGTGACTAAGGGTTGGCGTCAGGAAGGGCATCCGGCCATAAAAACATTGCCTCAAACAGGGAACCATGATTGTCATGGGGCCCGCAAGGCTAACCCCCACTCCAGCGGGGAAAAATGGCTTTAAAACGATCATTCATTCATTCATTCAACAGCAAGGATGAGGGAGTTGATTGGACAGAGGAGGCAATATATATATATATATACATATATATATATATTGTTGCGGTTTTTCAGAACCCTCCACTTTGTAAATATTTGTAATAATCACTTATAAATAATCCCCTGTAAATATTCCCATTTTTGTGTGAAGGTCAAAGGTCGCACCCTAGTTAGGCCACGAGCAACACGTAGAACACCATAGGATCTTCTTTAGTTATTCCATTAGTATGTGTTCTAGTTAAGGATCTGTTCGCCATTAGTTTGACTCTGCGCTGCATTAATCAAATAACCTAGGCCCCTTCTCAAATTCCCATCCTATTCATTTTGCGGCTTTACCCTCTCCAAATTGTATTACGCGCCTCTGCCAGCCGCAGCCGCCTCAGCGTTCGCTGCCTTTTGGTTGTTCACTGCCAGCCGCCATAAGCCACGCGGCCGAGTTGGAGAAGAAGGGGGAGGAGTGCCAGGAACGAAGGCGTGGCCCCTCAACGCACCATCAAGGGGCGGACCGGTGAGCGCTCACGACCAATCAGGGCCGAGGCAGCTCACTGATGGGCATATCCAAAAAGGCAAGCGGCTTAATACGCGATCGACCAATATAAGCGGCCGCGTGGGACTACTTAGGGAGATGAGCCAGGGAGAGAGAAAGAGTTGAACATAAAAGAGATGTGCCCGGGAGAACGACATCGGCAGATGAGAGAGGAGTCGTGCGACAGAGTGGTGAAGGAGTCCTTGCTTGCGGTTTACAAACTGTTGGAGGCGTGCACACTGGTAAAAGCCGAAGGAGTCCATCTATTACGTACGCAGCATCCCAGTCTCCCCCCCACGATATAATTGTCCGGTCGTGTTCAACGACACGCGGAGCTGTTTGCCGGGTTTCGCCTCGAACCCGGAGCGTGACCGGAGCGCGAGGTCGGAGCCGGACCTCGACGCCTACCAGCTGCCTGGACCCTTCTTTTCCTTCCCACCACCACCACCTTTTCGTGTAAGTGTGTTTGCTCTGTCCTGGGAGTGATAATATAAGAGTGTATAAGGTTGCCCTCTGTCCTTTTATTTCCTTCTTTTGTATATTTTTGCCCCTTTCGTTTCTTCTTTCATTATTGTATAATAAATTCTGTGTTCCTTCTTATTCTTTGGGTTTTCCTCTCATCCGGTCGCTTTAGTCTTTTCCCAATTGAATACCGGTGGCACGATATAGGAACCACCGCTATAATCGGGTTTAGACTGCCGCTAACGGCTCGAGCTTCGGATTGCTAAACCGCTCGGCAATATTCCATCTTGTCCGTGGCTCGGGCAGGAGTATCGCCCTGCTTCCGACCGGAAGGAGCGCGATATCTTCTAAGGACTCGGACGGCCAGCTTAATAGACGAGGGGATTACCCCCCCCCCCCCTCGGTAAGGGGAGCGCCATAACCCGAGATCCGCAACAATATATATATATATATATATATATATATATAATGGTATCTGTAATCTGGTTCTCCAACCTAATGAGCGGACAACATGACGTCATCGCCATGCACGTCCGCCTTGCCTGCAAAGTTCCAGAGGAACCATCTAGCAGTGCGTCATTACGGATTATAAATACAGATACTGTCACAAGTGCATGCAAAACTCACAGTTACCGACCTGGTTTCGCCCTTGTTGGGGCTTCATCAGGGCAACGCAGTGAGGCTTTCCATACACTTGTAACTCTGTGACCCTTTCGGTTTTTATATCAGTCACTATGCGACCTTCATATCATCAGTGGAGAACCGCCAGCAAGGTGTCCCATACAGCTGCTGCTGCACCTTGCTGGGAGCGATACGCACCGCCTGCCACGCGGTGACGTTATCTCTGGTATCCACTCATCATATGGAGTCGACCTGGTTGCGGAGAACCGCCATCATATGGAGTCGATCGGTACACGATGATGCTCGCTATATATATATATATATGTATTTTGTCACAGGTTATGCCCACAGTGCTGTCACTCTTGTTGTGCACCTCTCCTTTCCTATTCCATCTCCAGGCGCTGCATGACATCATCATGTACCGAATGGGGGCCCTTCGATGATGCTCGCTGAAAGGCACTACTCAGTTTTCACTCTGTTTGTTTGTTTGTCCGGGCGATATCTCGGCCATCCTTTGAGCAAGGAAGTAGAAATTTGGGCACAAGTAGTGAGCAGGTGCTTTGGCAAAAATGCTATTCTTTATTTTTTGATTAATCAAATAATTGATTAGTTAGTTAATTATTTTCGATTTATTAAGTACTTATTTATTTTCTTTCTCATCTGGGTAATAGCCCAGCCACCTTTTGAGCTGGGAAGCTAATAATCAGACACACCAGTGACCAAATGATTTAGCTATAAAATGATATTTTTGATTTATTGATTAATCAATTAATCGGTTAATTGTTTATTGATTTTAATCAATTGTTTATTTATTTATTTATTTACGACGATTAATTAACTGTTTAATTAATTTTCAAGAAGTTACAGCTTCGGATGAAACACTGGTGGTTTCGGTATGCTATTAGCCAATTGATAAAGAAATCCCAAGCATCCTCTTTCTGCACCCCCCATCTCTCTCTCTCACACACATTCCTCTCCACCACCTCTTCCACCTCACTTTTTGTCTGCTCCCTTTCTTCCTGTCAATTGCGTCAATGTCCAAGAAATGACCGATCATATTCCCCTCCTCAATCCTATGAACATGCCTCTATCAATGCAAACATGTCTTCTGTGTTTTTTGCCTTACATCCCTTACTCCTGTTCACCTCCTGATACCATGTTTCACTCCTTTTCTTCAGAGATACCCAATTAAGCATCCCAGCATCCACACCTACGTCCTCTGCAGCAAGCTCTCCTTTTCCTTTTCAAGGCCCAAGGTCTTTATTTGAAGTGTTGTATATAGGAGAACTGGTGTTCTTACCATTTTGTTGTAAACTGACTGCCACCTTTAGCCTGCCACCTTTTGGGTACCATTAGCTGACAGGTTGTATATCATGGCGTATTGTTAACTATCAAATGCACGGGAATGTAGTATTACAGTGTATCCAGTAATGTAGTACTTCCTGTCTTCTTATTTGAGATCAAGGACATTGATCCATCGTTGACATAGAAGCATCATGTCCAAGGTGTAATGACCTGGTCAGAAGCCAAAGAGATGATGAGGGAGTTATGGCAAATATTAAATCACTTTGCTGAAGGTGGGGAGAAATCCGACTGGTTTATACTTAAGAGAATGAGTTTTGGTAATATTTTTATGAACCAGAACAACGTTGGAAATGTTCCATGATGAAAGCCGGAAACCTTGGAAAATGATCTGGAAAAGAGCAAAGAAAGCTTTACTATACCCACTCAGTCTCTGTTACCTTTCATCTTGAATTCCTCTATTCATGCTCGTTCATGCATGCATTCTCGTCCACCTGTTTTTCCCTACAAGCCAGTCTATTTGTTGGCCATTTGTCCCTTGCTATTTCGCTCATCCACGAGCTGCAACACCTGTTTAAAAAACACGACCGGGGTACGTTTTAAGTTCCGAAGTGCAATTGCTTCAAATGGATCACCAATAACTCATGGTTGTTTTGATGTATGCATTTACTAGGTGCCTTGGCATTTTCAAAGAACAAAGGTGTGTGTCATAAGGGTGAAGGAGCTGCGCTCCAACGCGAGTCGAAAGAAGTGACGCGACCAAAGACGGAATTCGTCCGAGTTGCTTTATTGAAACAAAACAGCTCAGGTATTCTGACAAAAGCCCGTTTATCGGGCAGCAATATATATACACATTTATGTCGGGAAGTTTGCCCGGCAAAAGCTATACCGGGCATGCCCGGGTGTCAAGGGCGAGCCTTGGAAAGGCGAGTCTGGACCTGCCCGGGCGTGTTTGGCTGCGGCCTGGCAAGTCGAGGCTGGGCGTGCCCGGGCGCTCTGGACGAGCACTGGAAAGGCGAGAGCGGGCATGCCCGGACGCTCTGGGCGAGCCCTGGAAAGGCGATAGCGGGCATGCCCGGATGCTCTGGGCGAGCCCTGGAAAGGCGATAGCGGGCATGCCCGGACGCTCTGGGCGAGCCCTGGAAAGGCGATAGCGGGCATGCCCGGACGCTCTGGGCGAGCCCTGGAAAGGCGAGAGCGGGCATGCCCGGGAAAGACGAGACCAGGCGTGCCCGGGAGGTTCGGGCGTGCCCGGGAACAGTGAGTCCGGGCATGCCCGGGAGAGGCGCGTCTGGCCGTGTTCTGGCCGGTGCAAGGCGATTGTGTGCATCCAGCGGTAACCGCTACACACGCCCCTCCAGAATCGACCTGCACCGGCAGGGTCAATTTAAGGGGGGTCCAGATGACCCGGCCGAAGCGACCCCTGGAGGGTCGTGGGGAGGGGTCCGACGTGGTGGTGGGTGGTCGAGCGGGGGGAACTGTGGACGGGGGGCGGCCTCGCCGCGGAGGAAGGGCCAACCGTGGTGGTCGGTCGACGTCCATGTGCGCCGGTTTGAGGCGGTCCACAGAGATCCGGTCCGACCGGCCGCCAACGTCGACGACAAAGGACTTGTCGCCCCGTCGCAGGACCCGGAAGGGCCCGTCGTACGGCGGCCGGAGTGGCCCCCGGTGCGCGTCATGACGCACAAAGACGTACTCCGCTGTGTGAAGCGCCGGGGGGACGTAGGACTGGGGGCCACCGTGGCGGGACGTTGGCACGGGGGCAAATCGGCGGGCGGCCTCCTGGAGGTCCAAGCGCTGGTGTGCGGCGGACCAGGGACTGGTAGCGTCGGGCACGAACTCGCCTGGGACGCGGAGCGGCTGGCCGTAGACTAGCTCGGCGGCAGACACCCGGAGGTCCTCCTTGGGGGCTGTGCGGAGGCCCAAAAGGACCCACGGCAGCCGGTCGGTCCAACCGTCGTCCTGAAGGCCGGCCATGAGTGCGGCCTTCATGGAGCGGTGAAACCGCTCGCACAACCCGTTGGCTTGGGGGTGGTAGGCCGTGGTGCGGTGCAGCGTGACCCCCAATGAGCGGGCGACCGCGCCCCAAAGTTCGGACGTGAACTGTGGGTCGCGGTCGGACGAGATGTCCGCCGGTGCGCCGAAGCGCGCGACCCAGGTGGCGATGAATGCCTGCGCCATGTCGGCGGTGGTGGTGGAGGTGAGGGGCACGGCCTCCGGCCACCTGGTGGTCCTGTCCACCATGGTGAGCAGGTGGGTGAACCCCCGCGATGGGGGCAGGGGACCCACCAGGTCCACGTGGACGTGGTCGAAACGCCGTGCAGGCACGGTGAAAGGTGCCAGCGGGGCCTGGGTGTGGCGGTGGACCTTGGCCCGCTGGCAGGCCGTGCAGGCGTTGGCCCAGTCGCGGACGTTCCGTCGAAGGCCGTGCCAGACGAAACGCGCCGACACCAGCTTCTGAGAAGCTTTCCGGCCCGGGTGAGAAAGGCCGTGGATGGAGGCGAAGATGCGGCGCTGCCAGGAAACGGGCACGATGGGGCGGGGCTGGCCCTGGGAGACGTCGCAGAGCAGGACGGTGCCCGCGAAGGGGATGTCGGCCAGGCGGAGGCCCGTGTCCGCCGCCCGGAGGGCCTGCACCGAGGTGTCGGTGGTCTGGTCGGCCGCCATGAGCGCGAAGTCCACGCCGAGGTGGACCGCGTTCGCGCTGGCCCGAGAAAGACAGTCGGCCACAGCGGTGTCTTTGCCGGCGACGTGCCGGATGTCCGTGGTGAATTCCGACACGGCGGAGAGGTGGCGCTGCTGGCGGGCCGACCACGGCTCCGTGACTTTGGCCATTGCGTAGACCAACGGCTTGTGGTCGACGAAAGCCGTGAACGGGCGGCCCTCCAGGAGGTGTCGGAAATGGCGAACGGCCAGGAATAGACCGAGCAGCTCGCGGTCGAACGTGCTGTATTTTAACACTTTCGGCCGGAGCTGCCGGCTGAAAAAAGCGAGTGGCTGCCAAACCCCGTCCACCCATTGTTCATGGACGGCGCCCACCGCGTAGTTGGAGGCGTCCGTAGTGAGGGCGATGGGCGCGTTGAGCACCGGGTGAGCCAGCAGCGTTGCGTCGGCGAGGGCCCGTTTTGCGCTCGCGAAGGCCGCGTCCATGGCCGCGGACCAAACGATGTCATGCTTGGCCGGCTTGCCCCAGAGGGCCTCGTAAAGGGGCCGCATGAGCTGAGCAGCGCGGGGCACGAATCGGTGATAAAAATTCACCATGCCGAGGAACTCTTGTAGGGCCTTGATGGAACGGGGACGCGGGAATGTGGTGATGGCCTCGACCTTGGTCGGCAGCGGCACGGCCCCGGTCTTGGTGATGCGGTGGCCCAAAAAGTCAACGGTCGTCGTGCCGAAGTGGCATTTGGCCGGGTTGACAATTAAGCCGTGCTCGCCGAGGCGACCGAACAGTGTTCGGAGGTGGAGGAGGTGCTCGGCGCGGGACGTGCTGGCGACGAGGATGTCGTCCAGATAGACGAAAAGAAATGGCAGGTCGCGCAGCACCCCGTCCATTAAGCGCTGGAACTCCTGGGCCGCGTTCTTGAGGCCAAACGGCATCCTCAAAAATTCGAACAGGCCGAACGGAGTGATGACGGCCATCTTCGGGACGTCGGCCGCCCGGACAAGTACCTGGTGGTATCCCCGTATCAGGTCAATTTTGGAAAATATGACCCGTCCCGCCAAACGGGCGGAAAGGTCCTGGATGTGCGGGATCGGGTACCTGTCGGGGGTGGTAGCGTCGTTGAGGCGGCGGTAGTCGCCACACGGGCGCCATCCGCCCCCCGGTTTTGGCACGATGTGCAGTGGTGAGGCCCACGCGCTATTGGAGCGCCGCACGATGCCGAGGTGCTCCAACGCATCGAACTCGGCCTTTGCCACGGCGAGCTTGGCCGGGTCGAGGCGGCGGGCCCTGGCGTAGACCGGCGGGCCCGTAGTGGGTATATGGTGCTCGATCCCATGCCGCACTGCGACGGCCGTAAACGTCGGCCGTGTGAGGGCCGGGAATTCCGCGAGCAGGCGGGCGAACTCGTTCGCTGTCGGGAGGGCGCACGCCAGTTCGGTCGGCGCGGAGCTGCTCATCGTGCACGCCAGGGAGCTGAAGGTCTCGGCGTTGACAAGGCGACGACATTTGACGTCGACCAGCAGCCCGTGCGCGCAGAGGAAGTCGGCGCCCAGCAAAGCCATGGGGACGCAGGCGGTCACAAAGGTCCACTGAAAGCGCTGGCTGCCGAAGCAGAGGGTGATGTTGCGCGGGCCGAAAGTGTGTATGGCCGAGCCATTAGCAGCGACCAAAGAGGGGCCGCAAATGGCGTCCCGCCTGTCCTGCTCGGAGGCGGGTATGACGCTCAGTTGGGCGCCGGTGTCACAAAGGAAACGCCGCCCGGACGCTTTGTCCCGAATAAAAAGCAAGTTGCCCGAGTGGCCGGCGCTCATGGCTGGGAATGAACGCCGGCCCGGCCGTTTCCCGACTTGCCGAAAGTGCACGGGGGTCGGCACGTCCGAGCCTTGTGTCCGAACCTGGCGTGGTAATAACACCATGCCTGGTCAGGTGGAGGCCCCGGCCGTCGTGTCGGAAGCGGTCGGTGCGGCGTGGCGGCCGCCAGTTTCACCGGCAGTTCGGCCTCCAACCGCGCAGGGCGCTCGGGCGTCGTGGGCGTCGCCTCGGACGGCGGCAGGCTCCAGGTAGCCACGCCGATGTGTTGGCCCGCCGAGGAGATCTTATCGGCTTCCCTGGCGAGGGCGCGGGGATCGGTGATCGACGTGCCAGCCAGGGCGAGGCGTACCGGGTGAGGCAGCTGGCGAAGGAACAACTCGCGGAACAGAAAATCCGGAGAGTGCTCACCGAGCAACGAGAGCATATAGTCCATGCGCTCGGACGGGCGCGTGTCGCCGAACTCGGGCAGGTCGAGCAGGCGCCGTGCGCGTGCCGCCGGTGAGAGGGCGAAAGCGTCGAGGAGGAGCGTCTTCAGTGCGTCATACTTGTCGGCAGCCGGCGGGTGCTCGAGGAGGCTCAGGGCGCGGGCCGCGGTGGCGGAACCGAGCGCTGCCACGACGTGGTGGAAGCGGGTGTCGTCCGCGGTGATGCCTCGCAGGGCGAACTGGGAGTCCGCCTGGGCGAACCAAACAGCCGCGTGAGCCTCCCAGAAGGTAGGCAGTTTAAGAGTCACTGCCGTGTCCATGTCGGTAGGTCACCAGTGAAGGAGCTGCGCTCCAACGCGAGTCGAAAGAAGTGACGCGACCAAAGACGGAATTCGTCCGAGTTGCTTTATTGAAACAAAACAGCTCAGGTATTCTGACAAACGCCCGTTTATCGGGCATCAATATATATACACATTTATGTCGGGAAGTTTGCCCGGCAAAAGCTATACCGGGCATGCCCGGGTGTCAAGGGCTAGCCTTGGAAAGGCGAGTCTGGACCTGCCCGGGCGTGTTTGGCTGCGGCCTGGCAAGTCGAGGCTGGGCGTGCCCAGGCGCTCTGGACGAGCACTGGAAAGGCGAGAGCGGGCATGCCCGGATGCTCTGGGCGAGCCCTGGAAAGGCGATAGCGGGCATGCCTGGACGCTCTGGGCGAGCCCTGGAAAGGCGATAGCGGGCATGCCCGGACGCTCTGGGCGAGCCCTGGAAAGGCGATAGCGGGCATGCCCGGACGCTCTGGGCGAGCCCTGGAAAGGCGAGAGCGGGCATGCCCGGGAAAGACGAGACCGGGCGTGCCCGGGAGGTTCGGGCGTGCCCGGGAACAGTGAGTCCGGGCATGCCCGGGAGAGGCGCGCCTGGCCGTGTTCTGGCTGGTGCAAGGCGATTGTGTGCATCCAGCGGTAACCGCTACAAGGGTACACTGATTATATAAGCTCCTGTCAAGGCTCAGATGTAGTTCCACCTTATGTGGGTATGTCATGAATAAATCAAACATGCTGGGTATGGTTGAGGGAAGAAGAAGAGGAGGAGGCAGACCTTGTATGTGTTGGATGAATGAGTAAAGGGTGCAACAAAGCTGTCTCTGCCAGAGTTTTGGGAAGCAGTGCAGGATATGGATTTTTGGAGAAATCTGATCATGAATATCACCAGAAGTCAGCCATGATTGGACTGAACGAGATAACTAGATAGATTAATAAATGTCCTCTCATCACTTCTTCAAATATTATTGTATATTTATGAGACCATCATCATCAGCAAGTGCTAACACTGGGTATTGTTTTTTGAGTGAAATGAATGTACACTTCAAGTTTAAAAACCTTTAGGATAATTAACCAAATTCATACAATACAAAATAAGTAGAACAAGTAGAGATACATTCTATGTACACTGTCGCTATGCCAAATATATCAATAACATATCCTCTAGCACGCGGCATTGCCATGTCACCTTTGGCGCTTGGTGATGCCGCCATGCAGAACATGGATATGGTATTGGGACGGAGAGGTGTACAATAATTGATTGATTAATTGTGTAATTAAAATATATAATAAACGCAAAATAATAAATTTCTTCATCATTTGGCTAATAGCATGCATAAACCACCAGTGTTTCATCCGAAACTGTAACTATTTGAAAAATAATTATATAATTGATTAATCGCAAAAAATAAATAAATAAATCGATTATTTGATTAATCAATAAATAAATAATTAATCAATTAATCAAAAATACTCGATATAGCCAAATCACTTGGTCACTGTCGTGTTCAAATATCAGCTTCCTAACTCAAAAGGTGCCTGAGATATTGCCCAGCTGAGAAAGAAAATAAATAAATAAGTGATTAATAATGAAAATAAATAAATAATAATCATGTAATAATTAATTTATTAATTCATTGGCTAATATCATACATGAACCACCACTGTTTCATCCGAATGTGTAACGTTTTGAAAATAAATTCTGTAACTGATTGAATAATTAAATAATTCATCCATTAATTGATTAATCAATAAATCAAAAATACTCTTTACAGCCAAATCACTTGGTCATTGTTGTGTCCAAATATCAGCTTCCCAACTCAAAAGGTGCCTGAGATATTGCTCAATCTTTCAATACAATAACATTGTTTGTGTGTTCATTTACCAATTTTCTTGTGGAGAGATCGCCAAGTGGTTTAACCATTTGAGCAAGCACTCCATTCAAAACCGTTAAGGAACGGCTGGCTTGGCAAGCACTAGCTAGCTGCTTGGTAAATGAGCACATCCCAGGCTTCCTCCCTTTCAGTTTGGTGTTAAACAGCAGGAGCGAGTTTCAAAAGGCCACCACGAAAAACGCAACGTTAGCGCCACGAATGGTCCTGTTATTAACCCAACCCTTGTGGGGTATATAGAGTACAGTAGATCTTCGCTCAGTTCTGTAAGCAAAACTTACCTCACGGATGTCGGGATTCCTCCAAATTTCTTTATTTAGTATTATAGCCGGCGAAGCCGGTGTTGTGAATAAACGCGTACGTATTATGTCGAAAACCAGATTATGCCTTGGCTTGAGAATTCCGAAGCTCAATGGAGGCCGCCATCTTGCGGATGCGGAAGTATGCATAACAAATTGAAAAACGTTCAATAGGAGTTTCTTTCACCCGTCTTTGTTTGATTCACAATCTTATGCACCTCTAATTGATAATTAAAATACTTTAAGACCAACCTCGGCCCGCACGGGCCTGGTTATCTTCAACGAAAATCGTCACCAAACACCGGAACCAATGAGATTCGAGCATTTGAAAAAATATTTCTAAAACCAAATCACGCAATGGAGGCCGCCATCGACCGGATGCGGAAGTTTGCATAAAACAATTGCGAAAAAGTTCAATAGGAGTTTCTTTCACCCGTCTTTCTTTGATTCACAATCTAATGCACCTCTAATTTGTAATTAAAATACGTTAAGACCAACCTCGTTATCTTCAACGAAAATCGTCACCAAACACCAGAACCAATGAGATTCGAGCATTTGAAAAATATTTTTTAAAAGCTTATTACGCGTTTCGGACGCTGAAAACGGCGTCAAATATTCTAAAATTGACGAATAATTATTTTTTAGAAATCTCGGGGCCGAAGGGGATAGTTTTTCACGGCCGGAAATATCCGAAGTTGAGACGGAATTCACCGAATTAATCAAGAAGTAAATTTTATAAATTTTAATCTCATCCAGAATGCAAATGGTGTCATTTTGAACTAGGTACGGTACCTACTACACCTACCTACTACCAACTACCTAACCTACTGATGCCAGAGTGATGGGTAAAATAGTGGCAAGAGGCTTTGGCTTCGCCGGCTCATTGCGGCTTTGCAGTCGAGTATTAGTGTTATAAACAGCATTAGCGACTGTTTAAAAAGCTAATCGTGCATTTTTGTGGTTTATAATATTTTTACTTCTGGTAGAGGCCATTGGGCTGTTGCTCCCACGAAAATGCCATGATAAGCTATTTATAAACGTTGACTCGATGTTTGTTCAAGGAGGAAAAATACTTTGGGGAGGTGGGATATTAAGGCCAGATAAAAAAAAAGAGTTGGTGATCGTCCTTTTTTCTCAAAAGTTCGGGTAGGGAGGGAGGTTTTTTTTTTTTTTTTTCTCCCCCCCCCCCCCCCCCCCCTACTTTCCATTGAGTTTTGTTGACATGGAAAAATATGAAATAAAGACTCCTTTCTCCTCAAAATGATTTAATTTCTTCATTCATCTCACAGATTTGCAGACATTGCCCAAATCTCTATGAAACACAGTGTTTGTGTGATTTTGGATGATGTTGAACGTCCTAGCTGAGCTTGGTAGTGAAAGGGCAAGACACCTGTACATGTATATCCACCATGACATCGGAAAAACAGATAAACACCATGCCCTCGGCACCTTGAAACCATTGAGCATGTTGAACAAGATTTCTGCCACGCTTTGGTACTGGCTTTGCAGTACAAATGTTACATTGAGGGTCTTGCCCTGCCTTTTCAACCAAATTCTCCTCAGTACCACAGTGGATGCAGAGCATTTCATAGCCAGCAGAGTCGTACGCTAGTTCTATAGGGGACGCACAGTTCAGATTGGCACGAACATAAAGATCAGCGAGTCTGGTATCCTGGTCAGGATCGTCATCACCATTGTTGTTGATCTCCGTGAACACACTTCCACAGCTGTAGAGAATGGTGTCCATAGCAGCACGAATCAATACAGATTTCAGCGGGAAAAATCTCACACAATAGCCACCATGAATGGCTAACGTAAAATGGGTGAAGTTGCCCGAGGCACTAGCGACGCTCCGCGCAGCATGCACTGTGCAGCACGCACTGCGCATGCGGTGCAGAACGGCGCCAAATTTGACTGTGAAAAGATCGTTTTTTAATGATTTTTTTCAAAATAAAAAAAGTTTCGGGTCGGGTGTGTTTCGTAGGGTCGGGTGTGTTTCGTAGGGTCGGGCGGGGACGATCAACAACTCCTTTTTTTATCTGGCCTAATGGTGTTAATAATGTTTTGTAATCTATCTATAATTCCAGCAATCTCTGTGTGTATGTTTGTATGTTTGTATGTTTGTATGTTTGTATGTTTGTATGTTTGTATGTATGTTTGTCTGTGACCGCTGTTTCTCGACAACTACCGGTCCGATATACTTGAAACTTGCCAGGTATATTGCTGGGGACCCGAGGATGTGCCTTTTCAAGGTTTTAAATTAATCGCAGAAGTAGTTACCGAGCTATGTCCAAAAAACGATTCAACCAATCAGAGAGCAGCGAGCTATCACGTGTGCCGAACGTGGCGAACAGACTCTGCCTCGGATGGCACATTTGAGAGCGTATTCATTTATTTCCCGTCGGCAAACTATGTTGCCGTTAAACTATGTTTTAAAACTAATTAAAACTAATTTGCGATTCATCGTAACTGCGATTTGCGACCTTCCGGACAGTGAGGACTGCACTTCCGGCAGCCAATCACAGAACGCGTTATTGCGTAGGCGTGGCCGATGTGAGAGCGAGCTGAGCCCAGCGCGTGCGCCATTACGGTACGTAATTCGATTTCTTCCGGAGAAAATAATAATTTCTCGATTTCTTATGCGCATTATTTCTCCCAATTCAGTCAGAGCGAAGGGCGGAAGCGAAGAGCGTTGTTTTTTTTGTTTACGGGCGTACGGGCGGGGTAGAGCGTACGGGTAGCGTTTTTTTTTTTTTTTGGCAAGGAACGGGCACCCACGTACGGGCATGCCCTAGTAACATTAATGCTATTATCATTAGTTTTGTTATTCGAAGCGGCCTTGGAAATACGCCACGATAAAGCTAACTTAACATGGATATACACCTCAACACGCAACCCATTTACGGCAATGGCGGGGAAAACCCGCTCGGGGGAGAAAACCCCCCTGGGGAGGGGGGCAAGTGAATGCGCTACAACCTTCATTGTGTAACCCTTCTTTCATCATCCTGTCAAGTTTGGTTGAGATTTAATAAGTTACGACAGAATGTATCGCGGTCAAAAATTCATCAGACAGACATCCAATGGCGTATTTTAGTATGATTCCCATTAAGGGTTGATTGGTCGCAGTCTCTGTACCACTAGATGACCACGTCACGTGGCCTTCAGGTTTGCTCGGCCTAATGAGATCAAGGCACGTGACACCTATCGGTGTGACACTCGCCTGATTTGGGGACTCCAATCTGCACGGTAACGTGGCTTTAGATGCGAGGATCCCGAAGAGAGTCTTTGAAGCGGGTGACTGTCACGGTTGCTTTGGTGTGATTCACTGGGTTTGAACCGGGCAACCTGCGACTGTTACAATACATTTTGGCGATTGTCACAGACTTCTGCACACTACGCCATGATGGTCGTGGATAACTGGTGCAAGTTGAAAATGTTGAACTTTTACGATTGTCGGCGATGTATCTCAACTACTAGTTGATGTGGCTTGTTTGCGCACACAACAACACATTACACGATTAACAAGAACTGTTGCCAACTAAGCTATCACTGACAATCTTGTTGCATTGTGGTGGATCATGTGTGGTGAGCTTTAAGGACTTGAGTTCTTTCCTTTAGAAAGTAGAGAGAGTGTTTCTTACTTTTAGAAAAATTTTACCTTTACAAAGTTTCAGGACAACTGCAATATCACCATTCAATCAACAGTAAAAATAAATTCAGCTGGATTAAGGTCTGACCTGTAATGGCCTTCAAGGTGTGAGATAATCTGCCTTTCCCTCCTAGTCTGCTCTACTGTGATGCTGATGTCCTCAGTTATAGAGCATCAGGTGCTGCCAAATCAGTTTATTGGCGAGGGTTATTATAGTGGGTGATTTGCCATTGTCCTCTTGGCCCAAGTCTTTCACGAACTGACTGGCCAGGTCTGACGTTCGACCAAGGTTAGGGCAGGAATTTGGAACTTCGTACCGGCGGTAGCTCACCAACTCTTCGCGAAAGACACTGTGGGATCTTTAACGTCCACCAACTTATGTTGGCATCCAGCACACATAGTTTAGCGTCCACCTGAGGGACAGCACACACATTGATGAATCACCCTGCCCATGAAATACCAGGCTGACAGTTCATAGCTGTGTCGGGATTCGAACCCAAGCTAAAGACAGCTTTGAATGGAGTGTGCGTACCTGTCTAAGCCATCGTACCAGCCATCAATATGTGATACTAATCCATTCATTGTGTTGAATCTTCTTCCGTTCCCTTAAAGAAGATCGATTTGAATGACTGTTGTCATTTCTATTGAATTGACGATTCAATATCACGATTCTATTCTGTTGAATATTGATTGAATTGAAATAGAGTGACTGTTGTCTATTGAATGATTCGAATGACCACCTTTCATTTGAAGCTTCCATTTCATAAAAAGTTCACTTTCTGGATGTACTTTTAAAGCAATTAATGCTTCTGAATATAATCATTACGAGGGGTTTCAGCATCGATTCTTTGTAGCCAGAGAAAAGAGATTTACAAGTGTGTTAACCTTCGCACTCGCGGCCATATGAGTGGTGGGCAGGTCGTTTCATTGCTGGTGATGCTGATGCTACTGTTATTAAACACGGTAGTCATTTTGGGATAATAGGCATGGCCTGGGAAATAAATAGGCCAGGATCGTGGGTTTGCACTGTGACCAAAGTCTGCACAAGTCCACGTCAAATAACAGCTATGTGGTCGTGAATATGTTTTCCAACCTGAGCGAATCTCGTTGATTTAGTTTCCCGACGTGACATCAGGTACACTCTAAAGTCTAAATGAACCAACCGTCAATATGTTGTTTTTTATGAGCATCGATGAATGTTTCCTCCTGGCTTTGTGTGCACAGCGAGGTGATGTGACTGCAATGAACAATGAGAGGTGCAACCTCAGCAACACCTTGACATTTTGCCTTGGTATACATCACATCTATACATACTCAAACGGAAAATCAAACACTGCATTGTAGTCATCAAGAGGAACCAGAGGAAGTAAAGAGCAAAGATGTAGTCATCAGGAGGAACCAGAAGAGATAAAGAGAAAAGGGGGAGTCATCAGGAGGAACCAGAAGAGGTAAAGAGAAAAGATGGAGTCATCAGGAGGAACCAGAAGAGGTAAAGAGCAAAGGGGGAGTCATCAGGAGGAACCAGAAGAAGTAAAGAGCAAATATGGAGTCATTACAAGGAACCTGAATAAGTAAAGAGCAAATATTTAGTCATCCGGAGGAACCAGAAGAAGTAAAGAGCAAAGATGGATTCTTCAGAAGGAACCACAAGAAGTAAAGAGCAAAGATGGAGTCAACAGGAGGAACCAGAAAAAGTAAAGAGCAAATATGGAGTCATCAGGAGGAACAAGGAGAAGTAAAGAGCAAAGATGGAGTCAACAGGAGGAACCAGAAAAAGTAAAGAGCAAATATGGAGTCATCAGGAGGAACAAGGAGAAGTAAAGAGCAAAGATGGAGTCAACAGGAGGAACTAGAAGAAGTAAAGAGCAAATATGGAGACTTCAGGAGGAATCAGAAGAAGTAAAGAGCAAATATGGAGTCATCAGGAGGAACAAGGAGAAGTAAAGAGTAGAAAGATGGAGCCACAGGAGGAACCAGGATATTTAAAGAGCAAAGATGGAGTCATCAGGAGGAACCAGGAGAAGGAAAGAGCAAAGATGGAGTCATCAGGAGGAACCAGAAGAGATAAAGAGAAAAGGGGGAGTCATCAGGAGGAACCAGAAGAGGTAAAGAGAAAAGATGGAGTCATCAGGAGGAACCAGAAGAGGTAAAGAGCAAAGGGGGAGTCATCAGGAGGAACCAGAAGAAGTAAAGAGCAAATATGGAGTCATTACAAGGAACCTGAATAAGTAAAGAGCAAATATTTAGTCATCCGGAGGAACCAGAAGAAGTAAAGAGCAAAGATGGATTCTTCAGAAGGAACCACAAGAAGTAAAGAGCAAAGATGGAGTCAACAGGAGGAACCAGAAAAAGTAAAGAGCAAATATGGAGTCATCAGGAGGAACAAGGAGAAGTAAAGAGCAAAGATGGAGTCAACAGGAGGAACGAGAAGAAGTAAAGAGCAAATATGGAGTCCTCAGGAGGAACCAGGAGAAGTAAAGAGCAAACATTGAATCATCAGGAGGAACCAGGAGAAGTAAAGAGCAAAGATTGAGTCTTCAGGAGGAACTAGGAGAAGTAAAGAGCAAAGATGGAGTCATCAAGAGGAACCAGAAGTAAAGAGCAAAGATGGAGACTTCAGGAGGAACCAGAAGAAGTAAAGAGCAAATATGGAGTCATCAGGAGGAACAAGGAGAAGTAAAAAACAGAAAGATGGAGCCACAGGAGGAACCAGGATAATTAAAGAGCAAAGATGGTGTCATCAGGAGGAACCAGGAGAAGGAAAGAGCAAAGATGGAGCAATCAGGAGGAACCAGGAGAAGTAAAGAGCAAATATGGAGTCATCAGAAGGAACAAGGAGAAGCAAAGAGCAAAGATGGAGTCATCAGGAGGAACCAGGAGAAGGAAAGAGCAAAGATGGAGCAATCAGGAGGAACCAGGAGAAGTAAAGAGCAAATATGGAGTCATCAGAAGGAACAAGGAGAAGCAAAGAGCAAAGATGGAGTCATCAGGAGGAACCAGGAGAAGTAAAGAGCAAATATGGAGTCATCAGAAGGAACAAGGAGAAACAAAGATCAAAGATGGAGTCATCAGGAGGAACCAGGAGAAGGAAAGAGCAAAGATGGAGCAATCAGGAGGAACCAGGAGAAGTAAAGAGCAAAGACGGAGTTCGAGGGTAGAAAACATCAAGAGGAACCTGGATAGGATTTGGGTTTCAGCTGCTATTCCTCTATCCTCAAACCCATCCAGGTGCAGCCAAGTGAACCTTCCAGAAAAATCTCGGCAAGAATTTACTTCTCCTTGGACAGATAGATAAAGAAAGAGAAGTAAAGAAAAAGCAAGATTTTTTTATTTTGTATACAACATCGAGGCTCATGTAAGAGCTAACATTAATCACAAAAAGACAAACGGACACATAAACATATGATAAAGGGAGCGGGAGACAAGATGGAGAGACAGAGGGAAGCACACAAGTACAACAGTAGAGAACAGGGAAATTGGGAGAGTGAGGGCTTGGGGGGAATAGGCATGGAAAGGGGGGTGGGGGGGTGGGAGAGGTAGAAACACATGGACACTGCTAGGACTTCCAGGAAAGAGATCGGTATTTCAAAAAAGTGGATCTGGAGTGAATTAACAGGGGTAGAAAAGATCAAGGTTTCGGATGGGGGAAGATAAGAGATGGTGGTGAACAGCTGTTTTAAAGACCTGGAGGGAGGAGTGGGATTCAAGAGAGTGAGGGAGTTTGCTCCAGAGGCGGGAGAAAAGAGGAATGAAAGAGTGAAGGTGAGCAGTGAGTCTTGATTTTGGTAGTTTCACCAGAAGAGGGTTGCTGGCAGATCTTGTTCGACCTGTAGGAATATTTGGGGGACAGAGCCCAGAGAGAGCTGGGGGAGCAAGGCCGGAGAGGAGTCGGTAGAAGACAGAAAGACCACCTACCTGCCTGCGGTGAGTGAGTGAAAGGCCCTCGGAGTTAGCTTCATCGTGGGAGATTCCAATGATTCTGAAAGCTTTGGTTTCACCAGCGTGAAGACGAGCTAGGTGTGAGGCAGGAGCACCAGCCCAGAGGGGAGAGCAGTATTCCATTGAGCTGCGGATGAAAGCCTTGTATGTGGTGAGGAGCTCAGGTGTGCCAAGGAAGGACTTCGCACGATGGAGGATGCCCAGTCGGCGACTGGCTTTGGAGGCCAGCTTGGAAATGTGGTTTTCCCAGGAAAGATCATGGCAGATTGTGAGACCCAAAAGATTGAGTGACAGAACTTATTGGAGAGGATTGTTGAGAACGTAGATGGGAGGGTTGTCCAGTCGGTCTTTTCGGAGAGACATAGTAAGAGTGTGAGATTTGTCAGGATTGAAAGGCATGTTCCACTTGTTTGACCAGTCTGTGATTTTTAAATTAGAATAAATAAAGAGAAATGTGAAAGGAACAAAAAACAAAGGTGGTTGGAACAACCCCGATAGAGAGATTTCAGCAGTTATTCCGCAGGTTCAAACATAGCAACAGGTAGAAGGTACCAGGTCATCCATGTCAGTGAGCGGACGTTGAACTTTGTGGGATTATACATTGTGTGAACATGGCAGCCTTGGTGATGTTTAATGGACTTCTTCAATTGGAAAAACGATGCCGTTATTACCAATATTCAGGCAGACATCCGAGTCTGTACACACACACACACACACACACACACACACACACACACACACACACACACACACACACACACACACACACACACACACACACACGTCATTTTGAAAGTCATATTAATGGGAAGGTGGGTAAGAGGGGAAGGGAAGCTAGTAGTCAAAATGCCACCATTTTCACCTGTCACCGAAGGTGGATGGCGGTTATATTTTCATCCCTGTCTGTCTGTTTGTAAACAGGATATCTCAAAAACTTGAATACGGATTCGCACGAAGTTTGGTGGAGAGGTTTGGGTATTTGACAAGAACGAAATGATTCGATTTTGGTGAAGATTTGAATCTGGATCTGCATCTGAGAATTGTTAAAGTGATTCTTCACCAATGTGTGATTGGGCCAAAATGATATATAACACGATATCTGAAATTTATTTTCAGGGATTCTTCACCATTGAGTGATATGGCCAAAAACGATATACTGTATGGCATGATATTTCAAAAAGTTGTGGACGACTTCTGACAAAACTCGGTGGATGAATTGGTTAGGCGACAAGAACACGCCGATTCGATTTTGGTTTCGGTCTGGATCTAGATCTGGCCTATCAGTGGGATACAAAACGTAAACTGTTGATCACCTTATTCCTTAGGCTCTTGGTCGAGCTTGCTCTCTAGTCTCCAACTGCTGCCTGTTGACTATGAGGAATGCCACGCTCCAAGCTGCTACTAGACTAGACGGATTTATGGGAAAAGGCCATGTATAAGCTTCCAGGTGCATTTTTGGGTAAAACTTGGGAACCTCACTTTTTAACATAATTAGGGTATGCTGAATTCGATTAACCCGGTTCCCAAGCCGAATTTTGAGTTTTGAATAAACTGCTGAAGAACTTGGGCATTGGTGAACTCACAGACGAGACAATCAAATCTGCAGAAGCGTTTGTCTGCAGAATATATAATGTGCACAGAACAACCTCTGTTGATTCAGCACGACATATGTTGTTCTCCAAGACTGGTAAACCTGAAACAATGCAAGACTCGACGCTGCAAATGTCACTATTCAGAGTTGAGGTGCACATCAATGTGTACCTGTCAGCAACAGAGTGATGATCAGACCCCTTGTATGAATTTGATGTAGTTTGGCAAAACAACATGTGTGACATTCCTGAATGTTTGTGCTTCAAGGCGATGTATACTAAATTTTAGAATAAATGGTTGTATGAAACATTGTCTTATTAAAACCATTTCCCATTTTATAGTGTCCAATTTCAATATCAGTTTGAATGTCTTTTTTTTTTGTTTTTTTTGTTTTTTTGTATACAAGATCGAGGCTCGTGAAAGAGCTAACATTAATCACACAAAAAGACAAACCGACACACAAAACACAAAAAACAAGGGGAGCGGCAGACAAGATGGGGAGAGAGGGGAAGGACACAAACACAACATTTGAGAGCAGGGACATCGGGAGGACTTGGGGGGAGGTGGGAGAGGAATAAAACATATGAACACTGCAAGGACTCTGGGGTGAATTACCGGGGGTAGAAAAGATCAAGGTTTTCGATGGGGGAAGATAAGAGATGGTGGTGAGTGGCTCTTTCAATATGTCGCCAACCATAATATAGACAAGACGGATTCATGAAAAAAGGCTATGTATAAGCTTCTAGGTGCATTTTGGGGTAAAAGTTGTAAAGTTAAAGTAAAAGAGCTGCATGTATATACATGGTATATAAATGCTTGTTCAAAGAAATTGTCCAAAAATGGCAATTTGGCGGCCATTTTGTTTATGCTAATTAGAAGGTCAACAACTCAAAATTCGGCTTGGGAACCGGGTTAGTCGAATTCAGCATACACTAATTATGTTAAAAAGTGAGGTTCCCAACTTTTACCCAAAAATGCACCTAACATTCACATTTCTCAGAAATCCGTCTCGTCTATACCACCACCACCTTCACCACCTCCTGCAGCATGTTGTTCATTCTGGGGACAAACTGCCAGCCTTTGATCATCTCACACCGTTCAGTGTGCATGATTGTGTGGGTTTCGTGCCTTCGGGAGATTAGTTCCATTGCAGTTTAAGTTATTGTGATTACTGTGTCAATTGTGTCATGTGCATCCAGGATTGTGTTCTGTACTCATTGTCTTCTATTCTTCTATTCTATCATTCATTCATTCATTCACTCATTGTCTTCTATCTGTTAACTTATCAATTATATTCCTTAACATTGCATGTGTGTCTGTTCCTGCCATCTTTGCCATGTAGACAATTTGGTTTATTGACAACTTCTGGAGGGAAATAAATGAATTAGGGTAATCCCTTTGTTTGGCTAATCACATGTAGACATGCGTGAGAATGGAGGCACACCACAACTGTTTCGGTGTCATGATGCCTACATTTTGCCTTATAGCTCACCTATTCTCTGGATTCTCGGGATTTTAGCTCGGGATTCATTCCTGGCAAATGCAGTCCTGCTTTGATCGCTTGCGGTTGTGAATGAGGGGCTCGTACATATGACAGTAGTTAGGTTGTAATCTATATATATATAAAACACAGTTTGTGTGTGTGTGTGTGTGTGTATGTATGTGTGTGTGTGTGTGTGTGTGTGTGTGTGTGTGTGTGTGTGTGTGTGTGTGTATGTATGTGTGTGTGTGTGTGTGTGTGTGTGTGTGTGTGTGTGTGTGTGTGTGTGTGTGTGTGTAATGTTACCGATAGACTCCTAAACGGAGAGGCTTACGTGCTTGATATTTGGCATAGACATGGCCATTGAGCATGGGACGAACATGGCCGAACTCAAAATATTTGACGATCCATATTTTTTATTCATATTTACCTCAGCGCATTTCAGCGCACGGAATCAACGGAATCAGAGCAGGTGGGCGCTGATTCGCTCAGAGCGATCACGTGATGACGCTATGACGCTATGAACGCTATGACTCTATGAACGCTATGAACGCTATGAACGATATGAACGCTATGACGCTATGACGCTATGACGCTTTGAAACGCTATGGAAGCTATGAACGCTATGAACGCTATGAACGATATGAACGCTATGACGCTATGAAAACAAAAATCGCTATGACGCTATGAAACGCTATGAACGCTATGAACGAAATGAACGCTATGACGCTATGAAAAAAAAAATCGCTCGCTTTACCAAAGGGCTCGCTCTCCCCCCGTTCCCCTCCCCTCCCCTCCCCTTCCCCCTCCACCTCCCCTCCCCTTCCCCCTCCACCTCCCCTCCCCCGCCCGGCAATGCCGGGTACTTCTGCTAGTAAAATATAATAGTTTACTTGTAAATTACTACAAGGCTTTCATATGCAGCTTGATGGAGTACTGCTCTCCCCTCTGGGCTGGCACCCCTGCCTCACACCTCACTCAAGTTGACGCTGTGGAAACCAAGGCCTTCAAAAGTATTGAATCTCCCACGATGAAGCTGAATACATGGGTCTATCACTTTGCCATCGCAGACAGGTCGGTGGTCTTTCTGTCTTCTTCACCTCCTTTCTGGTCTGGCACCCTGTGCCCTCTCCTGTTTTGCCCCCCTCCACCCACCCCTTCTCCAGGCATCTGCAGGATGCACATGGTCTACCAGCAGCCCCTCCTGGTTAAATTGCCAAAATCCAGAAACACTGCTTACCTCCACTCATTTGTTCCTCTTTTTTCCTGCCTGTGGAGCCAAATTCCACACCCTTCAATCTCATTCTTCCCTCCAGGTCTTCAAGGCAGCTGTTCACCACCATCTCAAATCATCCCCCATGCGAAAGCATGATTTTTTCTACACCCACTAAACAACCCCCACCCCTCCCAAAATGTTGCTTCTACATCCATCTTGTCCACCTCTTGCGTTAACCCCTACCCCTCATCGTTACCTGCATCCTCTGTTTGTCCTTGTCCATCTATTTTCTCCCTCTGCCCTGCTGTTGGTGTTTCCCCTTTCTCCTGCTGTTCCCTTTGTTACGTTACGTCCTGATCCGTTCTGTGTTCTATCTCTTCCTCGAGCCTTCACCATTACACACAAAAACGTTTCCACTGCCTCCTTGCAGGTCTTGCATCCTCTGCTCCTTGTGTGCTTTCTATCTACCCTTCCTTCCACCTCCTCCCACTCCCCCCAGGTCCCTGCAGGGCGCACGCGATCCACCATCAACCCCCTTAAAGTAAAACTCCCAAAGTCCAGGCTCACTGCTCTCTTCCACTTATAAGTCCCTGACCAGTTCCACCGGAGGGGACTATAGGTTTGCTCTGTGTCTGTCTGTAATCTGTCCGTCCGTCTGTCTGTTAGACGGTCCCACCTGTTGTTTTCCAGACTTTTTTTTCCAATACCTTTAACATATTCAACTGAATCTTGGTGCAAGGCTTTATTATGATAAGTTACAGACCAAGTTCGAGTTTCAGAGTTTCAGGGCGTTTCGTTCTGCCCTTTTTGGACTTGGAAAAACATAACATCGGTAGGGGACAAGTCTGGCAAAGCAATTCTCCCTCTTGTTTGTTCTTATTTGGACTCACCTGTGGAACCAACTTCCTCAGTCTGTTCAACCTATTCTGTTTCCTCTAGGGCTTTATGATGGCAGTTCACCTCCTCCTCATGACATCCTCCATCCATACTCAGGATATTTTCTACCCTCATTAAATATCCTCAAGACCACCCATTTCCTTTCTCCATCACCATGAATTTAAAAGAACTTTGAATATCATTTTCCTGCCTCCCTACCTCCAACTGCCTTTCCATTTTTGTTCCATTGGTGTTTCATCTTCGCTTTTCCCCTCTTCATCCTTCTGCACCGTACCTGCTGTTTTTGAGCTTGTATCCAGCTTGTTCACCACCTGTGTCGCCCTCTTCCCCACCTCCCCCTCCACTGTATAATTCTTCCCCTGAACCATTATTCCTCCAAGTGTCCTTAAGTTGTGTCCTTCTACCCCGCTGTTGGTTTGTTTCCCCGCTTTCCACTGTATTTTCGTTGTCCTGTGTCCTAGCTTTTCCATGAGCCTTGACTTTGTGTACAATTTTTTAAAAGTGAAAAGCCTTAAAGTCTCAATCGCAGGAATCAACCCATTAAGGGGAGCAGTAATCCCATGAAGCTCCAGATAAATGTATTGTATACCATGAGAAGTTCAGTTTTACAAAGGAAGGGCTTAGTATGATGGAGGAGTCTGATCAACCTTGGAGGCCAGGTAAGAAATATATTGCACCCATGAAAGGTGATGGCTGATAGTAAATCTCTGAAGTTTAAGGGGCCGAGGTTCTTCCAGAGACTGGTCAGAGAGATATGTTAGGTGGGTAGGTGCGTCAATTCTCCGAGAGACTTGTTTGTTTGAATAAGGTGTTCCTGGTATCAGTAGATGTATTACCTGATGTTTTCCACGTCTACAGAATAGGATGCTGCGGATGTCAGTCTCTGAGTGGGTTGCGGGTACCGTTTGGCATAATGCGGACTTAGCTGCGGTTCCGCATTATCATTCCGATTGTGTTTTTTAATGTAAATATGAAGACACTAAAATACCCAAATGTGCTCTAAACCCAAGAGTACTTCTTTACATCATAAACAATTACAAGGTCATTGTAAACTCTCATTTGGTGCAAGTCTTGGAACTAGTACTCACTGATACCTGTATTACGGAAGATGCTGCAGACAGCAGGGACACATCAGAACATTTAGTAGGACATGACAAAACGACAAAAGTTTGTGTTTGGCATTTCATTTGTCCAATTATAAGTCCATTAAAGCCTCCCTGACCCCCTACACACACACACCCTCACAACACCTCCTGCTTGCCTCATCCTGAAACCCCCTTCACCACTGCAGCCCATTGCACGTTTGCTCGAGACGAATTGTATGCGGTGCCTCATTAAGTTGCGCTCGTTTGTAACAGCAGCCCTGCTCGGCCTGATTGCCGCTGACCCCACAGTGGGCGGCATGGAGTGACATTCCTGGATGGGGGGGACACCTCGCTGCATAATGCATGCTTCCGGCTTGCTAGCTAATTATACTGATGGATGACCATTGCAATCAGCCTGCTTCATTGTTAGCAGCATAGCCATATTATAAAACAAGTTATTAAATGGAATAGGCCTCAATGTCACCGAGAGGACGAGAGGACGTCGGAAGATGGAAAGGTCTGCGCTCTGGTTCTCTTACTCACAGAATATTTCAGTAGCAAAAAAATCTTCCACTGTAAGTTTAGCTGTAAATGTACGCAGTCCATAACACTTAGCGTAAACACTTTTTAAAGGGGACACTTGAACTGAAGGAATATGTTTATGCACACATCTAATTAAGTTGTTCTTTATCGTTAAGATATTTTTGCCTTCTGGTTCTGACACAACACCAAAACGAATTACAGTACTGCCGAATGCATGCCTAATATCCTTAGGTTTGCTAATATCGCAGGACATTTTAGATTTCTCATTTCCTTCCGGAACAGAGCCTGGTGTTGGCTTAGCTGTTAGGGTGCCGGCTTGGGATCCTGGGATCCTGGGCTCGAATCCCGATCGATCGCTGAACCAACGACCAGGTGGGTAGACTCAGCCTGCCATCCCTCCGAGGTCCGCAAATTTAGTACCAGTTCACTGGTAATTCCCCGTATGTTGCAAGAGGCAGGAAGGGCATCCAGCCTTAAAACATTGCTTCAAAAAAGGCCAACCCCTGCTCTGCGGGGAAAAATGGCCTCTAAAGGTGGTTCATTTCCTTCCGGAACAGTCTCTGTCTCTTTGTCATGGTTGGTGTTGCATTTTTACTTCACCGAGGCTGTTTCAAACTGAGTTTAATTTGATTTGGTCATACTCTAGGACCAAGAGAGTATATGGGGTCAAGAAGTATCAAAGGAATTCTAAATCTATCAAAAAAAAAAAAACATAATAAAAAAATTAATTCAAAATCAGAATAAAAAGAAAAGTATCAAAATTTGCTGACCTCCTTCTTGGTGGCTTTACTGTAAAATCCAGAGGTGAGGTAAGATACGTAAAGGCTTCAAACACCCAACAAAGGTACTTCGGATGATTACAAAGCATGCATACCCACTCTGTATGTGGTGTGTCACTTAGATTGTTTAAAGTCATTCCATCAGATATTTCCTTTCTGTACACGTTCATTACACATGAAAAGCAAAGTCTTTTCAATTTGCCGGCTCACTGAAGCAACCTTTTTGTGTCCTCAACATCTCCCTGCATATGCATGCTAAGCAGCTCAGGCCAACAGGAATGCTCCAATTCGAGGTCGATGTAATTATTTCCAACATCGTGTCGGCTTGGTCTGAGGCCTCCAGCTACCCTAAATGTCAGGGTCATGTCCTTAGATCGAAATGAGGGAAGACAGCAGATATTTCCAATTGTGTTTAAACAATTTGCTCTCACGGTGTTTTGCATCCCCTTATTGCTTGCTTGAAGCTGCAGGATGGCCTAGATTGTGTGCACTCTCACCTCTAAGCTGCCTAAGCCTGGGTTTGAATCCAGATCCAGCAATAAACTGTCACCCTGGTGTTTCACAGGCAGGGTAATTTATCAATGTGTGTGCCATCCCTAGGATGGATGGTACGGGCGTCTCGTCTGCGGGCATCGGTTGGTGGCCGTTGAAGATCCCACGGTGTCCTTCACGAAGACTACGCGAACTGTCACCGGCACCATGACCAATTTCCAAATTCCTGCCCGATCAACTACTGCGAAGGCATTGCCAAACCACCCAGTATAACCCAGGCCAACAAACTGCTTCAGCAGCACCGACACTCCATAACAGGGTATGGTACATCAGAATCATCAGAATTCCTGCTTTTGGAGATTATGAGCAGCTCCGCATAATTGGATGTCTTTCCTGATCCAGGGTTATGACGTGAAAGAAAAACTGATCTGCAATGTGAAATGTGCCCACACTGTGACAAATTACCACTTTGGGCCAAACAGCCGCTCAAAATCCATGCATAGGTTATTAGGATGATGCATCAAATTGATGATGCAACCTTGCCTTCCTGTGAAGAAAGGGCACATCTTCTCTGGGCTACCATTTACTCCAACTGCATTCCCAAGTGGAGGATTTAACAGCAATAAACGAAATCCTTTTTCTGGCCTAATACCTGCTAGTACTTTAACCTTGCCTCCCAATTTCATCGAAACTCCTTCCCTCATCACCTCTCCTTTTTTGCCAGAATATTCACATGTAAATGATACATCCCTCTAGATAACTTCATGACTTTTAGGGGCATTTTGGAGAAAAGAGAGCCATGACAGCGAGAATTAATTTTTGACACAGTCCATTAATGGTGGCCTTATCCTGCCTTTGAAAAGACATACAGTCACGTGAAAAACGTAAGTACACCCCATGTAAAGTTTTGACTTTTTCAACATATTTCAACATACAGCTATTTGATCTTCATTTCAACAATATTGAAAGATAAAGGTGATATAATATAACAAATATCACGAACATTTACATTTTGTAGTCCATTGTATAATTTAAATAAACATAAATGCAAACTTCACATGTGGAAAAAGTAAGTACACACTTGGCTCTAATAGGTGGTATTGCCCCCTTTGGCAGAAACAACCTCAAGTAGGCCTTTCTTATAACTGTCTACCAGTCTCTGACATCGACTGGGAGAAATTTTTGCCCACTACTCCATGCAGAATTCTTTCAGCTATGCGATGTTTGAGGGGTTTATTGCATGCACAGCTCGTTTCAAATCCCCCCACAACATCTCGATGGGATTTAGATCCGGGCTTTGACTTGGCCATTCCAGAACCCTCCATTTCTTTCTTTTCAGCCATTCCTTGGTGGATTTACTGGTATGTTTAGGGTCATTGTCATGTTGCAAGGTTCACCTTCGGTTGAGCTTCAACGTTCTGACAGATAGCCTCACATTATCCTCAAGCACCCTCTGGTACAATGAAGAATTCATAGTGGATTCCATGAAGGTGAGCTGCCCAGACCCTGATGCAGCAAAGCTGCCCAAACCATAATATTTCAACCACCATGCTTTACAGTTGGTATCAGGTTCTTGTGGTCAAATGCTGTCTTTGGTTTTCGCCAAACATGTCTTCTGGTACTGTGGCCAAATAGCTCAACCTTTGACTCATCTGTCCAGAGCACATTGTTCCAGAAGTGCTGGTCTTTGCCTCGGTGTTCATTGTGTTACGAATTTTGGGTTTATGGGGGTTACAATTCAGGTCATTTCTTATTAATGTATATTATATTAAAGGTTGTTGTGATTAAAGGGTCAGGAGCCCTTCTGGGAAAAACGAGACCGGAAACGGGATCGTGAAAGAAGAGGAGGAGGAGAAGAAAGGGTGGCCATCTTAAGCTTCGAGAGCTCCGACGCGAGCGGAGGCGATCATTACCTACTTTGGAACGGAGTTGGAAAAGCCCGTCTGGCGAGAGGAGTTATCTGTGCGGGGTGATTGATTGCCGGTTACGTGTCAAGGTGCCGTGTGGTCCTGGAAGGAACCAAGCGCCCGGCACTGTTCTCCTCGACGCCTACGAGGGCGTGTACGGGTCGCACCTTGGGCCTGGCGCGCGAAACAGATTGGAGGGAGACGGTTGAGAGTTGAGACTGCAGCTCGAGACCGAGCCGCCGAACGTGAAGGACAAGGGAACCGTGCCTCGGTGAACCGAAGTCCGCGCGTCAGGAGAGCGCCGGATTACTGCGGAACCTGCGAAGTCGGGTATCCTCGCTGAGGTTGTCGAGTATCCTCACTCCCAGCCCCGGATTGGAATCGGACATAGATTCCCCGATCGCTGGATTGACTCGACGTCACCTGTGAGGCGTGCAGAGACATTGGGGGCAAGGGCCGTGAGTGTTGCCAACACTGTTGTGGGTTAAGGTGGCGCCACCTATACTATAGATAAGGATTGTATGGAAGTGCTGTAAACGCATTGTGATTCCTGTGCGGGATTTGGGAATATATTGGGGATTGTTCGTAACCCTTGGTGTGGACTCGTTATTGATTGACTTATTTTCACCCAAGGACCATACATCTTTCTGCTGGGGCTCCCCTCGAGGTTGACCCCGTAACAGAATTGGGGGCTCGTCAAAATTACAATTTGCGGATTCGCAATTGGGTCTACGTCCGGGATCTATAAAATTTTCTAAATTTTAGTCCGGGAAATAATTCCCAAGAGTGGGAACTTTTCCAACGTTCCCAAAATTGTTTTGCTCTGCCGACAAAACAACAACAAAAAAAACCAAAAAAAAAACAATAGCAATAATAGTAATACTGTTGCTTTTCTTTGTTGGAAATTTCTGGGGTGAAGGTTAACAGGTGTTACCAGTAGTCACCATGGCGTTTGTGGCACAGAACTTTGCGGTAACCCCTAGTGAGGCACAGTTCCGAGCATTACTAAAATCGGACCTCTTGAAATTGGCCAAACATTTTAACTTGGAGGTCCGAACTAATTTGAGGAAGGCAGAGTTGCAGACCACGGTGATATAGTCTATGGTGGGATTAGGAACATGGGACGAGTTAGCCTGGGAGTGGCTACCCGAAGAACCAGAAGACGTTGAGCTCCGGAAACTGGAGTTGCAATTACGGAGCCAGGAACGGATCAAATAAGAAGAAAGGAAAGCAGAAAAGGAAAGAGCAGAAGAAGAAAGGAAAGCAGAAAAGGAAAGAGCAGAAGAAGAAAGGAAAGCAGAAAAGGAAAGAGCAGAAGAAGAAAGGAAAGCAGAAAAGGAAAGAGCAGAAGAAGAAAGGAGAGTGGAACGAGAACTCCAGGAAAGGTTAGAAAGGATGAAAACAGAGGAAAGGAAAGCAGAAAAGGAAAGAGCAGAAGAAGAAAGGAAAGCAGAAAAGGAAAGAGCAGAAGAAGAAAGGAAAGCAGAAAAGGAAAGAGCAGAAGAAGAAAGGAAAGCAGAAAAGGAAAGATCAGAAGAGGAAAGGAAAGCAGAAGAGAGGAGAGAAGAGAAACAAGCAGAGGAAAGGAGAGTGGAACGAGAACTCCAGGAAAGGTTAGAAGGGAGAAAAGCAGAGGAGAGGAGAGCTGCAAGGGAACTCGAAGCAGAGGAGAGAAAAGCGGAAAGGGAATTAAAGGAACGTGACATGGCGCTTCAGCAAGAAATTAAATTCAAGGAGCTGGAGTTAATGAGAGAACGGGGAGAGGTACCACCCTTGCTGACTGGGCCGACACCTAGCCAGAACACCTGGGATGTGGGCAGACACGTGAGGCTGGTTCCACCCTTCAGTGAAAAGGAAGTCGCTAAATTTTTTCCACACTTTGAGAAAGTGGCTCGACAGTTAAACTGGCCGGAGGAGGCCTGGACCATACTAGTGCAAAGTGTGCTAGTGGGTAAAGCTCAAGAGATTTATTCGGCGCTACCAATGGACCAATGTGCAGATTATGAGGTATTGAAGAAGCACATTCTCAAAGCGTATGAGTTGGTTCCTGAAGCTTACCGGCAAAACTTCAGGAATGCCAGGAAGAGGGAGAGTGAGACCCATGTGGAGTTTGCCAGAGTGAAAGAAAACATGTTTGATCGGTGGTGTGAGTCAAAAGGAGTCGGGAACGACTTCGAAGCATTGCGTGACTTGATCCTGGTGGAGGAATTTCAACAGTGTGTCCACGAGGACATCAAAGTGTACCTGCAGGAAAAGAAAGTACCGAAGTTGTGGGACGCAGCCACCATGGCAGATGATTATGCCTTAACACACCGGATAGGGGTCCACGAACCTAACTCCTCGCCTACATTTCCGCAGGGGAGTTGTGGAACAGCAGGTGCGGAGAACGACAATACATGGCGGCGGCCTCGAGATGATTATGGGGACAACGCTGATACCCGAACCGAAATCAGAGGGCGACGGGCCCAAGACAAACTTATTTTCCGGGGGGCCCGAGGCAGACCCCGAGTTTTTCCTCCGGGCCTGTTTGCACTTTTTGCAAGAAACCTGGACACTTGATGTCCAGTTGTTATCTCATGAAAAGGGAAAACCCAGAGCGGAGTCCGACTATTACAACTCCGAATGCGATGGCAAGCGTAAGAAATCGCCCACAGAAGAGTTACCAACCATTTATTTATGAGGGGTTTGTCTCACTCGAGGGAGACTTGACTAACCCAAGACCTGTTAGGGTATTGAGGGACACAGGAGCCCATCAATCCTTAATGCTTGAAGGCATTTTGCCATTGTCAAAGAGTACCGCAACTGGTGATAGTGTTCGGTTACAAGGGATCGGTGGCTGTGTTAGGGCCCCACTTCATGTCATCCATTTGGAATCCGATTTGGTGTCAGGACCGGTCACCATCGGTTTACAAGCCACGCTTCCTGTAGAGGGAGTATCTGTGGTTATCGGGAATGATTTGGCCGGGGGGCAAATTTATGGTAACCCGAGGGTTGGTAAAGAGCACAGCAGGGAAAATAACACCACACCAGCTCGGGATGGTGACAAAAGTACCAAGTTATTTGTAGGGGGACTGAACTTCAAAACAGAGGAAGAAGTTCTGACCTCTGTCTTCAACAGATATGGGCCACTGGTGGAAGTGCGGTTGGTAAAAGACAGGGAAACGCAACGGTCAAGAGGGTTCGGCTTTGTCACGTTTGCAAGCACAAAAGACGCCAGGGAGGCAGAGAGGAATTGGAATGGTAAGGAGTTGGAGGGTCGGACCATAACAGTAGGGAAGGCATTTCGTAGGCGTCGAGAGGTCTACAGAAGAGGACAACTTGGCGGTAGAGTTGGTGTTGGCAGCGGCCGATATTACTATGGAGGCTCCCAGAGTTACGGCATCTCCCGAAAGAATGATTGGCAGAGGATTGGCCGAGAAGGAGACCGCCAGTCAGGGGACTGCTGGGACAAGGGGTCCCACCGTAACTGTTAGGAGTCCGGAGAAGTTGAAGCACTCTATATACGGCGGAGCCGCCGAGCCTGGGCTCCTACACGGGCTAACCGTGAACGCCACGTTCTTAAAAGGCGTCCCGGTAGGGAACGTTCCTACATGGACTAACTGTGAACTCCACGTTCTTAAAGGCGTCCATGTAATGAACTTTCCTCCCCGGACTAACCGTGAACCCCACCATTCCTTAAGGCGTCCATGTAGTGAGTACTCAGCTGGGCCTCCATCCAAGAGCAACTAGAAGTGGTTGACGCTTGGTCTAGAGGGAATTACCTTGGAATCTCTGGGGGGTTTTGGTGAAAGTTTGTTGCTTTATTTTTGAGATGCAATAATTGTGCCCGGGGGGAACTGATGATTTGGGGTATCGGGTTGGTTTATCAAAGTTGGCCTGCAAAGAAAGTTTTCGTGGGGTTCAAACTTTCTTTCTTGAAGGGGGGGAGTGTTATGGATCCCAGATTTAGAGGAGTTACTATTCATGTCATTGCTTATTAATGTTTATTCTATTAAAGGTTGTTGTGGTTAAAGGGTTAGAGAGGCTCCGGATAACAGGAGACCGGAAACGGGATAGTAAACCGGAAGAAGAAAAAGACATGAGGTCCGGGAGAAGCGGCGATCTTCCTCTTCCTCGCCCAGCCCCGACGCGAGCGGTGTCGATATTGAGCAGCGTGGGGGACGCTGCGTTTGAAAGCCCGTCTGGCGAAAGGAGTTACCTGCGCGGGGTAATTACCGATTACACGTCAAGTTGCCGTGGGTTCGTGCACGGAACCAAGCGTCCGGCACAGTTCGCCTCAACGTCTACAAGGACGCGTACGGGTCGCACCTTGGGCCTCGCGCGCTTTGCAAGCCGCGCTTTGCTTTGCCCGCTTTGCTTTGCAAGGAGGTGTGCGCTGCAGCAGCTGTTCCCGGTACGTGACGTGCACGTTTGGAACACGTCAGCCAGGGGTTCGTTCAACCACCCGTGTGCGGAGAAGTCGACCTTCACCTTGGTCTGGAGGGGCCCAGAGACATTGTGAGGGACAGTGACCATTGAGGGGTCGTGAGTGGGGAAAGGGGGGAAATATATGAGATGGCCATCTTAGTAAGATTGTTGATGGATTGTTGATTGCTGATGATGGATGGAGAATATATTATTAAGTAATCCGGATCCTTGGTGTGGGGTTTATTATTGACTTGAATTATTGTGTCTTTCATATTGATTGCGCTACGGAAGCGTATAAATCAGATATCTTTCTGGCGGGGTCCTCCCATGGTCCGGGGGTCACCAAGACCAGGTAGTTACCGAGAGGACCACGTAACAGGACCTCCATTCATTGTTGAGACAGCAGAAGCAGCATGTCCAGAGTAGAGTGACCTGGTCTGAAACCAAATTGATGATCAGAGATCAAGCCATTGGAGAAGAGGAAAGATTTCATATCCGAAGCAATGATGGATTCCATGACTTTGCTGATAATTGGGAGCAGGCTGATTGGTCTGTTGTTGCAAGGATCTGTTTTTGCACCTTTTTTGTGTAAAGCGATAATGTTTGCTGATTTCCAGGATGCTGGCAGATGACCTTGAGCAAAAGATAGGGTGAAAAGAACAGAGAGAGGGTGAGATAGAGCGGCAGAGCAGGATTTTAGGACCCGTGGGCTGATGCCGTCTGGTGCAGTTGCAGAATCAGAGTCGAAGTTTGACAAAAACTCCTCCACCTTGTCTGGAGAGAAGGACACAGAGTCCAGGAGCAGTTGGGTTCGACTGGGAAAGGTGGGAACAGAGAGAGATGGGTTTGGGACAAAGGATTTTGAGGCAAACACAGAGTTGAGGCATTCGGCTTTGTCATGTGCGATGTCAACTGTGTGGCCATTTGAGGTAAGGGAGGGGATGGAGGGGGAACAAACACCAGAAACGGATTTGACCAGACGCCACCAGGATTTGGAGGAAGGAGACAGGTTTGAGAGTTCATTCTTGAGTGAGGAGAGATAGTGCTTCCTGGCACTCCTGAGGGTAGACACACACTTGTTCCGAGCTTGGTGGAAGGAACTGAGATTGCCTTCAGTTGGATTAGCCTTCCAAGAGGCAAAGGCAAGTTGTTTCAGGGCAACTGCCTCACCACAAGATTCAGTGTACCATGGACGGGAGGAAGGGTAAGACAACTGAAGGCGAGATGGGATAAATCTGTGCATAAGAGAGATCAGTTTGCTTTGGAAGAATTCCCAGGAAGAATTGATGTCAGAGGCAGTGGAGATGGGAGACCAATCCAGACGATTGATGGCTGCTTGAAGACCGTCCCAGTCGGCCTGAGTGAAATGCCAGACTCGTCGACGCTGAGGAGGCTCTCTGAGAATGGCCAGAGAGATGTCCACTTTGACAAGCACATGATCAGAAGAACCGATTGGAGCAGAAGAAGAGCAGCAGACATTAGCAGGGAAGTTAGTCATAATCAAGTCTAGAAGAGAAGATACTCCATTGGCTGAGATCCGGGTCGGGAAATTGACAGATTGTGTCAATCCCAGTGAGTCACAGAAGTCCTTTGCTGAGGTGCCATGACTGGTGAGAGAGGAACCCACACCCAACCAGGTGGCATGATGACAGTTGAAGTCACCACATATGAGGAAGAGAGAGTTGGGATGAGTGGATAGAAGTTGGTCCATGTTGTCAGACAGTGAAATGTAGATGGAGTCATCACTGTTTGGGGGACGGTACAGAACACATATGAACAAAATGTGGGAGCTGAGAGGAAGCCATAGCCAGAGGTACTCCTGGGGGTGAGGAGGAGAGAGGGCAGTGCAAGGAGAGTGAGGAAGAGAGTTTTTGAAAAAGATAGCCACCCCACCACCAGGCCGAGGCTCAGGTCTATCATACCGGAGGAGGGAGTAACCAGGAAGAGATATTAAGGAATCAGAGACATCTTGAAGGAGGAAAGTCTCTGTTAAGCAGATCAAGTCTGGATTGTCAGAAGCAACCTGTATGGAGAGATCAGTCAGGTTTGAGCGAAGGCCCCGGATGTTTGAGGTCCATACCGTTAATGAAGAGAGAGGGGGAGCATCGGGTACAAGGACAGGGGAGGGGAGGAGTAGGGTAAGATGAAGGATGAGAGGGGGAGGTAGGAGAGCAGTTGATAGTGTGTCAGAGATTGCAGAAGAGTTCCAAGAAAGGGAATTATGAGGAGGATGAAAGGTTTGATGGTGAAGGGATGAGGCACAAGTGAGGGGTCTTTGAGGGGGGGCAGAGGAAAGTAGAAGGTTGGGGGGGGGGGGGTGGAGGTATGAAATAGAAGGGAGACGAAGTGGGGAGGAGGCAGCTTTGAGGAGGAGGGGGGAGGAGGAGAATTGGAGAGGAATGGTATGGGGGGAGATTTGAATCGGAGGGGTTGGGGGGGAGTTTTGAAGGGGAGGAGTGAGGCGGAGTTTAGGAGGGGAGGGGCAAGGGGGGAGTTTAGGAGGGAAGGTCTATCATACCGGAGGTTAACTCCTTGCCATCAGAACACTCATAACTCCTTGTCATCAGGTTAACATCCGGAGGTTAACTCCTTGCCATCAGAACACTCATAACTCCTTAACTCCTTGCCATCAGAACATCAGAACACACTCCATTGCCAAACAGAACCGATTAACTCCTTGCCATCCACCGTTTGCCCTTCACGTGACTCGTGGTGGTCCCTCTCGGCTCTCCCCCCGTTGGTATTTTTGTGCACATAAGATTGTTCACGGTTCTGTTTAAATATTATTTAATAAGTTTTACCTTTCCCCTTCAGTGTTTTACTCAGTGGTATTTTACAACACGCTGTTTTTCTTCCTATTTAAAAGGCTTTTCTCAATTTCCTCTCCAACTCATTCCACCTCAAAAAAAAGAAATTCAATATCTTATACGTCTCCCTCACTACTTGGTCTAAATTCACATTCATTCCATCCCTCCTCCATCATTCTGACCGGATTGCTAACTTGAAAATCACAACAAACCCAATTTGTTTTCAATGTTCGTCTTTCATTAATCATCCACTTTCTAAACTCCCCTCTTGCCCCTCCCATCCAATCCCTCCCCTGGCACCTACACTCCTAAACTCCCCCCTTGCCCCGCCACTCTTAAACTCCCCCCCTGCCCCTCCACTCCTGAACTCCCCCCTTGCCCTTCCTCTCCTGAACTCCCCCCTTGCCCTTCCCCTCCTAAACTCCCCCCTCACTCCTCCCCTTCAAAACTCCCCCCCAACCCCTCCCATTCAAATCACCCCCCATACCATTCTCTCCAATTCTCCCTCCTCCCCCCTCCTCCTCAAAGCTGCCTCCTCCCCACTTCGTCTCCCTTCTATCTCATACCTCCACCCCCCCCCCCCCAACCTTCTTCTTTCCTCTGCCCCCCCTCAAACAACCCCTCTCTGTGCCTCATCCCTTCACCTTCAAACCTTTCATCCTCCTCATCCTTCCCTTTCTTGGAACTCTTCTGCAATCGCTGACACACTAACAACTGCTCTCCCTACCTCCCCCTCTCATCCTTCATCTTACCCTACTCCTCCCCTCCCCTGTCCTGTACCCGATGCTCCCCCTCTCTCTTCATTAACGGTATCCTCAAACATCCGGGGCCTTCGCTCAAACCTGACTGATCTCTCCATACAGGTTGCTTCTGACAATCCAGACTTGATCTGCTTAACAGAGACTTTCCTCCTTCAAGATGTCTCTGATTCCTTAATATCTCTTCCTGGTTACTCCCTCCTCCGGTATGATAGACCTGAGCCTCGGCCTGGTGGTGGGGTGGCTATCTTTATCAAAAACTCTCTTCCTCACTCTCCTTGCACTGCCCTCTCTCCTCCTCACCCCCAGGAGTACCTCTGGCTATGGCTTCCTCTCCGCTCCCACCTTTTGTTCATATGTGTTCTGTACCGTCCCCCAAACAGTGATGACTCCATCTACATTTCACTGTCTGACAACATGGACCAACTTCTATCCACTCATCCCAACTCTCTCTTCCTCATATGTGGTGACTTCAATTGTCATCATGCCACCTGGTTGGGTGTGGGTTCCTCTCTCACCAGTCATGGCACCTCAGCAAAGGACTTCTGTGACTCACTGGGATTGACACAATCTGTCAATTTCCCGACCCGGATCTCAGCCAATGGAGTATCTTTCTCTTCTAGACTTGGTTATGACTAACTTCCCTGCTAATGTCTGCTGCTCTTCTTCTGCTCCAATCGGTTCTTCTGATCATGTGCTTGTCAAAGTGGACATCTCTCTGGCCATTCTCAGAGAGCCTCCTCAGCGTCGACGAGTCTGGCATTTCACTCAGGCCGACTGGGACGGTCTTCAAGCAGCCATCAATCGTCTGGATTGGTCTCCCATCTCCACTGCCTCTGACATCAATTCTTCCTGGGAATTCTTCCAAAGCAAACTGATCTCTCTCATGCACAGATTTATCCCATCTCGCCTTCAGTTGTCTTACCCTTCCTCCCGTCCATGGTACACTGAATCTTGTGGTGAGGCAGTTGCCCTGAAACAACTTGCCTTTGCCTCTTGGAAGGCTAATCCAACTGAAGGAAATCTCAGTTCCTTCCACCAAGCTCGGAACAAGTGTGTGTCTACCCTCAGGAGTGCCAGGAAGCACTATCTCTCCTCACTCAAGAATGAACTCTCAAACCTGTCTCCTTCCTCCAAATCCTGGTGGCGTCTGGTCAAATCCGTTTCTGGTGTTTGTTCCCCCTCCATCCCCTCCCTTACCTCAAATGGCCACACAGTTGACATCGCACGTGACAAAGCCGAATGCCTCAACTCTGTGTTTGCCTCAAAATCCTTAGTCCCAAACGCATCTCTCTCTGTTCCCACCTTTCCCAGTCGAACCAAACTGCTCCTGGACTCTGTGACCTTCTCTCCTGACAAGGTGGAGGAGTTTTTGTCAAACCTCGACTCTGATTCTGCAACTGGACCAGATGGCATCAGCCCACGGGTCCTAAAATCCTGCTCTGCCGCTCTATCTCACCCTCTCTCTGTTCTTTTCACCCTATCCTTTGCTCAAGGTCATCTGCCAGCATCCTGGAAATCAGCAAACATTACCGCTTTACACAAAAAAGGTGCAAAAACAGATCCTTGCAACTACAGACCAATCAGCCTGCTCCCAATTATCAGCAAAGTCATGGAATCCATCATTGCTTCGGATATTAAATCTTTCCTCTTCTCCAATGGCTTGATCTCTGATCATCAATTTGGTTTCAGACCAGGTCACTCTACTCTGGACATGCTGCTTCTGCTGTCTCAACAATGGATGGAGGTCCTCAATGCCAAACAGGAAATCAGAGCTGTCTCCCTTGACATATCACGTGCCTTCGATACGGTCTGGCACCCAGCTCTGCTCACCAAACTCTCCTCCTATGGTATCCATGGAAATCTCCATGCATGGCTTGCGGACTTCCTCTCTGGTCGTAGTCAACGTGTGGCCCTGTATGGATTTCTCTCATCTCCCCTTCCCGTTCAGGCTGGAGTTCCCCAAGGCAGTGTGCTGGGCCCTGTGCTTTTTCTGGTCTTTATCAATGATCTCTCCGACTCTCTGGAAAATCCTCTGTATCTCTTTGCTGATGACTCCACTCTCTGCCGCTCCATTCCTCTTCCCTCAGATCGGCAGTCTGCAGCCTCCTCACTCTCTGAAGACCTGGACAAAATCACAGACTGGTCAAACATGTGGAACATGTCTTTCAATCCTGACAAATCTCACACTCTTACTATGTCTCTCCGAAAAGATCGACTGGACAACCCTCCCATCTACTTTCTCAACAATCCTCTCCAAGAAGTTCTGTCGCTCAAGCTTTTGGGTCTCACCATCTGCCATGATCTTTCTTGGGAAAACCACATTTCCAAGCTGGCCTCCAAAGCCAGTCGCCGACTGGGCATCCTCCGTCGTGCGAAGTCCTTCCTAGGCACACCTGAGCTCCTCACCACATACAAGGCTTTCATCCGCAGCTCAATGGAATACTGTTCTCCCCTATGGGCTGGTGCTCCTGCCTCACACCTGGCTCGGCTTCACGCTGTTGAATCCAAAGCTTTCAGAATCATTGGAATCTCCCGCGATGAAGCTATCTCTGAGGGCCTTTCACTCACTCACCGCAGGCAGGTAGGTGGTCTTTCTGTCTTCTACCGACTCCTCTCCGGCCTTGCTCCCCCAGCTCTCTCTGTGCTCTGTCCCCCAAATATTCCTACAGGTCGCACAAGATCTGCCAGCCACGCTCTGATGGTTAAACTGCCGAAATCTCGGCTCTCTGCTCACCGTCACTCTTTCATTCCTCTTTTCTCCCGCCTCTGGATCAAACTCCCACACTCACTTCAATCACACTCCTCCCTCCAGGTCTTCAAAACAGCTGTTCACCACCATCTCTTATCTTCCCCCATCCAAAACCTTGATCTTTTCTACCCCCACTAATTCACCCCAGATCCACCTTGTTTGAAATTCCAACTTCTTTCCTGGAAGTCTTGGCAGTGTCCATATGTTTTATACCTCTCCCACCCCCCCCCCCCCCTTCCCATGCCTCCCCCTCAAAGCCCTCTCCCTCCCACAGTTCTCTCGATGTCTCCATGTCTCTCGGTCCCTGCTCTCAAATGTTGTGTTTGTGTCCTTCCCCCTCTCTCCCCATCTTGTCTACCGCTCCCGATGTTATTTGTTTTGTGTGTCTCTTTGTCTTTCTGTGTGATTAATGTTCGCTCTTTCACGAGCCTCGATCTTGTATACAAAAAAAAAAAAAAAAAAAAAGGGGCAAGGGGAAAGTTTAAGAGTGGAGGGGCAAGGGGGAGTTTAGGAGTGTAGGTGCAAGGGGGGGGGGGATTTGGATGGGAGGGGCAAGAGGGGAGTTTAGAAAGTGGATGATTCATGAAAAACGAACATTGAAAACAAATTGGGTTTGTTGTGATTTTCAAGTTAGCAATCCGATTCAGAACGATGGAGGAGGGATGGAATGAATGTGAATTTAGACCATGTAGTGAGGGAGACGTATAAGATATTGAATTTCTTTTTTTTGAAGTGGAATGAGTTGGAGAGGAAATTGAGAAAAGCCTTTTAAATAGGAAGAAAAACAGCGTGTTGTAAAATACCACTGAGTAAAACACTGAAGGGGAAAGGTTAAACATACTTAAATAATATTTAAACAGAACCGTGAACAATCTTCTATGCACAAAATACCAACGGGGGGAGAGCCGAGAGGTACCACCACGAGTCACGTGAACAGGTCAAACGGTGGATGGCAAGGAGATAATGGGGCCGGGGCGAACAGCACACCTGGCCAGAAAATACAGGATGAGACAACAGTACACGTGGAGAAAGGAAAATAAATGTTTTGTTTTTTTTGTTGTTTTTTTTGGGGGGTGGGGATTTAGAACGTTAGACAGAGTATTATGTTCGGGGTAGAAGGGAAAAAACTAAGAGCCAAGCAAAACACGCTGAAGTTTACAAACACCGACGGGGGTACAACTACAAGGCCGCACACGAGGAGCAGAACACGATTAATTAATTACGAGTTACAGGAAATTCAAACCAAAACTAACTATAATCAAACAATAACGCATGGACGATAAAATAACAAGTTGAAATTTGACAATCTATCTGGGGAAATGGGGGTGAAACACGTGGTCGAAGAACGAACGAACGAATAAGAATGAATAAACTAATGAGAACTGAGAAGGAATTTTTTTTTTTTTTTTTGAGTTGAGATTTACATAAGAAAATTTACATTTCACCCCTATGGGGTGAAAAGACTGGGAAAACAGAGAACGAAAGTTATTGGATCACAAACGACGGACCGCTGAGAGAAAAACAAAGCCTCAAGGTTGTACAGTGTACACTGTACAAGGCCTCAAGACACGACACGAATTAACACGATTTTCAATACAGGTATGAAAGATTTGCACCGAAAATCTTCGTCGGGAGACAATATATACACCATAAAATAAATACAGGTATAACGACAATACAAATGGGAACAATTACTTAACTTCGATTTCGGTGGAGAGCGTGGAGAGCTGAGAATAAACGAACCCTCGCCAGCAACACCAGAAACGGAAGTTTACTAGTTTTCCACAACAAGACATATGTATCGGAAGGTTTTGGGTTTACTAGTTTTCCACAACAAGACATATGTATAGGAAGGTTTTGGGGTTACTAGTTTTCCACCACAACAAGACATATGTATAGGAAGGTTTTGGGTTTACTAGTTTTCCACAACAAGACATATGTATAGGAAGGTTTTAGGGTTACTAGTTTTCCACCACAACAAGACATATGTATTAGGAAGGTTTTGGGGTTACTAGTTTTCCACCACAACAAGACATATGTATTAGGAAGGTTTTGGGGTTACTAGTTTTCCACAACAAGACATATGTATAGGAAGGTTTTGGGGTTACTAGTTTTCCACAACAAGACATATGTATTAGGAAGGTTTTGGGGTTACTAGTTTTCCACCACAACAAGACATATGTATAGGAAGGTTTAGGGGTTACTAGTTTTCCACAACAACAAGACATATGTATAGGAAGGTTTTGGGGTTACTAGTTTTCCACAACAAGACATATGTATAGGAAGGTTTTGGGGTTACTAGTTTTCCACAACAAGACATATGTATAGGAAGGAAGGTTTTGGGGTTACTAGTTTTCCACAACAAGACATATGTATAGGAAGGTTTTGGGGTTACTAGTTTTCCACAACAAGACATATGTATAGGAAGGTTTTGGGGTTACTAGTTTTCCACAACAACAAGACATATGTATAGGAAGGTTTAGGGGTTACTAGTTTTCCACCACAACAAGACATATGTATAGGAAGGTTTAGGGGTTACTAGTTTTCCACAACAACAAGACATATGTATAGGAAGGTTTAGGGGTTACTAGTTTTCCACCACAACAAGACATATGTATTAGGAAGGTTTTGGGGTTACTAGTTTTCCACCACAACAAGACATATGTATAGGAAGGTTTAGGGGTTACTAGTTTTCCACAACAACAAGACATATGTATAGGAAGGTTTTGGGGTTACTAGTTTTCCACAACAAGACATATGTATAGGAAGGTTTTGGGGTTACTAGTTTTCCACAACAAGACATATGTATAGGAAGGAAGGTTTTGGGGTTACTAGTTTTCCACAACAAGACATATGTATAGGAAGGTTTTGGGGTTACTAGTTTTCCACCACAAGACATATGTATAGGAAGGTTTTGGGGTTACTAGTTTTCCACAACAAGACATATGTATAGGAAGGAAGGTTTTGGGGTTACTAGTTTTCCACCACAAGACATATGTATAGGAAGGTTTTGGGGTTACTAGTTTTCCACAACAAGACATATGTATAGGAAGGTTTTGGGGTTACTAGTTTTCCACCACAAGACATATGTATCGGAAGGTTTTAGGGTTACTAGTTTTCCACCACAAGACATATGTATAGGAAGGTTTTAGGGTTACTAGTTTTCCACCACAACAAGACATATGTATTAGGAAGGTTTTGGGGTTACTAGTTTTCCACCACAACAAGACATACTGTATGTATTAGGAAGGTTTTGGGTTTACTAGTTTTCCACAACAAGACATATGTATTAGGAAGGTTTTGGGGTTACTAGTTTTCCACAACAAGACATATGTATAGGAAGGTTTTGGGGTTACTAGTTTTCCACAACAAGACATATGTATTAGGAAGGTTTTGGGGTTACTAGTTTTCCACCACAACAAGACATATGTATAGGAAGGTTTAGGGGTTACTAGTTTTCCACAACAACAAGACATATGTATAGGAAGGTTTTGGGGTTACTAGTTTTCCACAACAAGACATATGTATAGGAAGGTTTTGGGGTTACTAGTTTTCCACAACAAGACATATGTATAGGAAGGTTTTGGGGTTACTAGTTTTCCACCACAAGACATATGTATAGGAAGGTTTTAGGGTTACTAGTTTTCCACCACAAGACATATGTATAGGAAGGTTTTGGGGTTACTAGTTTTCCACAACAAGACATATGTATAGGAAGGTTTTGGGGTTACTAGTTTTCCACAACAACAAGACATATGTATAGGAAGGTTTTGGGGTTACTAGTTTTCCACAACAAGACATATGTATAGGAAGGTTTTGGGGTTACTAGTTTTCCACAACAAGACATATGTATAGGAAGGAAGGTTTTGGGGTTACTAGTTTTCCACAACAAGACATATGTATAGGAAGGTTTTGGGGTTACTAGTTTTCCACAACAAGACATATGTATAGGAAGGTTTTGGGGTTACTAGTTTTCCACAACAAGACATATATATAAGAAGGAAGGTTTTGGGGTTACTAGTTTTCCACAACAAGACATATGTATAGGAAGGAAGGTTTTGGGGTTACTAGTTTTCCACAACAAGACATATGTATAGGACGGAAGGTTTTGGGGTTACTAGTTTTCCACAACAAGACATATGTATAGGAAGGAAGGTTTTGGGGTTACTAGTTTTCCACAACAAGACATATGTATAGGAAGGAAGGTTTTGGGGTTACTAATTTTCCACAACAAGACATATGTATAGGAAGGAAGGTTTTGGGGTTACTAGTTTTCCACCACAACAAGACATATGTATAAGGAAGGTTTTGCGGTTACTAGTTTTCCACAACAAGACAAATGTATCGGAAGGTTTTGGGGTTACTAGTTTTCCACAACAAGACATATGTATCGGATGGTTTTAGGGTTACTAGTTTTCCACCACAAGACATATGTATAGGAATGTTTTAGGGTTACTAGTTTTCCACAACTAGACATATGTATAGGAAGGTTTTGGGGTTACTAGTTTTCCACCACAACAAGACATATGTATAGGAAGGTTTTGCGGTTACTAGTTTTCCACAACAAGACAAATGTATCGGAAGGTTTTAGGGTTACTAGTTTTCCACAACAAGACATATGTATCGGATGGTTTTAGGGTTACTAGTTTTCCACAACAAGACATATGTATCGGAATGTTTTAGGGTTACTAGTTTTCCACAACTAGACATATGTATAGGAAGGTTTTGGGGTTACTAGCTTTCCACCACAAGACATATGTATAGGAAGGTTTTGGGGTTACTAGTTTTCCACAACAAGACATATGTATCGGATGGTTTTAGGGTTACTAGTTTTCCACAACTAGACATATGTATAGGAAGGTTTTGGGGTTACTAGTTTTCCACAACAAGACATATGTATCGGAAGGTTTTAGGGTTACTAGTTTTCCACAACAAGACATATGTATAGGAAGGTTTTGTGGTTACTAGTTTTCCACCACAAGACATATGTATAGGAAGGTTTTGGGGTTACTAGTTTTCCACAACAAGACATATGTATCGGAAGGTTTTGGGGTTACTAGTTTTCCACAACAAGACATATGTATCGGAAGGTTTTGGGGTTACTAGTTTTCCACAACAAGACATATGTATAGGAAGGTTTTAGGGTTACTAGTTTTCCACCACAAGACATATGTATAGGAAGGTTTTGGGGTTACTAGTTTTCCACCACAAGACATATGTATTCGGAAGGTTTTGGGGTTACTAGTTTTCCACAACAAGTCATATGTATCGGAAGGTTTTGGGGTTACTAGTTTTCCACCACAAGACATATGTATTCGGAAGGTTTTAGGGTTACTAGTTTTCCACAACAAGTCATATGTATCGGAAGGTTTTGGGGTTACTAGTTTTCCACCACAAGACATATGTATAGGAAGGTTTTGGGGTTACTAGTTTTCCACCACAAGACATATGTATTCGGAAGGTTTTGGGGTTACTAGTTTTCCACAACAAGCCATATGTATCGGAAGGTTTTGGGGTTACTAGTTTTCCACCATAAGACATATGTATCGGAAGGTTTTGGGGTTACTAGTTTTCCACCACAAGACATATGTATAGGAAGGTTTTGGGGTTACTAGTTTTCCACAACAAGACATATGTATAGGAAGGTTTTGGGGTTACTAGTTTTCCACAACAAGCCATATGTATAGGAAGGTTTTGGGGTTACTAGTTTTCCACAACAAGACATATGTATCAGAAGGTTTTGGGGTTACTAGTTTTGCACAACAAGACATATGTATAGGAAGGTTTTGGGGTTACTAGTTTTCCACAACAAGACATATGTATAGGAAGGTTTTGGGGTTACTAGTTTTCCACAACAAGACATATGTATCGGAAGGTTTTAGGGTTACTAGTTTTCCACAACAAGACATATGTATAGGAAGGTTTTGGAGTTACTAGTTTTCCACAACAAGACATATGTATAGGAAGGTTTTGGGGTTACTAGTTTTCCACCACAAGACATATGTATCGGAAGGTTTTGGGGTTACTAGTTTTCTACAACAAGACATATGTATCGGAAGGTTTTGGGGTTACTAGTTTTCCACCACAAGACATATGTATCGGAAGGTTTTAGGGTTACTAGTTTTCCACAACAAGACATATGTATAGGAAGGTTTTAGGGTTACTAGTTTTCCACAACAAGACATATGTATCGGAAGGTTTTAGGGTTACTAGTTTTCCACAACAAGACATATGTATAGGAAGGTTTTAGGGTTACTAGTTTTCCACAACAAGACATATGTATAGGAAGGTTTTGGGGTTACTAGTTTTCCACCACAAGACATATGTATAGGAAGGTTTTTAGGGTTACTAGTTTTCCACCACAAGACATATGTACAGGGAAGGTTTTAGGGTTACTAGTTTTCCACAACAAGACATATGTATCGGAAGGTTTTGGGGTTACTAGTTTTCCACAACAAGACATATGTATAGGAAGGTTTTGGGGTTACTAGTTTTCCACCACAAGACATATGTTATAGGGAAGGTTTTTAGGGTTACTAGTTTTCCACCACAAGACATATGTATAGGAAGGTTTTGGGGTTACTAGTTTTCCACCACAAGACATATGTATAGGAAGGTTTTAGGGTTACTAGTTTTCCACCACAAGACATATGTATAGGAAGGTTTTAGGGTTACTAGTTTTCCACCACAAGACATATGTATAGGAAGGTTTTTGGGGTTACTAGTTTTCCACCACAAGACATATGTATAGGAAGGTTTTAGGGTTACTAGTTTTTCCACCACAAGACATATGTATAGGAAGGTTTTGGGGTTACTAGTTTTCCACCACAAGACATATGTATAGGAAGGTTTTAGGGTTACTAGTTTTCCACAACAAGACATATGTATAGGAAGGTTTTGGGTTACTAGTTTTCCACAACAAGACATATGTATCGGAAGGTTTTAGGGTTACTAGTTTTCCACCACAAGACATATGTATAGGAAGGTTTTAGGGTTACTAGTTTTCCACAACAAGACATATGTATCGGAAGGTTTTAGGGTTACTAGTTTTCCACCACAAGACATATGTATAGGAAGGTTTTAGGGTTACTAGTTTTCCATCACAAGACATATGTATCGGAAGGTTTTAGGGTTACTAGTTTTCCACAACAAGACATATGTATAGGAAGGTTTTGGGGTTACTAGTTTTCCACAACAAGACATATGTATCGGAAGGTTTTGGGGTTACTAGTTTTCCACAACAAGACATATGTATAGGAAGGTTTTGGGTTTACTAGTTTTCCACAACAAGACATATGTATAGGAAGGTTTTAGGGTTACTAGTTTTCCACCACAACAAGACATATGTATTAGGAAGGTTTTGGGGTTACTAGTTTTCCACCACAACAAGACATATGTATTAGGAAGGTTTTGGGGTTACTAGTTTTCCACAACAAGACATATGTATAGGAAGGTTTTGGGGTTACTAGTTTTCCACAACAAGACATATGTATTAGGAAGGTTTTGGGGTTACTAGTTTTCCACCACAACAAGACATATGTATAGGAAGGTTTAGGGGTTACTAGTTTTCCACAACAACAAGACATATGTATAGGAAGGTTTTGGGGTTACTAGTTTTCCACAACAAGACATATGTATAGGAAGGTTTTGGGGTTACTAGTTTTCCACAACAAGACATATGTATAGGAAGGAAGGTTTTGGGGTTACTAGTTTTCCACAACAAGACATATGTATAGGAAGGTTTTGGGGTTACTAGTTTTCCACAACAAGACATATGTATAGGAAGGTTTTGGGGTTACTAGTTTTCCACAACAAGACATATATATAAGAAGGAAGGTTTTGGGGTTACTAGTTTTCCACAACAAGACATATGTATAGGAAGGAAGGTTTTGGGGTTACTAGTTTTCCACAACAAGACATATGTATAGGAAGGAAGGTTTTGGGGTTACTAGTTTTCCACAACAAGCCATATGTATAGGAAGGAAGGTTTTGGGGTTACTAGTTTTCCACAACAAGACATATGTATAGGAAGGAAGGTTTTGGGGTTACTAATTTTCCACAACAAGACATATGTATAGGAAGGAAGGTTTTGGGGTTACTAGTTTTCCACCACAACAAGACATATGTATAAGGAAGGTTTTGCGGTTACTAGTTTTCCACAACAAGACAAATGTATCGGAAGGTTTTGGGGTTACTAGTTTTCCACAACAAGACATATGTATCGGATGGTTTTAGGGTTACTAGTTTTCCACCACAAGACATATGTATAGGAATGTTTTAGGGTTACTAGTTTTCCACAACTAGACATATGTATAGGAAGGTTTTGGGGTTACTAGTTTTCCACCACAACAAGACATATGTATAGGAAGGTTTTAGGGTTACTAGTTTTCCACAACAAGACAAATGTATCGGAAGGTTTTGGGGTTACTAGTTTTCCACAACAAGACATATGTATCGGATGGTTTTAGGGTTACTAGTTTTCCACAACAAGACATATGTATCGGAATGTTTTAGGGTTACTAGTTTTCCACAACTAGACATATGTATAGGAAGGTTTTGGGGTTACTAGCTTTCCACCACAAGACATATGTATAGGAAGGTTTTGGGGTTACTAGTTTTCCACAACAAGACATATGTATCGGATGGTTTTAGGGTTACTAGTTTTCCACAACTAGACATATGTATAGGAAGGTTTTGGGGTTACTAGTTTTCCACAACAAGACATATGTATCGGAAGGTTTTAGGGTTACTAGTTTTCCACAACAAGACATATGTATAGGAAGGTTTTGTGGTTACTAGTTTTCCACAACAAGACATATGTATCGGAAGGTTTTGGGGTTACTAGTTTTCCACAACAAGACATATGTATCGGAAGGTTTTGGGGTTACTAGTTTTCCACCACAAGACATATGTATAGGAAGGTTTTGGGGTTACTAGTTTTCCACAACAAGACATATGTATAGGAAGGAAGGTTTTGGGGTTACTAATTTTCCACAACAAGACATATGTATAGGAAGGAAGGTTTTGGGGTTACTAGTTTTCCACCACAACAAGACATATGTATAGGAAGGTTTTGCGGTTACTAGTTTTCCACAACAAGACAAATGTATCGGAAGGTTTTGGGGTTACTAGTTTTCCACAACAAGACATATGTATCGGATGGTTTTAGGGTTACTAGTTTTCCACAACAAGACATATGTATCGGAATGTTTTAGGGTTACTAGTTTTCCACAACTAGACATATGTATAGGAAGGTTTTGGGGTTACTAGCTTTCCACCACAAGACATATGTATAGGAAGGTTTTGGGGTTACTAGTTTTCCACAACAAGACATATGTATCGGATGGTTTTAGGGTTACTAGTTTTCCACAACTAGACATATGTATAGGAAGGTTTTGGGGTTACTAGTTTTCCACAACAAGACATATGTATCGGAAGGTTTTAGGGTTACTAGTTTTCCACAACAAGACATATGTATAGGAAGGTTTTGTGGTTACTAGTTTTCCACAACAAGACATATGTATCGGAAGGTTTTGGGGTTACTAGTTTTCCACAACAAGACATATGTATCGGAAGGTTTTGGGGTTACTAGTTTTCCACCACAAGACATATGTATAGGAAGGTTTTGGGGTTACTAGTTTTCCACAACAAGACATATGTATCGGAAGGTTTTGGGGTTACTAGTTTTCCACAACAAGACATATGTATCGGAAGGTTTTGGGGTTACTAGTTTTCCACAACAAGACATATGTATAGGAAGGTTTTAGGGTTACTAGTTTTCCACCACAAGACATATGTATAGGAAGGTTTTGGGGTTACTAGTTTTCCACCACAAGACATATGTATTCGGAAGGTTTTGGGGTTACTAGTTTTCCACAACAAGTCATATGTATCGGAAGGTTTTGGGGTTACTAGTTTTCCACCACAAGACATATGTATAGGAAGGTTTTGGGGTTACTAGTTTTCCACCACAAGACATATGTATTCGGAAGGTTTTGGGGTTACTAGTTTTCCACAACAAGCCATATGTATCGGAAGGTTTTGGGGTTACTAGTTTTCCACCATAAGACATATGTATCGGAAGGTTTTGGGGTTACTAGTTTTCCACCACAAGACATATGTATAGGAAGGTTTTGGGGTTACTAGTTTTCCACAACAAGACATATGTATAGGAAGGTTTTGGGGTTACTAGTTTTCCACAACAAGCCATATGTATAGGAAGGTTTTGGGGTTACTAGTTTTCCACAACAAGACATATGTATCAGAAGGTTTTGGGGTTACTAGTTTTGCACAACAAGACATATGTATAGGAAGGTTTTGGGGTTACTAGTTTTCCACAACAAGACATATGTATAGGAAGGTTTTGGGGTTACTAGTTTTCCACAACAAGACATATGTATCGGAAGGTTTTAGGGTTACTAGTTTTCCACAACAAGACATATGTATAGGAAGGTTTTGGAGTTACTAGTTTTCCACAACAAGACATATGTATAGGAAGGTTTTGGGGTTACTAGTTTTCCACCACAAGACATATGTATCGGAAGGTTTTGGGGTTACTAGTTTTCTACAACAAGACATATGTATCGGAAGGTTTTGGGGTTACTAGTTTTCCACCACAAGACATATGTATCGGAAGGTTTTAGGGTTACTAGTTTTCCACAACAAGACATATGTATAGGAAGGTTTTAGGGTTACTAGTTTTCCACAACAAGACATATGTATCGGAAGGTTTTAGGGTTACTAGTTTTCCACAACAAGACATATGTATAGGAAGGTTTTAGGGTTACTAGTTTTCCACAACAAGACATATGTATAGGAAGGTTTTGGGGTTACTAGTTTTCCACCACAAGACATATGTATAGGAAGGTTTTAGGGTTACTAGTTTTCCACCACAAGACATATGTACAGGAAGGTTTTAGGGTTACTAGTTTTCCACAACAAGACATATGTATCGGAAGGTTTTGGGGTTACTAGTTTTCCACAACAAGACATATGTATAGGAAGGTTTTGGGGTTACTAGTTTTCCACCACAAGACATATGTATAGGAAGGTTTTAGGGTTACTAGTTTTCCACCACAAGACATATGTATAGGAAGGTTTTGGGGTTACTAGTTTTCCACCACAAGACATATGTATAGGAAGGTTTTAGGGTTACTAGTTTTCCACCACAAGACATATGTATAGGAAGGTTTTAGGGTTACTAGTTTTCCACCACAAGACATATGTATAGGAAGGTTTTGGGGTTACTAGTTTTCCACCACAAGACATATGTATAGGAAGGTTTTAGGGTTACTAGTTTTCCACCACAAGACATATGTATAGGAAGGTTTTGGGGTTACTAGTTTTCCACCACAAGACATATGTATAGGAAGGTTTTAGGGTTACTAGTTTTCCACAACAAGACATATGTATAGGAAGGTTTTGGGGTTACTAGTTTTCCACAACAAGACATATGTATCGGAAGGTTTTAGGGTTACTAGTTTTCCACCACAAGACATATGTATAGGAAGGTTTTAGGGTTACTAGTTTTCCACAACAAGACATATGTATCGGAAGGTTTTAGGGTTACTAGTTTTCCACCACAAGACATATGTATAGGAAGGTTTTAGGGTTACTAGTTTTCCATCACAAGACATATGTATCGGAAGGTTTTAGGGTTACTAGTTTTCCACAACAAGACATATGTATAGGAAGGTTTTGGGGTTACTAGTTTTCCACAACAAGACATATGTATCGGAAGGTTTTGGGGTTACTAGTTTTCCACAACAAGACATATGTATCGGAAGGTTTTGGGGTTACTAGTTTTCCACCACAAGACATATGTATCGGAAGGTTTTAGGGTTACTAGTTTTCCACAACAAGACATATGTATAGGAAGGTTTTAGGGTTACTAGTTTTCCACAACAAGACATATGTATCGGAAGGTTTTAGGGTTACTAGTTTTCCACAACAAGACATATGTATAGGAAGGTTTTAGGGTTACTAGTTTTCCACAACAAGACATATGTATCGGAAGGTTTTAGGGTTACTAGTTTTCCACAACAAGACATATGTATAGGAAGGTTTTGGGGTTACTAGTTTTCCACAACAAGACATATGTATAGGAAGGTTTTGGGGTTACTAGTTTTCCACAACAAGCCATATGTATCGGAAGGTTTTAGGGTTACTAGTTTTCCACAACAAGACATATGTATAGGAAGGTTTTGGGGTTACTAGTTTTCCACAACAAGACATATGTATAGGAAGGTTTTAGGGTTACTAGTTTTCCACAACAAGACATATGTATCGGAAGGTTTTAGGGTTACTAGTTTTCCACAACAAGACATATGTATAGGAAGGTTTTAGGGTTACTAGTTTTCCACAACAAGACATATGTATAGGAAGGTTTTGGGGTTACTAGTTTTCCACAACAAGACATATGTATCGGAAGGTTTTAGGGTTACTAGTTTTCCACCACAAGACATATGTACAGGAAGGTTTTAGGGTTACTAGTTTTCCACAACAAGACATATGTACAGGAAGGTTTTAGGGTTACTAGTTTTCCACAACAAGACATATGTATCGGAAGGTTTTAGGGTTACTAGTTTTCCACCACAAGACATATGTACAGGAAGGTTTTAGGGTTACTAGTTTTCCACAACAAGACATATGTATCGGAAGGTTTTAGGGTTACTAGTTTTCCACAACAAGACATATGTATAGGAAGGTTTTAGGGTTACTAGTTTTCCACAACAAGACATATGTATAGGAAGGTTTTGGGGTTACTAGTTTTCCACAACAAGACATATGTATCGGAAGGTTTTAGGGTTACTAGTTTTCCACAACAAGACATATGTATCGGAAGGTTTTAGGGTTACTAGTTTTCCACAACAAGACATATGTATAGGAAGGTTTTGGGGTTACTAGTTTTCCACAACAAGACATATGTATAGGAAGGTTTTAGGGTTACTAGTTTTCCACCACAAGACATATGTACAGGAAGGTTTTAGGGTTACTAGTTTTCCACCACAAGACATATGTATCGGAAGGTTTTAGGGTTACTAGTTTTCCACCACAAGACATATGTATAGGAAGGTTTTGGGGTTACTAGTTTTCCACAACAAGACATATGTATAGGAAGGTTTTAGGGTTACTAGTTTTCCACAACAAGACATATGTATAGGAAGGTTTTAGGGTTACTAGTTTTCCACAACAAGACATATGTATAGGAAGGTTTTAGCGTTACTAGTTTTCCACCACAAGACATATGTATAGGAAGGTTTTAGGGTTACTAGTTTTCCACAACAAGACATATGTATAGGAAGGTTTTAGGGTTACTAGTTTTCCACAACAAGACATATGTATAGGAAGGTTTTGGGGTTACTAGTTTTCCACAACAAGACATATGTATAGGAAGGTTTTAGGGTTACTAGTTTTCCACAACAAGACATATGTATAGGAAGGTTTTAGCGTTACTAGTTTTCCACAACAAGACATATGTACAGGAAGGTTTTAGGGTTACTAGTTTTCCACAACAAGACATATGTATAGGAAGGTTTTAGGGTTACTAGTTTTCCACAACAAGACATATGTATAGGAAGGTTTTGGGGTTACTAGTTTTCCACAACAAGACATATGTATCGGAAGGTTTTAGGGTTACTAGTTTTCCACCACAAGACATATGTACAGGAAGGTTTTAGGGTTACTAGTTTTCCACAACAAGACATATGTATCGGAAGGTTTTAGGGTTACTAGTTTTCCACAACAAGACATATGTATAGGAAGGTTTTGGGGTTACTAGTTTTCCAGAACAAGACATATGTATAGGAAGGTTTTAGGGTTACTAGTTTTCCACCACAAGACATATGTATAGGAAGGTTTTAGGGTTACTAGTTTTCCACCACAAGACATATGTATAGGAAGGTTTTGGGGTTACTAGTTTTCCACCACAAGACATATGTATCGGAAGGTTTTGGGGTTACTAGTTTTCCACCATAAGACATATGTATCGGAAGGTTTTGGGGTTACTAGTTTTCCACCATAAGACATATGTATAGGAAGGTTTTGGGGTTACTAGTTTTCCACCATAAGACATATGTATAGGAAGGTTTTAGGGTTACTAGTTTTCCACCACAAGACATATGTACAGGAAGGTTTTAGGGTTACTAGTTTTCCACCACAAGACATATGTATCGGAAGGTTTTAGGGTTACTAGTTTTCCACCACAAGACATATGTATAGGAAGGTTTTGGGGTTACTAGTTTTCCACAACAAGACATATGTATAGGAAGGTTTTAGGGTTACTAGTTTTCCACAACAAGACATATGTATAGGAAGGTTTTAGGGTTACTAGTTTTCCACAACAAGACATATGTATAGGAAGGTTTTAGCGTTACTAGTTTTCCACCACAAGACATATGTACAGGAAGGTTTTAGGGTTACTAGTTTTCCACAACAAGACATATGTATAGGAAGGTTTTAGGGTTACTAGTTTTCCACAACAAGACATATGTATAGGAAGGTTTTGGGGTTACTAGTTTTCCACAACAAGACATATGTATCGGAAGGTTTTAGGGTTACTAGTTTTCCACCACAAGACATATGTACAGGAAGGTTTTAGGGTTACTAGTTTTCCACAACAAGACATATGTATCGGAAGGTTTTAGGGTTACTAGTTTTCCACAACAAGACATATGTATAGGAAGGTTTTGGGGTTACTAGTTTTCCACAACAAGACATATGTATCGGAAGGTTTTAGGGTTACTAGTTTTCCACAACAAGACATATGTATAGGAAGGTTTTGGGGTTACTAGTTTTCCAGAACAAGACATATGTATAGGAAGGTTTTAGGGTTACTAGTTTTCCACCACAAGACATATGTATAGGAAGGTTTTAGGGTTACTAGTTTTCCACCACAAGACATATGTATAGGAAGGTTTTGGGGTTACTAGTTTTCCACCACAAGACATATGTATCGGAAGGTTTTGGGGTTACTAGTTTTCCACCACAAGACATATGTATCGGAAGGTTTTGGGGTTACTAGTTTTCCACCATAAGACATATGTATAGGAAGGTTTTGGGGTTACTAGTTTTCCAGAACAAGACATATGTATAGGAAGGTTTTAGGGTTACTAGTTTTCCACCACAAGACATATGTATAGGAAGGTTTTAGGGTTACTAGTTTTCCACCACAAGACATATGTATAGGAAGGTTTTGGGGTTACTAGTTTTCCACCACAAGCCATATGTATCGGAAGGTTTTGGGGTTACTAGTTTTCCACCATAAGACATATGTATAGGAAGGTTTTAGGGTTACTAGTTTTGCACAACAAGACATATGTATAGGAAGGTTTTGGGGTTACTAGTTTTCCAGAACAAGACATATGTATCGGAAGGTTTTGGGGTTACTAGTTTTCCACAACAAGACATATGTATAGGAAGGTTTTGGGGTTACTAGTTTTCCACAACAAGACATATGTATCGGAAGGTTTTAGGGTTACTAGTTTTCCACAACAAGACATATGTATCGGAAGGTTTGGGGTTACTAGTTTTCCACAACAAGACATATGTATAGGAAGGTTTTAGGGTTACTAGTTTTCCACAACAAGACATATGTATAGGAAGGTTTTAGGGTTACTAGTTTTCCACAACAAGACATATGTATAGGAAGGTTTTAGGGTTACTAGTTTTCCACAACAAGACATATGTATAGGAAGGTTTTAGGGTTACTAGTTTTCCACAACAAGACATATGTATCAGAAGGTTTTAGGGTTACTAGTTTTCCACAACAAGACATATGTATAGGAAGGTTTTGGGGTTACTAGTTTTCCACCACAAGACATATGTATCGGAAGGTTTTAGGGTTACTAGTTTTCCACAACAAGACATATGTATAGGAAGGTTTTAGGGTTACTAGTTTTCCACCACAAGACATATGTATAGGAAGGTTTTAGGGTTACTAGTTTTCCACAACAAGACATATGTATAGGAAGGTTTTGGGGTTACTAGTTTTCCACCACAAGACATATGTATCGGAAGGTTTTAGGGTTACTAGTTTTCCACAACAAGACATATGTATAGGAAGGTTTTAGGGTTACTAGTTTTCCACCACAAGACATATGTATAGGAAGGTTTTGGGGTTACTAGTTTTCCACAACAAGACATATGTATCGGAAGGTTTTAGGGTTACTAGTTTTCCACAACAAGACATATGTATAGGAAGGTTTTAGGGTTACTAGTTTTCCACCACAAGACATATGTATAGGAAGGTTTTGGGGTTACTAGTTTTCCACCACAAGACATATGTATCGGAAGGTTTTAGGGTTACTAGTTTTCCACAACAAGACATATGTATCGGAAGGTTTTAGGGTTACTAGTTTTCCAGAACAAGACATATGTATCGGAAGGTTTTGGGGTTACTAGTTTTCCAGAACAAGACATATGTATCGGAAGGTTTTGGGGTTACTAGTTTTCCACAACAAGACATATGTATAGGAAGGTTTTGGGGTTACTAGTTTTCCACAACAAGACATATGTATCGGAAGGTTTTAGGGTTACTAGTTTTCCACAACAAGACATATGTATCGGAAGGTTTTGGGGTTACTAGTTTTCCACAACAAGACATATGTATCGGAAGGTTTTAGGGTTACTAGTTTTCCACAACAAGACATATGTATCGGAAGGTTTTAGGGTTACTAGTTTTCCAGAACAAGACATATGTATCGGAAGGTTTTGGGGTTACTAGTTTTCCAGAACAAGACATATGTATCGGAAGGTTTTGGGGTTACTAGTTTTCCACAACAAGACATATGTATAGGAAGGTTTTGGGGTTACTAGTTTTCCACAACAAGACATATGTATCGGAAGGTTTTAGGGTTACTAGTTTTCCACAACAAGACATATGTATCGGAAGGTTTTGGGGTTACTAGTTTTCCACAACAAGACATATGTATAGGAAGGTTTTAGGGTTACTAGTTTTCCACCACAAGACATATGTATAGGAAGGTTTTGGGGTTACTAGTTTTCCAGAACAAGACATATGTATCGGAAGGTTTTGGGGTTACTAGTTTTCCACAACAAGACATATGTATAGGAAGGTTTTGGGGTTACTAGTTTTCCACAACAAGACATATGTATCGGAAGGTTTTAGGGTTACTAGTTTTCCACAACAAGACATATGTATCGGAAGGTTTTGGGGTTACTAGTTTTCCACAACAAGACATATGTATCGGAAGGTTTTAGGGTTACTAGTTTTCCACAACAAGACATATGTATCGGAAGGTTTTAGGGTTACTAGTTTTCCAGAACAAGACATATGTATCGGAAGGTTTTGGGGTTACTAGTTTTCCAGAACAAGACATATGTATCGGAAGGTTTTGGGGTTACTAGTTTTCCACAACAAGACATATGTATAGGAAGGTTTTGGGGTTACTAGTTTTCCACAACAAGACATATGTATCGGAAGGTTTTAGGGTTACTAGTTTTCCACAACAAGACATATGTATCGGAAGGTTTTGGGGTTACTAGTTTTCCACAACAAGACATATGTATAGGAAGGTTTTAGGGTTACTAGTTTTCCACCACAAGACATATGTATAGGAAGGTTTTAGGGTTACTAGTTTTCCACCACAAGACATATGTATAGGAAGGTTTTGGGGTTACTAGTTTTCCACCACAAGACATATGTATAGGAAGGTTTTAGGGTTACTAGTTTTCCACAACAAGACATATGTATAGGAAGGTTTTGGGGTTACTAGTTTTCCACAACAAGACATATGTATCGGAAGGTTTTAGGGTTACTAGTTTTCCACCACAAGACATATGTATAGGAAGGTTTTAGGGTTACTAGTTTTCCACAACAAGACATATGTATCGGAAGGTTTTAGGGTTACTAGTTTTCCACAACAAGACATATGTATAGGAAGGTTTTGGGGTTACTAGTTTTCCACAACAAGACATATGTATCGGAAGGTTTTGGGGTTACTAGTTTTCCACAACAAGACATATGTATCGGAAGGTTTTGGGGTTACTAGTTTTCCACCACAAGACATATGTATCGGAAGGTTTTAGGGTTACTAGTTTTCCACAACAAGACATATGTATAGGAAGGTTTTAGGGTTACTAGTTTTCCACAACAAGACATATGTATCGGAAGGTTTTAGGGTTACTAGTTTTCCACAACAAGACATATGTATAGGAAGGTTTTAGGGTTACTAGTTTTCCACAACAAGACATATGTATAGGAAGGTTTTAGGGTTACTAGTTTTCCACAACAAGACATATGTATAGGAAGGTTTTGGGGTTACTAGTTTTCCACAACAAGACATATGTATAGGAAGGTTTTGGGGTTACTAGTTTTCCACAACAAGACATATGTATAGGAAGGTTTTGGGGTTACTAGTTTTCCACAACAAGACATATGTATCGGAAGGTTTTAGGGTTACTAGTTTTTCACAACAAGACATATGTATAGGAAGGTTTTGGGGTTACTAGTTTTCCACAACAAGACATATGTATAGGAAGGTTTTAGGGTTACTAGTTTTCCACAACAAGACATATGTATCGGAAGGTTTTAGGGTTACTAGTTTTCCACAACAAGACATATGTATAGGAAGGTTTTAGGGTTACTAGTTTTCCACAACAAGACATATGTATAGGAAGGTTTTGGGGTTACTAGTTTTCCACAACAAGACATATGTATAGGAAGGTTTTGGGGTTACTAGTTTTCCACAACAAGACATATGTATCGGAAGGTTTTAGGGTTACTAGTTTTCCACCACAAGACATATGTACAGGAAGGTTTTAGGGTTACTAGTTTTCCACAACAAGACATATGTATCGGAAGGTTTTAGGGTTACTAGTTTTCCACAACAAGACATATGTATCGGAAGGTTTTAGGGTTACTAGTTTTCCACAACAAGACATATGTATAGGAAGGTTTTGGGGTTACTAGTTTTCCACAACAAGACATATGTATAGGAAGGTTTTAGGGTTACTAGTTTTCCACCACAAGACATATGTACAGGAAGGTTTTAGGGTTACTAGTTTTCCACCACAAGACATATGTACAGGAAGGTTTTAGGGTTACTAGTTTTCCACCACAAGACATATGTATCGGAAGGTTTTAGGGTTACTAGTTTTCCACCACAAGACATATGTATAGGAAGGTTTTGGGGTTACTAGTTTTCCACAACAAGACATATGTATAGGAAGGTTTTAGGGTTACTAGTTTTCCACAACAAGACATATGTATAGGAAGGTTTTAGGGTTACTAGTTTTCCACAACAAGACATATGTATAGGAAGGTTTTAGCGTTACTAGTTTTCCACCACAAGACATATGTACAGGAAGGTTTTAGGGTTACTAGTTTTCCACAACAAGACATATGTATAGGAAGGTTTTAGGGTTACTAGTTTTCCACAACAAGACATATGTATAGGAAGGTTTTGGGGTTACTAGTTTTCCACCACAAGACATATGTACAGGAAGGTTTTAGGGTTACTAGTTTTCCACAACAAGACATATGTATCGGAAGGTTTTAGGGTTACTAGTTTTCCACAACAAGACATATGTATAGGAAGGTTTTGGGGTTACTAGTTTTCCACAACAAGACATATGTATCGGAAGGTTTTAGGGTTACTAGTTTTCCACAACAAGACATATGTATAGGAAGGTTTTGGGGTTACTAGTTTTCCAGAACAAGACATATGTATAGGAAGGTTTTAGGGTTACTAGTTTTCCACCACAAGACATATGTATAGGAAGGTTTTAGGGTTACTAGTTTTGCACAACAAGACATATGTATAGGAAGGTTTTGGGGTTACTAGTTTTCCAGAACAAGACATATGTATCGGAAGGTTTTGGGGTTACTAGTTTTCCACAACAAGACATATGTATAGGAAGGTTTTGGGGTTACTAGTTTTCCACAACAAGACATATGTATCGGAAGGTTTTAGGGTTACTAGTTTTCCACCACAAGACATATGTATAGGAAGGTTTTAGGGTTACTAGTTTTCCACAACAAGACATATGTATAGGAAGGTTTTAGGGTTACTAGTTTTCCACAACAAGACATATGTATAGGAAGGTTTTAGGGTTACTAGTTTTCCACAACAAGACATATGTATAGGAAGGTTTTAGGGTTACTAGTTTTCCACAACAAGACATATGTATCAGAAGGTTTTAGGGTTACTAGTTTTCCACAACAAGACATATGTATAGGAAGGTTTTGGGGTTACTAGTTTTCCACCACAAGACATATGTATCGGAAGGTTTTAGGGTTACTAGTTTTCCACAACAAGACATATGTATAGGAAGGTTTTAGGGTTACTAGTTTTCCACCACAAGACATATGTATAGGAAGGTTTTGGGGTTACTAGTTTTCCACCACAAGACATATGTATCGGAAGGTTTTAGGGTTACTAGTTTTCCACCACAAGACATATGTATAGGAAGGTTTTGGGGTTACTAGTTTTCCACCACAAGACATATGTATAGGAAGGTTTTAGGGTTACTAGTTTTCCACAACAAGACATATGTATAGGAAGGTTTTGGGGTTACTAGTTTTCCACCACAAGACATATGTATCGGAAGGTTTTAGGGTTACTAGTTTTCCACAACAAGACATATGTATAGGAAGGTTTTAGGGTTACTAGTTTTCCACCACAAGACATATGTATCGGAAGGTTTTAGGGTTACTAGTTTTCCACAACAAGACATATGTATAGGAAGGTTTTGGGGTTACTAGTTTTCCACAACAAGACATATGTATAGGAAGGTTTTGGGGTTACTAGTTTTCCACAACAAGACATATGTATAGGAAGGTTTTGGGGTTACTAGTTTTCCACAACAAGACATATGTATCGGAAGGTTTTAGGGTTACTAGTTTTCCACAACAAGACATATGTATCGGAAGGTTTTGGGGTTACTAGTTTTCCACAACAAGACATATGTATAGGAAGGTTTTAGGGTTACTAGTTTTCCACAACAAGACATATGTATAGGAAGGTTTTAGGGTTACTAGTTTTCCACAACAAGACATATGTATCAGAAGGTTTTAGGGTTACTAGTTTTCCACAACAAGACATATGTATAGGAAGGTTTTGGGGTTACTAGTTTTCCACCACAAGACATATGTATCGGAAGGTTTTAGGGTTACTAGTTTTCCACAACAAGACATATGTATAGGAAGGTTTTAGGGTTACTAGTTTTCCACCACAAGACATATGTATAGGAAGGTTTTGGGGTTACTAGTTTTCCACCACAAGACATATGTATCGGAAGGTTTTAGGGTTACTAGTTTTCCACCACAAGACATATGTATAGGAAGGTTTTGGGGTTACTAGTTTTCCACCACAAGACATATGTATAGGAAGGTTTTAGGGTTACTAGTTTTCCACAACAAGACATATGTATAGGAAGGTTTTGGGGTTACTAGTTTTCCACCACAAGACATATGTATCGGAAGGTTTTAGGGTTACTAGTTTTCCACAACAAGACATATGTATAGGAAGGTTTTAGGGTTACTAGTTTTCCACCACAAGACATATGTATAGGAAGGTTTTGGGGTTACTAGTTTTCCACCACAAGACATATGTATCGGAAGGTTTTAGGGTTACTAGTTTTCCACAACAAGACATATGTATCGGAAGGTTTTAGGGTTACTAGTTTTCCACAACAAGACATATGTATAGGAAGGTTTTGGGGTTACTAGTTTTCCACAACAAGACATATGTATCGGAAGGTTTTAGGGTTACTAGTTTTCCACAACAAGACATATGTATAGGAAGGTTTTGGGGTTACTAGTTTTCCAGAACAAGACATATGTATAGGAAGGTTTTAGGGTTACTAGTTTTCCACCACAACAAGACATATGTATAGGAAGGTTTTGGGGTTACTAGTTTTCCACAACAAGACATATGTATAGGAAGGTTTTAGGGTTACTAGTTTTCCACCACAAGACATATGTATTAGGAAGGTTTTAGGGTTACTAGTTTTCCACAACAAGACATATGTATAGGAAGGTTTTAGGGTTACTAGTTTTCCACCACAAGACATATGTATCGGAAGGTTTTAGGGTTACTAGTTTTCCACAACAAGACATATGTATAGGAAGGTTTTAGGGTTACTAGTTTTCCACAACAAGACATATGTATAGGAAGGTTTTAGGGTTACTAGTTTTCCACCACAACAAGACATATGTATAGGAAGGTTTTGGGGTTACTAGTTTTCCACAACAAGACATATGTATAGGAAGGTTTTAGGGTTACTAGTTTTCCACAACAAGACATATGTATAGGAAGGTTTTAGGGTTACTAGTTTTCCACCACAAGACATATGTATTAGGAAGGTTTTAGGGTTACTAGTTTTCCACAACAAGACATATGTATAGGAAGGTTTTAGGGTTACTAGTTTTCCACAACAAGACATATGTATAGGAAGGTTTTAGGGTTACTAGTTTTCCACAAAAAGACATATGTATAGGAAGGTTTTAGGGTTACTAGTTTTCCACAACAAGACATATGTATAGGAAGGTTTTAGGGTTACTAGTTTTCCACCACAAGACATATGTATAGGAAGGTTTTGGGGTTACTAGTTTTCCACAACAAGACATATGTATAGGAAGGTTTTAGGGTTACTAGTTTTCCACAACAAGACATATGTATCGGAAGGTTTTAGGGTTACTAGTTTTCCACAACAAGACATATGTATAGGAAGGTTTTAGGGTTACTAGTTTTCCACAACAAGACATATGTATAGGAAGGTTTTAGGGTTACTAGTTTTCCACCACAAGACATATGTATAGGAAGGTTTTAGGGTTACTAGTTTTCCACCACAAGACATATGTATAGGAAGGTTTTAGGGTTACTAGTTTTCCACAACAAGACATATGTATAGGAAGGTTTTAGGGTTACTAGTTTTCCACCACAAGACATATGTATAGGAAGGTTTTGGGGTTACTAGTTTTCCACAACAAGACATATGTATAGGAAGGTTTTGGGGTTACTAGTTTTCCACCACAAGACATATGTATCGGAAGGTTTTAGGGTTACTAGTTTTCCACCACAAGACATATGTATAGGAAGGTTTTGGGGTTACTAGTTTTCCACCACAAGACATATGTATAGGAAGGTTTTGGGGTTACTAGTTTTCCACCACAAGACATATGTATCGGAAGGTTTTAGGGTTACTAGTTTTCCACAACAAGACATATGTATAGGAAGGTTTTGTGGTTACTAGTTTTCCACCACAAGACATATGTATAGGAAGGTTTTGGGGTTACTAGTTTTCCACAACAAGACATATGTATCGGAAGGTTTTGGGGTTACTAGTTTTCCACAACAAGACATATGTATCGGAAGGTTTTGGGGTTACTAGTTTTCCACAACAAGACATATGTATAGGAAGGTTTTAGGGTTACTAGTTTTCCACAACAAGACATATGTATAGGAAGGTTTTAGGGTTACTAGTGTTCCACCACAAGACATATGTATCGGAAGGTTTTGGGGTTACTAGTTTTCCACAACAAGACATATGTATCGGAAGGTTTTGGGGTTACTAGTTTTCCACAACAAGACATATGTATAGGAAGGTTTTAGGGTTACTAGTTTTCCACAACAAGACCTATGTATAGGAAGGTTTTAGGGTTACTAGTTTTCCACCACAAGGCATATGTATAGGAAGGTTTTGGGGTTACTAGTTTTCCACAACAAGTCATATGTGTCGGAAGGTTTTGGGGTTACTAGTTTTCCACCACAAGACATATGTATTCGGAAGGTTTTGGGGTTACTAGTTTTCCACAACAAGCCATATGTATCGGAAGGTTTTGGGGTTACTAGTTTTCCACCATAAGACATATGTATCGGAAGGTTTTGGGGTTACTAGTTTTCCACAACAAGACATATGTATAGGAAGGTTTTGGGGTTACTAGTTTTCCACAACAAGCCATATGTATAGGAAGGTTTTGGGGTTACTAGTTTTCCACAACAAGACATATGTATAGGAAGGTTTTGGGGTTACTAGTTTTCCACAACAAGACATATGTATCGGAAGGTTTTAGGGTTACTAGTTTTCCACCATAAGACATATGTATCGGAAGGTTTTGGGGTTACTAGTTTTCCACAACAAGACATATGTATCGGAAGGTTTTAGGGTTACTAGTTTTCCACAACAAGACATATGTATCGGAAGGTTTTAGGGTTACTAGTTTTCCACAACAAGACATATGTATAGGAAGGTTTTAGGGTTACTAGTTTTCCACAACAAGACATATGTATAGGAAGGTTTTAGGGTTACTAGTTTTCCACAACAAGACATATGTATCGGAAGGTTTTAGGGTTACTAGTTTTCCACAACAAGACATATGTATAGGAAGGTTTTGGGGTTACTAGTTTTCCACCACAAGACATATGTATCGGAAGGTTTTAGGGTTACTAGTTTTCCACCACAAGACATATGTATAGGAAGGTTTTGGGGTTACTAGTTTTCCACAACAAGACATATGTATAGGAAGGTTTTAGGGTTACTAGTTTTCCACCACAAGACATATGTATAGGAAGGTTTTGGGGTTACTAGTTTTCCACAACAAGACATATGTATAGGAAGGTTTTAGGGTTACTAGTTTTCCACAACAAGACATATGTATCGGAAGGTTTTAGGGTTACTAGTTTTCCACAACAAGACATATGTATAGGAAGGTTTTAGGGTTACTAGTTTTCCACCACAAGACATATGTATAGGAAGGTTTTGGGGTTACTAGTTTTCCACCACAAGACATATGTATCGGAAGGTTTTAGGGTTACTAGTTTTCCACAACAAGACATATGTATAGGAAAGTTTTAGGGTTACTAGTTTTCCACCACAAGACATATGTATAGGAAGGTTTTAGGGTTACTAGTTTTCCACAACAAGACATATGTATAGGAAGGTTTTGGGGTTACTAGTTTTCCACCACAAGACATATGTATCGGAAGGTTTTAGGGTTACTAGTTTTCCACAACAAGACATATGTATAGGAAGGTTTTAGGGTTACTAGTTTTCCACCACAAGACATATGTATAGGAAGGTTTTGGGGTTACTAGTTTTCCACCACAAGACATATGTATCGGAAGGTTTTAGGGTTACTAGTTTTCCACAACAAGACATATGTATCGGAAGGTTTTGGGGTTACTAGTTTTCCACAACAAGACATATGTATCGGAAGGTTTTGGGGTTACTAGTTTTCCACCACAAGACATATGTATCGGAAGGTTTTAGGGTTACTAGTTTTCCACCACAAGACATATGTATCGGAAGGTTTTAAGGTTACTAGTTTTCCACCACAAGACATATGTATCGGAAGGTTTTAGGGTTACTAGTTTTCCACAACAAGACATATGTATAGGAAGGTTTTAGGGTTACTAGTTTTCCACAACAAGACATATGTATCGGAAGGTTTTAGGGTTACTAGTTTTCCACAACAAGACATATGTATAGGAAGGTTTTAGGGTTACTAGTTTTCCACAACAAGACATATGTATCGGAAGGTTTTAAGGTTACTAGTTTTCCACAACAAGACATATGTATCGGAAGGTTTTAGGGTTACTAGTTTTCCACCACAAGACATATGTATCGGAAGGTTTTAAGGTTACTAGTTTTCCACCACAAGACATATGTATCGGAAGGTTTTAGGGTTACTAGTTTTCCACAACAAGACATATGTATCGGAAGGTTTTAGGGTTACTAGTTTTCCACAACAAGACATATGTATCGGAAGGTTTTAGGGTTACTAGTTTTCCACAACAAGACATATGTATAGGAAGGTTTTGGGGTTACTAGTTTTCCACAACAAGACATATGTATAGGAAGGTTTTAGGGTTACTAGTTTTCCACAACAAGACATATGTATAGGAAGGTTTTAGGGTTACTAGTTTTCCACCACAAGACATATGTATAGGAAGGTTTTGGGGTTACTAGTTTTCCAGAACAAGCCATATGTATAGGAAGGTTTTAGGGTTACTAGTTTTCCACCACAAGACATATGTATAGGAAGGTTTTAGGGTTACTAGTTTTCCACCACAAGACATATGTATAGGAAGGTTTTGGGGTTACTAGTTTTCCAGAACAAGACATATGTATAGGAAGGTTTTAGGGTTACTAGTTTTCCACAAGACATATGTATAGGAAGGTTTTGGGGTTACTAGTTTTCCAGAACAAGACATATGTATAGGAAGGTTTTAGGGTTACTAGTTTTCCACAACAAGACATATGTATCGGAAGGTTTTAGGGTTACTAGTTTTCCACAACAAGACATATGTATCGGAAGGTTTTAGGGTTACTAGTTTTCCAGAACAAGACATATGTATAGGAAGGTTTTAGGGTTACTAGTTTTCCACAACAAGACATATGTATAGGAAGGTTTTAGGGTTACTAGTTTTCCACCACAAGACATATGTATAGGAAGGTTTTAGGGTTACTAGTTTTCCACAACAAGACATATGTATAGGAAGGTTTTGGGGTTACTAGTTTTCCACAACAAGACATATGTATAGGAAGGTTTTAGGGTTACTAGTTTTCCACAACAAGACATATGTATAGGAAGGTTTTAGGGTTACTAGTTTTCCACAACAAGACATATGTATAGGAAGGTTTTAGGGTTACTAGTTTTCACAACAAGACATATGTATAGGAAGGTTTTAGGGTTACTAGTTTTCCACAACAAGACATATGTATAGGAAGGTTTTAGGGTTACTAGTTTTCCACAACAAGACATATGTATAGGAAGGTTTTAGGGTTACTAGTTTTCCACAACAAGACATATGTATAGGAAGGTTTTAGGGTTACTAGTTTTCCACAACAAGACATATGTATAGGAAGGTTTTAGGGTTACTAGTTTTCCACAACAAGACATATGTATAGGAAGGTTTTAGGGTTACTAGTTTTCCACAACAAGACATATGTATAGGAAGGTTTTAGGGTTACTAGTTTTCCACAACAAGACATATGTATAGGAAGGTTTTAGGGTTACTAGTTTTCCACAACAAGACATATGTATCGGAAGGTTTTATGGTTACTAGTTTTCCACAACAAGACATATGTATCGGAAGGTTTTAGGGTTACTAGTTTTCCACAACAAGACATATGTATCGGAAGGTTTTAGGGTTACTAGTTTTCCACCACAAGACATATGTATAGGAAGGTTTTGGGGTTACTAGTTTTCCACAACAAGACATCTGTATCGGAAGGTTTTAGGGTTACTAGTTTTCCACAACAAGACATCTGTATCGGAAGGTTTTAGGGTTACTAGTTTTCCACAACAAGACATCTGTATCGGAAGGTTTTAGGGTTACTAGTTTTCCACAACAAGACATATGTATAGGAAGGGTTTAGGGTTACTAGTTTTCCACAACAAGACATATGTATCGGAAGGTTTTAGGGTTACTAGTTTTCCACAACAAGACATATGTATAGGAAGGTTTTGGGGTTACTAGTTTTCCAGAACAAGACATATGTATAGGAAGGTTTTAGGGTTACTAGTTTTCCACCACAAGACATATGTATAGGAAGGTTTTAGGGTTACTAGTTTTCCACCACAAGACATATGTATAGGAAGGTTTTGGGGTTACTAGTTTTCCACCACAAGACATATGTATAGGAAGGTTTTGGGGTTACTAGTTTTCCAGAACAAGACATATGTATAGGAAGGTTTTGGGGTTACTAGTTTTCCAGAACAAGACATATGTATAGGAAGGTTTTAGGGTTACTAGTTTTCCACAACAAGACATATGTATAGGAAGGTTTTGGGTTACTAGTTTTCCACAACAAGACATATGTAAAGGAAGGTTTTAGGGTTACTAGTTTTCCACAACAAGACATATGTATAGGAAGGTTTTAGGGTTACTAGTTTTCCACAACAAGACATATGTATCGGAAGGTTTTAGGGTTACTAGTTTTCCACAACAAGACATATGTATAGGAAGGTTTTGGGGTTACTAGTTTTCCACAACAAGACATATGTATAGGAAGGTTTTGGGGTTACTAGTTTTCCACCACAAGACATATGATTCGGAAGGTTTTAGGGTTACTAGTTTTCCACAACAAGACATATGTATAGGAAGGTTTTAGGGTTACTAGTTTTCCACCACAAGACATATGTATAGGAAGGTTTTAGGGTTACTAGTTTTCCACAACAAGACATATGTATAGGAAGGTTTTGGGGTTACTAGTTTTCCACCACAAGACATATGTATCGGAAGGTTTTAGGGTTACTAGTTTTCCACAACAAGACATATGTATAGGAAGGTTTTAGGGTTACTAGTTTTCCACCACAAGACATATGTATAGGAAGGTTTTGGGGTTACTAGTTTTCCACCACAAGACATATGTATAGGAAGGTTTTGGGGTTACTAGTTTTCCACCACAAGACATATGTATCGGAAGGTTTTAGGGTTACTAGTTTTCCACAACAAGACATATGTATCGGAAGGTTTTGGGGTTACTAGTTTTCCACACCAAGACATATGTATCGGAAGGTTTTAGGGTTACTAGTTTTCCACCACAAGACATATGTATCGGAAGGTTTTGGGGTTACTAGTTTTCCAGAACAAGACATATGTATAGGAAGGTTTTGGGGTTACTAGTTTTCCAGAACAAGACATATGTATAGGAAGGTTTTGGGGTTACTAGTTTTCCAGAACAAGACATATGTATCGGAAGGTTTTAGGGTTACTAGTTTTCCACCACAAGACATATGTATAGGAAGGTTTTAGGGTTACTAGTTTTCCACCACAAGACATATGTATAGGAAGGTTTTGGGGTTACTAGTTTTCCAGAACAAGACATATGTATAGGAAGGTTTTGGGGTTACTAGTTTTGCACAACAAGACATATGTATAGGAAGGTTTTGGGGTTACTAGTTTTCCAGAACAAGACATATGTATAGGAAGGTTTTAGGGTTACTAGTTTTCCACAACAAGACATATGTATAGGAAGGTTTTGGGGTTACTAGTTTTCCAGAACAAGACATATGTATAGGAAGGTTTTAGGGTTACTAGTTTTCCACAACAAGACATATGTATCGGAAGGTTTTGGGGTTACTAGTTTTCCACAACAAGACATATGTATAGGAAGGTTTTAGGGTTACTAGTTTTCCACAACAAGACATATGTATAGGAAGGTTTTAGGGTTACTAGTTTTCCACAACAAGACATATGTATAGGAAGGTTTTAGGGTTACTAGTTTTCCACAACAAGACATATGTATCGGAAGGTTTTAGGGTTACTAGTTTTCCACAACAAGACATATGTATAGGAAGGTTTTGGGGTTACTAGTTTTCCACAACAAGACATATGTATAGGAAGGTTTTAGGGTTACTAGTTTTCCACAACAAGACATATGTATAGGAAAGTTTTAGGGTTACTAGTTTTCCACAACAAGACATATGTATCGGAAGGTTTTAGGGTTACTAGTTTTCCACAACAAGACATATGTATAGGAAGGTTTTGGGGTTACTAGTTTTCCACAACAAGACATATGTATCGGAAGGTTTTGGGGTTACTAGTTTTGCACAACAAGACATATGTATGGGAAGGTTTTGGGGTTACTAGTTTTCCAGAACAAGACATATGTATAGGAAGGTTTTAGGGTTACTAGTTTTCCACAACAAGACATATGTATCGGAAGGTTTTGGGGTTACTAGTTTTCCACAACAAGACATATGTATAGGAAGGTTTTGGGGTTACTAGTTTTCCACAACAAGACATATGTATAGGAAGGTTTTGGGGTTACTAGTTTTCCACAACAAGACATATGTATCGGAAGGTTTTAGGGTTACTAGTTTTCCACAACAAGACATATGTATAGGAAGGTTTTGGGGTTACTAGTTTTCCACAACAAGACATATGTATCGGAAGGTTTTGGGGTTACTAGTTTTCCACAACAAGACATATGTATAGGAAGGTTTTGGGGTTACTAGTTTTCCACAACAAGACATATGTATCGGAAGGTTTTAGGGTTACTAGTTTTCCACAACAAGACATATGTATAGGAAGGTTTTAGGGTTACTAGTTTTCCACAACAAGACATATGTATCGGAAGGTTTTAGGGTTACTAGTTTTCCACCACAAGACATATGTATAGGAAGGTTTTAGGGTTACTAGTTTTCCACAACAAGACATATGTATAGGAAGGTTTTGGGTTACTAGTTTTCCACAACAAGACATATGTATAGGAAGGTTTTAGGGTTACTAGTTTTCCACAACAAGACATATGTATCGGAAGGTTTTAGGGTTACTAGTTTTCCACAACAAGACATATGTATAGGAAGGTTTTGGGGTTACTAGTTTTCCACAACAAGACATATGTATAGGAAGGTTTTGGGGTTACTAGTTTTCCACCACAAGACATATGTATCGGAAGGTTTTAGGGTTACTAGTTTTCCACAACAAGACATATGTATAGGAAGGTTTTAGGGTTACTAGTTTTCCACCACAAGACATATGTATAGGAAGGTTTTAGGGTTACTAGTTTTCCACAACAAGACATATGTATCGGAAGGTTTTGGGGTTACTAGTTTTCCACAACAAGACATATGTATCGGAAGGTTTTGGGGTTACTAGTTTTCCACCACAAGACATATGTATCGGAAGGTTTTAGGGTTACTAGTTTTCCACAACAAGACATATGTATAGGAAGGTTTTAGGGTTACTAGTTTTCCACAACAAGACATATGTATCGGAAGGTTTTAGGGTTACTAGTTTTCCACAACAAGACATATGTATAGGAAGGTTTTAGGGTTACTAGTTTTCCACAACAAGACATATGTATAGGAAGGTTTTAGGGTTACTAGTTTTCCACAACAAGACATATGTATAGGAAGGTTTTGGGGTTACTAGTTTTCCACAACAAGACATATGTATAGGAAGGTTTTGGGGTTACTAGTTTTCCACAACAAGACATATGTATAGGAAGGTTTTGGGGTTACTAGTTTTCCACAACAAGACATATGTATCGGAAGGTTTTAGGGTTACTAGTTTTTCACAACAAGACATATGTATAGGAAGGTTTTGGGGTTACTAGTTTTCCACAACAAGACATATGTATAGGAAGGTTTTAGGGTTACTAGTTTTCCACAACAAGACATATGTATCGGAAGGTTTTAGGGTTACTAGTTTTCCACAACAAGACATATGTATAGGAAGGTTTTAGGGTTACTAGTTTTCCACAACAAGACATATGTATAGGAAGGTTTTGGGGTTACTAGTTTTCCACAACAAGACATATGTATAGGAAGGTTTTGGGGTTACTAGTTTTCCACAACAAGACATATGTATCGGAAGGTTTTAGGGTTACTAGTTTTCCACCACAAGACATATGTACAGGAAGGTTTTAGGGTTACTAGTTTTCCACAACAAGACATATGTATCGGAAGGTTTTAGGGTTACTAGTTTTCCACAACAAGACATATGTATCGGAAGGTTTTAGGGTTACTAGTTTTCCACAACAAGACATATGTATAGGAAGGTTTTGGGGTTACTAGTTTTCCACAACAAGACATATGTATAGGAAGGTTTTAGGGTTACTAGTTTTCCACCACAAGACATATGTACAGGAAGGTTTTAGGGTTACTAGTTTTCCACCACAAGACATATGTACAGGAAGGTTTTAGGGTTACTAGTTTTCCACCACAAGACATATGTATCGGAAGGTTTTAGGGTTACTAGTTTTCCACCACAAGACATATGTATAGGAAGGTTTTGGGGTTACTAGTTTTCCACAACAAGACATATGTATAGGAAGGTTTTAGGGTTACTAGTTTTCCACAACAAGACATATGTATAGGAAGGTTTTAGGGTTACTAGTTTTCCACAACAAGACATATGTATAGGAAGGTTTTAGCGTTACTAGTTTTCCACCACAAGACATATGTACAGGAAGGTTTTAGGGTTACTAGTTTTCCACAACAAGACATATGTATAGGAAGGTTTTAGGGTTACTAGTTTTCCACAACAAGACATATGTATAGGAAGGTTTTGGGGTTACTAGTTTTCCACCACAAGACATATGTATAGGAAGGTTTTGGGGTTACTAGTTTTCCACAACAAGACATATGTATCGGAAGGTTTTAGGGTTACTAGTTTTCCACCACAAGACATATGTACAGGAAGGTTTTAGGGTTACTAGTTTTCCACAACAAGACATATGTATCGGAAGGTTTTAGGGTTACTAGTTTTCCACAACAAGACATATGTATAGGAAGGTTTTGGGGTTACTAGTTTTCCACAACAAGACATATGTATCGGAAGGTTTTAGGGTTACTAGTTTTCCACAACAAGACATATGTATAGGAAGGTTTTGGGGTTACTAGTTTTCCAGAACAAGACATATGTATAGGAAGGTTTTAGGGTTACTAGTTTTCCACCACAAGACATATGTATAGGAAGGTTTTAGGGTTACTAGTTTTGCACAACAAGACATATGTATAGGAAGGTTTTGGGGTTACTAGTTTTCCAGAACAAGACATATGTATCGGAAGGTTTTGGGGTTACTAGTTTTCCACAACAAGACATATGTATAGGAAGGTTTTGGGGTTACTAGTTTTCCACAACAAGACATATGTATCGGAAGGTTTTAGGGTTACTAGTTTTCCACCACAAGACATATGTATAGGAAGGTTTTAGGGTTACTAGTTTTCCACAACAAGACATATGTATAGGAAGGTTTTAGGGTTACTAGTTTTCCACAACAAGACATATGTATAGGAAGGTTTTAGGGTTACTAGTTTTCCACAACAAGACATATGTATAGGAAGGTTTTAGGGTTACTAGTTTTCCACAACAAGACATATGTATCAGAAGGTTTTAGGGTTACTAGTTTTCCACAACAAGACATATGTATAGGAAGGTTTTGGGGTTACTAGTTTTCCACCACAAGACATATGTATCGGAAGGTTTTAGGGTTACTAGTTTTCCACAACAAGACATATGTATAGGAAGGTTTTAGGGTTACTAGTTTTCCACCACAAGACATATGTATAGGAAGGTTTTGGGGTTACTAGTTTTCCACCACAAGACATATGTATCGGAAGGTTTTAGGGTTACTAGTTTTCCACCACAAGACATATGTATAGGAAGGTTTTGGGGTTACTAGTTTTCCACCACAAGACATATGTATAGGAAGGTTTTAGGGTTACTAGTTTTCCACAACAAGACATATGTATAGGAAGGTTTTGGGGTTACTAGTTTTCCACCACAAGACATATGTATCGGAAGGTTTTAGGGTTACTAGTTTTCCACAACAAGACATATGTATAGGAAGGTTTTAGGGTTACTAGTTTTCCACCACAAGACATATGTATCGGAAGGTTTTAGGGTTACTAGTTTTCCACAACAAGACATATGTATAGGAAGGTTTTGGGGTTACTAGTTTTCCACAACAAGACATATGTATAGGAAGGTTTTGGGGTTACTAGTTTTCCACAACAAGACATATGTATAGGAAGGTTTTGGGGTTACTAGTTTTCCACAACAAGACATATGTATCGGAAGGTTTTAGGGTTACTAGTTTTCCACAACAAGACATATGTATCGGAAGGTTTTGGGGTTACTAGTTTTCCACAACAAGACATATGTATAGGAAGGTTTTAGGGTTACTAGTTTTCCACAACAAGACATATGTATAGGAAGGTTTTAGGGTTACTAGTTTTCCACAACAAGACATATGTATCAGAAGGTTTTAGGGTTACTAGTTTTCCACAACAAGACATATGTATAGGAAGGTTTTGGGGTTACTAGTTTTCCACCACAAGACATATGTATCGGAAGGTTTTAGGGTTACTAGTTTTCCACAACAAGACATATGTATAGGAAGGTTTTAGGGTTACTAGTTTTCCACCACAAGACATATGTATAGGAAGGTTTTGGGGTTACTAGTTTTCCACCACAAGACATATGTATCGGAAGGTTTTAGGGTTACTAGTTTTCCACCACAAGACATATGTATAGGAAGGTTTTGGGGTTACTAGTTTTCCACCACAAGACATATGTATAGGAAGGTTTTAGGGTTACTAGTTTTCCACAACAAGACATATGTATAGGAAGGTTTTGGGGTTACTAGTTTTCCACCACAAGACATATGTATCGGAAGGTTTTAGGGTTACTAGTTTTCCACAACAAGACATATGTATAGGAAGGTTTTAGGGTTACTAGTTTTCCACCACAAGACATATGTATAGGAAGGTTTTGGGGTTACTAGTTTTCCACCACAAGACATATGTATCGGAAGGTTTTAGGGTTACTAGTTTTCCACAACAAGACATATGTATCGGAAGGTTTTAGGGTTACTAGTTTTCCACAACAAGACATATGTATAGGAAGGTTTTGGGGTTACTAGTTTTCCACAACAAGACATATGTATCGGAAGGTTTTAGGGTTACTAGTTTTCCACAACAAGACATATGTATAGGAAGGTTTTGGGGTTACTAGTTTTCCAGAACAAGACATATGTATAGGAAGGTTTTAGGGTTACTAGTTTTCCACCACAACAAGACATATGTATAGGAAGGTTTTGGGGTTACTAGTTTTCCACAACAAGACATATGTATAGGAAGGTTTTAGGGTTACTAGTTTTCCACCACAAGACATATGTATTAGGAAGGTTTTAGGGTTACTAGTTTTCCACAACAAGACATATGTATAGGAAGGTTTTAGGGTTACTAGTTTTCCACCACAAGACATATGTATCGGAAGGTTTTAGGGTTACTAGTTTTCCACAACAAGACATATGTATAGGAAGGTTTTAGGGTTACTAGTTTTCCACAACAAGACATATGTATAGGAAGGTTTTAGGGTTACTAGTTTTCCACCACAACAAGACATATGTATAGGAAGGTTTTGGGGTTACTAGTTTTCCACAACAAGACATATGTATAGGAAGGTTTTAGGGTTACTAGTTTTCCACAACAAGACATATGTATAGGAAGGTTTTAGGGTTACTAGTTTTCCACCACAAGACATATGTATTAGGAAGGTTTTAGGGTTACTAGTTTTCCACAACAAGACATATGTATAGGAAGGTTTTAGGGTTACTAGTTTTCCACAACAAGACATATGTATAGGAAGGTTTTAGGGTTACTAGTTTTCCACAAAAAGACATATGTATAGGAAGGTTTTAGGGTTACTAGTTTTCCACAACAAGACATATGTATAGGAAGGTTTTAGGGTTACTAGTTTTCCACCACAAGACATATGTATAGGAAGGTTTTGGGGTTACTAGTTTTCCACAACAAGACATATGTATAGGAAGGTTTTAGGGTTACTAGTTTTCCACAACAAGACATATGTATCGGAAGGTTTTAGGGTTACTAGTTTTCCACAACAAGACATATGTATAGGAAGGTTTTAGGGTTACTAGTTTTCCACAACAAGACATATGTATAGGAAGGTTTTAGGGTTACTAGTTTTCCACCACAAGACATATGTATAGGAAGGTTTTAGGGTTACTAGTTTTCCACCACAAGACATATGTATAGGAAGGTTTTAGGGTTACTAGTTTTCCACAACAAGACATATGTATAGGAAGGTTTTAGGGTTACTAGTTTTCCACCACAAGACATATGTATAGGAAGGTTTTGGGGTTACTAGTTTTCCACAACAAGACATATGTATAGGAAGGTTTTAGGGTTACTAGTTTTCCACAACAAGACATATGTATAGGAAGGTTTTAGGGTTACTAGTTTTCCACCACAAGACATATGTATAGGAAGGTTTTGGGGTTACTAGTTTTCCAGAACAAGCCATATGTATAGGAAGGTTTTAGGGTTACTAGTTTTCCACCACAAGACATATGTATAGGAAGGTTTTAGGGTTACTAGTTTTCCACCACAAGACATATGTATAGGAAGGTTTTGGGGTTACTAGTTTTCCAGAACAAGACATATGTATAGGAAGGTTTTAGGGTTACTAGTTTTCCACAAGACATATGTATAGGAAGGTTTTGGGGTTACTAGTTTTCCAGAACAAGACATATGTATAGGAAGGTTTTAGGGTTACTAGTTTTCCACAACAAGACATATGTATCGGAAGGTTTTAGGGTTACTAGTTTTCCACAACAAGACATATGTATCGGAAGGTTTTAGGGTTACTAGTTTTCCAGAACAAGACATATGTATAGGAAGGTTTTAGGGTTACTAGTTTTCCACAACAAGACATATGTATAGGAAGGTTTTAGGGTTACTAGTTTTCCACCACAAGACATATGTATAGGAAGGTTTTAGGGTTACTAGTTTTCCACAACAAGACATATGTATAGGAAGGTTTTGGGGTTACTAGTTTTCCACAACAAGACATATGTATAGGAAGGTTTTAGGGTTACTAGTTTTCCACAACAAGACATATGTATAGGAAGGTTTTAGGGTTACTAGTTTTCCACAACAAGACATATGTATAGGAAGGTTTTAGGGTTACTAGTTTTCACAACAAGACATATGTATAGGAAGGTTTTAGGGTTACTAGTTTTCCACAACAAGACATATGTATAGGAAGGTTTTAGGGTTACTAGTTTTCCACAACAAGACATATGTATAGGAAGGTTTTAGGGTTACTAGTTTTCCACAACAAGACATATGTATAGGAAGGTTTTAGGGTTACTAGTTTTCCACAACAAGACATATGTATAGGAAGGTTTTAGGGTTACTAGTTTTCCACAACAAGACATATGTATAGGAAGGTTTTAGGGTTACTAGTTTTCCACAACAAGACATATGTATAGGAAGGTTTTAGGGTTACTAGTTTTCCACAACAAGACATATGTATAGGAAGGTTTTAGGGTTACTAGTTTTCCACAACAAGACATATGTATCGGAAGGTTTTATGGTTACTAGTTTTCCACAACAAGACATATGTATCGGAAGGTTTTAGGGTTACTAGTTTTCCACAACAAGACATATGTATCGGAAGGTTTTAGGGTTACTAGTTTTCCACCACAAGACATATGTATAGGAAGGTTTTGGGGTTACTAGTTTTCCACAACAAGACATCTGTATCGGAAGGTTTTAGGGTTACTAGTTTTCCACAACAAGACATCTGTATCGGAAGGTTTTAGGGTTACTAGTTTTCCACAACAAGACATCTGTATCGGAAGGTTTTAGGGTTACTAGTTTTCCACAACAAGACATATGTATAGGAAGGGTTTAGGGTTACTAGTTTTCCACAACAAGACATATGTATCGGAAGGTTTTAGGGTTACTAGTTTTCCACAACAAGACATATGTATAGGAAGGTTTTGGGGTTACTAGTTTTCCAGAACAAGACATATGTATAGGAAGGTTTTAGGGTTACTAGTTTTCCACCACAAGACATATGTATAGGAAGGTTTTAGGGTTACTAGTTTTCCACCACAAGACATATGTATAGGAAGGTTTTGGGGTTACTAGTTTTCCACCACAAGACATATGTATAGGAAGGTTTTGGGGTTACTAGTTTTCCAGAACAAGACATATGTATAGGAAGGTTTTGGGGTTACTAGTTTTCCAGAACAAGACATATGTATAGGAAGGTTTTAGGGTTACTAGTTTTCCACAACAAGACATATGTATAGGAAGGTTTTGGGTTACTAGTTTTCCACAACAAGACATATGTAAAGGAAGGTTTTAGGGTTACTAGTTTTCCACAACAAGACATATGTATAGGAAGGTTTTAGGGTTACTAGTTTTCCACAACAAGACATATGTATCGGAAGGTTTTAGGGTTACTAGTTTTCCACAACAAGACATATGTATAGGAAGGTTTTGGGGTTACTAGTTTTCCACAACAAGACATATGTATAGGAAGGTTTTGGGGTTACTAGTTTTCCACCACAAGACATATGATTCGGAAGGTTTTAGGGTTACTAGTTTTCCACAACAAGACATATGTATAGGAAGGTTTTAGGGTTACTAGTTTTCCACCACAAGACATATGTATAGGAAGGTTTTAGGGTTACTAGTTTTCCACAACAAGACATATGTATAGGAAGGTTTTGGGGTTACTAGTTTTCCACCACAAGACATATGTATCGGAAGGTTTTAGGGTTACTAGTTTTCCACAACAAGACATATGTATAGGAAGGTTTTAGGGTTACTAGTTTTCCACCACAAGACATATGTATAGGAAGGTTTTGGGGTTACTAGTTTTCCACCACAAGACATATGTATAGGAAGGTTTTGGGGTTACTAGTTTTCCACCACAAGACATATGTATCGGAAGGTTTTAGGGTTACTAGTTTTCCACAACAAGACATATGTATCGGAAGGTTTTGGGGTTACTAGTTTTCCACACCAAGACATATGTATCGGAAGGTTTTAGGGTTACTAGTTTTCCACCACAAGACATATGTATCGGAAGGTTTTGGGGTTACTAGTTTTCCAGAACAAGACATATGTATAGGAAGGTTTTGGGGTTACTAGTTTTCCAGAACAAGACATATGTATAGGAAGGTTTTGGGGTTACTAGTTTTCCAGAACAAGACATATGTATCGGAAGGTTTTAGGGTTACTAGTTTTCCACCACAAGACATATGTATAGGAAGGTTTTAGGGTTACTAGTTTTCCACCACAAGACATATGTATAGGAAGGTTTTGGGGTTACTAGTTTTCCAGAACAAGACATATGTATAGGAAGGTTTTGGGGTTACTAGTTTTGCACAACAAGACATATGTATAGGAAGGTTTTGGGGTTACTAGTTTTCCAGAACAAGACATATGTATAGGAAGGTTTTAGGGTTACTAGTTTTCCACAACAAGACATATGTATAGGAAGGTTTTGGGGTTACTAGTTTTCCAGAACAAGACATATGTATAGGAAGGTTTTAGGGTTACTAGTTTTCCACAACAAGACATATGTATCGGAAGGTTTTGGGGTTACTAGTTTTCCACAACAAGACATATGTATAGGAAGGTTTTAGGGTTACTAGTTTTCCACAACAAGACATATGTATAGGAAGGTTTTAGGGTTACTAGTTTTCCACAACAAGACATATGTATAGGAAGGTTTTAGGGTTACTAGTTTTCCACAACAAGACATATGTATCGGAAGGTTTTAGGGTTACTAGTTTTCCACAACAAGACATATGTATAGGAAGGTTTTGGGGTTACTAGTTTTCCACAACAAGACATATGTATAGGAAGGTTTTAGGGTTACTAGTTTTCCACAACAAGACATATGTATAGGAAAGTTTTAGGGTTACTAGTTTTCCACAACAAGACATATGTATCGGAAGGTTTTAGGGTTACTAGTTTTCCACAACAAGACATATGTATAGGAAGGTTTTGGGGTTACTAGTTTTCCACAACAAGACATATGTATCGGAAGGTTTTGGGGTTACTAGTTTTGCACAACAAGACATATGTATGGGAAGGTTTTGGGGTTACTAGTTTTCCAGAACAAGACATATGTATAGGAAGGTTTTAGGGTTACTAGTTTTCCACAACAAGACATATGTATCGGAAGGTTTTGGGGTTACTAGTTTTCCACAACAAGACATATGTATAGGAAGGTTTTGGGGTTACTAGTTTTCCACAACAAGACATATGTATAGGAAGGTTTTGGGGTTACTAGTTTTCCACAACAAGACATATGTATCGGAAGGTTTTAGGGTTACTAGTTTTCCACAACAAGACATATGTATAGGAAGGTTTTGGGGTTACTAGTTTTCCACAACAAGACATATGTATCGGAAGGTTTTGGGGTTACTAGTTTTCCACAACAAGACATATGTATAGGAAGGTTTTGGGGTTACTAGTTTTCCACAACAAGACATATGTATCGGAAGGTTTTAGGGTTACTAGTTTTCCACAACAAGACATATGTATAGGAAGGTTTTAGGGTTACTAGTTTTCCACAACAAGACATATGTATCGGAAGGTTTTAGGGTTACTAGTTTTCCACCACAAGACATATGTATAGGAAGGTTTTAGGGTTACTAGTTTTCCACAACAAGACATATGTATAGGAAGGTTTTGGGTTACTAGTTTTCCACAACAAGACATATGTATAGGAAGGTTTTAGGGTTACTAGTTTTCCACAACAAGACATATGTATCGGAAGGTTTTAGGGTTACTAGTTTTCCACAACAAGACATATGTATAGGAAGGTTTTGGGGTTACTAGTTTTCCACAACAAGACATATGTATAGGAAGGTTTTGGGGTTACTAGTTTTCCACCACAAGACATATGTATCGGAAGGTTTTAGGGTTACTAGTTTTCCACAACAAGACATATGTATAGGAAGGTTTTAGGGTTACTAGTTTTCCACCACAAGACATATGTATAGGAAGGTTTTAGGGTTACTAGTTTTCCACAACAAGACATATGTATCGGAAGGTTTTGGGGTTACTAGTTTTCCACAACAAGACATATGTATCGGAAGGTTTTGGGGTTACTAGTTTTCCACCACAAGACATATGTATCGGAAGGTTTTAGGGTTACTAGTTTTCCACAACAAGACATATGTATAGGAAGGTTTTAGGGTTACTAGTTTTCCACAACAAGACATATGTATCGGAAGGTTTTAGGGTTACTAGTTTTCCACAACAAGACATATGTATCGGAAGGTTTTAGGGTTACTAGTTTTCCACAACAAGACATATGTATAGGAAGGTTTTGGGGTTACTAGTTTTCCACAACAAGACATATGTATCGGAAGGTTTTAGGGTTACTAGTTTTCCACAACAAGACATATGTATAGGAAGGTTTTGGGGTTACTAGTTTTCCAGAACAAGACATATGTATAGGAAGGTTTTAGGGTTACTAGTTTTCCACCACAAGACATATGTATAGGAAGGTTTTAGGGTTACTAGTTTTGCACAACAAGACATATGTATAGGAAGGTTTTGGGGTTACTAGTTTTCCAGAACAAGACATATGTATCGGAAGGTTTTGGGGTTACTAGTTTTCCACAACAAGACATATGTATAGGAAGGTTTTGGGGTTACTAGTTTTCCACAACAAGACATATGTATAGGAAGGTTTTAGGGTTACTAGTTTTCCACCACAAGACATATGTATAGGAAGGTTTTAGGGTTACTAGTTTTGCACAACAAGACATATGTATAGGAAGGTTTTGGGGTTACTAGTTTTCCACAACAAGACATATGTATCGGAAGGTTTTAGGGTTACTAGTTTTCCACAACAAGACATATGTATAGGAAGGTTTTGGGGTTACTAGTTTTCCAGAACAAGACATATGTATAGGAAGGTTTTAGGGTTACTAGTTTTCCACCACAAGACATATGTATAGGAAGGTTTTAGGGTTACTAGTTTTGCACAACAAGACATATGTATAGGAAGGTTTTGGGGTTACTAGTTTTCCAGAACAAGACATATGTATCGGAAGGTTTTAGGGTTACTAGTTTTCCACCACAAGACATATGTATAGGAAGGTTTTGGGGTTACTAGTTTTCCAGAACAAGACATATGTATAGGAAGGTTTTGGGGTTACTAGTTTTGCACAACAAGACATATGTATAGGAAGGTTTTGGGGTTACTAGTTTTCCAGAACAAGACATATGTATAGGAAGGTTTTAGGGTTACTAGTTTTCCACAACAAGACATATGTATAGGAAGGTTTTGGGGTTACTAGTTTTCCAGAACAAGACATATGTATAGGAAGGTTTTAGGGTTACTAGTTTTCCACAACAAGACATATGTATCGGAAGGTTTTGGGGTTACTAGTTTTCCACAACAAGACATATGTATAGGAAGGTTTTAGGGTTACTAGTTTTCCACAACAAGACATATGTATAGGAAGGTTTTAGGGTTACTAGTTTTCCACAACAAGACATATGTATAGGAAGGTTTTAGGGTTACTAGTTTTCCACAACAAGACATATGTATCGGAAGGTTTTAGGGTTACTAGTTTTCCACAACAAGACATATGTATAGGAAGGTTTTGGGGTTACTAGTTTTCCACAACAAGACATATGTATAGGAAGGTTTTAGGGTTACTAGTTTTCCACAACAAGACATATGTATAGGAAAGTTTTAGGGTTACTAGTTTTCCACAACAAGACATATGTATCGGAAGGTTTTAGGGTTACTAGTTTTCCACAACAAGACATATGTATAGGAAGGTTTTGGGGTTACTAGTTTTCCACAACAAGACATATGTATCGGAAGGTTTTGGGGTTACTAGTTTTGCACAACAAGACATATGTATGGGAAGGTTTTGGGGTTACTAGTTTTCCAGAACAAGACATATGTATAGGAAGGTTTTAGGGTTACTAGTTTTCCACAACAAGACATATGTATCGGAAGGTTTTGGGGTTACTAGTTTTCCACAACAAGACATATGTATAGGAAGGTTTTGGGGTTACTAGTTTTCCACAACAAGACATATGTATAGGAAGGTTTTGGGGTTACTAGTTTTCCACAACAAGACATATGTATCGGAAGGTTTTAGGGTTACTAGTTTTCCACAACAAGACATATGTATAGGAAGGTTTTGGGGTTACTAGTTTTCCACAACAAGACATATGTATCGGAAGGTTTTGGGGTTACTAGTTTTCCACAACAAGACATATGTATAGGAAGGTTTTGGGGTTACTAGTTTTCCACAACAAGACATATGTATCGGAAGGTTTTAGGGTTACTAGTTTTCCACAACAAGACATATGTATAGGAAGGTTTTAGGGTTACTAGTTTTCCACAACAAGACATATGTATCGGAAGGTTTTAGGGTTACTAGTTTTCCACCACAAGACATATGTATAGGAAGGTTTTAGGGTTACTAGTTTTCCACAACAAGACATATGTATAGGAAAGTTTTAGGGTTACTAGTTTTCCACAACAAGACATATGTATCGGAAGGTTTTAGGGTTACTAGTTTTCCACAACAAGACATATGTATAGGAAGGTTTTAGGGTTACTAGTTTTCCACAACAAGACATATGTATAGGAAGGTTTTAGGGTTACTAGTTTTCCACAACAAGACATATGTATAGGAAGGTTTTGGGGTTACTAGTTTTCCACAACAAGACATATGTATAGGAAGGTTTTGGGGTTACTAGTTTTCCACAACAAGACATATGTATAGGAAGGTTTTGGGGTTACTAGTTTTCCACAACAAGACATATGTATCGGAAGGTTTTAGGGTTACTAGTTTTTCACAACAAGACATATGTATAGGAAGGTTTTGGGGTTACTAGTTTTCCACAACAAGACATATGTATAGGAAGGTTTTAGGGTTACTAGTTTTCCACAACAAGACATATGTATCGGAAGGTTTTAGGGTTACTAGTTTTCCACAACAAGACATATGTATAGGAAGGTTTTAGGGTTACTAGTTTTCCACAACAAGACATATGTATAGGAAGGTTTTGGGGTTACTAGTTTTCCACAACAAGACATATGTATAGGAAGGTTTTGGGGTTACTAGTTTTCCACAACAAGACATATGTATCGGAAGGTTTTAGGGTTACTAGTTTTCCACCACAAGACATATGTACAGGAAGGTTTTAGGGTTACTAGTTTTCCACAACAAGACATATGTATCGGAAGGTTTTAGGGTTACTAGTTTTCCACAACAAGACATATGTATCGGAAGGTTTTAGGGTTACTAGTTTTCCACAACAAGACATATGTATAGGAAGGTTTTGGGGTTACTAGTTTTCCACAACAAGACATATGTATAGGAAGGTTTTAGGGTTACTAGTTTTCCACCACAAGACATATGTACAGGAAGGTTTTAGGGTTACTAGTTTTCCACCACAAGACATATGTACAGGAAGGTTTTAGGGTTACTAGTTTTCCACCACAAGACATATGTATCGGAAGGTTTTAGGGTTACTAGTTTTCCACCACAAGACATATGTATAGGAAGGTTTTGGGGTTACTAGTTTTCCACAACAAGACATATGTATAGGAAGGTTTTAGGGTTACTAGTTTTCCACAACAAGACATATGTATAGGAAGGTTTTAGGGTTACTAGTTTTCCACAACAAGACATATGTATAGGAAGGTTTTAGCGTTACTAGTTTTCCACCACAAGACATATGTACAGGAAGGTTTTAGGGTTACTAGTTTTCCACAACAAGACATATGTATAGGAAGGTTTTAGGGTTACTAGTTTTCCACAACAAGACATATGTATAGGAAGGTTTTGGGGTTACTAGTTTTCCACAACAAGACATATGTATAGGAAGGTTTTGGGGTTACTAGTTTTCCACAACAAGACATATGTATAGGAAGGTTTTGGGGTTACTAGTTTTCCACAACAAGACATATGTATCGGAAGGTTTTAGGGTTACTAGTTTTTCACAACAAGACATATGTATAGGAAGGTTTTGGGGTTACTAGTTTTCCACAACAAGACATATGTATAGGAAGGTTTTAGGGTTACTAGTTTTCCACAACAAGACATATGTATCGGAAGGTTTTAGGGTTACTAGTTTTCCACAACAAGACATATGTATAGGAAGGTTTTAGGGTTACTAGTTTTCCACAACAAGACATATGTATAGGAAGGTTTTGGGGTTACTAGTTTTCCACAACAAGACATATGTATAGGAAGGTTTTGGGGTTACTAGTTTTCCACAACAAGACATATGTATCGGAAGGTTTTAGGGTTACTAGTTTTCCACCACAAGACATATGTACAGGAAGGTTTTAGGGTTACTAGTTTTCCACAACAAGACATATGTATCGGAAGGTTTTAGGGTTACTAGTTTTCCACAACAAGACATATGTATCGGAAGGTTTTAGGGTTACTAGTTTTCCACAACAAGACATATGTATAGGAAGGTTTTGGGGTTACTAGTTTTCCACAACAAGACATATGTATAGGAAGGTTTTAGGGTTACTAGTTTTCCACCACAAGACATATGTACAGGAAGGTTTTAGGGTTACTAGTTTTCCACCACAAGACATATGTACAGGAAGGTTTTAGGGTTACTAGTTTTCCACCACAAGACATATGTATCGGAAGGTTTTAGGGTTACTAGTTTTCCACCACAAGACATATGTATAGGAAGGTTTTGGGGTTACTAGTTTTCCACAACAAGACATATGTATAGGAAGGTTTTAGGGTTACTAGTTTTCCACAACAAGACATATGTATAGGAAGGTTTTAGGGTTACTAGTTTTCCACAACAAGACATATGTATAGGAAGGTTTTAGCGTTACTAGTTTTCCACCACAAGACATATGTACAGGAAGGTTTTAGGGTTACTAGTTTTCCACAACAAGACATATGTATAGGAAGGTTTTAGGGTTACTAGTTTTCCACAACAAGACATATGTATAGGAAGGTTTTGGGGTTACTAGTTTTCCACCACAAGACATATGTATAGGAAGGTTTTGGGGTTACTAGTTTTCCACAACAAGACATATGTATCGGAAGGTTTTAGGGTTACTAGTTTTCCACCACAAGACATATGTACAGGAAGGTTTTAGGGTTACTAGTTTTCCACAACAAGACATATGTATCGGAAGGTTTTAGGGTTACTAGTTTTCCACAACAAGACATATGTATAGGAAGGTTTTGGGGTTACTAGTTTTCCACAACAAGACATATGTATCGGAAGGTTTTAGGGTTACTAGTTTTCCACAACAAGACATATGTATAGGAAGGTTTTGGGGTTACTAGTTTTCCAGAACAAGACATATGTATAGGAAGGTTTTAGGGTTACTAGTTTTCCACCACAAGACATATGTATAGGAAGGTTTTAGGGTTACTAGTTTTGCACAACAAGACATATGTATAGGAAGGTTTTGGGGTTACTAGTTTTCCAGAACAAGACATATGTATCGGAAGGTTTTGGGGTTACTAGTTTTCCACAACAAGACATATGTATAGGAAGGTTTTGGGGTTACTAGTTTTCCACAACAAGACATATGTATCGGAAGGTTTTAGGGTTACTAGTTTTCCACCACAAGACATATGTATAGGAAGGTTTTAGGGTTACTAGTTTTCCACAACAAGACATATGTATAGGAAGGTTTTAGGGTTACTAGTTTTCCACAACAAGACATATGTATAGGAAGGTTTTAGGGTTACTAGTTTTCCACAACAAGACATATGTATAGGAAGGTTTTAGGGTTACTAGTTTTCCACAACAAGACATATGTATCAGAAGGTTTTAGGGTTACTAGTTTTCCACAACAAGACATATGTATAGGAAGGTTTTGGGGTTACTAGTTTTCCACCACAAGACATATGTATCGGAAGGTTTTAGGGTTACTAGTTTTCCACAACAAGACATATGTATAGGAAGGTTTTAGGGTTACTAGTTTTCCACCACAAGACATATGTATAGGAAGGTTTTGGGGTTACTAGTTTTCCACCACAAGACATATGTATCGGAAGGTTTTAGGGTTACTAGTTTTCCACCACAAGACATATGTATAGGAAGGTTTTGGGGTTACTAGTTTTCCACCACAAGACATATGTATAGGAAGGTTTTAGGGTTACTAGTTTTCCACAACAAGACATATGTATAGGAAGGTTTTGGGGTTACTAGTTTTCCACCACAAGACATATGTATCGGAAGGTTTTAGGGTTACTAGTTTTCCACAACAAGACATATGTATAGGAAGGTTTTGGGGTTACTAGTTTTCCACCACAAGACATATGTATCGGAAGGTTTTAGGGTTACTAGTTTTCCACAACAAGACATATGTATAGGAAGGTTTTAGGGTTACTAGTTTTCCACCACAAGACATATGTATAGGAAGGTTTTAGGGTTACTAGTTTTCCACAACAAGACATATGTATCGGAAGGTTTTGGGGTTACTAGTTTTCCACAACAAGACATATGTATCGGAAGGTTTTGGGGTTACTAGTTTTCCACCACAAGACATATGTATCGGAAGGTTTTAGGGTTACTAGTTTTCCACAACAAGACATATGTATAGGAAGGTTTTAGGGTTACTAGTTTTCCACAACAAGACATATGTATCGGAAGGTTTTAGGGTTACTAGTTTTCCACAACAAGACATATGTATAGGAAGGTTTTAGGGTTACTAGTTTTCCACAACAAGACATATGTATAGGAAGGTTTTAGGGTTACTAGTTTTCCACAACAAGACATATGTATAGGAAGGTTTTGGGGTTACTAGTTTTCCACAACAAGACATATGTATAGGAAGGTTTTGGGGTTACTAGTTTTCCACAACAAGACATATGTATAGGAAGGTTTTGGGGTTACTAGTTTTCCACAACAAGACATATGTATCGGAAGGTTTTAGGGTTACTAGTTTTTCACAACAAGACATATGTATAGGAAGGTTTTGGGGTTACTAGTTTTCCACAACAAGACATATGTATAGGAAGGTTTTAGGGTTACTAGTTTTCCACAACAAGACATATGTATCGGAAGGTTTTAGGGTTACTAGTTTTCCACAACAAGACATATGTATAGGAAGGTTTTAGGGTTACTAGTTTTCCACAACAAGACATATGTATAGGAAGGTTTTGGGGTTACTAGTTTTCCACAACAAGACATATGTATAGGAAGGTTTTGGGGTTACTAGTTTTCCACAACAAGACATATGTATCGGAAGGTTTTAGGGTTACTAGTTTTCCACCACAAGACATATGTACAGGAAGGTTTTAGGGTTACTAGTTTTCCACAACAAGACATATGTATCGGAAGGTTTTAGGGTTACTAGTTTTCCACAACAAGACATATGTATCGGAAGGTTTTAGGGTTACTAGTTTTCCACAACAAGACATATGTATAGGAAGGTTTTGGGGTTACTAGTTTTCCACAACAAGACATATGTATAGGAAGGTTTTAGGGTTACTAGTTTTCCACCACAAGACATATGTACAGGAAGGTTTTAGGGTTACTAGTTTTCCACCACAAGACATATGTACAGGAAGGTTTTAGGGTTACTAGTTTTCCACCACAAGACATATGTATCGGAAGGTTTTAGGGTTACTAGTTTTCCACCACAAGACATATGTATAGGAAGGTTTTGGGGTTACTAGTTTTCCACAACAAGACATATGTATAGGAAGGTTTTAGGGTTACTAGTTTTCCACAACAAGACATATGTATAGGAAGGTTTTAGGGTTACTAGTTTTCCACAACAAGACATATGTATAGGAAGGTTTTAGCGTTACTAGTTTTCCACCACAAGACATATGTACAGGAAGGTTTTAGGGTTACTAGTTTTCCACAACAAGACATATGTATAGGAAGGTTTTAGGGTTACTAGTTTTCCACAACAAGACATATGTATAGGAAGGTTTTGGGGTTACTAGTTTTCCACCACAAGACATATGTATAGGAAGGTTTTGGGGTTACTAGTTTTCCACAACAAGACATATGTATCGGAAGGTTTTAGGGTTACTAGTTTTCCACCACAAGACATATGTACAGGAAGGTTTTAGGGTTACTAGTTTTCCACAACAAGACATATGTATCGGAAGGTTTTAGGGTTACTAGTTTTCCACAACAAGACATATGTATAGGAAGGTTTTGGGGTTACTAGTTTTCCACAACAAGACATATGTATCGGAAGGTTTTAGGGTTACTAGTTTTCCACAACAAGACATATGTATAGGAAGGTTTTGGGGTTACTAGTTTTCCAGAACAAGACATATGTATAGGAAGGTTTTAGGGTTACTAGTTTTCCACAAGACATATGTATAGGAAGGTTTTGGGGTTACTAGTTTTCCAGAACAAGACATATGTATAGGAAGGTTTTAGGGTTACTAGTTTTCCACAACAAGACATATGTATCGGAAGGTTTTAGGGTTACTAGTTTTCCACAACAAGACATATGTATCGGAAGGTTTTAGGGTTACTAGTTTTCCAGAACAAGACATATGTATAGGAAGGTTTTAGGGTTACTAGTTTTCCACAACAAGACATATGTATAGGAAGGTTTTAGGGTTACTAGTTTTCCACCACAAGACATATGTATAGGAAGGTTTTAGGGTTACTAGTTTTCCACAACAAGACATATGTATAGGAAGGTTTTGGGGTTACTAGTTTTCCACAACAAGACATATGTATAGGAAGGTTTTAGGGTTACTAGTTTTCCACAACAAGACATATGTATAGGAAGGTTTTAGGGTTACTAGTTTTCCACAACAAGACATATGTATAGGAAGGTTTTAGGGTTACTAGTTTTCACAACAAGACATATGTATAGGAAGGTTTTAGGGTTACTAGTTTTCCACAACAAGACATATGTATAGGAAGGTTTTAGGGTTACTAGTTTTCCACAACAAGACATATGTATAGGAAGGTTTTAGGGTTACTAGTTTTCCACAACAAGACATATGTATAGGAAGGTTTTAGGGTTACTAGTTTTCCACAACAAGACATATGTATAGGAAGGTTTTAGGGTTACTAGTTTTCCACAACAAGACATATGTATAGGAAGGTTTTAGGGTTACTAGTTTTCCACAACAAGACATATGTATAGGAAGGTTTTAGGGTTACTAGTTTTCCACAACAAGACATATGTATAGGAAGGTTTTAGGGTTACTAGTTTTCCACAACAAGACATATGTATCGGAAGGTTTTATGGTTACTAGTTTTCCACAACAAGACATATGTATCGGAAGGTTTTAGGGTTACTAGTTTTCCACAACAAGACATATGTATCGGAAGGTTTTAGGGTTACTAGTTTTCCACCACAAGACATATGTATAGGAAGGTTTTGGGGTTACTAGTTTTCCACAACAAGACATCTGTATCGGAAGGTTTTAGGGTTACTAGTTTTCCACAACAAGACATCTGTATCGGAAGGTTTTAGGGTTACTAGTTTTCCACAACAAGACATCTGTATCGGAAGGTTTTAGGGTTACTAGTTTTCCACAACAAGACATATGTATAGGAAGGGTTTAGGGTTACTAGTTTTCCACAACAAGACATATGTATCGGAAGGTTTTAGGGTTACTAGTTTTCCACAACAAGACATATGTATAGGAAGGTTTTGGGGTTACTAGTTTTCCAGAACAAGACATATGTATAGGAAGGTTTTAGGGTTACTAGTTTTCCACCACAAGACATATGTATAGGAAGGTTTTAGGGTTACTAGTTTTCCACCACAAGACATATGTATAGGAAGGTTTTGGGGTTACTAGTTTTCCACCACAAGACATATGTATAGGAAGGTTTTGGGGTTACTAGTTTTCCAGAACAAGACATATGTATAGGAAGGTTTTGGGGTTACTAGTTTTCCAGAACAAGACATATGTATAGGAAGGTTTTAGGGTTACTAGTTTTCCACAACAAGACATATGTATAGGAAGGTTTTGGGTTACTAGTTTTCCACAACAAGACATATGTAAAGGAAGGTTTTAGGGTTACTAGTTTTCCACAACAAGACATATGTATAGGAAGGTTTTAGGGTTACTAGTTTTCCACAACAAGACATATGTATAGGAAGGTTTTGGGGTTACTAGTTTTCCACAACAAGACATATGTATAGGAAGGTTTTGGGGTTACTAGTTTTCCACCACAAGACATATGTATCGGAAGGTTTTAGGGTTACTAGTTTTCCACAACAAGACATATGTATAGGAAGGTTTTAGGGTTACTAGTTTTCCACCACAAGACATATGTATAGGAAGGTTTTAGGGTTACTAGTTTTCCACAACAAGACATATGTATCGGAAGGTTTTGGGGTTACTAGTTTTCCACAACAAGACATATGTATCGGAAGGTTTTGGGGTTACTAGTTTTCCACCACAAGACATATGTATCGGAAGGTTTTAGGGTTACTAGTTTTCCACAACAAGACATATGTATAGGAAGGTTTTAGGGTTACTAGTTTTCCACAACAAGACATATGTATCGGAAGGTTTTAGGGTTACTAGTTTTCCACAACAAGACATATGTATAGGAAGGTTTTAGGGTTACTAGTTTTCCACAACAAGACATATGTATAGGAAGGTTTTAGGGTTACTAGTTTTCCACAACAAGACATATGTATAGGAAGGTTTTGGGGTTACTAGTTTTCCACAACAAGACATATGTATAGGAAGGTTTTGGGGTTACTAGTTTTCCACAACAAGACATATGTATAGGAAGGTTTTGGGGTTACTAGTTTTCCACAACAAGACATATGTATAGGAAGGTTTTGGGGTTACTAGTTTTCCACAACAAGACATATGTATAGGAAGGTTTTAGGGTTACTAGTTTTCCACAACAAGACATATGTATCGGAAGGTTTTAGGGTTACTAGTTTTCCACAACAAGACATATGTATAGGAAGGTTTTAGGGTTACTAGTTTTCCACAACAAGACATATGTATAGGAAGGTTTTGGGGTTACTAGTTTTCCACAACAAGACATATGTATAGGAAGGTTTTGGGGTTACTAGTTTTCCACAACAAGACATATGTATCGGAAGGTTTTAGGGTTACTAGTTTTCCACCACAAGACATATGTACAGGAAGGTTTTAGGGTTACTAGTTTTCCACAACAAGACATATGTATCGGAAGGTTTTAGGGTTACTAGTTTTCCACAACAAGACATATGTATCGGAAGGTTTTAGGGTTACTAGTTTTCCACAACAAGACATATGTATAGGAAGGTTTTGGGGTTACTAGTTTTCCACAACAAGACATATGTATAGGAAGGTTTTAGGGTTACTAGTTTTCCACCACAAGACATATGTACAGGAAGGTTTTAGGGTTACTAGTTTTCCACAACAAGACATATGTATAGGAAGGTTTTGGGGTTACTAGTTTTCCACAACAAGACATATGTATCGGAAGGTTTTAGGGTTACTAGTTTTCCACAACAAGACATATGTATAGGAAGGTTTTGGGGTTACTAGTTTTCCAGAACAAGACATATGTATAGGAAGGTTTTAGGGTTACTAGTTTTCCACCACAAGACATATGTATAGGAAGGTTTTAGGGTTACTAGTTTTGCACAACAAGACATATGTATAGGAAGGTTTTGGGGTTACTAGTTTTCCAGAACAAGACATATGTATCGGAAGGTTTTGGGGTTACTAGTTTTCCACAACAAGACATATGTATAGGAAGGTTTTGGGGTTACTAGTTTTCCACAACAAGACATATGTATCGGAAGGTTTTAGGGTTACTAGTTTTCCACCACAAGACATATGTATAGGAAGGTTTTAGGGTTACTAGTTTTCCACAACAAGACATATGTATAGGAAGGTTTTAGGGTTACTAGTTTTCCACAACAAGACATATGTATAGGAAGGTTTTAGGGTTACTAGTTTTCCACAACAAGACATATGTATAGGAAGGTTTTAGGGTTACTAGTTTTCCACAACAAGACATATGTATCAGAAGGTTTTAGGGTTACTAGTTTTCCACAACAAGACATATGTATAGGAAGGTTTTGGGGTTACTAGTTTTCCACCACAAGACATATGTATCGGAAGGTTTTAGGGTTACTAGTTTTCCACAACAAGACATATGTATAGGAAGGTTTTAGGGTTACTAGTTTTCCACCACAAGACATATGTATAGGAAGGTTTTGGGGTTACTAGTTTTCCACCACAAGACATATGTATCGGAAGGTTTTAGGGTTACTAGTTTTCCACCACAAGACATATGTATAGGAAGGTTTTGGGGTTACTAGTTTTCCACCACAAGACATATGTATAGGAAGGTTTTAGGGTTACTAGTTTTCCACAACAAGACATATGTATAGGAAGGTTTTGGGGTTACTAGTTTTCCACCACAAGACATATGTATCGGAAGGTTTTAGGGTTACTAGTTTTCCACAACAAGACATATGTATAGGAAGGTTTTGGGGTTACTAGTTTTCCACCACAAGACATATGTATCGGAAGGTTTTAGGGTTACTAGTTTTCCACAACAAGACATATGTATAGGAAGGTTTTAGGGTTACTAGTTTTCCACCACAAGACATATGTATAGGAAGGTTTTAGGGTTACTAGTTTTCCACAACAAGACATATGTATCGGAAGGTTTTGGGGTTACTAGTTTTCCACAACAAGACATATGTATCGGAAGGTTTTGGGGTTACTAGTTTTCCACCACAAGACATATGTATCGGAAGGTTTTAGGGTTACTAGTTTTCCACAACAAGACATATGTATAGGAAGGTTTTAGGGTTACTAGTTTTCCACAACAAGACATATGTATCGGAAGGTTTTAGGGTTACTAGTTTTCCACAACAAGACATATGTATAGGAAGGTTTTAGGGTTACTAGTTTTCCACAACAAGACATATGTATAGGAAGGTTTTAGGGTTACTAGTTTTCCACAACAAGACATATGTATAGGAAGGTTTTGGGGTTACTAGTTTTCCACAACAAGACATATGTATAGGAAGGTTTTGGGGTTACTAGTTTTCCACAACAAGACATATGTATAGGAAGGTTTTGGGGTTACTAGTTTTCCACAACAAGACATATGTATCGGAAGGTTTTAGGGTTACTAGTTTTTCACAACAAGACATATGTATAGGAAGGTTTTGGGGTTACTAGTTTTCCACAACAAGACATATGTATAGGAAGGTTTTAGGGTTACTAGTTTTCCACAACAAGACATATGTATCGGAAGGTTTTAGGGTTACTAGTTTTCCACAACAAGACATATGTATAGGAAGGTTTTAGGGTTACTAGTTTTCCACAACAAGACATATGTATAGGAAGGTTTTGGGGTTACTAGTTTTCCACAACAAGACATATGTATAGGAAGGTTTTGGGGTTACTAGTTTTCCACAACAAGACATATGTATCGGAAGGTTTTAGGGTTACTAGTTTTCCACCACAAGACATATGTACAGGAAGGTTTTAGGGTTACTAGTTTTCCACAACAAGACATATGTATCGGAAGGTTTTAGGGTTACTAGTTTTCCACAACAAGACATATGTATCGGAAGGTTTTAGGGTTACTAGTTTTCCACAACAAGACATATGTATAGGAAGGTTTTGGGGTTACTAGTTTTCCACAACAAGACATATGTATAGGAAGGTTTTAGGGTTACTAGTTTTCCACCACAAGACATATGTACAGGAAGGTTTTAGGGTTACTAGTTTTCCACCACAAGACATATGTACAGGAAGGTTTTAGGGTTACTAGTTTTCCACCACAAGACATATGTATCGGAAGGTTTTAGGGTTACTAGTTTTCCACCACAAGACATATGTATAGGAAGGTTTTGGGGTTACTAGTTTTCCACAACAAGACATATGTATAGGAAGGTTTTAGGGTTACTAGTTTTCCACAACAAGACATATGTATAGGAAGGTTTTAGGGTTACTAGTTTTCCACAACAAGACATATGTATAGGAAGGTTTTAGCGTTACTAGTTTTCCACCACAAGACATATGTACAGGAAGGTTTTAGGGTTACTAGTTTTCCACAACAAGACATATGTATAGGAAGGTTTTAGGGTTACTAGTTTTCCACAACAAGACATATGTATAGGAAGGTTTTGGGGTTACTAGTTTTCCACCACAAGACATATGTATAGGAAGGTTTTGGGGTTACTAGTTTTCCACAACAAGACATATGTATCGGAAGGTTTTAGGGTTACTAGTTTTCCACCACAAGACATATGTACAGGAAGGTTTTAGGGTTACTAGTTTTCCACAACAAGACATATGTATCGGAAGGTTTTAGGGTTACTAGTTTTCCACAACAAGACATATGTATAGGAAGGTTTTGGGGTTACTAGTTTTCCACAACAAGACATATGTATCGGAAGGTTTTAGGGTTACTAGTTTTCCACAACAAGACATATGTATAGGAAGGTTTTGGGGTTACTAGTTTTCCAGAACAAGACATATGTATAGGAAGGTTTTAGGGTTACTAGTTTTCCACAAGACATATGTATAGGAAGGTTTTGGGGTTACTAGTTTTCCAGAACAAGACATATGTATAGGAAGGTTTTAGGGTTACTAGTTTTCCACAACAAGACATATGTATCGGAAGGTTTTAGGGTTACTAGTTTTCCACAACAAGACATATGTATCGGAAGGTTTTAGGGTTACTAGTTTTCCAGAACAAGACATATGTATAGGAAGGTTTTAGGGTTACTAGTTTTCCACAACAAGACATATGTATAGGAAGGTTTTAGGGTTACTAGTTTTCCACCACAAGACATATGTATAGGAAGGTTTTAGGGTTACTAGTTTTCCACAACAAGACATATGTATAGGAAGGTTTTGGGGTTACTAGTTTTCCACAACAAGACATATGTATAGGAAGGTTTTAGGGTTACTAGTTTTCCACAACAAGACATATGTATAGGAAGGTTTTAGGGTTACTAGTTTTCCACAACAAGACATATGTATAGGAAGGTTTTAGGGTTACTAGTTTTCACAACAAGACATATGTATAGGAAGGTTTTAGGGTTACTAGTTTTCCACAACAAGACATATGTATAGGAAGGTTTTAGGGTTACTAGTTTTCCACAACAAGACATATGTATAGGAAGGTTTTAGGGTTACTAGTTTTCCACAACAAGACATATGTATAGGAAGGTTTTAGGGTTACTAGTTTTCCACAACAAGACATATGTATAGGAAGGTTTTAGGGTTACTAGTTTTCCACAACAAGACATATGTATAGGAAGGTTTTAGGGTTACTAGTTTTCCACAACAAGACATATGTATAGGAAGGTTTTAGGGTTACTAGTTTTCCACAACAAGACATATGTATAGGAAGGTTTTAGGGTTACTAGTTTTCCACAACAAGACATATGTATCGGAAGGTTTTATGGTTACTAGTTTTCCACAACAAGACATATGTATCGGAAGGTTTTAGGGTTACTAGTTTTCCACAACAAGACATATGTATCGGAAGGTTTTAGGGTTACTAGTTTTCCACCACAAGACATATGTATAGGAAGGTTTTGGGGTTACTAGTTTTCCACAACAAGACATCTGTATCGGAAGGTTTTAGGGTTACTAGTTTTCCACAACAAGACATCTGTATCGGAAGGTTTTAGGGTTACTAGTTTTCCACAACAAGACATCTGTATCGGAAGGTTTTAGGGTTACTAGTTTTCCACAACAAGACATATGTATAGGAAGGGTTTAGGGTTACTAGTTTTCCACAACAAGACATATGTATCGGAAGGTTTTAGGGTTACTAGTTTTCCACAACAAGACATATGTATAGGAAGGTTTTGGGGTTACTAGTTTTCCAGAACAAGACATATGTATAGGAAGGTTTTAGGGTTACTAGTTTTCCACCACAAGACATATGTATAGGAAGGTTTTAGGGTTACTAGTTTTCCACCACAAGACATATGTATAGGAAGGTTTTGGGGTTACTAGTTTTCCACCACAAGACATATGTATAGGAAGGTTTTGGGGTTACTAGTTTTCCAGAACAAGACATATGTATAGGAAGGTTTTGGGGTTACTAGTTTTCCAGAACAAGACATATGTATAGGAAGGTTTTAGGGTTACTAGTTTTCCACAACAAGACATATGTATAGGAAGGTTTTGGGTTACTAGTTTTCCACAACAAGACATATGTAAAGGAAGGTTTTAGGGTTACTAGTTTTCCACAACAAGACATATGTATAGGAAGGTTTTAGGGTTACTAGTTTTCCACAACAAGACATATGTATCGGAAGGTTTTAGGGTTACTAGTTTTCCACAACAAGACATATGTATAGGAAGGTTTTGGGGTTACTAGTTTTCCACAACAAGACATATGTATAGGAAGGTTTTGGGGTTACTAGTTTTCCACCACAAGACATATGATTCGGAAGGTTTTAGGGTTACTAGTTTTCCACAACAAGACATATGTATAGGAAGGTTTTAGGGTTACTAGTTTTCCACCACAAGACATATGTATAGGAAGGTTTTAGGGTTACTAGTTTTCCACAACAAGACATATGTATAGGAAGGTTTTGGGGTTACTAGTTTTCCACCACAAGACATATGTATCGGAAGGTTTTAGGGTTACTAGTTTTCCACAACAAGACATATGTATAGGAAGGTTTTAGGGTTACTAGTTTTCCACCACAAGACATATGTATAGGAAGGTTTTGGGGTTACTAGTTTTCCACCACAAGACATATGTATAGGAAGGTTTTGGGGTTACTAGTTTTCCACCACAAGACATATGTATCGGAAGGTTTTAGGGTTACTAGTTTTCCACAACAAGACATATGTATCGGAAGGTTTTGGGGTTACTAGTTTTCCACACCAAGACATATGTATCGGAAGGTTTTAGGGTTACTAGTTTTCCACCACAAGACATATGTATCGGAAGGTTTTGGGGTTACTAGTTTTCCAGAACAAGACATATGTATAGGAAGGTTTTGGGGTTACTAGTTTTCCACAACAAGACATATGTATAGGAAGGTTTTGGGGTTACTAGTTTTCCAGAACAAGACATATGTATCGGAAGGTTTTAGGGTTACTAGTTTTCCACCACAAGACATATGTATAGGAAGGTTTTAGGGTTACTAGTTTTCCACCACAAGACATATGTATAGGAAGGTTTTGGGGTTACTAGTTTTCCAGAACAAGACATATGTATAGGAAGGTTTTGGGGTTACTAGTTTTGCACAACAAGACATATGTATAGGAAGGTTTTGGGGTTACTAGTTTTCCAGAACAAGACATATGTATAGGAAGGTTTTAGGGTTACTAGTTTTCCACAACAAGACATATGTATCGGAAGGTTTTGGGGTTACTAGTTTTCCACAACAAGACATATGTATCGGAAGGTTTTAGGGTTACTAGTTTTCCACCACAAGACATATGTACAGGAAGGTTTTAGGGTTACTAGTTTTCCACAACAAGACATATGTATCGGAAGGTTTTAGGGTTACTAGTTTTCCACAACAAGACATATGTATCGGAAGGTTTTGGGGTTACTAGTTTTCCACAACAAGACATATGTATAGGAAGGTTTTAGGGTTACTAGTTTTCCACAACAAGACATATGTATAGGAAGGTTTTAGGGTTACTAGTTTTCCACAACAAGACATATGTATAGGAAGGTTTTAGGGTTACTAGTTTTCCACAACAAGACATATGTATCGGAAGGTTTTAGGGTTACTAGTTTTCCACAACAAGACATATGTATAGGAAGGTTTTGGGGTTACTAGTTTTCCACAACAAGACATATGTATAGGAAGGTTTTAGGGTTACTAGTTTTCCACAACAAGACATATGTATAGGAAAGTTTTAGGGTTACTAGTTTTCCACAACAAGACATATGTATCGGAAGGTTTTAGGGTTACTAGTTTTCCACAACAAGACATATGTATAGGAAGGTTTTGGGGTTACTAGTTTTCCACAACAAGACATATGTATCGGAAGGTTTTGGGGTTACTAGTTTTGCACAACAAGACATATGTATGGGAAGGTTTTGGGGTTACTAGTTTTCCAGAACAAGACATATGTATAGGAAGGTTTTAGGGTTACTAGTTTTCCACAACAAGACATATGTATCGGAAGGTTTTGGGGTTACTAGTTTTCCACAACAAGACATATGTATAGGAAGGTTTTGGGGTTACTAGTTTTCCACAACAAGACATATGTATAGGAAGGTTTTGGGGTTACTAGTTTTCCACAACAAGACATATGTATCGGAAGGTTTTAGGGTTACTAGTTTTCCACAACAAGACATATGTATAGGAAGGTTTTGGGGTTACTAGTTTTCCACAACAAGACATATGTATCGGAAGGTTTTGGGGTTACTAGTTTTCCACAACAAGACATATGTATAGGAAGGTTTTGGGGTTACTAGTTTTCCACAACAAGACATATGTATCGGAAGGTTTTAGGGTTACTAGTTTTCCACAACAAGACATATGTATAGGAAGGTTTTAGGGTTACTAGTTTTCCACAACAAGACATATGTATCGGAAGGTTTTAGGGTTACTAGTTTTCCACCACAAGACATATGTATAGGAAGGTTTTAGGGTTACTAGTTTTCCACAACAAGACATATGTATAGGAAGGTTTTGGGTTACTAGTTTTCCACAACAAGACATATGTATAGGAAGGTTTTAGGGTTACTAGTTTTCCACAACAAGACATATGTATCGGAAGGTTTTAGGGTTACTAGTTTTCCACAACAAGACATATGTATAGGAAGGTTTTGGGGTTACTAGTTTTCCACAACAAGACATATGTATCGGAAGGTTTTAGGGTTACTAGTTTTCCACAACAAGACATATGTATAGGAAGGTTTTAGGGTTACTAGTTTTCCACAACAAGACATATGTATCGGAAGGTTTTAGGGTTACTAGTTTTCCACCACAAGACATATGTATAGGAAGGTTTTAGGGTTACTAGTTTTCCACAACAAGACATATGTATAGGAAGGTTTTGGGTTACTAGTTTTCCACAACAAGACATATGTATAGGAAGGTTTTAGGGTTACTAGTTTTCCACAACAAGACATATGTATCGGAAGGTTTTAGGGTTACTAGTTTTCCACAACAAGACATATGTATAGGAAGGTTTTGGGGTTACTAGTTTTCCACCACAAGACATATGTATAGGAAGGTTTTAGGGTTACTAGTTTTCCACCACAAGACATATGTATAGGAAGGTTTTAGGGTTACTAGTTTTCCACAACAAGACATATGTATCGGAAGGTTTTGGGGTTACTAGTTTTCCACCACAAGACATATGTATCGGAAGGTTTTAGGGTTACTAGTTTTCCACCACAAGACATATGTATCGGAAGGTTTTAGGGTTACTAGTTTTCCACACCAAGACATATGTATCGGAAGGTTTTAGGGTTACTAGTTTTCCACCACAAGACATATGTATCGGAAGGTTTTGGGGTTACTAGTTTTCCAGAACAAGACATATGTATAGGAAGGTTTTGGGGTTACTAGTTTTCCACCACAAGACATATGTATAGGAAGGTTTTAGGGTTACTAGTTTTCCACCACAAGACATATGTATAGGAAGGTTTTGGGGTTACTAGTTTTCCAGAACAAGACATATGTATAGGAAGGTTTTGGGGTTACTAGTTTTGCACAACAAGACATATGTATAGGAAGGTTTTGGGGTTACTAGTTTTCCAGAACAAGACATATGTATAGGAAGGTTTTAGGGTTACTAGTTTTCCACAACAAGACATATGTATAGGAAGGTTTTGGGGTTACTAGTTTTCCAGAACAAGACATATGTATAGGAAGGTTTTAGGGTTACTAGTTTTCCACAACAAGACATATGTATCGGAAGGTTTTGGGGTTACTAGTTTTCCACAACAAGACATATGTATAGGAAGGTTTTGGGGTTACTAGTTTTCCACAACAAGACATATGTATAGGAAGGTTTTGGGGTTACTAGTTTTCCAGAACAAGACATATGTATAGGAAGGTTTTGGGGTTACTAGTTTTCCACAACAAGACATATGTATAGGAAGGTTTTGGGGTTACTAGTTTTCCACAACAAGACATATGTATAGGAAGGTTTTAGGGTTACTAGTTTTCCACAACAAGACATATGTATAGGAAGGTTTTAGGGTTACTAGTTTTCCACAACAAGACATATGTATCGGAAGGTTTTAGGGTTACTAGTTTTCCACAACAAGACATATGTATAGGAAGGTTTTGGGGTTACTAGTTTTCCACAACAAGTCATATGTATCGGAAGGTTTTGGGGTTACTAGTTTTGCACAACAAGACATATGTATAGGAAGGTTTTGGGGTTACTAGTTTTCCAGAACAAGACATATGTATAGGAAGGTTTTAGGGTTACTAGTTTTCCACAACAAGACATATGTATCGGAAGGTTTTGGGGTTACTAGTTTTCCACAACAAGACATATGTATAGGAAGGTTTTAGGGTTACTAGTTTTCCACAACAAGACATATGTATAGGAAGGTTTTAGGGTTACTAGTTTTCCACAACAAGACATATGTATAGGAAGGTTTTAGGGTTACTAGTTTTCCACAACAAGACATATGTATAGGAAGGTTTTAGGGTTACTAGTTTTCCACAACAAGACATATGTATCGGAAGGTTTTAGGGTTACTAGTTTTCCACAACAAGACATATGTATAGGAAGGTTTTGGGGTTACTAGTTTTCCACAACAAGACATATGTATCGGAAGGTTTTGGGGTTACTAGTTTTGCACAACAAGACATATGTATAGGAAGGTTTTGGGGTTACTAGTTTTCCAGAACAAGACATATGTATAGGAAGGTTTTAGGGTTACTAGTTTTCCACAACAAGACATATGTATCGGAAGGTTTTGGGGTTACTAGTTTTCCACAACAAGACATATGTATCGGAAGGTTTTGGGGTTACTAGTTTTCCACAACAAGACATATGTATAGGAAGGTTTTAGGGTTACTAGTTTTCCACAACAAGACATATGTATAGGAAGGTTTTAGGGTTACTAGTTTTCCACAACAAGACATATGTATAGGAAGGTTTTAGGGTTACTAGTTTTCCACAACAAGACATATGTATAGGAAGGTTTTGGGGTTACTAGTTTTCCACAACAAGACATATGTATCGGAAGGTTTTGGGGTTACTAGTTTTCCACAACAAGACATATGTATAGGAAGGTTTTAGGGTTACTAGTTTTCCACAACAAGACATATGTATAGGAAGGTTTTAGGGTTACTAGTTTTCCACAACAAGACATATGTATAGGAAGGTTTTAGGGTTACTAGTTTTCCACAACAAGACATATGTATAGGAAGGTTTTAGGGTTACTAGTTTTCCACAACAAGACATATGTATAGGAAGGTTTTAGGGTTACTAGTTTTCCACAACAAGACATATGTATCGGAAGGTTTTAGGGTTACTAGTTTTCCACAACAAGACATATGTATCGGAAGGTTTTAGGGTTACTAGTTTTCCACAACAAGACATATGTATAGGAAGGTTTTGGGGTTACTAGTTTTCCAGAACAAGACATATGTATAGGAAGGTTTTAGGGTTACTAGTTTTCCACCACAAGACATATGTATAGGAAGGTTTTAGGGTTACTAGTTTTCCACAACAAGACATATGTATAGGAAGGTTTTAGGGTTACTAGTTTTCCACCACAAGACATATGTATAGGAAGGTTTTAGGGTTACTAGTTTTCCACCACAAGACATATGTATAGGAAGGTTTTAGGGTTACTAGTTTTCCACCACAAGACATATGTATAGGAAGGTTTTAGGGTTACTAGTTTTCCACCACAAGACATATGTATAGGAAGGTTTTAGGGTTACTAGTTTTCCACAACAAGACATATGTATAGGAAGGTTTTGGGGTTACTAGTTTTCCACAACAAGACATATGTATCGGAAGGTTTTAGGGTTACTAGTTTTCCACAACAAGACATATGTATCGGAAGGTTTTAGGGTTACTAGTTTTCCACAACAAGACATATGTATAGGAAGGTTTTGGGGTTACTAGTTTTCCAGAACAAGACATATGTATAGGAAGGTTTTAGGGTTACTAGTTTTCCACCACAAGACATATGTATAGGAAGGTTTTAGGGTTACTAGTTTTCCACCACAAGACATATGTATAGGAAGGTTTTGGGGTTTCTAGTTTTCCAGAACAAGACATATGTATAGGAAGGTTTTGGGGTTACTAGTTTTGCACAACAAGACATATGTATAGGAAGGTTTTGGGGTTACTAGTTTTCCAGAACAAGACATATGTATAGGAAGGTTTTAGGGTTACTAGTTTTCCACAACAAGACATATGTATAGGAAGGTTTTGGGGTTACTAGTTTTCCAGAACAAGACATATGTATAGGAAGGTTTTAGGGTTACTAGTTTTCCACAACAAGACATATGTATCGGAAGGTTTTGGGGTTACTAGTTTTCCACAACAAGACATATGTATAGGAAGGTTTTAGGGTTACTAGTTTTCCACAACAAGACATATGTATAGGAAGGTTTTAGGGTTACTAGTTTTCCACAACAAGACATATGTATAGGAAGGTTTTAGGGTTACTAGTTTTCCACAACAAGACATATGTATCGGAAGGTTTTAGGGTTACTAGTTTTCCACAACAAGACATATGTATAGGAAGGTTTTGGGGTTACTAGTTTTCCACCACAAGACATATGTATCGGAAGGTTTTAGGGTTACTAGTTTTCCACAACAAAACATATGTATAGGAAGGTTTTAGGGTTACTAGTTTTCCACCACAAGACATATGTATAGGAAGGTTTTAGGGTTACTAGTTTTCCACAACAAGACATATGTATAGGAAGGTTTTGGGGTTACTAGTTTTCCACCACAAGACATATGTATCGGAAGGTTTTAGGGTTACTAGTTTTCCACAACAAGACATATGTATAGGAAGGTTTTAGGGTTACTAGTTTTCCACCACAAGACATATGTATAGGAAGGTTTTGGGGTTACTAGTTTTCCACCACAAGACATATGTATAGGAAGGTTTTGGGGTTACTAGTTTTCCACCACAAGACATATGTATCGGAAGGTTTTAGGGTTACTAGTTTTCCACACCAAGACATATGTTTCGGAAGGTTTTAGGGTTACTAGTTTTCCACCACAAGACATATGTATCGGAAGGTTTTAGGGTTACTAGTTTTCCACACCAAGACATATGTATCGGAAGGTTTTGGGGTTACTAGTTTTCCAGAACAAGACATATGTATAGGAAGGTTTTAGGGTTACTAGTTTTCCACCACAAGACATATGTATAGGAAGGTTTTAGGGTTACTAGTTTTCCACCACAAGACATATGTATAGGAAGGTTTTGGGGTTACTAGTTTTCCAGAACAAGACATATGTATAGGAAGGTTTTGGGGTTACTAGTTTTGCACAACAAGACATATGTATAGGAAGGTTTTGGGGTTACTAGTTTTCCAGAACAAGACATATGTATAGGAAGGTTTTAGGGTTACTAGTTTTCCACAACAAGACATATGTATAGGAAGGTTTTGGGGTTACTAGTTTTCCAGAACAAGACATATGTATAGGAAGGTTTTAGGGTTACTAGTTTTCCACAACAAGACATATGTATCGGAAGGTTTTGGGGTTACTAGTTTTCCAGAACAAGACATATGTATAGGAAGGTTTTAGGGTTACTAGTTTTCCACACCAAGACATATGTATCGGAAGGTTTTAGGGTTACTAGTTTTCCACCACAAGACATATGTATCGGAAGGTTTTGGGGTTACTAGTTTTCCAGAACAAGACATATGTATAGGAAGGTTATAGGGTTACTAGTTTTCCACCACAAGACATATGTATAGGAAGGTTTTAGGGTTACTAGTTTTCCACCACAAGACATATGTATAGGAAGGTTTTGGGGTTACTAGTTTTCCAGAACAAGACATATGTATAGGAACGTTTTGGGGTTACTAGTTTTGCACAACAAGACATATGTATAGGAAGGTTTTGGGGTTACTAGTTTTCCAGAACAAGACATATGTATAGGAAGGTTTTAGGGTTACTAGTTTTCCACAACAAGACATACGTATAGGAAGGTTTTGGGGTTACTAGTTTTCCAGAACAAGACATATGTATAGGAAGGTTTTAGGTTTACTAGTTTTCCACAACAAGACATATGTATCGGAAGGTTTTGGGGTTACTAGTTTTCCACAACAAGACATATGTATAGGAAGGTTTTAGGGTTACTAGTTTTCCACAACAAGACATATGTATAGGAAGGTTTTAGGGTTACTAGTTTTCCACAACAAGACATATGTATCGGAAGGTTTTAGGGTTACTAGTTTTCCACAACAAGACATATGTATAGGAAGGTTTTGGGGTTACTAGTTTTCCACAACAAGACATATGTATCGGAAGGTTTTGGGGTTACTAGTTTTGCACAACAAGACATATGTATAGGAAGGTTTTGGGGTTACTAGTTTTCCAGAACAAGACATATGTATAGGAAGGTTTTAGGGTTACTAGTTTTCCACAACAAGACATATGTATCGGAAGGTTTTGGGGTTACTAGTTTTCCACAACAAGACATATGTATAGGAAGGTTTTAGGGTTACTAGTTTTCCACAACAAGACATATGTATAGGAAGGTTTTAGGGTTACTAGTTTTCCACAACAAGACATATGTATAGGAAGGTTTTAGGGTTACTAGTTTTCCACAACAAGACATATGTATAGGAAGGTTTTAGGGTTACTAGTTTTCCACAACAAGACATATGTATAGGAAGGTTTTAGGGTTACTAGTTTTCCACAACAAGACATATGTATAGGAAGGTTTTAGGGTTACTAGTTTTCCACAACAAGACATATGTATAGGAAGGTTTTAGGGTTACTAGTTTTCCACAACAAGACATATGTATCGGAAGGTTTTGGGGTTACTAGTTTTCCACAACAAGACATATGTATAGGAAGGTTTTAGGGTTACTAGTTTTCCACAACAAGACATATGTATAGGAAGGTTTTAGGGTTACTAGTTTTCCACAACAAGACATATGTATAGGAAGGTTTTAGGGTTACTAGTTTTCCACAACAAGACATATGTATAGGAAGGTTTTAGGGTTACTAGTTTTCCACAACAAGACATATGTATCGGAAGGTTTTGGGGTTACTAGTTTTCCACAACAAGACATATGTAGAGGAAGGTTTTAGGGTTACTAGTTTTCCACAACAAGACATATGTATAGGAAGGTTTTGGGGTTACTAATTTTCCACCACAAGACATATGTATCGGAAGGTTTTGGGGTTACTAGTTTTCCACCACAAGACATATGTATCGGAAGGTTTTAGGGTTACTAGTTTTCCACCACAAGACATATGTATAGGAAGGTTTTAGGGTTACTAGTTTTCCACAACAAGACATATGTATAGGAAGGTTTTGGGGTTACTAGTTTTCCAGAACAAGACATATGTATAGGAAGGTTTTAGGGTTACTAGTTTTCCACAACAAGACATATGTATAGGAAGGTTTTGGGGTTACTAGTTTTCCAGAACAAGACATATGTATAGGAAGGTTTTAGGGTTACTAGTTTTCCACAACAAGACATATGTATCGGAAGGTTTTGGGGTTACTAGTTTTCCACAACAAGACATATGTATAGGAAGGTTTTAGGGTTACTAGTTTTCCACAACAAGACATATGTATCGGAAGGTTTTAGGGTTACTAGTTTTCCACAACAAGACATATGTATAGGAAGGTTTTAGCGTTACTAGTTTTCCACAACAAGACATATGTATAGGAAGGTTTTAGGGTTACTAGTTTTCCACAACAAGACATATGTATCGGAAGGTTTTAGGGTTACTAGTTTTCCACAACAAGACATATGTATAGGAAGGTTTTGGGGTTACTAGTTTTCCACCACAAGACATATGTATCGGAAGGTTTTAGGGTTACTAGTTTTCCACAACAAGACATATGTATAGGAAGGTTTTAGGGTTACTAGTTTTCCACCACAAGACATATGTATAGGAAGGTTTTAGGGTTACTAGTTTTCCACAACAAGACATATGTATAGGAAGGTTTTGGGGTTACTAGTTTTCCACCACAAGACATATGTATCGGAAGGTTTTAGGGTTACTAGTTTTCCACAACAAGACATATGTATAGGAAGGTTTTAGGGTTACTAGTTTTCCACCACAAGACATATGTATAGGAAGGTTTTGGGGTTACTAGTTTTCCACCACAAGACATATGTATCGGAAGGTTTTAGGGTTACTAGTTTTCCACAACAAGACATATGTATAGGAAGGTTTTGGGGTGACTAGTTTTCCACCACAAGACATATGTATCGGAAGGTTTTAGGGTTACTAGTTTTCCACAACAAGACATATGTATAGGAAGGTTTTAGGGTTACTAGTTTTCCACAACAAGACATATGTATAGGAAGGTTTTAGGGTTACTAGTTTTCCACAACAAGACATATGTATAGGAAGGTTTTAGGGTTACTAGTTTTCCACCACAAGACATATGTATAGGAAGGTTTTAGGGTTACTAGTTTTCCACCACAAGACATATGTATCGGAAGGTTTTGGGGTTACTAGTTTTCCACAACAAGACATATGTATAGGAAGGTTTTGGGGTTACTAGTTTTCCACCACAAGACATATGTATTAGGAAGGTTTTAGGGTTACTAGTGTTCCACAACAAGACATATGTATAGGAAGGTTTTAGGGTTACTAGTTTTCCACAACAAGACATATGTATAGGAAGGTTTTAGGGTTACTAGTTTTCCACAACAAGACATATGTATCGGAAGGTTTTAGGGTTACTAGTTTTCCACAACAAGACATCTGTATTAGGAAGGTTTTGGGGTTACTAGTTTTCCACAACAAGACATATGTATAGGAAGGTTTTGGGGTTACTAGTTTTCCACCACAAGACATATGTATAGGAAGGTTTTAGGGTTACTAGTTTTCCACAACAAGACATATGTATCGGAAGGTTTTGGGGTTACTAGTTTTCCACAACAAGACATATGTATCGGAAGGTTTTGGGGTTACTAGTTTTCCACAACAAGACATATGTATAGGAAGGTTTTGGGGTTACTAGTTTTCCACCACAAGACATATGTATAGGAAGGTTTTGGGGTTACTAGTTTTCCACCACAAGACATATGTATAGGAAGGTTTTAGGGTTACTAGTTTTCCACAACAAGACATATGTATCGGAAGGTTTTGGGGTTACTAGTTTTCCACCACAAGACATATGTATCGGAAGGTTTTAGGGTTACTAGTTTTCCACAACAAGACATCTGTATTAGGAAGGTTTTGGGGTTACTAGTTTTCCACAACAAGCCATATGTATCGGAAGGTTTTAGGGTTACTAGTTTTCCACAACAAGACATATGTATCGGAAGGTTTTAGGGTTACTAGTTTTCCACCACAAGACATATGTATCGGAAGGTTTTGGGGTTACTAGTTTTCCACAACAAGACATATGTATCGGAAGGTTTTGGGGTTACTAGTTTTCCACAACAAGACATATGTATCGGAAGGTTTTGGGGTTACTAGTTTTCCACAACAAGACATATGTATCGGAAGGTTTTGGGGTTACTAGTTTTCCACAACAAGACATATGTATCGGAAGGTTTTGGGGTTATTAGTTTTCCACAACAAGACATATGTATCGGAAGGTTTTGGGGTTACTAGTTTTCCAGAACAAGACATATGTCTAGGAAGGTTTTAGGGTTACTAGTTTTCCACCACAAGACATATGTATAGGAAGGTTTTAGGGTTACTAGTTTTCCACCACAAGACATATGTATAGGAAGGTTTTAGGGTTACTAGTTTTCCACAACAAGACATATGTATAGGAAGGTTTTAGGGTTACTAGTTTTCCACCACAAGACATATGTATTAGGAAGGTTTTAGGGTTACTAGTTTTCCACAACAAGACATATGTATAGGAAGGTTTTAGGGTTACTAGTTTTCCACAAAAAGACATATGTATAGGAAGGTTTTAGGGTTACTAGTTTTCCACAACAAGACATATGTATAGGAAGGTTTTAGGGTTACTAGTTTTCCACCACAAGACATATGTATAGGAAGGTTTTGGGTTACTAGTTTTCCACAACAAGACATATGTATAGGAAGGTTTTAGGGTTACTAGTTTTCCACAACAAGACATATGTATAGGAAGGTTTTAGGGTTACTAGTTTTCCACAACAAGACATATGTATAGGAAGGTTTTAGGGTTACTAGTTTTCCACAACAAGACATATGTATAGGAAGGTTTTGGGGTTACTAGTTTTCCACAACAAGACATATGTATAGGAAGGTTTTGGGGTTACTAGTTTTCCACAACAAGACATATGTATAGGAAGGTTTTGGGGTTACTAGTTTTCCACAACAAGACATATGTATAGGAAGGTTTTGGGGTTACTAGTTTTCCACAACAAGACATATGTATAGGAAGGTTTTGGGGTTACTAGTTTTCCACAACAAGACATATGTATAGGAAGGTTTTAGGGTTACTAGTTTTCCACAACAAGACATATGTATAGGAAGGTTTTAGGGTTACTAGTTTTCCACAACAAGACATATGTATAGGAAGGTTTTGGGGTTAATAGTTTTCCACAACAAGACATATGTATAGGAAGGTTTTGGGGTTACTAGTTTTCCACAACAAGACATCTGTATTAGGAAGGTTTTGGGGTTACTAGTTTTCCACAACAAGCCATATGTATCGGAAGGTTTTAGGGTTACTAGTTTTCCACCACAAGACATATGTATAGGAAGGTTTTAGGGTTACTAGTTTTCCACCACAAGACATATGTATAGGAAGGTTTTAGGGTTACTAGTTTTCCACAACAAGACATATGTATCGGAAGGTTTTGGGGTTACTAGTTTTCCACAACAAGACATATGTATAGGAAGGTTTTGGGGTTCCTAGTTTTCCACCACAAGACATATGTATAGGAAGGTTTTAGGGTTACTAGTTTTCCACAACAAGACATATGTATCGGAAGGTTTTGGGGTTACTAGTTTTCCACAACAAGACATATGTATCGGAAGGTTTTGGGGTTACTAGTTTTCCACCACAAGACATATGTATCGGAAGGTTTTAGGGTTACTAGTTTTCCACAACAAGACATCTGTATTAGGAAGGTTTTGGGGTTACTAGTTTTCCACAACAAGCCATATGTATCGGAAGGTTTTAGGGTTACTAGTTTTCCACAACAAGACATATGTATCGGAAGGTTTTAGGGTTACTAGTTTTCCACCACAAGACATATGTATCGGAAGGTTTTGGGGTTACTAGTTTTCCACAACAAGACATATGTATCGGAAGGTTTTGGGGTTACTCGTTTTCCACAACAAGACATATGTATAGGAAGGTTTTGGGGTTACTAGTTTTCCACAACAAGACATATGTATCGGAAGGTTTTAGGGTTACTAGTTTTCCACAACAAGACATATGTATCGGAAGGTTTTAGGGTTACTAGTTTTCCACAACAAGACATCTGTATTAGGAAGGTTTTGGGGTTACTAGTTTTCCACAACAAGACATATGTATAGGAAGGTTTTGGGGTTACTAGTTTTCCACCACAAGACATATGTATAGGAAGGTTTTAGGGTTACTAGTTTTCCACAACAAGACATATGTATCGGAAGGTTTTGGGGTTACTAGTTTTCCACAACAAGACATATGTATCGGAAGGTTTTGGGGTTACTAGTTTTCCACCACAAGACATATGTATCGGAAGGTTTTAGGGTTACTAGTTTTCCACAACAAGACATCTGTATTAGGAAGGTTTTGGGGTTACTAGTTTTCCACAACAAGCCATATGTATCGGAAGGTTTTAGGGTTACTAGTTTTCCACAACAAGACATATGTATCGGAAGGTTTTAGGGTTACTAGTTTTCCACCACAAGACATATGTATCGGAAGGTTTTGGGGTTACTAGTTTTCCACAACAAGACATATGTATCGGAAGGTTTTAGGGTTACTAGTTTTCCACAACAAGCCATATGTATCGGAAGGTTTTAGGGTTACTAGTTTTCCACAACAAGACATATGTATCGGAAGGTTTTAGGGTTACTAGTTTTCCACCACAAGACATATGTATCGGAAGGTTTTGGGGTTACTAGTTTTCCACAACAAGACATATGTATCGGAAGGTTTTGGGGTTACTAGTTTTCCACAACTAGACATATGTATAGGAAGGTTTTGGGGTTACTAGTTTTCCACCACAAGACATATGTATCGGAAGGTTTTAGGGTTACTAGTTTTCCAAAACAAGACATATGTATAGGAAGGTTTTGGGGTTACTAGTTTTCCACCACAAGACATATGTATCGGAAGGTTTTAGGGTTACTAGTTTTCCACAACAAGACATATGTATAGGAAGGTTTTAGGGTTACTAGTTTTCCACAACAAGACATATGTATCGGAAGGTTTTAGGGTTACTAGTTTTCCACAACAAGACATATGTATAGGAAGGTTTTGGGGTTACTAGTTTTCCACAACAAGACATATGTATCGGAAGGTTTTGGGGTTACTAGTTTTGCACAACAAGACATATGTATAGGAAGGTTTTGGGGTTACTAGTTTTCCAGAACAAGACATATGTATAGGAAGGTTTTAGGGTTACTAGTTTTCCACAACAAGACATATGTATCGGAAGGTTTTGGGGTTACTAGTTTTCCACAACAAGACATATGTATAGGAAGGTTTTAGGGTTACTAGTTTTCCACAACAAGACATATGTATAGGAAGGTTTTAGGGTTACTAGTTTTCCACAACAAGACATATGTATAGGAAGGTTTAGGGGTTACTAGTTTTCCACAACAAGACATATGTATAGGAAGGTTTTAGGGTTACTAGTTTTCCACAACAAGACATATGTATAGGAAGGTTTTAGGGTTACTAGTTTTCCACCACAAGACATATGTATAGGAAGGTTTTAGGGTTACTAGTTTTCCACAACAAGACATATGTATAGGAAGGTTTTAGGGTTACTAGTTTTCCACAACAAGACATATGTATAGGAAGGTTTTAGGGTTACTAGTTTTCCACAACAAGACATATGTATAGGAAGGTTTTAGGGTTACTAGTTTTCCACAACAAGACATATGTATCGGAAGGTTTTAGGGTTACTAGTTTTCCACAACAAGACATATGTATAGGAAGGTTTTAGGGTTACTAGTTTTCCACAACAAGACATATGTATAGGAAGGTTTTAGGGTTACTAGTTTTCCACAACAAGACATATGTATAGGAAGGTTTTAGGGTTACTAGTTTTCCACAACAAGACATATGTATCGGAAGGTTTTGGGGTTACTAGTTTTCCACAACAAGTCATATGTATAGGAAGGTTTTAGGGTTACTAGTTTTCCACAACAAGACATATGTATAGGAAGGTTTTAGGGTTACTAGTTTTCCACAACAAGACATATGTATCGGAAGGTTTTAGGGTTACTAGTTTTCCACAACAAGACATATGTATAGGAAGGTTTTGGGGTTACTAGTTTTCCACAACAAGACATATGTATCGGAAGGTTTTGGGGTTACTAGTTTTGCACAACAAGACATATGTATAGGAAGGTTTTGGGGTTACTAGTTTTCCAGAACAAGACATATGTATAGGAAGGTTTTAGGGTTACTAGTTTTCCACAACAAGACATATGTATCGGAAGGTTTTGGGGTTACTAGTTTTCCACAACAAGACATATGTATAGGAAGGTTTTAGGGTTACTAGTTTTCCACAACAAGACATATGTATAGGAAGGTTTTAGGGTTACTAGTTTTCCACAACAAGACATATGTATAGGAAGGTTTTAGGGTTACTAGTTTTCCACAACAAGACATATGTATAGGAAGGTTTTAGGGTTACTAGTTTTCCACAACAAGACATATGTATAGGAAGGTTTTAGGGTTACTAGTTTTCCACAACAAGACATATGTATAGGAAGGTTTTAGGGTTACTAGTTTTCCACAACAAGACATATGTATCGGAAGGTTTTGGGGTTACTAGTTTTCCACAACAAGACATATGTATAGGAAGGTTTTAGGGTTACTAGTTTTCCACAACAAGACATATGTATCGGAAGGTTTTAGGGTTACTAGTTTTCCACAACAAGACATATGTATCGGAAGGTTTTAGGGTTACTAGTTTTCCACAACAAGACATATGTATAGGAAGGTTTTGGGGTTACTAGTTTTCCACCACAAGACATATGTATCGGAAGGTTTTAGGGTTACTAGTTTTCCATCACAAGACATATGTATAGGAAGGTTTTAGGGTTACTAGTTTTCCACAACAAGACATATGTATAGGAAGGTTTTGGGGTTACTAGTTTTCCAGAACAAGACATGTATAGGAAGGTTTTGGGGTTACTAGTTTTCCACAACAAGACATATGTATAGGAAGGTTTTGGGGTTACTAGTTTTCCAGAACAAGACATATGTATAGGAAGGTTTTAGGGTTACTAGTTTTCCACAACAAGACATATGTATCGGAAGGTTTTGGGGTTACTAGTTTTCCACAACAAGACATATGTATAGGAAGGTTTTAGCGTTACTAGTTTTCCACAACAAGACATATGTATAGGAAGGTTTTAGGGTTACTAGTTTTCCACAACAAGACATATGTATCGGAAGGTTTTAGGGTTACTAGTTTTCCACAACAAGACATATGTATAGGAAGGTTTTGGGGTTACTAGTTTTCCACCACAAGACATATGTATCGGAAGGTTTTGGGGTTACTAGTTTTCCACCACAAGACATATGTATCGGAAGGTTTTAGGGTTACTAGTTTTCCATCACAAGACATATGTATAGGAAGGTTTTAGGGTTACTAGTTTTCCACAACAAGACATATGTATAGGAAGGTTTTGGGGTTACTAGTTTTCCAGAACAAGACATATGTATAGGAAGGTTTTGGGGTTACTAGTTTTCCACAACAAGACATATGTATAGGAAGGTTTTGGGGTTACTAGTTTTCCAGAACAAGACATATGTATAGGAAGGGTTTAGGGTTACTAGTTTTCCACAACAAGACATATGTATCGGAAGGTTTTGGGGTTACTAGTTTTCCACAACAAGACATATGTATAGGAAGGTTTTAGCGTTACTAGTTTTCCACAACAAGACATATGTATAGGAAGGTTTTAGGGTTACTAGTTTTCCACAACAAGACATATGTATCGGAAGGTTTTAGGGTTACTAGTTTTCCACAACAAGACATATGTATAGGAAGGTTTTGGGGTTACTAGTTTTCCACCACAAGACATATGTATAGGAAGGTTTTAGGGTTACTAGTTTTCCACCACAAGACATATGTATAGGAAGGTTTTAGGGTTACTAGTTTTCCACCACAAGACATATGTATCGGAAGGTTTTAGGGTTACTAGTTTTCCACAACAAGACATATGTATAGGAAGGTTTTAGGGTTACTAGTTTTCCACCACAAGACATATGTATAGGAAGGTTTTAGGGTTACTAGTTTTCCACAACAAGACATATGTATAGGAAGGTTTTGGGGTTACTAGTTTTCCACCACAAGACATATGTATCGGAAGGTTTTAGGGTTACTAGTTTTCCACAACAAGACATATGTATAGGAAGGTTTTAGGGTTACTAGTTTTCCACCACAAGACATATGTATAGGAAGGTTTTGGGGTTACTAGTTTTCCACCACAAGACATATGTATAGGAAGGTTTTGGGGTTACTAGTTTTCCACCACAAGACATATGTATCGGAAGGTTTTAGGGTTACTAGTTTTCCACAACAAGACATATGTATCGGAAGGTTTTGGGGTTACTAGTTTTCCACACCAAGACATATGTATCGGAAGGTTTTAGGGTTACTAGTTTTCCACCACAAGACATATGTATCGGAAGGTTTTAGGGTTACTAGTTTTCCACCACAAGACATATGTATCGGAAGGTTTTAGGGTTACTAGTTTTCCACCACAAGACATATGTATCGGAAGGTTTTAGGGTTACTAGTTTTCCACAACAAGACATATGTATCGGAAGGTTTTAGGGTTACTAGTTTTCCACAACAAGACATATGTATAGGAAGGTTTTGGGGTTACTAGTTTTCCACAACAAGACATATGTATCGGAAGGTTTTAGGGTTACTAGTTTTCCACAACAAGACATATGTATAGGAAGGTTTTAGGGTTACTAGTTTTCCACCACAAGACATATGTATAGGAAGGTTTTAGGGTTACTAGTTTTCCACCACAAGACATATGTATCGGAAGGTTTTGGGGTTACTAGTTTTCCACAACAAGACATATGTATAGGAAGGTTTTGGGGTTACTAGTTTTCCACCACAAGACATATGTATTAGGAAGGTTTTAGGGTTACTAGTGTTCCACAACAAGACATATGTATAGGAAGGTTTTAGGGTTACTAGTTTTCCACAACAAGACATATGTATAGGAAGGTTTTAGGGTTACTAGTTTTCCACAACAAGACATATGTATCGGAAGGTTTTAGGGTTACTAGTTTTCCACAACAAGACATCTGTATTAGGAAGGTTTTGGGGTTACTAGTTTTCCACAACAAGACATATGTATCGGAAGGTTTTGGGGTTACTAGTTTTCCACAACAAGACATATGTATCGGAAGGTTTTGGGGTTACTAGTTTTCCACCACAAGACATATGTATAGGAAGGTTTTGGGGTTACTAGTTTTCCACCACAAGACATATGTATAGGAAGGTTTTAGGGTTACTAGTTTTCCACAACAAGACATATGTATCGGAAGGTTTTGGGGTTACTAGTTTTCCACCACAAGACATCTGTATTAGGAAGGTTTTGGGGTTACTAGTTTTCCACAACAAGCCATATGTATCGGAAGGTTTTAGGGTTACTAGTTTTCCACAACAAGACATATGTATCGGAAGGTTTTAGGGTTACTAGTTTTCCACCACAAGACATATGTATCGGAAGGTTTTGGGGTTACTAGTTTTCCACAACAAGACATATGTATCGGAAGGTTTTGGGGTTACTAGTTTTCCACAACAAGACATATGTATCGGAAGGTTTTGGGGTTACTAGTTTTCCACAACAAGACATATGTATCGGAAGGTTTTGGGGTTACTAGTTTTCCACAACAAGACATATGTATCGGAAGGTTTTGGGGTTACTAGTTTTCCACAACAAGACATATGTATCGGAAGGTTTTGGGGTTACTAGTTTTCCACAACTAGACATATGTATAGGAAGGTTTTGGGGTTACTAGTTTTCCAGAACAAGACATATGTCTAGGAAGGTTTTAGGGTTACTAGTTTTCCACCACAAGACATATGTATAGGAAGGTTTTAGGGTTACTAGTTTTCCACAACAAGACATATGTATAGGAAGGTTTTAGGGTTACTAGTTTTCCACAAAAAGACATATGTATAGGAAGGTTTTAGGGTTACTAGTTTTCCACAACAAGACATATGTATAGGAAGGTTTTAGGGTTACTAGTTTTCCACCACAAGACATATGTATAGGAAGGTTTTGGGGTTACTAGTTTTCCACAACAAGACATATGTATAGGAAGGTTTTAGGGTTACTAGTTTTCCACAACAAGACATATGTATAGGAAGGTTTTAGGGTTACTAGTTTTCCACAACAAGACATATGTATAGGAAGGTTTTAGGGTTACTAGTTTTCCACAACAAGACATCTGTATTAGGAAGGTTTTGGGGTTACTAGTTTTCCACAACAAGCCATATGTATCGGAAGGTTTTAGGGTTACTAGTTTTCCACAACAAGACATATGTATCGGAAGGTTTTAGGGTTACTAGTTTTCCACAACAAGACATCTGTATTAGGAAGGTTTTGGGGTTACTAGTTTTCCACAACAAGACATATGTATAGGAAGGTTTTGGGGTTACTAGTTTTCCACCACAAGACATATGTATAGGAAGGTTTTAGGGTTACTAGTTTTCCACAACAAGACATATGTATCGGAAGGTTTTGGGGTTACTAGTTTTCCACAACAAGACATATGTATCGGAAGGTTTTGGGGTTACTAGTTTTCCACCACAAGACATATGTATCGGAAGGTTTTAGGGTTACTAGTTTTCCACAACAAGACATCTGTATTAGGAAGGTTTTGGGGTTACTAGTTTTCCACAACAAGCCATATGTATCGGAAGGTTTTAGGGTTACTAGTTTTCCACAACAAGACATATGTATCGGAAGGTTTTGGGGTTACTAGTTTTCCACAACAAGACATATGTATCGGAAGGTTTTGGGGTTACTAGTTTTCCACCACAAGACATATGTATCGGAAGGTTTTAGGGTTACTAGTTTTCCACAACAAGACATCTGTATTAGGAAGGTTTTGGGGTTACTAGTTTTCCACAACAAGCCATATGTATCGGAAGGTTTTAGGGTTACTAGTTTTCCACAACAAGACATATGTATCGGAAGGTTTTAGGGTTACTAGTTTTCCACCACAAGACATATGTATCGGAAGGTTTTGGGGTTACTAGTTTTCCACAACAAGACATATGTATCGGAAGGTTTTGGGGTTACTAGTTTTCCACAACTAGACATATGTATAGGAAGGTTTTGGGGTTACTCGTTTTCCAAAACAAGACATATGTATAGGAAGGTTTTGGGGTTACTAGTTTTCCACCACAAGACATATGTATCGGAAGGTTTTAGGGTTACTAGTTTTCCACAACAAGACATATGTATAGGAAGGTTTTGGGGTTACTAGTTTTCCAAAACAAGACATATGTATAGGAAGGTTTTGGGGTTACTAGTTTTCCACCACAAGACATATGTATCGGAAGGTTTTAGGGTTACTAGTTTTCCACAACAAGACATATGTATAGGAAGGTTTTGGGGTTACTAGTTTTCCACAACAAGACATATGTATAGGAAGGTTTTAGGGTTACTAGTTTTCCACAACAAGCCATATTGTAACGAATTTGAGAAGTGTAACGGTTTTGAAGAGTGTAACAATTTTGGAGGAAGTGTAACGAATGTGAAAAGTATGGTTTTGTTGTGTGTAACACCCTCGTAATGGAAATAATGGTCGCAACCGTCCTCCTAGTTAATTCCATGAAACTTACACACAGGCCACGATATATCTTTTTAAATAGTTTATTTCCTTATTCCATGTAGGCTAAATATGTGTTTCCCACTAGATTGACTCTGCATTGTATCAAACGAAATAAGCGTAGGCCCCTTTCAATTTCCCCAATCATCTCCGCTCTCCAAAGTTCCTTTCAAAAGCGGTGCGAGTGGTGTTCAATCCCGCAAGCCGCCATTGCCCATGTGCTCATCTCGGAGAAGAGGGGGGTAGGAGCCGCCAACTCACAAGTGTGGCACGTCGTCATGATCAAAGGAGGAATCGGACAGCCCTAACAGCCAACCAGCACCGCGGTTAGCGACCCGGTAGGTGTGCCCTCGCAGCCGGCGGCTTGATTCCGCCCCGAGTAATAAAAGCGACTGGAAGGGACTGCTTCAGGAGATGAGAGAAGAGGTGACATGCGAGAGGAGCTGTGAGCTGAGCTGTGAGCGGTGAGATGAGAGACGCTCCAAGCCAAAAAGGAGAGGTACTTGGAGAGGAAACCAGCTTTGGAGAGACGCGCTGAGAGGAGGGAGACGGCTCCACCAGAAGGAGAGGAGCAGGTGTGACCGAGCCAGCGCGTGACGTCTACAGCATCAGCAGCGTCGACGCGACCGAGGGTTTTCCCGCCAAAAACGCGAAGAATTGAGAGCTGCTACCTCCAGCCCTGCCGGTTGCAGGGACCTGATCCTGCCTCCCTCTCCAGCAACTCACCTCCGCCATCCCTGCCTGCAATTTCCCCCGTGTAAGTGTGAACGTCGTCTGTCTTGAATGTTGTCCTGGGGTTAAGTAAATTGAATAGTATAAGTTAACGATTCGCTGTGTGACTGCTTCTTCCATCCATTGCTTGTGTGTGTATAATAAATCTGTTCTTCCTCCGTACTCTGTCTTCTTCTCTTTTCCTTCTCTTTCGGTCGCTTTAGAGGTTTCCCGATTGAATATCTGTGGTGCGATCTGGTCAACGTCGGGTGGAATCGGGCCAATTGGGGATCCTGTAACGGTCGCGGTTGGACCATCCGCTCGGCCCATCATAACATCTAAACCGCGATCCGTAACAATTGGTTGTCAGGAGTTGGGATTCGAACCTGGGACTAAATTTATTTAGCCCAAATTTTGGACACCAATTGTGTTATTACCGTAACAATTGGTGTCTGGGAGTGAGATACGGACCCGAAGCGCGCTTAACGCGCTCAAAATTACAAGCTGCCGAAATTTGTTTTGTTTTATAAAACCTGAATTTTGAGATCGCGCCATGGACAATCAAGGCGATCGGATGTCGGTGGGGGAGATAGACGGGTTAGGGGTAACCCAGGACTTAGGGGAAGAAAGGGAGGAGGAGAGCAATGAGGAGGTGGTTGAGGGGGTATCAGATGCACAAAATGGCGTCCTCGCGCACGAGGCTTCAGGCGCGCAAAATGGCGTCCTCGCGCACGAGGTTGCGGGCGCGCAAAATGGCGCCTCGCACATGGCTAAGGCGGCCGCACCCGCTGCACAAGTGGGAGGGATGGCCCAAATGCAGGCTCTCATGGAGCAATTTATGGTACAAATGCAGGCGTCCCTCAACCTGCAGAAGGACGATATGAGGGCTAATAGTGAGCAAATGAGGGCTCAGAGTGAGCAATTGGGGGTAATGAGGGACGAAGCGAGGGCTCAGAGTGAGAAATTGGGGGTAATGAGGGACGAAGCGAAGGGTACCGGTGAGGGGTTAGACAACGGGATAAAAGAGGTGAAAAATGGGTTAATGGGGTTAGAAAATAGGATGGAGGACAAATTGCGGGAAATAGGGGAACAATCTGCCAGGGAAATCAAACGAATGGGGAACCAGATAGAGGAGGTGCAAATCGGGTTAGAAAGTAAACTGGATGCTCAGAGGGATGAATTGGGACAGATGAGGGTGGCATCTACAAAGGAGATGGAGGAGATACGACGAGGTGTAAGTGAGGAGGTTTCGGGGCTACGCGAGGAGGTAAAGCGAGGTGAGAAGCGTATGGAGAAAGAGGTGAGGAATAATACGGCTAGGTTACAGGGGGGCATAGAGGGTCTGACGAAGGGAGTAGAACAGCTGACAGTCGGACAAAGGGAACTAGCGGACCAAGTGGAAAAGAACACTGCAATCATAGGGGGTTTAAAAGCGACACAAAAGGACATTAAAAACGAATTAATAGCAACACAAAAGGAATGTCAGATGGTACATGAGGGGTTGACGAAGAAGTTGGAGGAGGTGACAGAAGTAATGGAGACGAAGGACCGAGAGGTGAGGACGCACATAGAAACGGTTAAGGTGGCGTTAGAGGAAGAGATAGAGGGGGCGCACCGGGAGATGAAGGAGGTAAAGGAAAAATTAGAGGAGGTGGAAGAGGGGGTGAGTGAAATTAAGAAGAGACGGAGGGAAACTAAGAGGGAGATAAGGGAGGAAGTCATGGAATATGTACAAGGTCTGTGTTCAAATCATGATGAGGTTCTCACTAACCAAATAAAAAGTTTGCAGGTGGCAGAGGAGGTGCGACGACGAGGTACGGAGGTGAGTGGCAATGTATATGATGTGAGGAAAGCTTCAGTCGGCTTTGGGATTGGTTTGGATCCGGGTGTTCGTGAGAGGCCATTGGTGAAGTGTGCGACAGGTCAGGTGTGCGAAAAAAGAGGTGTGCGAGAATGTCCGACCATGGGGTGTGTGAGGAAAAAGTGCGCGCCGACCAGTGAGTGTGCTGTCGAGAGTGAGTCGGTAGTAGCGCGTGTGCGAGGGGGCACATGGAAGCGCGGTGTGGTGAGTGTTACAGAGGATGTAACGGGAGAATGCACGCCTGTGGTGAGTGTTACAGAGGGTGTAACGGGAGAGTGTGCGCAAGAGTGTGCGTGAGAAAGGTGTGTAACGGACGGGTGCATGAGGAAAGAGTGCGCTGTCAAGAGTGGTGGTGAGAGTAGTGAGAGTGGCACGGAGCGTGAGTTGGTTGTGACAGGTGAGCGAGGATGTACACCTGGAATGGTAGGATGCACACCTGGAATGGTAGAGCATGTGTGGGAATGCACACTTGAGTTGGTCGTGAGGCACGTGGTTGGGTGTGCGAGTGAGAGCACGCCTGTGATTGTCACAGAGGAGGTGACCGAGGAGGGGGCGCGAAGAGGTGTGTTGGTGAGGTGTGCGAGCGACGAATGTGTGCCAAGGTGTTCGGTGGTCAGGTGTGTGACCAAGTCTGTGGGCGGAATGAGTGTACCGAGGTGTGTAAGGAAAGGTACGAGGAGCATGGGAACAGCTGGAGGTATGAGCAAGAAAGGGGTAGCGTATGCGTGTAAGCATCCAGGTGAGGCATCGACGGTAACCGGGTTAGCGGTTAGAGCGACTTATAGCCGAATTGGGCCCTCGGTGCGTGCTGGGCTTCACGTGCCGCGAGAACCAGCGGGGATCCGAGCCACGGCGAGCTTGAAAGGACCGCCGTACGCGATCCACGCTGGGCCTCGCTTGGAACGGCCACGTCCGTGCTCCACTAGGCGGAGCGGGCAGCTCGATAGGAAGGGTCGTCATGGCGACCACTTTTTGTTGAGACGTGCCGGCAGGTCGAGATCGGGACATTGGATGGCTCCACGCCGAGGTGGTGCGTGGGATCTCGGCCCGGGTAAGCCCCCGTCCCTGCCCCGAATGCGGGACGTATCCAGCCGCTGGCACAAAACAACCCGCATTCATTGCTCGGCTGTACGAAGCCGAGCTTTAGAAGGGAATTGGCGCACCGAGAGGATCTAATAAGTAGACGGGTGATGAGGATAGTGTTTTGGATCCAAAATTAGAAAAAGGCAAAATTTGATGATTGGTACGGTGATTAGCAGTAAATGACAAATTTTTGATTTGTTGGATTTGGACGAGCGAAATTGATAGTAGGACCTCCCCGATGTGGTGGGATGGCAAATCCACCATCCCTCACAGCGGGGGGCAAATGCGCTATAGTTTATGGGGTTGATGGCAGTGAAAACTAGCCCGGGTGGGTTAGGATATTGTGTGTAGGGATCTAGCGAAGATGACATTAGGTAACGTTAAGGTTAGTTAGTGACAAGGATACCTGTAGTGGGGACGCAGGTAGATTAGCGTGGATGATAATGACGTGGGAGCGCAATAGTTTAAAGGGACGACTGGGAAGTGCAAGTTTCAGAGGGGAGTAGTTAGCTGAGATGATGCCGTGTGTTTGAGGATTGAACAGGTGTGATTGCACAGGTGTGCAACTGAACAGGTGAATGGAGCAGTGTATGAGGGAGTAGTGGTGATTGCGTGTTGTGCTGACCAAATGGTCCAGGAAGAAAGGAGGGTGCAGGTGGCACCAGGTGTGAGGGCACAGGTGTGCAACAGCAGGTATGGAGAATGGTAGTGTGGAATAAATGGAGTATTGGAATGGATGGTCGTGGAGTGAGTATGGTGGAAATTGTGGAGTGGAGTGGATGGTGCGAAGGTGTGAATGGGGGAAGAGTGGACCCCCATCACGGATACCCGGGGCGGGTAGAGTAAGTGTTAGGTAGAGGGTACAGGTAAATTGTGGTTGGATATTGGCATCTGTGGTGCAGGTGACAGAATGGTATTTGGATGGGTGCATTAGTGTTGTGGAAATGGCTGGGCGTGTAGCCTGTTAGTGTGTGTAGTTGGTTTGGGCACTCCACCACTGTGAGGATGTCGGCCAGGTGAGGCCGCAGGTGGGCTCTGGGAGCCGGTAGTAGTTGTTGTGGATGGGGCCCGAGGATCCGGAGGACGGACCCGGGTAGCCCAGTGCCAGAGGGCACCAAGGGGTGACAGAACCAGGAGGGGTCTTCCCCAGTTAGTTAGGTTAGGGTGAGGAGCTAGGTAAGCTCGGGTGGCAACTGCAGTGGTGGAGGTGTGCAGGTGGGTAGACCTGCTGGGAGAGCTACACGTCGCAGCCCAGAAATTGTGCGAGGGCACCGGGAGATGAATCGGGGGAGTGAGACCCCAAATTGAGAAGCACCACAGTTTGGTCAATGGGAATTGGTTTTTAGAACCCATAGTGTAAGTTGGCCAATGGATTGGCAGGGAGAGACCCCGGGTAGTGTAAAGTGTGTTAAAGTCATTTACAGGATAGTTAGGAAGAAGGATCTCCTCGCACCATCTGCATCCACTCACCTGAGGTGACAGGTACTCCACACCATGCCATGTTTTGATTATTTTTTATGATGCAAATGTTTGGATTGCGAGACGCATCATGACGTGGGTGTGACATTGTGCTTTGTTGTTCCATCTCTTCCTCCTTATGAGGATTGATGACGAATTGGGTGATGGCAAATTTTGGATAGAGGGATTGTGGTGACGAATTTGGTATAGAGGAAATATGGGGAGACGTGACAGTAGTGACGGATTGGTGATGTGTAGAATTTTGTACATATGGGGTAAGGGCAAGGGTAGTGTAGGTGACAGGGGGGTGACGTACGGTAGGGACGAGCTTTCTCACTTCGCCGTCCGTACGCATTTCGCCTTGCATTGCCTGATTGATGTGTACCCTTGTGACCTTACCCCTCGCTCAATTGTCTCTTTTGTCTCCCACTTGAGGACCTGTGCGCCATTGGGCGCCGAGGGGAGCATGCGTGAGGTGGCCATTGTGCGTACAAGATTCCCAGAACCAGCATGCATTGCGTTGATGTACCACTTTATGGACCGCTGTTCTGCGGCCAAGTACCACTTGATGGACCCCAGGTTCTGGGGCAGGGCACCTCTGTTGGAGACCGGCCATAGTGGCCAGGGAATCTTGCTTGCGGACCTCGGTAAGGTGGCACCTATGCCAAACAGGTGGACCACCCTTAGTTGGCCCCTGTTGCCTTAAATAAAAATGGACACGGTTTGTGCTTTTTATATTTCCAAGTAGGCCGCATGAAGCCAGAAGACGTCGGGAAGAACATCGGCCCAGCAGAGAAAGAGAAGACCACCACCAGTTGTTTTGTTGTGTTTATTATGAACCATGGTGACTGTGCACCGAGTGGTGCTTTTGGTGCTTTGTGGTGCTTGTGGTGCTTTTGGTGCTTTTGGGTGCTTTGGTGGTATTGGTACTGGTGCATCGATGCAATGCATGCTGTCTCCTCCCTCCCAACAGGAATTTCTTTTTTCTTGTTCCCTAAAAAGAAAAAAAAACACAGGTCCTGGGTTGCGTTGTAAATAAGAAATAACGTCATTGTAAATAATGCTCCCCACCGTAAATGTATAGTTTGAGAACACTTCCGTAATTCGGTTAGCTGTGGGCTTGAGTGTGTTAGACAGGGTGCAATGCAATAGGGGGACATACTTATTTGTGTTTTAAGATTGTCACACTCAGGGTCAGGTTAATTGTAGAGGGAATTACACCTACGTGTCACACTAAGTTAAAGTTTTGTAGGCCCGAGGGCGGGCCTGAAGAAAGGAGGGTGCAGTGTAACGAATTTGAGAAGTGTAACGGTTTTGAAGAGTGTAACAATTTTGGAGGAAGTGTAACGAATGTGAAAAGTATGGTTTTGTTGTGTGTAACACCCTCATAATGGAAATAATGGTCGCAGCCGTCCTCCTAGTTAATTCCATGAAACTTACACACAGGCCACGATATATCTTTTTAAATAGTTTATTTCCTTATTCCATGTAGGCTAAATATGTGTTTCCCACTAGATTGACTCTGCATTGTATCAAACGAAATAAGCGTAGGCCCCTTTCAATTTCCCCAATCATCTCCGCTCTCCAAAGTTCCTTTCAAAAGCGGTGCGAGTGGTGTTCAATCCCGCAAGCCGCCATTGCCCATGTGCTCATCTCGGAGAAGAGGGGGGTAGGAGCCGCCAACTCACAGGCGTGGCACGTCGTCATGATCAAAGGAGGAATCGGACAGCCCTAACAGCCAACCAGCACCGCGGTTAGCGACCCGGTAGGCGTGCCCTCGCAGCCGGCGGCTTGATTCCGCCCCGAGTAATAAAAGCGACTGGAAGGGACTGCTTCAGGAGATGAGAGAAGAGGTGACATGCGAGAGGAGCTGTGAGCTGAGCTGTGAGCGGTGAGATGAGAGACGCTCCAAGCCAAAAAGGAGAGGTACTTGGAGAGGAAACCAGCTTTGGAGAGACGCGCTGAGAGGAGGGAGATGGCTCCACCAGAAGGAGAGGAGCAGGTGTGACCGAGCCAGCGTGTGACGTCTACAGCATCAGCAGCGTCGACGCGACCGAGGGTTTTCCCGCCAAAAACGCGAAGAATTGAGAGCTGCTACCTCCAGCCCTGCCGGTTGCAGGGACCTGACCCTGCCTCCCTCTCCAGCAACCCACCTCCGCCATCCCTGCCTGCAATTTCCCCCGTGTAAGTGTGAACGTCGTCTGTCTTGAATGTTGTCCTGGGGTTAAGTAAATTGAATAGTATAAGTTAACGATTCGCTGTGTGACTGCTTCTTCCATCCATTGCTTGTGTGTGTATAATAAATCTGTTCTTCCTCCGTACTCTGTCTTCTTCTCTTTTCCTTCTCTTTCGGTCGCTTTAGAGGTTTCCCGATTGAATATCTGTGGTGCGATCTGGTCAACGTCGGGTGGAATCGGGCCAATTGGGGATCCTGTAACGGTCGCGGTTGGACCATCCGCTCGGCCCATCATAACATCTACACCGCGATCCGTAACAATATGTATGGGAAGGTTTTAGGGTTACTAGTTTTCCACAACAAGACATATGTATAGGAAGGTTTTGGGGTTACTAGTTTTCCACCACAAGACATATGTATAGGAAGGTTTTGGGCTTACTAGTTTTCCACCACAATACATATGTATAGGAAGGTTTTGGGGTTACTAGTTTTCCACCACAAGACATATGTATAGGAAGGTTTTAGGGTTACTAGTTTTCCACAACAAGACATATGTATCGGAAGGTTTTAGGGTTACTAGTTTTCCACCACAAGACATATGTATAGGAATGTTTTAGGGTTACTAGTTTTCCACAACTAGACATATGTATAGGAAGGTTTTGGGGTTACTAGTTTTCCACCACAAGACATATGTATTAGGAAGGTTTTGGGGTTACTAGTTTCCCACAACAAGACATATGTATCGGAAGGTTTTGGGGTTTCTAGTTTTCCACCACAAGACATATGTATAGGAAGGTTTTGGGGTTACTAGTTTTCCACCACAAGACATATGTATTCGGAAGGTTTTGGGGTTACTAGTTTTCCACCACAAGACATATGTATCGGAAGGTATTGGGGTTACTAGTTTTCCACCACAAGACATATGTATAGGAAGGTTTTGGGGTTACTAGTTTTCCACAACAAGACATATGTATAGGAAGGTTTTGGGGTTACTAGTTTTCCACAACAAGGCATATGTATAGGAAGGTTTTGGGGTTACTAGTTTTCCACAACAAGACATATGTATCGGAAGGTTTTGGGGTTACTAGTTTTCCACCACAAGACATATGTATTCGGAAGGTTTTGGGGTTACTAGTTTTGCACAACAAGACATATGTATAGGAAGGTTTTGGGGTTACTAGTTTTCCACAACAAGACATATGTATCGGAAGGTTTTGGGGTTACTAGTTTTCCACCACAAGACATATGTATAGGAAGGTTTTGGGGTTACCAGTTTTCCACCACAAGACATATGTATTCGGAAGGTTTTGGGGTTACTAGTTTTCCACCACAAGACATATGTATCGGAAGGTTTTGGGGTTACTAGTTTTCCACCACAAGACATATTATGTATTAGGAAGGTTTTGGGGTTACTAGTTTTCCACCACAAGACATATTATGTATTAGGAAGGTTTTGGGGTTACTAGTTTTCCACCACAAGACATATGTATTCGGAAGGTTTTGGGGTTACTAGTTTTCCACCACAAGACATATGTATTAGGAAGGTTTTGGGGTTACTAGTTTTCCACCACAAGACATATGTATTAGGAAGGTTTTGGGGTTACTAGTTTTCCACCACAAGACATATGTATAGGAAGGTTTTGGGGTTACTAGTTTTCCACCACAAGACATATGTATAGGAAGGTTTTAGGGTTACTAGTTTTCCACAACAAGACATATGTATCGGAAGGTTTTAGGGTTACTAGTTTTCCACCACAAGACATATGTATAGGAATGTTTTAGGGTTACTAGTTTTCCACAACTAGACATATGTATAGGAAGGTTTTGGGGTTACTAGTTTTCCACCACAAGACATATGTATTAGGAAGGTTTTGGGGTTACTAGTTTCCCACAACAAGACATATGTATCGGAAGGTTTTGGGTTTCTAGTTTTCCACCACAAGACATATGTATAGGAAGGTTTTGGGGTTACTAGTTTTCCACCACAAGACATATGTATTCGGAAGGTTTTGGGGTTTCTAGTTTTCCACCACAAGACATATGTATCGTAAGGTTTTGGGGTTACTAGTTTTCCACAACAAGACATATGTATAGGAAGGTTTTGGGGTTACTAGTTTTCCACAACAAGACATATGTATCGGAAGGTTTTGGGGTTACTAGTTTTCCACCACAAGACATATGTATAGGAAGGTTTTGGGGTTACTAGTTTTCCACCACAAGACATATGTATCGGAAGGTTTTGGGGTTACTAGTTTTCCACCACAAGACATATGTATCGGAAGGTTTTGGGGTTACTAGTTTTCCACCACAAGACATATGTATAGGAAGGTTTTGGGGTTACTAGTTTTCCACCACAAGACATATGTATTAGGAAGGTTTTGGGGTTACTAGTTTTCCACCACAAGACATATGTATTAGGAAGGTTTTGGGGTTACTAGTTTTCCACCACAAGACATATGTATAGGAAGGTTTTGGGGTTACTAGTTTTCCACCACAAGACATATGTATAGGACGGTTTTGGGGTTACTAGTTTTCCACCACAAGACATATGTATTAGGAAGGTTTTGGGGTTACTAGTTTTCCACAACAAGACATATGTATCGGAAGGTTTTGGGGTTACTAGTTTTCCACAACAAGACATATGTATCGGAAGGTTTTGGGGTGACTAGTTTTCCACCACAAGACATATGTATAGGAAGGTTTTGGGGTTACTAGTTTTCCACTACAAGACATATGTATTCGGAAGGTTTTGGGGTTACTAGTTTTCCACAACAAGACATATGTATCGGAAGGTTTTGGGGTTACTAGTTTTCCACCACAAGACATATGTATCGGAAGGTTTTGGGGTTACTAGTTTTCCACCACAAGACATATGTATAGGAAGGTTTTGGGGTTACTAGTTTTCCACAACAAGACATATGTATAGGAAGGTTTCGGGGTTACTAGTTTTCCACAACAAGACATATGTATAGGAAGGTTTTGGGGTTACTAGTTTTCCACAACAAGACATATGTATCGGAAGGTTTTGGGGTTACTAGTTTTCCACCACAAGACATATGTATTCGGAAGGTTTTGGGGTTACTAGTTTTGCACAACAAGACATATGTATAGGAAGGTTTTGGGGTTACTAGTTTTCCACAACAAGTCATATGTATCGGAAGGTTTTGGGGTTACTAGTTTTCCACCACAAGACATATGTATAGGAAGGTTTTGGGGTTACCAGTTTTCCACCACAAGACATATGTATTCGGAAGGTTTTGGGGTTACTAGTTTTCCACCACAAGACATATGTATCGGAAGGTTTTGGGGTTACTAGTTTTCCACCACAAGACATATTATGTATTAGGAAGGTTTTGGGGTTACTAGTTTTCCACCACAAGACATATGTATTAGGAAGGTTTTGGCGTTACTAGTTTTCCACCACAAGACATATGTATTAGGAAGGTTTTGGGGTTACTAGTTTTCCACCACAAGACATATGTATTAGGAAGGTTTTGGGGTTACTAGTTTTCCACCACAAGACATATGTATAGGAAGGTTTTGGGGTTACTAGTTTTCCACCACAAGACATATGTATAGGAAGGTTTTGGGGTTACTAGTTTTCCACCACAAGACATATGTATAGGAAGGTTTTGGGGTTACTAGTTTTCCACCACAAGACATATGTATGAGGAAGGTTTTGGGGTTACTAGTTTTCCACCACAAGACATATGTATAGGAAGGTTTTGGGGTTACTAGTTTTCCACAACAAGACATATGTATCGGAAGGATTTAGGGTTACTAGTTTTCCACCACAAGACATATGTATAGGAAGGTTTTGGGGTTCCTAGTTTTCCACCACAAGACATATGTATAGGAAGGTTTTGGGGTTACTAGTTTTCCACCACAAGACATATGTATTAGGAAGGTTTTGGGGTTACTAGTTTTCCACCACAAGACATATGTATCGGAAGGTTTTGGGGTTACTAGTTTTCCACAACAAGACATATGTATAGGAAGGTTTTGGGGTTACTAGTTTTCCACCACAAGACATATGTATAGGAAGGTTTTGGGGTTACTAGTTTTCCACCACAAGACATATGTATAGGAAGGTTTTAGGGTTACTAGTTTTCCATCACAAGACATATGTATTAGGAAGGTTTTGGGGTTACTAGTTTTCCACCACAAGACGTATGTATTAGGAAGGTTTTGGGGTTACTAGTTTTCCACCACAAGACGTATGTATTAGGAAGGTTTTGGGGTTACTAGTTTTCCACCACAAGACATATTATGTATTAGGAAGGTTTTGGGGTTACTAGTTTTCCACCACAAGACATATTATGTATTAGGAAGGTTTTGGGGTTACTAGTTTTCCACCACAAGACATATGTATTAGGAAGGTTTTGGGGTTACTAGTTTTCCACCACAAGACATATTATGTATTAGGAAGGTTTTGGGGTTACTAGTTTTCCACCACAAGACATATTATGTATTAGGAAGGTTTTGGGGTTACTAGTTTTTTTTTTTTTTTTTTTTTTTTTTTTGAATACAAGATCGAGGCTCGTGAAAGAGCGAACATTAATCACACAGAAAGACAAACAGACACACAAAACAAATAACATCGGGAGCGGTAGACAAGATGGGGAGAGAGGGGGAAGGACACAAACACAACATTTGAGAGCAGGGACCGAGAGACATGGAGACATCGAGAGAACTGTGGGAGGGAGAGGGCTTTGGGGGGGAGGCATGGGAAGGGGGGGGGGGGTGGGAGAGGTATAAAACATATGGATACTGCCAAGACTTCCAGGAAAGAAGTTGGAATTTCAAACAAGGTGGATCTGGGGTGAATTAGTGGGGGTAGAAAAGATCAAGGTTTTGGATGGGGGAAGATAAGAGATGGTGGTGAACAGCTGTTTTGAAGACCTGGAGGGAGGAGTGTGATTGAAGTGAGTGTGGGAGTTTGTTCCAGAGGCGGGAGAAAAGAGGAATGAAAGAGTGAAGGTGAGCAGAGAGCCGAGATTTCGGCAGTTTAACCATCAGAGGGTGGCTGGCAGATCTTGTGCGACCTGTAGGAATATTTGGGGGACAGAGCACAGAGAGAGCTGGGGGAGCAAGGCCGGAGAGGAGTCGGTAGAAGACAGAAAGACCACCTACCTGCCTGCGGTGAGTGAGTGAAAGGCCCTCAGAGATAGCTTCATCGTGGGAGATTCCAATGATTCTGAAAGCTTTGGATTCAACAGCGTGAAGCCGAGCCAGGTGTGAGGCAGGAGCACCAGCCCATAGGGGAGAACAGTATTCCATTGAGCTGCGGATGAAAGCCTTGTATGTGGTGAGGAGCTCAGGTGTGCCTAGGAAGGACTTCGCACGACGGAGGATGCCCAGTCGGCGACTGGCTTTGGAGGCCAGCTTGGAAATGTGGTTTTCCCAAGAAAGATCATGGCAGATGGTGAGACCCAAAAGCTTGAGCGACAGAACTTCTTGGAGAGGATTGTTGAGAAAGTAGATGGGAGGGTTGTCCAGTCGATCTTTTCGGAGAGACATAGTAAGAGTGTGAGATTTGTCAGGATTGAAAGACATGTTCCACATGTTTGACCAGTCTGTGATTTTGTCCAGGTCTTCAGAGAGTGAGGAGGCTGCAGACTGCCGATCTGAGGGAAGAGGAATGGAGCGGCAGAGAGTGGAGTCATCAGCAAAGAGATACAGAGGATTTTCCAGAGAGTCGGAGAGATCATTGATAAAGACCAGAAAAAGCACAGGGCCCAGCACACTGCCTTGGGGAACTCCAGCCTGAACGGGAAGGGGAGATGAGAGAAATCCATTCAGGGCCACACGTTGACTACGACCAGAGAGGAAGTCCGCAAGCCATGCATGGAGATTTCCATGGATACCATAGGAGGAGAGTTTGGTGAGCAGAGCTGGGTGCCAGACCGTATCGAAGGCACGTGATATGTCAAGGGAGACAGCTCTGATTTCCTGTTTGGCATTGAGGACCTCCATCCATTGTTGAGACAGCAGAAGCAGCATGTCCAGAGTAGAGTGACCTGGTCTGAAACCAAATTGATGATCAGAGATCAAGCCATTGGAGAAGAGGAAAGATTTCATATCCGAAGCAATGATGGATTCCATGACTTTGCTGATAATTGGGAGCAGGCTGATTGGTCTGTAGTTGCAAGGATCTGTTTTTGCACCTTTTTTGTGTAAAGCGGTAATGTTTGCTGATTTCCAGGATGCTGGCAGATGACCTTGAGCAAAGGATAGGGTGAAAAGAACAGAGAGAGGGTGAGATAGAGCGGCAGAGCAGGATTTTAGGACCCGTGGGCTGATGCCATCTGGTCCAGTTGCAGAATCAGAGTCGAGGTTTGACAAAAACTCCTCCACCTTGTCAGGAGAGAAGGTCACAGAGTCCAGGAGCAGTTTGGTTCGACTGGGAAAGGTGGGAACAGAGAGAGATGGGTTTGGGACTAAGGATTTTGAGGCAAACACAGAGTTGAGGCATTCGGCTTTGTTACGTGCGATGTCAACTGTGTGGCCATTTGAGGTAAGGGAGGGGATGGAGGGGGAACAAACACCAGAAACGGATTTGACCAGACGCCACCAGGATTTGGAGGAAGGAGACAGGTTTGAGAGTTCATTCTTGAGTGAGGAGAGATAGTGCTTCCTGGCACTCCTGAGGGTAGACACACACTTGTTCCGAGCTTGGTGGAAGGAACTGAGATTTCCTTCAGTTGGATTATGTATTAGTTTTCCACCACAAGACATATTATGTATTAGGAAGGTTTTGGGGTTACTAGTTTTCCCCTTGTATAGAAAAGGCTAGATGTTGAGTTCGGCTGTGTCTGATTTTTTCCTTTACTTTGGCATTTCAGGCCATCTTGGTACCTGATTTATGACTCTATCCAGGAGATTTAACCATCTGGCCTCCTCCAAACAAAACTCCTGTTAATCTCTCAACCTTGCCACACGAGTATTGGGCTCAAGGTTAAAAGGCAGCGTAGAGGAGTGGAACTTTAAGCCTAAAAAGGAATTGATGCGTGCCGTCTGGCAGCAGGGTGCAAGATGGGAATGCATTGGAGGTTGCAACATCTCGAGGAATGTAACTTTCTGCTGCAACCATCAGGTAAGGATCAGACGGACCTTTGCCAAGGTATTCCATCAACAATGCATTCCCAGCGAAGCTTTTAATTTCCTCCGCGAGCCTTTTATGTCACACTGCTGCCTCTTGCTGCCAACGGAATCAGTTCCAGCCGACGCTCCGAAATATCCTCTGTGCCAAGGAAAAGTAAAAAAGGGAGGTTCCTTTGGCAACGGCGATGGTAGATCGAAAAAAAAGCTTTCACGGCTAATCACAGATCATTTTTTAAACAACACACGTTGCTGTGTAGGCAGCATGCGCCTGGTGGTCAGGTGATGCCTCGTCCACCTTGGGAGGACACCTGACCCACGATTATTTCATGAACCTGGATGAAAACTACTCGGTGGACGAAGTCTCTCACGTACCTAAGGCTAGCTATACCAGTTGTTGGTGCCTTCAATTTTTAATGTGTATTTACTATGTACACAACTACAACCAGATTTTTGTGAACAGCACCACCAAATGTCTTTCATACCTTTCATACAATATGCATGACTTTTTGTTTTCATGGATGCCAACTTTTTACACTCACAATTATTCTCCGAGTATACTTTTATATTGCAGAATATGGGGAAAGATGCTTTTGTATGCTAATGCCAAAGAGGGTGGTACACTGGTACATGTCCCTGCCATTTGCATTTTTATTAAGTAACAGCAGGCTCTGTTGCAGACCATGAGAAACCTCCGCAATGCGACTCCCGTGTCCTGATGGATGGCAACTGGCCAGCTGTTTACTTCAGAGCCTTTGCGGCCTGCTTTTGTGGTGACATGTGAAGATGTACGTACGTAGGTAGCACACAATTTCATTAGCTTCTCTAAAAAATTTTTTACTAGTCTTCGTTACATCCGAAATTCCATGAAGACATGAACCCTATTTACAGTGCAGGATCTACAGGGAACAAATTTGATATTTATAGGGAGCATGTCTGATAGATCTTAGAACTCTTTATTTCATCATTGGTAAAACATAGAGCAAGATCATTTGCCTCCACTCTTGTTTTCAATTAAATATTTAAAAGTTTTTGAAATTCTGTCATCACATGGGATAACAGGTATTCCTGCAGATTTTCCGATCTTCACAACATACATTTTCCGATCTTCACAACATACATCAGCTACTTGACCTTCACTATGCTTTTGAGACAAGTGACTTGGATCTGCCAGTGCCTATCAAGCCTCTTCTTAAAGGATTCTACCGTCGGTGCTTCCAAATCATGATCCCGGACAATTCCATAAACACCTGTTGAAGGAAAAAATAATTGTAATAAATTTTAATTTAAGAGAAAAAATCAATAGACATTTGTAATAAATCTATATTATAAAAACAGGAGTGTCTGTCTGTCTGTCTGTCCCAAAACGACTCCCTCGGTTTTGGGGCTAGCCCCGCTAAACCTTCTGTGAAACGTTTTGATGTCACAGCAGATGTTGTAAGGTAGGTAGGAGGTTTCATAAGTTCCTCAATAAAATCATGATTTTGAAATTGGCTCAATACGGACCAGCTCCCGAATCCGGAAGTGAACAGATGACGACAATGGGCTGGTTTGATAATATCTCAATACAATCGTGATTTAACTCAGTATTTTGTTATAGTATTAATGTGTGATTGGAATGATGCTGTTTGGAATGAAAATATAAATATTGAGTTTAAATATGAATGATGAAATGACGTGAGGATTTCTACCTTCTAACAGTGACATTCGCGGATTCGCCATATGCAGATTCGCCATTGACTGGGAATAGAACCTTTCAGACAGGGCACGTTTTATGCCTAAGTCATTCATGAACGTGCTGTCAATGCCTGACATTCGACTGAAGGTGGCACCAAAATAAAGAATTTATTGGTTCATCGTTTCCTATTCGCCGTTTTTTGCCCAAGTCATTCACGAATCTGCTGTCAACGCCTGACGTTCAACTGAAGGTGGCGCAGGAATGTGGAATTTATTAGTTCATCATTTCCCATTCGCCGTTTTTTCCCCAAGTCATTCACGAACCGGCTGTCCATGTCTGACGTTTGACTGAAGGTGGCACAGTAATGTGGATTTATTGGTTCCATGGTTTATCATTCACTGTTTCCGCACGAGTTGTTTGCTTTTGGCTTCCCACCCATGCATAGCACGGGTATCTTACTAGTTTATAATAAATTTGTAATAAAAATTAGAAAAAAAAAAGTAATAAAAAAATTGTAATAAATTTTAATTGAATTTTTTTTGAAGAAAAACAAAAGAATGTCCAAAAACAGCATCACAATTGTATGAAAAGCAATTTTTTTTAATTAATAAAATACGTTGTCGGTAAACGTAGTGATGTGCCAGGCAATACCAGTACTATTAATACCTGTATACAATACCTGTACAACACACCCAAGTGATTGGATACTCTGAAAATGCCACGCGGCACATTGAAAAATATTTTGGAGCAAAATATGCCTGCATGATCGGTAAGCCGTAACACACATCCAGGAAGATCATCAAATTATTCCCTAATTGCAAAACAGCCAATATTTAATGTACACGCATGTGTTGCGAGGGCACTCGACGCGCGCGAAAACGACTCCTTTTCATTAAAACAGATTGCGCTTTGATATATCTCGTCGTTGAAATGTATGATCTCAGAGGAGCCCAGGGCTTTCTGCATCCGTGAAATGACAAAATTTAAAGCGGGTTGATTAAAGACAAGGGCAATAAATTTTGATGTCAATAGCCCGGCGCTGGAATTGGTGCTATCTATTTCCCCTTGGTTCATTAGGCCCGCCAACCGTGGAGAATGGTGCATGCAGCGGCTACCGTAAGTTGCGGATGATCGATGAGCCTTCTCCGTTCACCAAACGCAGATTGATACAGAATTGATAGCGCTTTGCTTTTTGGCGGCGATCGGCAAAATTGTCCACACAGCGATTCGGCGGGCCGGGAATCTATTAGGAACGAGATGGATGATGCGCAAACATAGATATTTTTGGCAAGTTTTATACTTTGGATACCAACCTGGCTGTTTGTTTTGTGGGCGGAGCATCGAGACACTGAGAAGTAAACTAGGCTATGCCACACGATATGGATTCTGATGAAGAACGGCTTCAAAGTTTAGGTTCCCATTTCGAATGCATGCAACTCCCACTGAACGAACATTTTGGTGAAAACTTCAGACATTTCAAAAAAAAACTTCTTCCAAAAAGACAAGCATCAAACATTTTGTTGAAAACGTCAAACATTAAAAAAAAACTTCTTCAAAAAAGATAAGCTTCAAACATTTTGTTGAAAACTTCAAACATTCAAAAAAAAAACTTCTTCAAAAAGATAAGCTTCAAGCATTTTGTTGAAAACGTCAAACATTTTAAAAAACGTTTTCATAAGACATAAGCGTCAAACATTTTGTTGAAAACGTCAAACATTAAAAAAACTTCTTCATAAAAGATAAGCTTCAAACATTTTGTTGAAAACGTCAAACATTAAAAAAAAACTTCTTCAAAAAAGATAAGCTTCAAACATTTTGTTGAAAACTTCAAACATTCAAAAAAAAAAACTTCTTCAAAAAGATAAGCTTCAAGCATTTTGTTGAAAACGTCAAACATTAAAAAAAACGTTTTCATAAGACATAAGCGTCAAACATTTTGTTGAAAACGTCAAACATTAAAAAAACTTCTTCATAAAACATAGGCTTCAAACATTTTGTTGAAAACTTCTAATATTAAAAAACACTTCTTCAAAAAATACGAGCTTCAAACATTTTGTCAAAAACTTCAAACATTTCAAAAAAAACTTCTTCCAAAAAGATAAGCTTCAAACATTTTGTTGAAAACGTCAAACATTAAAAAAAACTTCTCCAAAAAAGATAAGCTTCAAACATTTTGGTGAAATCTTCAAACATTAAAAAAAACTTCTCCAAAAAAGATAAGCTTCAAACATTTTGGTGAAATCTTCAAACATTAAAAAAAAAAACTTCTTCAAAAAAGATAAGCTTAAACATTTTGTTGAAAACGTCAAACATTAAAAAAAACTTCTCCAAAAAAGATAAGCTTCAAACATTTTGGTGAAATCTTCAAACATTAAAAAAAACTTCTCCAAAAAAGATAAGCTTCAAACATTTTGGTGAAATCTTCAAACATTAAAAAAAAAAACTTCTTCAAAAAAGATAAGCTTAAACATTTTGTTGAAAACACCAAACATTAAAAAAAAACTTCTCCAAAAAAGATAAGCTTCAAACATTTTGGTGAAATCTTCAAACATTAAAAAAAAAACTTCTTCAAAAAAGATAAGCTTCAAACATTTTGTTGAAAACATCAAACATTAAAAAAAACTTTTTCATAAGACATAAGCGTCAAACATTTTGTTGAAAACATCAAACATTAAAAAAACTTTTTCATAAGACATAAGCTTCAAACATTTTGTTGAAAACATCAAACATTAAAAAAAACTTTTTCATAAGACATAAGCTTCAAACATTTTGTTGAAAACATCAAACATTAAAAAAAACTTTTTCATAAGACATAAGCGTCAAACATTTTGTTGAAAACATCAAACATTAAAAAAAACTTTTTCATAAGACATAAGCGTCAAACATTTTGTTGAAAACGTCAAACATTAAAAAAACTTCTTCATAAAAGATAAGCTTCAAACATTTTGGTGAAAACTTTAAACATTTCAAAAAAAACTTCTTAAAAAAAGATAAGCTTCAAACATTTTGTCGAAAACCTACTTGAAATACGTTACTTTAGCACATTTGTGTTTTTGGTAGCTCCATTCAATTTGGACGTTTACTTCCCAGGGAGTCAGGTGCACATTCATGGATGTTCCCATAACCCAGCTGCCAATTAACGATTTTTAAAGATCAAAATGATTTTTTGCCTCGTAAAATAATTCTACCATTAACATCAGACTGATCGATCAAATATTTCAAAGAAAAATGTACAACATGTTTCCAATCACTTACTCGGCAATTAATCCTCAAGAATGTTGCTTATCTTTAAAAGGAATTCCAAGTGAACAGGCTATGGTCAGAGAGGCTCAGATAAAGCTTCCCAATCTTCAAAGCATTAAATTAAATTTTGCAATAAGCACGATAGATAGCCTCAATGATTGACTATGACACCAAGCCATACTATTCTGCGCTTAAGAGCAATGGTGCATATCAAAAGCTGTGTTAGACATCTTATTCATTACGGTGGAGATCTCCGCCACCTGGGCTTCATCTTGTTCAGAATGTTCAACTGCTTTATCGAAAAAAAGCAGGAGAACAAACTGTCGCTATCCGCCATATTGGTGTATGCTTCCTGGGGCACTTTTGTCAGTTGTGGAGGTAGTTTGATGTATCTTGTGATAGCGATGAAGTTGTGCAGGTAGTTTGACGTATCCATCTTGTGTTAGGGATAAAGTTGTGCAGGTAGTTTGACGTATCCATCTTGTGTTAGGGATGAAGTTGTGGAGGTAGTTTGATGTATCTTGTGTTGGGCATGAAGTTGTGGAGGTAGTTTGATGTATTCATCTAGTGTTAGGGATGAAGTTGTGGAGGTAGTTTGATGTATCCATCTAGTGTTAGGGATGAAGTTGTGGAGGTAGTTTGATGTATCTTGTGTTGGGCATGAAGTTGTGGAGGTAGTTTGATGTATTCATCTAGTGTTAGGGATGAAGTTGTGGAGGTAGTTTGATGTATCCATCTAGTGTTAGGGATGAAGTTGTGGAGGTAGTTTGATGTATCTTGTGTTGGGCATGAAGTTGTGGAGGTAGTTTGACGTATCCATCTTGTGTTAGGGATGAAGTTGTGGTTGTAGTTTGATGTATCTTGTGTTGGGCATGAAGTTGTGGAGGTAGTTTGATGTATTCATCTAGTGTTAGAGATGAAGTTGTGGAGGTAGTTTGATGTATTCATCTAGTGTTAGAGATGAAGTTGTGGAGGTAGTTTGATGTATCCATCTAGTGTTAGGGATGAAGTTGTGGAGGTAGTTTGATGTATCTTGTGTTGGGCATGAAGTTGTGGAGGTAGTTTGATGTATTCATCTAGTGTTAGAGATGAAGTTGTGGAGGTAGTTTGATGTATCCATCTAGTGTTAGGGATGAAGTTGTGGAGGTAGTTTGATGTACCCATCTTTTGTTGGGGATGAGGTTGTGGAAGTAGTTTGATGTATCCATCTTGTGTTAGAGATGAGGTTGTGGAGGTAGTTTGATGTATCTTGTGTTGGGCATGAAGTTGTGGAGGTAGTTTGATGTATTCATCTAGTGTTAGGGATGAAGTTGTGGAGGTAGTTTGATGTATCCATCTTTTGTTAGGGATGAGGTTGTGGAGGTAGTTTGATATATCCATCTTTTGTTGGGGATGAGGTTGTGGAGGTAGTTTGATGTATCCAGCTTTTGTTGGGGATGAGGTTGTGGAGATAGTTTGATGTATCCATCTTTTGTTGGGGATGAGGTTGTGGAGGTAGTTTGATGTATCCATCGTGTGTTAGGGATGAAGTTGTAGTTGTAGTTTGATGTATTTTTTGTTAAGGATGAAGTTGTGGAGGTAGTTTGATATATCTTGTGTTGGGGATAAAGTTGTGGAGGTAGTTTGATGTATCCATCCATCTTGTGTTGGGGATGAAGTTGTGGAGGTAGTTTGATGTATCCATCTTGTGTTAGGGATGAAGTTGTAGTTGTAGTTTGATGTATTTTTTGTTAAGGATGAAGTTGTGGAGGTAGTTTGATATATCTTGTGTTGGGGATAAAGTTGTGGAGGTAGTTTGATGTATCCATCCATCTTGTGTTGGGGATGAAGTTGTGGAGGTAGTTTGATGTATCCATCTTTTGTTGGGGATGAGGTTGTGGAGGTAGTTTGATGTATCCATCTTGTGTTAGGGATGAAGTTGTAGTTGTAGTTTGATGTATTTTTTGTTAAGGATGAAGTTGTGGAGGTAGTTTGATATATCTTGTGTTGGGGATAAAGTTGTGGAGGTAGTTTGATGTATCCATCCATCTTGTGTTGGGGATGAAGTTGTGGAGGTAGTTTGATGTATCCATCTTTTGTTAGGGATGAGGTTGTGGAGGTAGTTTGATATATCCATCTTTTGTTGGGGATGAGGTTGTGGAGGTAGTTTGATGTATCCATCTTTTGTTGGGGATGAGGTTGTGGAGGTAGTTTGATGTATCCATCGTGTGTTAGGGATGAAGTTGTAGTTGTAGTTTGATGTATTTTTTGTTAAGGATGAAGTTGTGGAGGTAGTTTGATATATCTTGTGTTGGGGATAAAGTTGTGGAGGTAGTTTGATGTATCCATCCATCTTGTGTTGGGGATGAAGTTGTGGAGGTAGTTTGATGTATCCATCTTGTGTTAGGGATGAAGTTGTGGAGGTAGTTTGATGTATCCATCTTGTGTTAGGGATGAGGTTGTGGAGGTAGTTTGATGTATCCATCTTTTGTTGGGGATGAGGTTGTGGAGGTAGTTTTATGTATCCATCTTTTGTTGGGGATGAGGTTGTGGAAGTAGTTTGATGTATCCATCTTGTGTTAGAGATGAGGTTGTGGAGGTAGTTTGATGTATCTTGTGTTGGGCATGAAGTTGTGGAGGTAGTTTGACGTATCCATCTTGTGTTAGGGATGAAGTTGTGGAGGTAGTTTGATGTATCTTGTGTTGGGCGTGAAGTTGTGGAGGTAGTTTGATGTATTAATCTAGTGTTAGGGATGAAGTTGTGGAGGTAGTTTGATGTATTAATCTAGTGTTAGGGATGAAGTTGTGGAGGTAGTTTGATGTATCCATCTTTTGTTAGGGATGAGGTTGTGGAGGTAGTTTGATGTATCCAGCTTTTGTTGGGGATGAGGTTGTGGAGGTAGTTTGATGTATCCATCTTTTGTTGGGGATGAGGTTGTGGAGGTAGTTTGATGTATCCATCGTGTGTTAGGGATGAAGTTGTAGTTGTAGTTTGATGTATTTTTTGTTAAGGATGAAGTTGTAGAGGTAGTTTGATATATCTTGTGTTGGGGATAAAGTTGTGGAGGTAGTTTGATGTATCCATCCATCTTGTGTTGGGGATGAAGTTGTGGAGGTAGTTTGATGTATCCATCTTGTGTTAGGGATGAAGTTGTGGAGGTAGTTTGATGTTTCCATCTTGTGTTAGGGATGAGGTTGTGGAGGTAGTTTGATGTATCCATCTTTTGTTGGGGATGAGGTTGTGGAGGTAGTTTGATGTATCCATCTTTTGTTGGGGATGAGGTTGTGGAGGTAGTTTGATGTATCCATCGTGTGTTAGGGATGAAGTTGTGGTTGTAGTTTGATGTATTTTTTGTTAGGGATGAGGTTGTGGAGGTAGTTTGATGTATCCATCTTTTGTTGGGGATGAGGTTGTGGAGGTAGTTTGATGTATCCATCGTGTGTTAGGGATGAAGTTGTGGTTGTAGTTTGATGTATTTTTTGTTACGGATGAGGTTGTGGAGGTAGTTTGATATATCTTGTGTTGGGGATAAAGTTGTGGAGGTAGTTTGATGTATCCATCCATCTTGTGATGGGGATGAAGTTGTGGAGGTAGTTTTATGTATCCATCTTGTGTTAGGGATGAGGTTGTGGAGGTAGTTTGATGTATCCATCTTGTGTTAGGGATGAAGTTGTGGTTGTATGGTTGTAGTTTGATGTATTTTTTGTTAGGGATGAAGTTGTGGAGGTAGTTTGATATATCTTGTGTTGGGGCTGAATTTGTGGAGGTAGTTTGATGTATCTTGTACTCTTATATCACCTGGTGTTGGCCTAATGGGTAGGGCGGTGGGCTTGGGATCTGAAGGTCCTGAGCTCGAATCCTGTTGAATCAACGCCAGGTGGGGTTGACCCGCCTGTTGTCCTTTCGAGGTCGGCAAGATTAGAACCAGACAAAATGAGTGACAGATACCTGGTTATAGCGAGGCATTGCTTCAGCGGCAGATGCGCCCACAGAAATGATGCAAGCAGCAGCTGGGTGGCTGCACATGAACCACCTGCATGGATGGGATTGAAATCCAAGATGGCGGCTTAATAGCTGAAAAGTGACAGTCTATTTTTTTTCTCTAAGTATAAATGGAAGGACGGTTTGTGTTTCGGGGGAGGGTGGGGGGGCTAATGTATACATCTTCCTTCCTGAGAGTTTTCTTCTGTGTCCATCTTGACCATACCATGCATCCACTCATTCCTCTCCACACCTATTGCTGTCCAGGTCTCCCTTTATTTTGTCCTTCAACTCCGCTATTGGTGTTTCCAATAGAGCAGGAATGTTGTATTAGGTGTTCCAACCACTCTGATAAAATCCAATAGAACAGGAATAGCTTTTAACAGGAATGTTTGTTCACTGCGGTATACTTGGTTTTTCCAACTCTCTCTCTCTTTCCTCTTCCTTTTGTCCTGTTGCATCCTGATCCATTCAGTGTTCTAGCTCTTCCACGAGCCTTGACTATTTTTTTTACAAAAAGGAGGAAAACATGGGACGGTGTGAGTCAAAATTTCACCACTTTTAAGTACATAATAAATAGATGGCTCTGAAGCTCTCTGTCTCTGTCTCTCTCTCTCTGACTGTCCAAATCCAATGTGGAATAGGTAAGAGTTGCTCTCAGTACAAATTGACGTTATTCTGAGCAAGCAATTCATGCTTGGGCAGAGGAAGTACCAATAAATCTTCTTTGATTGCATTAAAAGGGACAGGGTGGAAGATTACGAGACCACTGGGTAGGCGATGGCCATGCCGTTGACAGATAAGGGCGTGATGTGCCACCCAGGCTTTCTGGGAGACGAAGTATCACTCGATTTCCCTGGCAGCCGGTATGCCACTCTGATAAAGCAGATGTTGTTCGACGACTCGCGCAACAACGAGCGCCCCATAAGCATGCAAATCAAACTCTACCGACCATCGAATGGAAACTCCTTTCGTTATTTTGGGCCTATCTGGATTGTGGTTTCAGAAGCGGAAAAACAACACAATTGTGAAATCGTTTTACCCTAGAGCATCGGGTTAATGGAACACTTTCCACGAAGGCATGGAAGAAGTTCTGCCACCTTGCTTGCAACTTTCTTAGTAAAAGGTTTCAGTGATCACAAAATTTCCTGCATATCTACCATGTAAAAAATGTCAGTTTGTGTGTTTGTACAGATGTCTGTCCCCTTCATAAGGGTGTTTTAAAGGCCAATCTTTTAACATGAATGTGTATTCACCATGGTATATTGTTTGAGGATAAAACAAACTCGAAAAACATTTTCCATAAAAGAGTAATTACGTCTCTTCTATTGGAGTTGTAGACGGTGGCTTGCAAACCGAGCCTCAATGGTGGTGTACAGAAACGTTTTTTTAAAATAACAAGAAATACAAGGCGCAGGGAAGTGAAATTCGCTGCATGTGATGTGCAACACGTGCAGAGTGAAACGAGTGTTCATTTAAATCCGAAGGATGCCTCATACACAAAGAAGATATAAGCACACCTAACACTAGGCCGAGGCTTCAGACGGTTGGGATTATACATTTTTAAAGAAAGGCACTTCCAACCAGAAAGTAAAAAACTAGATTTTCTCTGCAAATTTGAGCAAATAAGCAAGAGCAGACTCGGTCTCAGGCGACATTTCACCTGCTTCACAGCAGGATTTCTCAGGCAATATCTATTGGACATATCAAATCGTTATGTTTTCACACCTGTTTGTTTGTCTGTTTTAGAGCAGGATATCTCAAAAAGTTATGGATGAATTTAGAATTATGACAAAACTAGGTGGGCGCGTTGGTTCGGTGACAAGAACAAGCGATTTGATTTTGGTTCAGGTATGAATCCAGATCCGGCCTATCAGTGGGATACAAAAGGTAAACTGTTCAACCTGGCGGAGGCTCTCTGCGGAGTGTCGTTGTCTAGTTCCCTCTTTCATCACAAGAACCAATAATATTAATGGCGTTTTCTCCAAATGTGTAACAATTACGTTTACGACAAATGCCACATAAACTCAACGGCTTCCTTTACACAATGACGATCAGGCCACCCCATAAAGGACTGCAGTTTGAAATGTAGACTGAACAACCATAACGTCATATTTATGATATACTTATAACCTCGTACTTGTAATGGAAATGTAAGGTTAATATTGAAGGAGCTGGGGCTCCCACGTCGATCGGAAGAATGGACGCGACAAAAAGCTGGAATTCATCCGAGTTGCTTTAATCAAACCAAACACTCAGGCACTCTGAAAAGCCCGTTTATCGGGCAGCAATATATATACATATTATCCCGGAGCGTTTGCCCAGGAAAGGCGAGAGGGGGCGTGGCCCAGCGTCCTGGCTGCGGCCTGGCAAGTTGAGGGCGAGCCTGCCCGGGCATGCCCGGGCATGCCCGGGCGTCCCGACCGAGGCCTGGCAAGTTGAGCGCGGGCCTGCCCGGGCGTCCTGGACGAGCCCGGCGTGGTGATCGCTCCGCGTCCTTGATAGGTGCAAGGCGATTGTGAAAACCCAGCGGTAGCCGCTACACACGTCCCCCCAGAATCGACTTGCACCGGCAGGGTCAATTTGAGGGGGGTCCTGATGACCCGGCCGAAGCGACCCCTGGCGGGTCATGCGAGGGGGTCCGGTGTGGTGGTGGGCGGTCGAGTGGGGGGCATCGTGGACGGGGGGCGGCCTCGCCGCGGCGGAAGGGCCACCCGTGGTGGGTGGTCGACGTCCACGTGCGCCGGCTTGAGGCGGTCCACCGCAATCCGGTCCGACCTGCCGCCGATGTCGATGACGAACGACTTGTCGTCCCGTCGCAGCACCCGGAAGGGCCCGTCGTACGGCGGCCGGAGTGGCCCCCGATGTGCGTCGTGATGCACAAAAACATACTCCGCTGTGCGAAGTGCTGGGGGGACGTAGGACTGGGGGTCACCGTGGTGGGATGTTGGCACGGGGGCAAACCGTCGGGCGGCCTCCTGGAGGTCCGAGCGCTGGTGAGCTGCGGACCAGGGACTGGTAGCGTCGGGCACGAATTCGCCCGGGACGCGTAGCGCCTGGCCATAGACAAGCTCGGTGGTGGATGCCTGGAGGTCCTCCTTGGGGGCCGTGCGGAGGCCCAAAAGGACCCACGGCAGCCGGTCGGCCCAACCGCCGTCTTGAAGGCCGGCCATGAGCGCGGCCTTCATGGAGCGGTGGAATCGCTCGCACAACCCGTTTGCTTGGGGGTGGTAGGCCGTAGTACGGTGGAGCTTGACCCCCAGGTTGCGGGCGACCGCGCCCCACAGCTCGGAGGTGAACTGTGGTCCGCGGTCTGACGAGATGTCTGCCGGTGCGCCGAAGCGGGCGACCCAGGTGGCGATGAAAGCCTGCGCCACGTCGGCGGTGGTGGTGGAGATGAGGGGAACGGCCTCCGGCCACCTGGTGGTCCTGTCCACCATGGTGAGCAGGTGTGTGAACCCCCGTGACGGGGCGAGGGGGCCTACCAGATCCACGTTGACGTGGTCGAAACGTCGTTCAGGCACGGTGAAAGGTGCCAGCGGGGCCTGGGTGTGTCGGTGGACCTTGGCCCGTTGGCAGGCCGTGCAGGTGCTGGTCCAATCGCGGACGTCCCGACGAAGGCCGTGCCAGACGAATCGCGCCGACACCAGCTTCTGGGAAGCTTTCCGGCCCGGGTGGGAAAGGCCGTGGAGGGAGGCAAAGATGCGGCGTTGCCAGGTGACGGGCACGATGGGGCGAGGCTGGCCTTGGGAGACGTCGCAGAGCAGGACAGTGTCCGCGAAGGGGATGTCGGCCAGGCGGAGGCCCGTGTCCGCCGCCCGGAGGGCTTGCACCGTGGTGTCGGTGGTTTGGTCCGCCGCCATAAGCGCAAAGTCCACGCCCAGGTGGACCGCGTTCGCGCTGGCCCGGGAAAGACAGTCGGCCACGGCGTTTGTTTTTGCCGGCGACGTGCCGGATGTCCGTGGTAAACTCCGACACGGCGGAGAGGTGGCGCTGTTGGCGGGCCGACCACGGCTCCGTGACCTTGGCCATGGCGTAAACCAACGGCTTGTGGTCGACGAACGCCGTGAAAGGTCGGCCCTCCAGGAGGTGGCAGAAATGGCGGACGGCCAGGTGTAGACCGAGGAGCTCCCGGTCAAACGTGCTGTATTTGAGCTCGTTCGGCCGGAGCTGCCGGCTGAAAAAAGCGAGTGGCTGCCAAACCCCGTTCACCCATTGCTCATGTACGGCGCCCACCGCGTAGTCGGAGGCATCCGTGGTGAGGGCGATGGGAGCGTTGAGCACCGGGTGAGCGAGCAGTGTTGCGTCGGCGAGGGCCCGCTTTGAGCTTTGGAAGGCCGCATCCATTGCTGTGGACCAGGCGATGTCGTGCTTGGCCGGCTTGCCCCGGAGGGCTTCGTAGAGGGGCCGCATGAGTTGAGCAGCGCGGGGCACGAAGCGGTGATAAAAATTCACCATTCCCAGGAATTCCTGCAGGGCCTTTATGGTGCGGGGACGCGGGAACGTGGTGATGGCCTCGACCTTGGTTGGCAGCGGCACGGCCCCGTTCTTGGTGATGTGGTGGCCCAAAAAATCAACGGCCGTCGTGCCGAAGTGGCATTTGGCCGGGTTGACGATGAGGCTGTGCTCGCTGAGGCGCCCGAACAGTGTTCGGAGGTGGAGGAGGTGCTCGGCCCGGGACGTGCTGGCGACGAGGATGTCGTCCAGGTAAACGAAAAGGAACGGCAGGTCACGCAGCACGCCGTCCGTCAAGCGCTGGAACGCCTGAGCCGCGTTCTTGAGACCAAACGGCATCCGCAAGAATTCGAATAAGCCGAACGGCATGATGACTGCCGTTTTAGGGACGTCGGCCGCCCTGACAGGTACCTGGTGATATCCCCGTATGAGATCAATTTTCGAAAAAATGACCCGTCCCGCCAGACGGGCGGCGAAGTCTTGGATATGCGGGATCGAGTACCTGTCGGGGGTGATAGCGTCATTGAGACGGCGGAAGTCGCCACACGGGCGCCATCCACCCCCCGGCTTTGGCACGATGTGCAGTGGCGAGGCCCACGCGCTATCGGAGCGCCGCACGATGCCGAGGTGCTCCAACGCGTCGAATTCGGCCTTCGCCATGGCGAGCTTGGCTGGGTCGAGGCGGCGGGCCCTGGCGTAGACCGGCGGGCCCGTGGTTGGTATGTGGTGCTCGATCCCATGCCATACTGCGACGGCCGAAAACGTCGGCCGCGTGAGGGCCGGGAACTCCGTGAGCAGGCGAGGAAACTCATTCGCCGCCGGGACGGCGCATGCCAGCTCGGTCGGCGCGGAGCTGCTCAATGTGTATACCAGGGAGCTGAAGGTTTCGGCGTTGATTAAACGACGCCGTTGGACGTCCACCAGCAGTCTGTGTGCACAGAGGAAGTCGGCGCCTAGCAGAGCCATGGGCACGTTTGCGGTTACAAACGTCCAAGCAAAGCGTTGGCCGCCGAAGCAGAGGGTGACGTTGCGCGGGCCGAAGGTGCGGATGGTCGATCCGTTGGCCGCAACCAAGGAGGGGCCGCAAACCGCGGATTGCCTGTCCTGGTCAGAGGCGGGTATGACACTCAGTTGGGCGCCGGTGTCGCACAGGAAGCGCCGTCCGGACGCTTTATCCGTGATGAACAGTAAGTTGCCCGTGTGGCCGGCGCTCATGGCTGGTAATGAACGCCGGCCCGGCCGTTTCCCGGCCTGCCGAAGGTGCACGGGGGTCGGCATGTCCGAGCCTTCTGTCCGAACCTGGCATGATAGTAACACCACGCTTGGTCAGGTGGAGGCCCCGGTCGTCGTGCTGGAGGTGGTCGGCTCGGTGTAGCGGCCGCCAATTGCGTCCGCAGTTCGGTCGTCGACCGTGCCGGGTGCTCGGGCGCCATGGGTGTTGCGTCGGACGGCGGTGGGTCCCATGTCGCCGCTGCGATGCGCTGTCCTGCGGCGGAGATCTTGTCGGCTTCTCTGGCAAGGGCCCGGGGATCTGTGATCGTCGTGCTTGCCAGGGCGAGGCGTACCGGGTTAGGCAGCTGACGGAGGAACAGCTCCCGGAACAGGAATGCCGGAGAGTGCTCGCCGAGCAGTGAAAGCATGTAGTCCATTCGCTCGGAAGGGCGCGTGTCACCGAGCTCGGGCAGGTCGAGCAGGCGCCGTGCGCGTTCCGCCGATGGGAGGACGAAAGCGTCGAGGAGAAGCTTCTTAATCGCGCCGTATTTGTCAGCGGCTGGCGGGCTCTCGAGGAGGCTCAGGGCACGGGCCGCGGTGGCCGAACCGAGCGCTGCTACCACATGGTGGAAGCGGGTGTCGTCGGCCGTGATGCCTCGCAGGGCGAACAGGGAATCTGCCTGTGCAAACCAAACCGCCGCGTGAGCCTCCCAGAAGATAGGCAGTTTAAGTGCGACTGCCGTGTCCATGTCGGTAGGTCACCAATGAAGGAGCTGGGGCTCCCACGTCGATCGGAAGAATGGACGCGACAAAAAGCTGGAATTCATCCGAGTTGCTTTAATCAAACCAAACACTCAGGCACTCTGAAAAGCCCGTTTATCGGGCAGCAATATATATACATATTATCCCGGAGCGTTTGCCCAGGAAAGGCGAGAGGGGGCGTGGCCCAGCGTTCTGGCTGCGGCCTGGCAAGTTGAGGGCGAGCCTGCCCGGGCGTCCTGGACGAGCCCGGCATGGTGATCGCTCCGCGTCCTTGATAGGTGCAAGGCGATTGTGAAAACCCAGCGGTAGCCGCTACAATATAATTTATTTAATATGTCAAGAAATGGGACAAAGATATTTGCACTTTTAGAATTTCTATTTTGTTGTTTACAGAGTCAAGGCTTATGGAAGAGCGAGAACACTGAATGTATCACGACGGAACAGAACAAAAGGAATAGTAGAGAGAGAGAGAGGAGGGAAACACCAATGGCAGGGCTGAGGGTCAAACTAGAGGGTGAATTTGACAAACCAGAGGGTGACTTTGACAAACCAGAGGATGTCTGACAAACCAGAGGGTAACTTTGACTAACTAGAGGGTGACTTTGACTAACTAGAGGGTGACTTTGACGAACTAGAGGTTAACTTTGACTAACTAGAGGGTAACTTTGACTAACTAGAGGGTGGCTTTGCCTAACTAGAGGGTGACTTTGACAAACCAGAGGATGTCTTTGACTAACTAGAGGGTGACTTTGACAAACTAGAGGGTGACTTTGATAAACCAGAGGGTGACTTTGACAAACCAGAGCGTGACTTTGACAAACGAGAGGGTGGCTTTGACAAACTAGAGGGTGGCTTTTACAAACGAGAGGGTGGCTTTGACAAACTACAATTTGACGTTAAGAAACTAGAGGGTGGCTTTGACAAACTAGAGGGTGGCTTTTACAAACGAGAGGGTGGCTTTGACAAACTACAATTTGACGTTGAGAAACTAGAGGGTGGCTTTGACAAACTAGAGGGTGACTTTTACAAACGAGAGGGTGGCTTTGACAAACTACAATTTGACTTTAAGAAACTAGAGGGTGGCTTTGACAAACTAGAGGGTGACTTTTACAAACTAGAGGGTGGCTTTGACAAACTAGAGGGTAGCTTTTACAAACTAGAGGGTAGCTTTTACAAACGAGAGGGTGGCTTTGACAAACTACAATTTGACTTTAAGAAACTAGAGGGTGGCTTTGACAAACTAGAGGGTGACTTTTACAAACTAGAGGGTGGCTTTGACAAACTAGAGGGTGGCTTTGACAAACTAGAGGGTGGCTTTGACAAACTAGAGGGTAGCTTTTACAAACGAGAGGGTGGCTTTGACAAACTACAATTTGACTTTAAGAAACTAGAGGGTGGCTTTGACAAACTAGAGGGTGACTTTTACAAACTAGAGGGTGGCTTTGACAAACTAGAGGGTGGCTTTGACTAACTAGAGGGTGGCTTTGACAAACTACAATTTGACTTTAAGAAACTAGAGGGTGGCTTTGACAAACTAGAGGGTGACTTTTACAAACTAGAACGCCACTCAGTGGAGCGCATACTCCCGCCTTGGGTCAAGTTGGAATAATACGTTTTGTTTAACATCCCCTCTCCCCAAAACAATAAATGAAAAAGAAAGTAAGCCCTAACTGTCAGAGAATTAATTTTGATATATCTCGGAATTAGAGGAGAAAAACATCATTTAAGAATAAGAATAAAAGTTTTAATGCAGTAAAACAGAAAAAATTTTCCCAAAAAAATTTCCAAAAAAAATTCCTAGATCCGGAATAATATCCTGAGCTTCACCAAAAACTAATCAATTCTTCCTTATCCCAAGGGCAATCATCCCACCAACTTTCATCCAAATCCGTTGAAAACTTTTCCAGATACCTTGTTCACGAACACACACACGGACGGACACGATCGAATGCGTTACTCCCTGGCGGGAGTAATAAACCTGAAAATCGCAGAAACAGAATTATTTATTTGGTCTGGAAAGCTCATGCGAGGTTTTTTCTTCTTCAGCCTCCCACAACCCTGGGTGAATATGCGATCTTTTAAAAAAAAGATGGAATTTTGCCAAATCTGTTTTATTCGTTTGTTAATTTACTTCAGCCATTAAAAAATCTGGAACTAAGTCTTTATAAGTTCATCAAATACTGACACCGCGAATGACATTCCCTGAGCAAAATGTTGATATCTCTTCTGAGGTAAAAAAACAAACAAAAAAACGAAGTTTTAAAACATTAAAGCGCGGCGTTACGCGCGCTGCTTGCGAGCAACGAGGAAGCGGACAAGCGGTAACTTATAAGCGTCTTTATTTCAGGAGCTCACTGTAACACTGGCGCCCGGTGTATATCATGAGGCCACGCCTACCCCTCGGGCGTGGCCACCGCCCACTTGGTGCGCGGAATGATGTCACCATGCCAGTGGGCTTTTGTGTCCGCCACACGCGCCCCCCCAGAATTCCCGCGCACCTGGAGGGCCAGTTTGCGGGGCAGACGAATGACCCGGCCGAAGCGCCCCCTGGCGATCGGCGGCGTCCGGGGTGCAGGGATGCCAGGTGGGATGCCCCTGGCTGCCCCTGGGATGGGTGCAGGACCGGGGGGCGGCGTGGCGGCGGGGCTGGGCGGTGCCGGGGGTCCGCCCGCAGGGGGGTGTCCCCGACGTGGGGGTCGGGCCACTGGCGGTGGATGGTCCACGTCGAGGTGGGCCGGCTTGAGGCGGTCTACCGAAACGCGGTCAGGAGTACCGCCGATGTCCAGGGTGAAGTGCTTCGCCCCGGTCTCCAGCACGCGGAAAGGCCCGTCGTATGGGGGCCGCAGTGGTGTCCGGTGGGCATCGTGGCGGACGAAGACGTACTCCGCTGTGCGAAGCTCCGGGGCGACGTGCGTCGGTGGGTGCCCGTGGCATGCCGTTGGCACCGGGGCGAACCTCTGGGCGGTCTCTTGCAGAGCGGAGCGCTGCTGTGCTGTGGAGTGGTGCCGTGGTGCCATGGTGCCGTGGAGTCGGGGAGGAACTCGCCCGGCACCCGCAGCGGTTGCCCGAAGACCAACTCCGCCGCGGATGCGCGCAGGTCCTCCTTGGGCGCCGTCCGGAGGCCCAGCAGGACCCAGGGGAGCCTGTCGACCCAGCCGCCGTCGCGGAGGGTGGCCCGGAGTGCGGCCTTCAATGAGTGGTGAAATCGCTCACACAGGCCGTTAGCCTGGGGGTGGTAGGCCGTGGTTCGGTGCAGCCGGACCCCGAGCCCCTGCGCGACCGCCCCCCAGAGCTCCGAGGTGAACTGGGGGCCGCGGTCGGACGAGATGTCTGAGGGGGCGCCGAACCGGGCGACCCAGGTGGCGATGAAAGCCTGCGCGACATCGGCCGCCGTTGTCGACGCCAAGGGCACGGCCTCCGGCCACCGGGTGGTGCGGTCCACCATGGTGAGGACGTAGGTGAAACCCCGCGAGGGGGGAAGAGGTCCCACCAGGTCCACGTGGACGTGGTCAAACCGGCGTTCCGGCACCGTGAACGGGCCAACGGGGCCTGGGTGTGCCGGTGCACCTTGGCGCGCTGGCACGCGAGGCACGTCCTGGCCCAGTCGCGGACGGCCTTCCGGAGGCCATGCCAGACGAACTTGTCGGCGATCAGCCTTTGGGAGGCCCTCGCGCCCGGGTGGGACAGGCCGTGGATGGCGTCAAACACCTGGCGCTGCCAGCCCGCGGGCACGATGGGGCGAGGATGCCTGAGGGAGACGTCGCACAAGAGGGCCGCGCCCGCGCCGTCGAACGCCACCTCGGTGACGCGGAGGCCCGTGACGGCGGTCCGCAAGGCCTGGACGTCGGGGTCAGCGGCCTGGTCCGCTGCCATCCGGGCATAGTCAATGCCGAGGTGGACTGCGTGGGCGACGGCCCGGGAAAGGCAATCCGCCACCGGGTTGTCCTTCCCCGCGACGTGCTGGATGTCCGTCGTGTACTTGGACACGGCCGAGAGGTGACGCTGCTGCCGGGCCGACCACGGCTCGGTGACCTTGCCCATCGCGAAGATCAGCGGCTTGTGGTCGACGAAGGCAGTGAACGCACGGCCCTCGAGCAGATGGCAGAAGTGCCTGACCGCCAAGTGAAGCCCGAGCAACTCGCGGTCGAAGGTACTGTAACGGCGTTCGGGCGGGCGAAGCTGCCGGCTAAAGAACGCCAGCGGTTGCCAAGCTCCACGCACCCATTGCTCGTGCACCGCGCCCACCGCGTAGTCCGAGGCATCGGTGGTGAGGGCGATCGGTGCATCGGGCGCCGGGTGCGCGAGCATGGTGGCGTTAGCCAAGGCGAGCTTCGCGCCCGTGAACGCCGTGTCCATCTGCTCGGTCCAGGTAACGTCGCCTTTGCCCGGCTTACCTCGGAGAGCTTCGTGCAGGGGGCGCAGGAGCTGGGCGATACGGGGCAGGAACCGATGGTAAAAGTTCACCATGCCCAGGAACTCCTGCAGCCCTCTGATCGTGCGGGGGCGCGGAAACCCCTTCACCGCCTCCACCTTGGCCGGCAGGGGGACGGCTCCGTGCCTGGTGACACGGTGCCCCAGAAAATCGATTATGGTGGCGCCGAACCGGCACTTTGCGGGGTTCACAATCAGGCCATGCTGGCCCAGGCGTTCGAAGAGCGTGCGGAGGTGGCGTAGGTGCTCTTCGCGGGATGCGCTGGCGACGAGGATATCGTCCAGGTAGACGTAGACAAAATCCAAGTCACGCAGGACGCTGTCCATCAGTCGCTGGAACGCCTGAGCCGCATTCTTCAGACCGAAGGGCATGCGCAGGAACTCGAAGAGTCCGAATGGCGTGATGACTGCCGTCTTCGGGACGTCCTCCGGCCTGACGGGGACCTGATCGTAGCCACGTATGAGGTCCACCTTCGAGAAGAAGGACATGCCCGCCAAACGGGCGGAAAAGTCCTGAATGTGGGGGACGGGGTAGCGGTCGGGAGTCGTGGCGTCATTGAGACGGCGATAGTCCCCGCACGGTCGCCATCCCCCGCCGGACTTCGGCACGATGTGCAGCGGCGACGCCCAAGCGCTCTCTGAGCGCCGAACGATGCCGAGTCGCTCCAGGGTAGCGAACTCCGCTTTTGCCACCGCCAGCTTCGTCGGCTCGAGGCGGCGTGCCCGGGCGTAGACCGGTGGCCCGACGGTGGGGATGTGATGGGCCACCCCGTGCTTGATGGCCCCCGCCGAGAAGGTGGGCCGCGTGAGGGCCGGGAAGCCGGCGAGGAGGCGGGTGAATGCGTCCGCTGCCGGAAGCGTACAGACCAACGTGGCCGGAACCGAACCGTTCGGCAAGCCGCTTGGCAAGCCGCTCGTTGAGCTGGGCAACGCACAAGCGAGCGAGCTGAACGTCTCGGCCTGGACAAGACGTCTGCGCTTGACGTCGACCAGGAGCCCATTAGCGCACAGGAAGTCCGCGCCAAGCAGTGCCATGGGCACGTCGGCGGTGACGAACGTCCATCGGAAAACCTGCCCTCCGAACCGCAGAGAGAGGCAGCGTTTTCCGTACGTACGGATGGGCGTCCCGTTCGCGGCAAGCAGCGCGATGCCCCCACCCGCGGCGTGCTTGTCTGACGTGCCGGCGGGAACGACACTCACCTGCGCTCCCGTGTCGCACAGGTAACGGCGCCCGGAGAAGGTGTCCGTTATGAACAGCAGGCTGCTCGAACGGCCGGCGCTCATCGCCACTATTGAGCGCCGGCCCAGGCGTTTCCCGACCTGTTGAAGGAGCATGGCGGATGACACTGCCGAGATTCGTGGCCGAACTTGGCGTGGAACCAGCACCAGGTGGTGGAGCTGGAGGAGCGCGGCTGGCTCCGCCAGGCCGGTGGAGTTGGCGGGTTTCCCCGCGGTGGCGGTTTTCGCCGCGGCGGTGGGCGGGGCGTGGCGGCGGTCACGAGGTGCGTATCAGCATGCTGCGTATGCTGTATAAGCTGATGCTGTGGATCAGCAGCATCAGCAGCATCAGCCACGAGGGCCGTGACGGCCACGCCGACTCTCGCCCGCGTGTCCGAAGCGGCGAAGTACTTGTCCGCCTCGGCTGCCAATGCTCGGGGTTCCGTTAGCCCGGTCCCGGCCAACGCGAGGCGAACCTGCGCTGGAAGTTGGCGACGGAAAAGCGCCCGGAATAGAGAACCGGGGGCTTCGTCGCCCAAACAGTGACAGCATATGGTCCATTCGGACCGACGGGCGCGTGTCACCGAGCTCGGGGAGATCCAGGAGGCGGTCGGCCCGTGCGTCGTCCGTGAGGCCGAACGTGGCTAGGAGTAGCCACTTGAGTGCCTCGTACTTGTGGCCGTCCGGTGGGTGGCGAAGGACGGACACAACTCGAGCGGCCGTGCCGGGCCCGAGGGAGGCGACGACGTGGCAATAGCGCGTGTCATCGCCGGTGAGGCGCCGAAGCTGAAATTGGGCTTTGGCCTGGACGAACCAGACTTCGGCCTGAGCCTCCCAAAATTCGGGAAGTTTGATGAAGTTGGCCATGGCAATGGCGTCGCGTGTGGAAGGATCGCTCCGGCAGATCCAACGTCAAGGGGGTCACCAGTAAAGCGCGGCGTTACGCGCGCTGCTTGCGAGCAAGGAGGAAGCGGACAAGCGGTAACTTATAAGCGTCTTTATTTCAGGAGCTCACTGTAACACTGGCGCGCTCCGGGCTGCGCGCCCGGTGTATATCATGAGGTCACACCTACCCCTCGGGCGTGGCCACCGCCCACTTGGTGCGCGGAATGATGTCACCACGCCAGTGGGCTTTTGTGTCCGCCACAACATTATACGTATCAAACGATACATTTTATTAAACGGGGACACATAATGGACACTTTGGTGGTTTTAAAATGACAGAATATGTCTTTCTTATATATAAAAAAATGAACATTGAAGACGCTGCTCAAAAAAATACACTGCTCTAACACATAACCACGAGTTTAAAGTACATTTACAACAAATATGAAAACTATTTTCATATCACAATGTTAAATATAGAATATATAGAAGATAATGTCAAAAAAAAAAATGAGCCCTATCTTCCAATGGTAAAAAAATCCTTCAAAAAATTCCTGGATCAGGAATAATATCCTGAGCTTCATCAAAGACTAATCAATTCTTCCTTATCCCAAGGGCAATCATCCCACCAACTTTCATCCAAATCCGTTCAGAATATATCCGTTCAGATATATCGAACACACACACACACACACACACACACACACACACACACAGACACGAGTGAATGCATTACTCCCTGGCGGGAGTAACTAGAGGGTGGCTTTGACAAACCAGAGGGTGACTTTTACAAACTAGAGGGTGGCTTTGACAAACCAGAGGGTGACTTTTACAAACTAGAGGGTGGCTTTGACAAACCAGAGGGTGACTTTTACAAACTAGAGGGTGGCTTTGACAAACCAGAGGGTGACTTTTACAAACTAGAGGGTGACTTTTATAAACTAGACGATGACTTTGACAAAATATAAGGTGAATTTGACAAACTGGAGGTTGACTTGGACAAACTACTAGGTGACTTTGACAAACTAGAGGTTGACTTGGACAAACTAGAAGGTGACTTTGACAAACTAGAGGGTGACTTTTACAAACTAGAGGGTGGCTTTGACAAACTAGAGGGTGCCTTTGACAAACTAGAGGGTGACTTTTATAAACTAGACGATGACTTTGACAAAATACAAGGTGAATTTGACAAACTGGAGGTTGACTTGGACAAACTACTAGGTGAATTTGACAAACTGGAGGTTGACTTGGACAAACTACGAGGTGAATTTGACAAACTGGAGGTTGACTTGGACAAACTACTAGGTGAATTTGACAAACTGGAGGTTGAGTTGGACAAACTACTAGGTGAATTTGACAAACTGGAGGTTGAGTTGGACAAACTACTAGGTGAATTTGACAAACTGGAGGTTGACTTGGACAAACTACGAGGTGAATTTGACAAACTGGAGGTTGACTTGGACAAACTATTAGGTGAATTTGACAAACTGGAGGTTGAGTTGGACAAACTACTAGGTGAATTTGACAAACTGGAGGTTGACTTGGACAAACTAGAGGGTGACTTTGACAAACTTGAGGGTGAATTGGACAAACAATACGTGTGGGGATGATTGGGATGGACAAGATGGACACAAAAGGAAACTCTCCGGAAGGAAAAAAAACTGGAAATTTGGATGGAGGAGGGCTTGGGGATCAGGGTTGGGGGTAGAGAGGGTTAACGAGGACAGAAAATATCATGGTCCAGTAAAAAATCGTAGAAATGTGAATAAATGCCACCAAACGTGCTCATCTGACTATTATTTTATGACTGTTTTCATTTCTAGATGTCTCTCCTGTAACACGTGACGCCATATTTATTGCAAATGGCATCCCCATGAGAAAGAGCGCAATGTTTGCCTGGTTAATAGAGGCCAAACAGCTACAAAGGTTCGATGTAGCTTCTGGATAATATCAGGAAGGAAACATCGGGAAAAAGATTCGTGAGCGGTACAAAAAGTTTATGGAGACTGCGAGAATCCTGCAAAGGAAGGGGGCAGGCCAGCCAGGTAGAAGTGGTGAGTTTTGTGAGTCTCTAACGCAGTCCATATAAGTACATTCGGATTCAGATGATGATCTTGACAAATGTCAACAATAAAACTTTGAGAAATGTTCTTTCACTTGCAGCAAACTACATTGTTGTATTCCAGTTCATTATTTCCTTTATGGCAGTTTGGATTTGGAAAGGTAATTTGTGGACACTGTTTGTTATAGTCGAGTTTTTCTGATATAATCAAGAATTCAAAACTGGTTCTCCCCATAATTTCTAATGTACCATAAAACAATGATGGCGTCAGACATTTTTCTCATCTGGCTTTGAGAGATGTCGTCACTTCTTTCTTGACTTGTTCGGTTTGGAGAACTCACAGATCCAGGAGTATTTTGGCTCGTATAAAATGCCAAGACCGCCAACATGGCTGGGTGAGGTTAATTTTCACACAAGAGTGATTCCGGTTACATGATGAATTGCGATGAACAAGATTCTGAAAGGATCATGATGCATTCGCCGGAGAGGAAGATGACAAGACAGATTGTAAGTTATTTCATTTCATACAGTATTGAATCCTGAAAGATTCCTGATAAATACTCTGCTTTTGTATTCGTAGATTCATTGAGAGGAAAATGGACGATGCTTCCTTTGCAAAGAAAGCATTTCACTGCCCATTCCCAGGTGCCCTGGAGGCATGAAGTTGCCCTCCACCCTAAGGGTTATGATTTACCCAGCTTGGTAATCAAATAGCAACATGTTTATTTCTCCAGAGAATAGCTATAGTTTCTAGAAGCTGAGCATAAAAATCCATAACAAGAAAACATCTGAAAATGCAAAGCCTGTCCACGTGTCCGTTTGTATTCAGACTTCGTCTTCTTCTTCCGTCTGCTCAAAATAACGAAAACAGTTCAAAAAAATACAAAATAAAAATTGATGATTCTATGCAACCTTGACCTTTGAGCTTTAGATAAAAAACAAACAAACTGACCTTTTGATTTTTATTTTATTTTGATTTTTGAACTTTTTGATTATTGAACCAATTCAATGACTCATTATACAAATTCTTTAAATTTCAGGTCAATCAGATGAAAATTGCTGATTTCTGTGATGCTGACCTTTGACCTTTTGACCAAATTATTAATTTGCCTTCACCATATTCTCATAATAAAGCTTTGTTGAAAATATGATGACAAAACGCAAATGGTAAATTTAAATTTCAGGTCAATCAGATGAAAATTGCTGATTTTCTCTGATGCTGACCTTTGACCTTTTGACCAAATTATTAATTTGCCTTCACCATATTCTCATAATAAAGCTTTGTTGAAAATATGATGACAAAACTCAAATGGAAAATTTAAATTTCAGGTCAATCAGATGAAAATTGATGATTTTATGTGATGCTGACCTTTAACCTTTTGACCAAATTATTAATTTGCCTTCACCATATTCTCATAATAAAGCTTTGTTGAAAATATGATGACAAAACGCAAATGGTAAATTTAAATTTCAGGTCAATCAGATGAAAATTGCTGATTTTCTCTGATGCTGACCTTTGACCTTTTGACCAAATTATTAATTTGTCTTCACCATATTCTCATAATAAAGCTTTGTTGAAAATATGATGACAAAACTCAAATGGAAAACTTAAATTTCAGGTCAATCAGATGAAAATTGCTGATTTTCTGTGATGCTGACCTTTAACCTTTTGACAAAATTATTAATTTGTCTTCTCAACATTATCATAATAAGGATTTGGTGAAAATTTGAAGACAAAACTCAAATGGTGATCCAAAAAGTTTCGGCCAGGACAGACAGACAGACATTGTTGGTTTGACAGACCGACGGTCAGGTACCGGTCAGGTGACGCTGACCTTTAACCTTTTGACAAAATTATTAATTTGTCTTCTCAACATTATCATAATAAGGCTTTGGTGAAAATTTGATGACCATACTCAAATGGTGATCCAAAAAGTTACAGCCTAGACAGACAGACAGACAGAAAGATGGACATCGTCGGTTTGACAGACAGACATCTGACAGACACACACACACACACAGAAGTGATTTCAAAATCCCCTCTTCTGCTGTGCAGGGGACAGGCTAAAGAGGAACCAATTAGTTGAGGTGTACGGGGAAACCTGGATTCTGGGCGTTTAACCAGAAGAGGGTTTCTGGATGAATTTGTACATCCTTGAGTTGCTTGGGACGGTTGTTGGGCCGAGAGGGTAGTAAGGGCTAGACCGGAGTATCGGCGGTAAACGATAGAGGCCACCAACGTGTCTGTGATGTGAAAGCATCTGTCCTACTTTTGCCTCCTTGAGGGAGATGCCAATAATGTTGAGAGTTTTTGATTGAACAGCTTCCACGACAGGCAGATAAGATGCTGAGTTAGCAGTCCATTGGCATGAAGAGTACTAAATTGACCGATGGATAAAAGCTTTGCAGACTGAGTAGTTGTGATTTTTCATGGGATGACTTGGAACGGTGCAGGATGTCCAGTCTGCAGTTGGGGCCAAGCTTTGCGATGTGGTGGGCCGAGGAGAGGTCATGGCTGATGGTGAGGTCTAAACGTTCAAGAGGATAAACCTCTGAGTGTTTGACTATGGAAATAGATAGGTAGGTTCATTTGACGATCATCCGAGAGATGAAACCTTGGACTATATCATATACTTAAACACTGGAGAACACAAATCACCTTCTTTGCACTTTCAAAGCCCTTCTGTTTAGCAGTACTTGGACATGTTAAATAAGGTGGTGTATAAGGGTGAGTACCAGCTTGCTGGGATGAATGATCACGGTGTGTACCCCGGTGTAGAATAGGTACACCATATATCCCTGTGCATCGTAAGAGGCGACTAAGGGTTGGCGTCAGGAAGGGCATCCGGCCATAAAAACATTGCCTGAAACAGGGCGCCATGATTGTCATGGGGCCCGCAAGGCTAACCCTCGCTATAGCGGGGAAATTGGCCTTAAAAACGATCATTCATTCATAAGGGTGGTGTGTAAGACTGCTTCATTGTGCGAAGCTTCTGAAAAAAATTTTAAACGATCTTTAAAATGATTCTTTTATTGAAATTGAAGTACATACTCATACTGAAACACTGCGTGGGGTAACGTGTTCTATGAACTCCCTAGCTCCGGCATTGAAGAATGGGGGTGAGTAAGGATGGAGGAGGGGGATTGTTGGGATTTTTCTGCTCATGACCTGACCGTGGCTGCAACCAACACACATGTAAAATGTGTAGAATTTTTTTTATGATTTGCCCTGTTTTATTTAATATAATTTTCAGGTGTACAGACACATAAAGAATTGCCTTATTTAATGTAGTATGACATGTTTGCAATTACGAGATCATTCTCCAGCATTCGCTTCCCGGGCTCATTTTGGATACCAAATCCATGCTTTCCTGAAATCCCTGGTACCGGTACCATGGCTTCTCCAATTTTAGCATTCCAGTCTCAAATAATAATTAAGACATCTCGTTTTGGCACCTTTCTACCAGTTACTGCAACTTTTCACAAAACTCCTCCAATTTTTTAATCTGCTGCAGAAGTTGCAGCATACATCTGAATGATGGTGGTGTTCAATGGATGACCTTTCATTGATATTAACCTATCATTGATTGGCTTGTATCCCAGCATTGAGGATGCCATCTTTTTATTACAAATCACTCCCACTCCATTTATTTTACAGGTTTTGTGACCAAAAAAGAACGCTTTGTAACCGTCAGATTGAAAATGCCCCAAAACTGTCCATCTAAGTTCACTTGTTCCCAAATCTAACTAACTTATCCCATCTCTCTCTTTCTTTATTACATTTAACTTTCCATGATTAATTGACCTTCCATGTTCCAATTTAGTCCCTGAGTAATTGACCACACTTGCTATCATTAATTGAAATGTTCCAGTTTTGTGAATATTTGAGAAGCTCAGTTTGACTTTCAGTTCTGGTGACCTCAACAAATGGATTTTCTTGTGGGTTTGAATCAGTCCTGTCATAATACCTAGTCATACTCATCAAAGCACCTTTTTATTCCCAAGTATCAATTTTTGTGCTTTGAACCTGGGGGCTCATCATCGAGCACCACAGCTTTATATCTTGGATTTCGGACCATGATTGTTTTCTTAGCATGTACCATCAAAGTCATGCAGCCAACACTGGCAACATGTGTTAGCTATGTATCACATGGTCATGTAGCTAATACTATCAATATGTGTTATCTGTGTATCACATGGTCATGTAGCTAATACTATCAATATACGTTAGCTGTGTATCACATGGTCATGTAGCTAATACTATCAATATACGTTAGCTGTGTATCACATGGTCATGTAGCCAATACTATCAATATACGTTAGCTGTGTATCACATGGTCATGTAGCTAATACTATCAATATACGTTAGCTGTCTATCACATGGTCATGTAGCCAATACTATCAATATGCGTTAGCTGTGTATCACATGGTCATGTAGCTAATACTATCAATATACGTTAGCTGTGTATCACATGGTCATGTAGCTAATACTATCAATATACGTTAGCTGTGTATCACATGGTCATGTAGCCAATACTATCAATATACGTTAGCTGTGTATCACATGGTCATGTAGCTAATACTATCAATATACGTTAGCTGTCTATCACATGGTCATGTAGCCAATACTATCAATATGCGTTAGCTGTGTATCACATGGTCATGTAGCTAATACTATCAATATACGTTAGCTGTCTATCACATGGTCATGTAGCCAATACTATCAATATGCGTTAGCTGTGTATCACATGGTCATGTAGCCAATACTATCAATATGCGTTAGCTGTGTATCACATGGTCATGTAGCTAATACTATCAATATACGTGAGCTGTGTATCACATGGTCATGTAGCTAATACTATCAATATGCGTTAGCTGTGTATCACATGGTCATGTAGCCAATACTATCAATATGCATTAGCTGTGTATCACATGGTCATGTAGCTAATACTATCAATATACGTTAGCTGTGTATCACATGGTCATGTAGCTAATACTATCAATATGTGTTAGCTGTGTATCACATGGTCATGTAGCTAATACTATCAATATGCGTTAGCTGTGTATCACATGGTCATGTAGCTAATACTATCAATATGTGTTAGCTGTGTATCACATGGTCATGTAGCTAATACTATCAAGATGCGTTAGCTGTGTATCACATGGTTATGTAGCTAATACTATCAATATGTGTTAGCTGTGTATCACATGGTCATGTAGCTAATACTATCAATATACATTAGCTGTGTATCACATGGTCATGTAGCTAATACTATCAATATGTGTTAGCTGTGTATCACATGGTCATGTAGCTAATACTATCAATATGCGTTAGCTGTGTATCACATGGTCATGTAGCTAATACTATCAATATGTGTTAGCTGTGTATCACATGGTCATGTAGCTAATACTATCAATATGTGTTAGCTGTGTATCACATGGTCATGTAGCCAATACTATCAATATGTGTTAGCTGTGTATCACATGGTCATGTAGCTAATACTATCAATATGTGTTAGCTGTGTATCACATGGTCATGTAGCTAATACTATCAATGTGTGTTAGCTGTGTATCACATGGTCATGTAGCTAATACTATCAATATGTGTTAGCTGTGTATCACATGGTCATGTAGCTAATACTATCAATATGCGTTAGCTGTGTATCACATGGTCATGTAGCTAATACTATCAATATGTGTTAGCTGTGTATCACATGGTCATGTAGCTAATACTATCAATATGTGTTAGCTGTGTATCACATGGTCATGTAGCAAATACTATCAATGTGTGTTAGCTGTCTATCACATGGTCATGTAGCCAATACTATCAATATGCGTTAGCTGTGTATCACATGGTCATGTAGCCAATACTATCAATATGCGTTAGCTGTGTATCACATGGTCATGTAGCCAATAGTATCAATATGCGTTAGCTGTCTATCACATGGTCATGTAGCCAATACTATCAATATGAGTTAGCTGTCTATCACATGGTCATGTAGCCAATAATATCAATATGCGTTGGCTGTCTATCACATGGTCATGTAGCCAATAATATCAATGTGTGTTAGCTGTCTATCACATGGTCATGTAGCCAATACTATCAATATGCGTTGGCTGTCTATCACATGGTCATGTAGACAATAATATCAATGTGTGTTAGCTGTCTATCACATGGTCATGTAGCCAATAATATCAATGTGTGTTAGCTGTCTTTCACATGGTCATGTAGCCAATAATATCAATGTGTGTTAACTGTCTATCACATGGTCATGTAGCCAATACTATCAATATGCGTTGGCTGTCTATCACATGGTCATGTAGACAATAATATCAATGTGTGTTAGCTGTGTATCACATGGTCATGTAGCCAATAATATCAATATGCGTTGGCTGTCTATCACATGGTCATGTAGCCAATAATATCAATGTGTGTTAGCTGTCTATCACATGGTCATGTAGCCAATAATATCAATATGCGTTGGCTGTCTATCACATGGTCATGTAGCCAATAATATCAATGTGTGTTAGCTGTCTATCACATGGTCATGTAGCCAATACTATCAATATGCGTTGGCTGTCTATCACATGGTCATGTAGACAATAATATCAATGTGTGTTAGCTGTCTATCACATGGTCATGTAGCCAATAATATCAATGTGTGTTAGCTGTCTATCACATGGTCATGTAGCCAATACTATCAATGTGTGTTAGCTGTCTATCACATGGTCATGTAGCCAATACTATCAATGTGTGTTAGCTGTCTATCACATGGTCATGTAGCCAATACTATCAATATGCGTTGGCTGTCTATCACATGGTCATGTAGCCAATAATATCAATGTGTGTTAGCTGTCTATCACATGGTCATGTAGCCAATACTATCAATATGCGTTGGCTGTCTATCACATGGTCATGTAGCCAATAATATCAATGTGTGTTAGCTGTCTATCACATGGTGATGTCGCCAATACTATCAATATGCGTTGGCTGTCTATCACATGGTCATGTAGACAATACTATTAATATGTGTGAGCTATGTATCACATGGTCATGCAGCCAATACTATCAATATGTGTTAGCTGTGTATCACATGGTCATGTAGCTAATACTATCAATATGCGTTAGCTGTCTCTCACATGGTCATGTAGCTAATACTATCAATATGTGTTAGCTGTGTATCACATGGTAATGTAGCTAATACTATCAATATGTGTTAGCTGTGTATCACATGGTCATGTAGCTAATACTATCAATATGTTTTATCTGTGTATCACATGGTCATGTAGCCAATACTATCAATATGTGTTAGCTGTGTATCACATGGTCATGTAGCTAATACTATCAATATGTGTTAGCTGTGTATCACATGGTCATGTAGCCAATACTATCAATATGTGTTAGCTGTGTATCACATGGTCATGTAGCTAATACTATCAATATGCGTTAGCTGTCTCTCACATGGTCATGTAGCTAATACTATCAATATGTGTTAGCTGTGTATCACATGGTCATGTAGACAAAAATATCAATATGTGTTAGCTGTGTATCACATGGTCATGTAGACAAAAATATCAATATGTGTTAGCTGTGTATCACATGGTCATGTAGCCAATACTATCAATATGTGTTAGCTGTGTATCACATGGTCATGTAGACAAAAATATCAATATGTGTTAGCTGTGTATCACATGGTCATGTAGCCAATACTATCAATATGTGTTATCTGTGTATCACATGGTCATGTCGCCAATAATATCAATATGTGTTAGCTGTGTATCACATGGTCATGTAGCCTATACTATCAATATGTGTTAGCTGTGTATCACATGGTCATGTAGCCAATACTAGCAATATGTGTTAGCTATGTATCACATGGTCATGTAGCCAATACTATCAATATGTGTTAGCTGTGTATCACATGGTCATGTAGCCTATACTATCAATATGTGTTAGCTGTGTATCACATGGTCATGTAGCCAATACTATCAATATGTGTTAGCTGTGTATCACATGGTCATGTAGCCAATACTATCAATATGTGTGAGCTATGTATCACATGGTCATGTAGCTAATACTATCAATATGTGTTAGCTATGTATCACATGGTCATGTAGCTAATACTATCAATATGTGTTAGCTGTGTATCACATGGTCATGTAGACAATTCTATCAATATGTGTTAGCTATGTATCACATGGTCATGTAGACAATTCTATCAATATGTGTTAGCTATGTATCACATGGTCATGTAGCTAATACTATCAATATGCGTTAGCTGTCTCTCACATGGTCATGTAGCTAATACTATCAATATGTGTTAGCTGTGTATCACATGGTCATGTAGCTAATACTATCAATATGTGTTAGCTGTGTATCACATGGTCATGTAGCTAATACTATCAATATGTGTTATCTGTGTATCACATGGTCATGTAGCCAATACTATCAAGATGTGTTAGCTGTGTATCACATGGTCATGTAGCTAATACTATCAATATGTGTTAGCTGTGTATCACATGGTCATGTAGACAATTCTATCAATATGTGTTAGCTATGTATCACATGGTCATGTAGCCAATACTATCAATATGTGTTAGCTGTGTATCACATGGTCATGTAGCTAATACTATCAATATGCGTTAGCTGTCTCTCACATGGTCATGTAGCTAATACTATCAATATGTGTTAGCTGTGTATCACACGGTCATGTAGCCAATACTATCAATATGTGTTAGCTGTGTATCACATGGTCATGTAGCTAATACTATCAATATGCGTTAGCTGTCTCTCACATGGTCATGTAGCTAATACTATCAATATGTGTTAGCTGTGTATCACATGGTCATGTAGACAAAAATATCAATATGTGTTAGCTGTGTATCACATGGTCATGTAGACAAAAATATCAATATGTGTTAGCTGTGTATCACATGGTCATGTAGCCAATACTATCAATATGTGTTAGCTGTGTATCACATGGTCATGTAGACAAAAATATCAATATGTGTTAGCTGTGTATCACATGGTCATGTAGCCAATACTATCAATATGTGTTATCTGTGTATCACATGGTCATGTCGCCAATAATATCAATATGTGTTAGCTGTGTATCACATGGTCATGTAGCTAATACTATCAATATGTGTTAGCTGTGTATCACATGGTGATGTAGCTAATACTATCAATATGTGTTAGCTGTGTATCACATGGTCATGTAGCTAATACTATCAATATGTGTTATCTGTGTATCACATGGTCATGTAGCCAATACTATCAATATGTGTTAGCTGTGTATCACATGGTCATGTAGCTAATACTATCAATATGTGTTAGCTGTGTATCACATGGTCATGTAGCCAATACTATCAATATGTGTTAGCTGTGTATCACATGGTCATGTAGCTAATACTATCAATATGCGTTAGCTGTCTCTCACATGGTCATGTAGCTAATACTATCAATATGTGTTAGCTGTGTATCACATGGTCATGTAGACAAAAATATCAATATGTGTTAGCTGTGTATCACATGGTCATGTAGACAAAAATATCAATATGTGTTAGCTGTGTATCACATGGTCATGTAGCCAATACTATCAATATGTGTTAGCTGTGTATCACATGGTCATGTAGACAAAAATATCAATATGTGTTAGCTGTGTATCACATGGTCATGTAGCCAATACTATCAATATGTGTTATCTGTGTATCACATGGTCATGTCGCCAATAATATCAATATGTGTTAGCTGTGTATCACATGGTCATGTAGCCTATACTATCAATATGTGTTAGCTGTGTATCACATGGTCATGTAGCCAATACTAGCAATATGTGTTAGCTATGTATCACATGGTCATGTAGCCAATACTATCAATATGTGTTAGCTGTGTATCACATGGTCATGTAGCCAATACTATCAATATGTGTTAGCTGTGTATCACATGGTCATGTAGCCTATACTATCAATATGTGTTAGCTGTGTATCACATGGTCATGTAGCCAATACTATCAATATGTGTTAGCTGTGTATCACATGGTCATGTAGCCAATACTATCAATATGTGTTAGCTGTGTATCACATGGTCATGTAGCTAATACTATCAATATGTGTTAGCTGTGTATCACATGGTCATGTAGCCAATACTATCAATATGTGTTAGCTGTGTATCACATGGTCATGTAGCTAATACTATCAATATGTGTTAGCTGTGTATCACATGGTCATGTAGCCAATACTATCAATATGTGTTAGCTGTGTATCACATGGTCATGTAGCTAATACTATCAATATGCGTTAGCTGTCTCTCACATGGTCATGTAGCTAATACTATCAATATGTGTTAGCTGTGTATCACATGGTCATGTAGACAAAAATATCAATATGTGTTAGCTGTGTATCACATGGTCATGTAGACAAAAATATCAATATGTGTTAGCTGTGTATCACATGGTCATGTAGCCAATACTATCAATATGTGTTAGCTGTGTATCACATGGTCATGTAGACAAAAATATCAATATGTGTTAGCTGTGTATCACATGGTCATGTAGCCAATACTATCAATATGTGTTATCTGTGTATCACATGGTCATGTCGCCAATAATATCAATATGTGTTAGCTGTGTATCACATGGTCATGTAGCCTATACTATCAATATGTGTTAGCTGTGTATCACATGGTCATGTAGCCAATACTAGCAATATGTGTTAGCTATGTATCACATGGTCATGTAGCCAATACTATCAATATGTGTTAGCTGTGTATCACATGGTCATGTAGCCTATACTATCAATATGTGTTAGCTGTGTATCACATGGTCATGTAGCCAATACTATCAATATGTGTGAGCTATGTATCACATGGTCATGTAGCTAATACTATCAATATGTGTTAGCTATGTATCACATGGTCATGTAGCTAATACTATCAATATGTGTTAGCTGTGTATCACATGGTCATGTAGACAATTCTATCAATATGTGTTAGCTATGTATCACATGGTCATGTAGCCAATACTATCAATATGTGTTAGCTGTGTATCACATGGTCATGTAGCTAATACTATCAATATGCGTTAGCTGTCTCTCACATGGTCATGTAGCTAATACTATCAATATGTGTTAGCTGTGTATCACATGGTCATGTAGCTAATACTATCAATATGTGTTAGCTGTGTATCACATGGTCATGTAGCTAATACTATCAATATGTGTTATCTGTGTATCACATGGTCATGTAGCCAATACTATCAAGATGTGTTAGCTGTGTATCACATGGTCATGTAGCTAATACTATCAATATGTGTTAGCTGTGTATCACATGGTCATGTAGACAATTCTATCAATATGTGTTAGCTATGTATCACATGGTCATGTAGCCAATACTATCAATATGTGTTCGCTGTGTATCACATGGTCATGTAGCTAATACTATCAATATGCGTTAGCTGTCTCTCACATGGTCATGTAGCTAATACTATCAATATGTGTTAGCTGTGTATCACATGGTCATGTAGCCAATACTATCAATATGTGTTAGCTGTGTATCACATGGTCATGTAGCTAATACTATCAATATGCGTTAGCTGTCTCTCACATGGTCATGTAGCTAATACTATCAATATGTGTTAGCTGTGTATCACATGGTCATGTAGACAAAAATATCAATATGTGTTAGCTGTGTATCACATGGTCATGTAGACAAAAATATCAATATGTGTTAGCTGTGTATCACATGGTCATGTAGCCAATACTATCAATATGTGTTAGCTGTGTATCACATGGTCATGTAGACAAAAATATCAATATGTGTTAGCTGTGTATCACATGGTCATGTAGCCAATACTATCAATATGTGTTATCTGTGTATCACATGGTCATGTCGCCAATAATATCAATATGTGTTAGCTGTGTATCACATGGTCATGTAGCTAATACTATCAATATGTGTTAGCTGTGTATCACATGGTGATGTAGCTAATACTATCAATATGTGTTAGCTGTGTATCACATGGTCATGTAGCTAATACTATCAATATGTGTTATCTGTGTATCACATGGTCATGTAGCCAATACTATCAATATGTGTTAGCTGTGTATCACATGGTCATGTAGCTAATACTATCAATATGTGTTAGCTGTGTATCACATGGTCATGTAGCCAATACTATCAATATGTGTTAGCTGTGTATCACATGGTCATGTAGCTAATACTATCAATATGCGTTAGCTGTCTCTCACATGGTCATGTAGCTAATACTATCAATATGTGTTAGCTGTGTATCACATGGTCATGTAGACAAAAATATCAATATGTGTTAGCTGTGTATCACATGGTCATGTAGACAAAAATATCAATATGTGTTAGCTGTGTATCACATGGTCATGTAGCCAATACTATCAATATGTGTTAGCTGTGTATCACATGGTCATGTAGACAAAAATATCAATATGTGTTAGCTGTGTATCACATGGTCATGTAGCCAATACTATCAATATGTGTTATCTGTGTATCACATGGTCATGTCGCCAATAATATCAATATGTGTTAGCTGTGTATCACATGGTCATGTAGCCTATACTATCAATATGTGTTAGCTGTGTATCACATGGTCATGTAGCCAATACTAGCAATATGTGTTAGCTATGTATCACATGGTCATGTAGCCAATACTATCAATATGTGTTAGCTGTGTATCACATGGTCATGTAGCCAATACTATCAATATGTGTTAGCTGTGTATCACATGGTCATGTAGCCTATACTATCAATATGTGTTAGCTGTGTATCACATGGTCATGTAGCCAATACTATCAATATGTGTTAGCTGTGTATCACATGGTCATGTAGCCAATACTATCAATATGTGTGAGCTATGTATCACATGGTCATGTAGCTAATACTATCAATATGTGTTAGCTATGTATCACATGGTCATGTAGCTAATACTATCAATATGTGTTAGCTGTGTATCACATGGTCATGTAGACAATTCTATCAATATGTGTTAGCTATGTATCACATGGTCATGTAGCCAATACTATCAATATGTGTTAGCTGTGTATCACATGGTCATGTAGCTAATACTATCAATATGTGTGAGCTATGTATCACATGGTCATGTAGCCTATACTATCAATATGTGTTAGCTGTGTATCACATGGTCATGTAGCCAATACTATCAATATGTGTTATCTGTGTATCACATGGTCATGTAGCCAATACTATCAATATGTGTTAGCTGTGTATCACATGGTCATGTAGCCAATACTATCAATATGTGTTAGCTGTGTATCACATGGTCATGTAGCCTATACTATCAATATGTGTTAGCTGTGTATCACATGGTCATGTAGCCAATATTATCAATATGTGTTAGCTGTGTATCACATGGTCATGTAGCCTATACTATCAATATGTGTGAGCTATGTATCACATGGTCATGTAGCCTATACTATCAATATGTGTTAGCTGTGTATCACATGGTCATGTAGCTAATACTATCAATATGTGTTAGCTGTGTATCACATGGTCATGTAGCCAATACTATCAATATGTGTGAGCTATGTATCACATGGTCATGTAGCTAATACTATCAATATGTGTTAGCTATGTATCACATGGTCATGTAGCTAATACTATCAATATGTGTTAGCTGTGTATCACATGGTCATGTAGCCAATACTATCAATATGTGTTAGCTGTGTATCACATGGTCATGTAGCCAATACTATCAATATGTGTTAGCTGTGTATCACATGGTCATGTAGCCTATACTATCAATATGTGTTAGCTGTGTATCACATGGTCATGTAGCCAATATTATCAATATGTGTTAGCTGTGTATCACATGGTCATGTAGCCAATACTATCAATATGTGTGAGCTATGTATCACATGGTCATGTAGCTAATACTATCAATATGTGTTAGCTATGTATCACATGGTCATGTAGCTAATACTATCAATATGTGTTAGCTGTGTATCACATGGTCATGTAGACAATTCTATCAATATGTGTTAGCTATGTATCACATGGTCATGTAGCCAATACTATCAATATGTGTTAGCTGTGTATCACATGGTCATGTAGACAATTCTATCAATATGTGTTAGCTGTGTATCACATGGTCATGTAGCCAATACTATCAATATGTGTGAGCTATGTATCACATGGTCATGTAGCTAATACTATCAATATGTGTTAGCTGTGTATCACATGGTCATGTAGACAATTCTATCAATATGTGTGAGCTATGTATCACATGGTCATGTAGCTAATACTATCAATATGTGTTAGCTGTGTATCACATGGTCATGTAGCTAATACTATCAATATGCGTTAGCTGTCTATCACATGGTCATGTAGCTAATACTATCAATATGCGTTAGCTGTCTATCACATGGTCATGTAGCTAATACTATCAATATGCGTTAGCTGTCTATCACATGGTCATGTAGCTAATACTATCAATATGTGTTAGCTGTGTATCACATGGTCATGTAGACAATTCTATCAATATGTGTGAGCTATGTATCACATGGTCATCTATCTATAATTCCAGTAATCTCTGTACGTTTGTACGTTTGTCTGTGACCGCTGTTTCTCGACAACCACGGGTCCGATATACTTTTAACTTGCCAGGTATATTGCTGGGGACCCGAGGATGTGCCTTTTCAAGGTTTCATATTAATCGGACAATTACTTACCGAGCTATGTCCAAAAAACGATTCAACCAATCAGAGAGCAGCGAACTAGCGCGTGTGCCGAACGTGGCGGACACACTCTGCCTCGGATGGCACATTTGAGAGCGTATTCATTTATTTCACGTTTGCAAACTATGTTGGCGTTAAACTATGTTTTAAAACTAATAAAAACGAATTTGCGATTCATTCGCTTTCCTGCGCGTTTGTGCACGCGATGGCGATTTCTTTACCAAACTCCGGAAGCCGTTCGCTTTGGACCAAACCATTTCATGTAAATAGAGGGGGGGGGATTGTCACCGTACTCGCAAGCCGTTCGCTTTGGACCAAACCATTTCATGTAAATAGAGGGGGGGGATATAATTTTAGATATAGATATAGTACGGGCAATGCCCTAGTGTAGCCAATACTATCAATATGTGTGAGCTATGTATCACATGGTCATGTCGCTAATACTATCAATATGCGTTAGCTGTCTATCACATGGTCATGTAGCCAATACTATCAATATGTGTTAGCTGTGTATCACATGGTCATGTAGCCAATACTATCAATATGTGTTAGCTGTGTATCACATCGTCATGTAGCCAATACTATCAATATGTGTTAGCTGTGTATCACATGGTCATGTAGACAATACTATCAATATGTGTTAGCTGTGTGTCACATCGTCATGTAGCCAATACTATCAATATGTGTTAGCTGTGTATCACATGGTCATGTAGACAATACTATCAATATGTGTGAGCTGTGTATCACATGGTCATGTAGCTAATACTATCAATATGTGTTAGCTGTGTGTCACATGGTCATGTAGCTAATACTATCAATATGTGTGAGCTGGGTATCACATGGTCATGTAGCGAATACTATCAATATGTGTGAGCTGTGTATCACATGGTCATGTAGCTAATACTATCAATATGTGTTAGCTGTGTATCACATCGTCATGTAGCCAATACTATCAATATGTGTTAGCTGTGTATCACATGGTCATGTAGCCAATACTATCAATATGTGTTAGCTGTGTGTCACATCGTCATGTAGCCAATACTATCAATATGTGTTAGCTGTGTATCACATGGTCATGTAGACAATACTATCAATATGTGTGAGCTGTGTATCACATGGTCATGTAGCTAATACTATCAATATGTGTTAGCTGTGTGTCACATGGTCATGTAGCTAATACTATCAATATGTGTGAGCTGGGTATCACATGGTCATGTAGCGAATACTATCAATATGTGTGAGCTGTGTATCACATGGTCATGTAGCTAATACTATCAATATGTGTTAGCTATGTATCACATGGTCATGTAGCCAATACTATCAATATGCGTTAGCTGTGTATCACATGGTCATGTAGCCAATACTATCAATATGTGTTAGCTGTGTATCACATGGTCATGTAGCTAATACTATCAATATGTGTTAGCTATGTATCACATGGTCATGTAGCCAATACTATCAATATGCGTTAGCTGTCTATCACATGGTCATGCAGCCAATACTATCAATATGCGTTGTCTGTCTATCACATGGTCATGTAGACAATACTATCAATATGTGTTAGCTGTGTATCACATGGTCATGTAGCTAATACTATCAATATGTGTTAGCTGTGTATCACATGGTCATGTAGCTAATACTATCAATATGTGTTAGCTATGTATCACATGGTCATGTTGCCAATACTATCAATATGCGTTAGCTGTCTATCACATGGTCATGTAGCCAATACTATCAATATGCGTTGTCTGTCTATCACATGGTCATGTAGACAATACTATCAATATGTGTTAGCTGTGTATCACATGGTCATGTAGACAATACTATCAATAGGCGTTAGCTGTCTATCACATGGTCATGTAGCCAATAATATCAATGTGTGTTAGCTGTCTATCACATGGTCATGTAGCTAATACTATCAATGTGTGTTAGCTGTGGATCACATGGTCATGTAGCTAATACTATCAATAGGCGTTAGCTGTCTTTCACATGGTCATGTAGCCAATACTATCAATATGTGTTAGCTGTCTATCACATGGTCATGTAGCTAATACTATCAATGTGTGTTAGCTGTGTGTCACATGGTCATGTAGCTAATACTATCAATATGTGTTAGCTGTGTATCACATGGTCATGTAGCGAATACTATCAATATACGTTAGCTGTGTATCACATGGTCATGTAGCTAATACTATCAATATGTGTTAGCTGTGTATCACATGGTCATGTAGCTAATACTATCAATATGCGTTAGCTGTGTATCACATGGTCATGTAGCTAATACTATCAATATACGTTAGCTGTGTATCACATGGTCATGTAGCTAATACTATCAATATACGTTAGCTGTGTATCACATGGTCATGCAGCTAATACTATCAATATACGTTAGCTGTGTATCACATGGTCATGTAGCTAATACTATCAATATACGTTAGCTGTGTATCACATGGTCATGTAGCTAATACTATCAATATACGTTAGCTGTGTATCACATGGTCATGTAGCTAATACTATCAATATACGTTAGCTGTGTATCACATGGTCATGTAGCTAATACTATCAATGTGTGTTAGCTGTGTGTCACATGGTCATGTAGCTAATACTATCAATATGCGTTAGCTGTGTATCACATGGTCATGTTGCGAATACTATCAATATGTGTTAGCTGTGTATCACATGGTCATGTAGCGAATACTATCAATATGTGTTAGCTGTGTATCACATGGTCATGTAGCTAATACTATCAATATGTGTTAGCTGTGTATCACATGGTCATGTAGCGAATACTATCAATATGTGTTAGCTGTGTATCACATGGTCATGTAGCGAATACTATCAATATGTGTTAGCTGTGTATCACATGGTCATGTAGCTAATACTATCAATATGTGTTAGCTATGTATCACATGGTCATGTAGCCAATACTATCAATATGTGTTAGCTGTGTATCACATGGTCATGTAGCTAATACTATCAATATGTGTTAGCTGTGTATCACATGGTCATGTAGCCAATACTTTCAATATGTGTTAGCTGTGTATCACATGGTCATGTAGCTAATACTATCAATATGTGTTAGCTATGTATCACATGGTCATGTAGCCAATACTATCAATATGCGTTAGCTGTGTATCACATGGTCATGTAGCCAATACTATCAATATGTGTTAGCTGTGTATCACATGGTCATCTATCTATAATTCCACTAATCTCTGTGTGTGTGTTTGTATGTTTGTATGTTTGTTTGTGACCGCTGTTTCTCGACAACCACGGGTCCGATATACTTTAAACTTGCCAGGTATATTGCTGGGGACCCGAGGATGTGCCTTTTCAAGGTTTGAAATTAATCGGACAAGTAGTTACCGAGCTATGGCGATTTAGCCGTTCGCCGTTCGCTTTGGCGTTGCGAATGGACAAAACCATTTCATGTAAATAGAGGGGGGGGGGGGGGGGGTTCTGTGGTCGTTGCGAATGGACCAAACCATTTCATGTAAATAGAGGGGGGGGGGATTGTCACCGTACTCGCAAGCCGTTCGCCGTTCGCTTTGGCGTTGCGAATGAACCAAACCATTTCATGAACCAAACCATTTCATGTAAATAGAGGGGGGGGGGGGGGATTGTCACCGTACTCGCACCCACGTACCCACGTACCCACGTACGGGCATTGCACCCACGTACGGGCATGCCCGAGTGTAGCTAATACTATCAATATGTGTTAGCTGTGTATCACATGGTCATGTAGCTAATACTATCAGTATGTGTTAGCTATGTATCACATGGTCATGTAGCCAATACTATCAATATGCGTTAGCTGTCTATCACATGGTCATGTAGCCAATACTATCAATATGCGTTGTCTGTCTATCACATGGTCATGTAGACAATACTATCAATATGTGTTAGCTGTGTATCACATGGTCATGTAGACAATACTATCAATAGGCGTTAGCTGTCTATCACATGGTCATGTAGCCAATAATATAAATGTGTGTTAGCTGTCTATCACATGGTCATGTAGCTAATACTATCAATGTGTGTTAGCTGTGGATCACATGGTCATGTAGCTAATACTATCAATAGGCGTTAGCTGTCTTTCACATGGTCATGTAGCCAATACTTTCAATATGTGTTAGCTGTCTATCACATGGTCATGTAGCTAATACTATCAATGTGTGTTAGCTGTGTGTCACATGGTGATGTAGCTAATACTATCAATATGTGTTAGCTGTGTATCACATGGTCATGTAGCGAATACTATCAATATACGTTAACTGTGTATCACATGGTCATGTAGCTAATACTATCAATATGTGTTAGCTGTGTATCACATGGTCATGTAGCTAATACTATCAATATGCGTTAGCTGTGTATCACATGGTCATGTAGCTAATACTATCAATATACGTTAGCTGTGTATCACATGGTCATGAAGCTAATACTATCAATATACGTTAGCTGTGTATCACATGGTCATGTAGCTAATACTATCAATATACGTTAGCTGTGTATCACATGGTCATGTAGCTAATACTATCAATGTGTGTTAGCTGTGTGTCACATGGTCATGTAGCTAATACTATCAATATGCGTTAGCTGTGTATCACATGGTCATGTAGCGAATACTATCAATATGTGTTAGCTGTGTATCACATGGTCATGTAGCGAATACTATCAATATGTGTTAGCTGTGTATCACATGGTCATGTAGCGAATACTATCAATATGTGTTAGCTGTGTATCACATGGTCATGTAGCTAATACTATCAATATGTGTTAGCTATGTATCACATGGTCATGTAGCCAATACTATCAATATGCGTTAGCTGTCTATCACATGGTCATGTAGCCAATACTATCAATATGCGTTGTCTGTCTATCACATGGACATGTAGACAATACTATCAATAGGCGTTAGCTGTCTATCACATGGTCATGTAGCCAATAATATCAATGTGTGTTAGCTGTCTATCACATGGTCATGTAGCTAATACTATCAATGTGTGTTAGCTGTGGATCACATGGTCATGTAGCTAATACTATCAATAGGCGTTAGCTGTCTTTCACATGGTCATGTAGCCAATACTATCAATATGTGTTAGCTGTCTATCACATGGTCATGTAGCTAATACTATCAATGTGTGTTAGCTGTGTGTCACATGGTCATGTAGCTAATACTATCAATATGTGTGAGCTGGGTATCACATGGTCATGTAGCCAATACTATCAATATGCGTTAGCTGTCTATCACAAGGTCATGTAGACAATACTATCAATATGTGTTAGCTGTGTATCACATGGTCATGTAGACAATACTATCAATAGGCGTTAGCTGTCTATCACATGGTCATGTAGCTAATACTATCAATGTGCGTTAGCTATGTATCACATGGTCATGTAGCTAATACTATCAATATGTGTGAGCTGGGTATCACATGGTCATGTAGCCAATAATATCAATGTGTGTTAGCTGTCTATCACATGGTCATGTAGCCAATAATATCAATGTGTGTTAGCTGTCTATCACATGGTCATGTAGCTAATACTATCAATGTGTGTTAGCTGTGGATCACATGGTCATGTAGCCAATACTATCAATATGCGTTAGCTGGGTATCACATGGTCATGTAGCCAATACTATCAATATGCGTTGTCTGTCTATCACATGGTCATGTAGACAATACTATCAATATGTGTTAGCTGTGTATCACATGGTCATGTAGACAATACTATCAATAGGCGTTAGCTGTCTATCACATGGTCATGTAGCTAATACTATCAATGTGCGTTAGCTATGTATCACATGGTCATGTAGCCAATACTATCAATATGCGTTGTCTGTCTATCACATGGTCATGTAGCTAATACTATCAATATACGTTAGCTGGGTATCACATGGTCATGTAGCCAATAATATCAATGTGTGTTAGCTGTCTATCACATGGTCATGTAGCTAATACTATCAATGTGTGTTAGCTGTGGATCACATGGTCATGTAGCTAATCTATCTATAATTCCAGCAATCTCTGTGTGTCTGTGTGTCTGTGTGTCTGTGTGTCTGTGTGTCTGTGTGTCTGTGTGTCTGTGTGTCTGTGTGTTTGTCTGTGACCGCTGTTTCTCGACAACCACGGGTCCGATATACTTGAAACTTGCCAGGTATATTGCTGGGGACCCGAGGATGTGCCTTTTCAAGGTTTGTAATTAATCGGACAAGTACCTACCGAGCTATGTCCAAAAAACGCTTCAACCAATCAGAGAGCAGCGAGCTATCACGTGTGCCGAACCGTTAATGCAATGCAAGCGTTAATGCGTTAATGCAAGGCTTTTCTTTTTTTCCCTCTTCTCTTTCTACTTTTCCTTGCGATTAAATTGCAAACAGCCAAAATACGTTGGCGCTAATTGAATAATTGGCCATTAACACTAAAATAATCGTAACTGCGATATGCCAACTTCCGGACAGTGCAGCCTTCCATGTTGTTGTTGTTTGCAGCAGCTGTTTGCAGCAAGGCAAGGCTTTTCTTTTTTTCCCTCTTCTCTTTCTACTTTTCCTTGCGATTAAATTGCAAACAGCCAAAATACGTTGGCGCTAATTGAATAATTGGGCATTATGTTTTACAACTAATAAAAACGAATTTGCGATTCATTCGCTTTCCTGCGCGTTTGTGTACGCGATGGCGATTTCTTTACCAAACTCCGGAAGCCGTTCGCTTTGGACCGAACCATTGCATGTAAATAGAGGGGGGGGATTGTCACCACTCGCAAGCCGTTCGCTTTGGACCAAACCATTTCATGTAAATAGGGGGGGGGATATAATTTTAGATATATATATAGTACGGGCATGCCCTAGTACTATCAATAGGCGTTAGCTGTCTTTCACATGGTCATGTAGCCAATACTATCAATAGGCGTTAGCTGTCTATCACATGGTCATGCAGACAATACTATCAATCGGCGTTAGCTGTCTATCACATGGTCATGCAGACAATCTATCTATAATTCCAGTAATCTCTGTTTGTACGTTTGTACGTTTGTTTGTCTGTGACCGCTGTTTCTCGACAACCACGGGTCCGATATACTTGAAACTTGCCAGGTATATTGCTGGGGACCCGAGGATGTGCCTTTTCAAGGTTTTAAATTAATCGGACAAGTACTTACCGAGCTATGTCCAAAAAACGATTCAACCAATCAGAGAGCAGCAAGCTATCACGTGTGCCGAACGTGGCGATCAGACTCTGCCTCGGATGGCACATTTGACAGCGTATTCATTTATTTCACGTTGGAAAACTATGTTGCCGTTAAACTATGTTTTAAAACGAATTCAAACTGCGATTAAATTAAAACGATTCATCGTAACTGCGATTTGCGAACTTCCGGACAGTGAAGACTTCATTTCCGGCAGCCAATCACAGAACGCTTTGTTGCGTAGGCGTGGCCGATGTGAGAGCGAGCGGAGCTGAGCGCGTTACGAGCTGACCGCCATTACGGTTCGTAATTCGATTTCTTATGCGCATTATTTCTCCCAATTCAGTCAGAGCGAAGGGCGGAAGCGAAGAGCGTTGTTTTTTTTGTTTACGGGCGTACGGGCGGGGTAGAGCGTACGGGTAGCGTTTTTTTTTTTTTTTGGCAAGGAACGGGCACCCACGTACGGGCAATGCCCTAGTACTATCAATCGGCGTTAGCTGTCTATCACATGGTCATGTAGCCAATAATATCAATGTGTGTTAGCTGTCTATCACATGGTCATGTAGCTAATACTATCAATATGTGTTAGCTGTCTTTCACATGGTCATGTAGCTAATACTATCAATATGTGTTAGCTGGGTATCACATGGTCATGTAGCCAATACTATCAATATGCGTTAGCTGGGTATCACATGGTCATGTAGCCAATACTATCAATATGCGTTGTCTGTCTATCACATGGTCATGTAGACAATACTATCAATATGTGTTAGCTGTGTATCACATGGTCATGTAGACAATACTATCAATAGGCGTTAGCTGTCTATCACATGGTCATGTAGCTAATACTATCAATGTGCGTTAGCTATGTATCACATGGTCATGTAGCCAATACTATCAATATGCGTTGTCTGTCTATCACATGGTCATGTAGCTAATACTATCAATATACGTTAGCTGGGTATCACATGGTCATGTAGCCAATAATATCAATGTGTGTTAGCTGTCTATCACATGGTCATGTAGCCTATACTATCAATATGTGTTAGCTGTGTATCACATGGTCATGTAGCCAATACTATCAATATGTGTTAGCTGTGTATCACATGGTCATGTCGCTAATACTATAAATATGCGTTAGCTGTCTATCACATGGTCATGTAGCCAATACTATCAATATGTGTTAGCTGTGTATCACATGGTCATGTAGCCAATACTATCAATATGTGTTAGCTGTGTATCACATCGTCATGTAGCCAATACTATCAATATGTGTTAGCTGTGTATCACATCGTCATGTAGCTAATACTATCAATATGTGTTAGCTGTGTATCACATCGTCATGTAGCCAATACTATCAATATGTGTTAGCTGTGTATCACATCGTCATGTAGCCAATACTATCAATATGTGTTAGCTGTGTATCACATGGTCATGTAGCTAATACTATCAATATGTGTTAGCTGTGTATCACATAGTCATGTAGACAATACTATCAATATGTGTTAGCTGTGTGTCACATGGTCATGTAGCCAATACTATCAATATGTGTTAGCTGTGTATCACATGGTCATGGAGACAATACTATCAATATGTGTTAGCTGTGTGTCACATGGTCATGTAGCCAATACTATCAATATGTGTGAGCTGTGTATCACATGGTCATGTAGCCAATACTATCAATATGTGTTAGCTGTGTATCACATGGTCATGTAGACAATACTATCAATATGTGTGAGCTGTGTATCACATGGTCATGTAGCTAATACTATCAATATGTGTTAGCTGTGTGTCACATCGTCATGTAGCCAATACTATCAATATGTGTTAGCTGTGTATCACATGGTCATGTAGACAATACTATCAATATGTGTGAGCTGTGTATCACATGGTCATGTAGCTAATACTATCAATATGTGTTAGCTGTGTGTCACATGGTCATGTAGCTAATACTATCAATATGTGTGAGCTGGGTATCACATGGTCATGTAGCGAATACTATCAATATGTGTGAGCTGTGTATCACATGGTCATGTAGCTAATACTATCAATATGTGTTAGCTATGTATCACATGGTCATGTAGCCAATACTATCAATATGCGTTAGCTGTGTATCACATGGTCATGTAGCCAATACTATCAATATGTGTTAGCTGTGTATCACATGGTCATGTAGCTAATACTATCAATATGTGTTAGCTATGTATCACATGGTCATGTAGCCAATACTATCAATATGCGTTAGCTGTCTATCACATGGTCATGCAGCCAATACTATCAATATGCGTTGTCTGTCTATCACATGGTCATGTAGACAATACTATCAATATGTGTTAGCTGTGTATCACATGGTCATGTAGCTAATACTATCAATATGTGTTAGCTGTGTATCACATGGTCATGTAGCTAATACTATCAATATGTGTTAGCTATGTATCACATGGTCATGTTGCCAATACTATCAATATGCGTTAGCTGTCTATCACATGGTCATGTAGCCAATACTATCAATATGCGTTGTCTGTCTATCACATGGTCATGTAGACAATACTATCAATATGTGTTAGCTGTGTATCACATGGTCATGTAGACAATACTATCAATAGGCGTTAGCTGTCTATCACATGGTCATGTAGCCAATAATATCAATGTGTGTTAGCTGTCTATCACATGGTCATGTAGCTAATACTATCAATGTGTGTTAGCTGTGGATCACATGGTCATGTAGCTAATACTATCAATAGGCGTTAGCTGTCTTTCACATGGTCATGTAGCCAATACTATCAATATGTGTTAGCTGTCTATCACATGGTCATGTAGCTAATACTATCAATGTGTGTTAGCTGTGTGTCACATGGTCATGTAGCTAATACTATCAATATGTGTTAGCTGTGTATCACATGGTCATGTAGCGAATACTATCAATATACGTTAGCTGTGTATCACATGGTCATGTAGCTAATACTATCAATATGTGTTAGCTGTGTATCACATGGTCATGTAGCTAATACTATCAATATGCGTTAGCTGTGTATCACATGGTCATGTAGCTAATACTATCAATATACGTTAGCTGTGTATCACATGGTCATGTAGCTAATACTATCAATATACGTTAGCTGTGTATCACATGGTCATGCAGCTAATACTATCAATATACGTTAGCTGTGTATCACATGGTCATGTAGCTAATACTATCAATATACGTTAGCTGTGTATCACATGGTCATGTAGCTAATACTATCAATATACGTTAGCTGTGTATCACATGGTCATGTAGCTAATACTATCAATATACGTTAGCTGTGTATCACATGGTCATGTAGCTAATACTATCAATGTGTGTTAGCTGTGTGTCACATGGTCATGTAGCTAATACTATCAATATGCGTTAGCTGTGTATCACATGGTCATGTAGCGAATACTATCAATATGTGTTAGCTGTGTATCACATGGTCATGTAGCGAATACTATCAATATGTGTTAGCTGTGTATCACATGGTCATGTAGCTAATACTATCAATATGTGTTAGCTGTGTATCACATGGTCATGTAGCGAATACTATCAATATGTGTTAGCTGTGTATCACATGGTCATGTAGCGAATACTATCAATATGTGTTAGCTGTGTATCACATGGTCATGTAGCTAATACTATCAATATGTGTTAGCTATGTATCACATGGTCATGTAGCCAATACTATCAATATGTGTTAGCTGTGTATCACATGGTCATGTAGCTAATACTATCAATATGTGTTAGCTGTGTATCACATGGTCATGTAGCCAATACTTTCAATATGTGTTAGCTGTGTATCACATGGTCATGTAGCTAATACTATCAATATGTGTTAGCTATGTATCACATGGTCATGTAGCCAATACTATCAATATGCGTTAGCTGTGTATCACATGGTCATGTAGCCAATACTATCAATATGTGTTAGCTGTGTATCACATGGTCATCTATCTATAATTCCACTAATCTCTGTGTGTGTGTTTGTATGTTTGTATGTTTGTTTGTGACCGCTGTTTCTCGACAACCACGGGTCCGATATACTTTAAACTTGCCAGGTATATTGCTGGGGACCCGAGGATGTGCCTTTTCAAGGTTTGAAATTAATCGGACAAGTAGTTACCGAGCTATGGCGATTTAGCCGTTCGCCGTTCGCTTTGGCGTTGCGAATGGACAAAACCATTTCATGTAAATAGAGGGGGGGGGGGGGGGGGGGGTTCTGTGGTCGTTGCGAATGGACCAAACCATTTCATGTAAATAGAGGGGGGGGGGGGGATTGTCACCGTACTCGCAAGCCGTTCGCCGTTCGCTTTGGCGTTGCGAATGAACCAAACCATTTCATGTAAATAGAGGGGGGGGGGGGGGGATTGTCACCGTACTCGCACCCACGTACCCACGTACCCACGTACGGGCATTGCACCCACGTACGGGCATGCCCGAGTGTAGCTAATACTATCAATATGTGTTAGCTGTGTATCACATGGTCATGTAGCTAATACTATCAGTATGTGTTAGCTATGTATCACATGGTCATGTAGCCAATACTATCAATATGCGTTAGCTGTCTATCACATGGTCATGTAGCCAATACTATCAATATGCGTTGTCTGTCTATCACATGGTCATGTAGACAATACTATCAATATGTGTTAGCTGTGTATCACATGGTCATGTAGACAATACTATCAATAGGCGTTAGCTGTCTATCACATGGTCATGTAGCCAATAATATAAATGTGTGTTAGCTGTCTATCACATGGTCATGTAGCTAATACTATCAATGTGTGTTAGCTGTGGATCACATGGTCATGTAGCTAATACTATCAATAGGCGTTAGCTGTCTTTCACATGGTCATGTAGCCAATACTATCAATATGTGTTAGCTGTCTATCACATGGTCATGTAGCTAATACTATCAATGTGTGTTAGCTGTGTGTCACATGGTGATGTAGCTAATACTATCAATATGTGTTAGCTGTGTATCACATGGTCATGTAGCGAATACTATCAATATACGTTAACTGTGTATCACATGGTCATGTAGCTAATACTATCAATATGTGTTAGCTGTGTATCACATGGTCATGTAGCTAATACTATCAATATGCGTTAGCTGTGTATCACATGGTCATGTAGCTAATACTATCAATATACGTTAGCTGTGTATCACATGGTCATGTAGCTAATACTATCAATATACGTTAGCTGTGTATCACATGGTCATGTAGCTAATACTATCAATATACGTTAGCTGTGTATCACATGGTCATGTAGCTAATACTATCAATGTGTGTTAGCTGTGTGTCACATGGTCATGTAGCTAATACTATCAATATGCGTTAGCTGTGTATCACATGGTCATGTAGCCAATACTATCAATATGCGTTAGCTGTCTATCACATGGTCATGTAGCCAATACTATCAATATGCGTTGTCTGTCTATCACATGGTCATGTAGACAATACTATCAATATGTGTTAGCTGTGTATCACATGGTCATGTAGACAATACTATCAATAGGCGTTAGCTGTCTATCACATGGTCATGTAGCCAATAATATAAATGTGTGTTAGCTGTCTATCACATGGTCATGTAGCTAATACTATCAATGTGTGTTAGCTGTGGATCACATGGTCATGTAGCTAATACTATCAATAGGCGTTAGCTGTCTTTCACATGGTCATGTAGCCAATACTATCAATATGTGTTAGCTGTCTATCACATGGTCATGTAGCTAATACTATCAATGTGTGTTAGCTGTGTGTCACATGGTGATGTAGCTAATACTATCAATATGTGTTAGCTGTGTATCACATGGTCATGTAGCGAATACTATCAATATACGTTAACTGTGTATCACATGGTCATGTAGCTAATACTATCAATATGTGTTAGCTGTGTATCACATGGTCATGTAGCTAATACTATCAATATGCGTTAGCTGTGTATCACATGGTCATGTAGCTAATACTATCAATATACGTTAGCTGTGTATCACATGGTCATGTAGCTAATACTATCAATATACGTTAGCTGTGTATCACATGGTCATGTAGCTAATACTATCAATATACGTTAGCTGTGTATCACATGGTCATGTAGCTAATACTATCAATGTGTGTTAGCTGTGTGTCACATGGTCATGTAGCTAATACTATCAATATGCGTTAGCTGTGTATCACATGGTCATGTAGCGAATACTATCAATATGTGTTAGCTGTGTATCACATGGTCATGTAGCGAATACTATCAATATGTGTTAGCTGTGTATCACATGGTCATGTAGCGAATACTATCAATATGTGTTAGCTGTGTATCACATGGTCATGTAGCTAATACTATCAATATGTGTTAGCTATGTATCACATGGTCATGTAGCCAATACTATCAATATGCGTTAGCTGTCTATCACATGGTCATGTAGCCAATACTATCAATATGCGTTGTCTGTCTATCACATGGTCATGTAGACAATACTATCAATAGGCGTTAGCTGTCTATCACATGGTCATGTAGCCAATAATATCAATGTGTGTTAGCTGTCTATCACATGGTCATGTAGCTAATACTATCAATGTGTGTTAGCTGTGGATCACATGGTCATGTAGCTAATACTATCAATAGGCGTTAGCTGTCTTTCACATGGTCATGTAGCCAATACTATCAATATGTGTTAGCTGTCTATCACATGGTCATGTAGCTAATACTATCAATGTGTGTTAGCTGTGTGTCACATGGTCATGTAGCTAATACTATCAATATGTGTGAGCTGGGTATCACATGGTCATGTAGCCAATACTATCAATATGCGTTAGCTGTCTATCACAAGGTCATGTAGACAATACTATCAATATGTGTTAGCTGTGTATCACATGGTCATGTAGACAATACTATCAATAGGCGTTAGCTGTCTATCACATGGTCATGTAGCTAATACTATCAATGTGCGTTAGCTATGTATCACATGGTCATGTAGCTAATACTATCAATATGTGTGAGCTGGGTATCACATGGTCATGTAGCCAATAATATCAATGTGTGTTAGCTGTCTATCACATGGTCATGTAGCCAATAATATCAATGTGTGTTAGCTGTCTATCACATGGTCATGTAGCTAATACTATCAATGTGTGTTAGCTGTGGATCACATGGTCATGTAGCCAATACTATCAATATGCGTTAGCTGGGTATCACATGGTCATGTAGCCAATACTATCAATATGCGTTGTCTGTCTATCACATGGTCATGTAGACAATACTATCAATATGTGTTAGCTGTGTATCACATGGTCATGTAGACAATACTATCAATAGGCGTTAGCTGTCTATCACATGGTCATGTAGCTAATACTATCAATGTGCGTTAGCTATGTATCACATGGTCATGTAGCCAATACTATCAATATGCGTTGTCTGTCTATCACATGGTCATGTAGCTAATACTATCAATATACGTTAGCTGGGTATCACATGGTCATGTAGCCAATAATATCAATGTGTGTTAGCTGTCTATCACATGGTCATGTAGCTAATACTATCAATGTGTGTTAGCTGTGGATCACATGGTCATGTAGCTAATACTATCAATAGGCGTTAGCTGTCTTTCACATGGTCATGTAGCCAATACTATCAATAGGCGTTAGCTGTCTATCACATGGTCATGCAGACAATACTATCAATCGGCGTTAGCTGTCTATCACATGGTCATGCAGACAATCTATCTATAATTCCAGTAATCTCTGTTTGTACGTTTGTACGTTTGTTTGTCTGTGACCGCTGTTTCTCGACAACCACGGGTCCGATATACTTGAAACTTGCCAGGTATATTGCTGGGGACCCGAGGATGTGCCTTTTCAAGGTTTTAAATTAATCGGACAAGTACTTACCGAGCTATGTCCAAAAAACGATTCAACCAATCAGAGAGCAGCGAGCTATCACGTGTGCCGAACGTGGCGATCAGACTCTGCCTCGGATGGCACATTTGACAGCGTATTCATTTATTTCACGTTGGAAAACTATGTTGCCGTTAAACTATGTTTTAAAACGAATTCAAACTGCGATTAAATTAAAACGATTCATCGTAACTGCGATTTGCGAACTTCCGGACAGTGAAGACTTCATTTCCGGCAGCCAATCACAGAACGCTTTGTTGCGTAGGCGTGGCCGATGTGAGAGCGAGCGGAGCTGAGCGCGTTACGAGCTGACCGCCATTACGGTTCGTAATTCGATTTCTTATGCGCATTATTTCTCCCAATTCAGTCAGAGCGAAGGGCGGAAGCGAAGAGCGTTGTTTTTTTTGTTTACGGGCGTACGGGCGGGGTAGAGCGTACGGGTAGCGTTTTTTTTTTTTTTTGGCAAGGAACGGGCACCCACGTACGGGCAATGCCCTAGTACTATCAATCGGCGTTAGCTGTCTATCACATGGTCATGTAGCCAATAATATCAATGTGTGTTAGCTGTCTATCACATGGTCATGTAGCTAATACTATCAATATGTGTTAGCTGTCTTTCACATGGTCATGTAGCCAATAATATCAATGTGTGTTAGCTGTCTATCACATGGTCATGTAGCTAATACTATCAATATGTGTTAGCTGTCTTTCACATGGTCATGTAGCTAATACTATCAATGTGTGTTAGCTGTCTATCACATGGTCATGTAGCCAATAATATCAATGTGTGTTAGCTGTCTATCACATGGTCATGTAGCTAATACTATCAATATGTGTTAGCTGTCTTTCACATGGTCATGTAGCTAATACTATCAATGTGTGTTAGCTGTGGATCACATGGTCATGTAGCTAATACTATCAATAGGCGTTAGCTGTCTTTCACATGGTCATGTAGCGAATACTATCAATGTGTGTTAGCTGTGGATCACATGGTCATGTAGCTAATACTATCAATATGTGTTAGCTGTCTTTCACATGGTCATGTAGCTAATACTATCAATGTGTGTTAGCTGTGGATCACATGGTCATGTAGCTAATACTATCAATAGGCGTTAGCTGTCTTTCACATGGTCATGTAGCGAATACTATCAATGTGTGTTAGCTGTGGATCACATGGTCATGTAGCTAATACTATCAATAGGCGTTAGCTGTCTTTCACATGGTCATGTAGCGAATACTATCAATGTGTGTTAGCTGTGGATCACATGGTCATGTAGCTAATACTATCAATAGGCGTTAGCTGTCTTTCACATGGTCATGTAGCTAATACTATCAATGTGTGTTAGCTGTGGATCACATGGTCATGTAGCTAATACTATCAATAGGCGTTAGCTGTCTTTCACATGGTCATGTAGACAATAATATCAATGTGTGTTAGCTGTCTATCACATGGTCATGTAGCTAATACTATCAATATGTGTTAGCTGTCTATCACATGGTCATGTAGCTAATACTATCAATATGTGTTAGCTGTGTATCACATGGTCAAGTAGCTAATACTATCAATGTGTGTTAGCTGTCTATCACATGGTCATGTAGCTAATACTATCAATGTGTGTTAGCTGTGGATCACATGGTCATGTAGCTAATACTATCAATAGGCGTTAGCTGTCTTTCACATGGTCATGTAGCCAATAATATCAATGTGTGTTAGCTGTCTATCACATGGTCATGTAGCTAATACTATCAATAGGCGTTAGCTGTGTATCACATGGTCATGTAGCTAATACTATCAATAGGCGTTAGCTGTCTTTCACATGGTCATGTAGACAATACTATCAGTATGCGTTAGCTGTCTATCACAATATCACATGGTCATGTAGCCAATACTATCAATAGGCGTTAGCTGTCTTTCACATGGACATGCAGACAATCTCTCTGTAATGCAAGCAATCTCTGTGTGTCTGTGTGTCTGTCTGTGTGTATGTCTGTGACCGCTGTTTCTCGACAACCACTGGTCCGATCTAAGTGAAACTTGCCAGGTATATTGCTGGGGACCTGAGGATGTGCCTTTTCAAGGTTTGCTATTAATCGGACAAGTGGTTACCAAGTTATGGCCATTTATTTAGCAAACACATACGTTTTGTACGTGAATGAAGGAACAGCGAAGGACGAGAGCGAAGACCGAAGGAACGATGAAAGTTTTAATTTTTCTTTGCACGTACGGTCAAGCTACAGCGAAGGAACCGCGTGTGTTTGTTGTTTCTGCCTTGCAGTTTGAAACAAGTTATGGCCATTTATTTAGCAAACACATACGTTTTGTACGTGAACGAAGGAACAGCGAAGGACGAGAGCGAAGAGCGAAGGAACGATGAAAGTTTTAATTTTTTTTTTGCAGGTACGGTCAAGCTACAGAGAAGGAACCGCGTGTGTGTTTGTTGTTCTCTTCTCTTTGTGCTTTTCCTTGCGATGAAATTGCAAAATGGCAAAATATGTTGGCGCTAATTGAAGAATTGGCCATTAAAACTAATTTGCGATTAATCGTAACTGCGATATGCGAACTTCCGGACAGTGAGGCCTTATTTTTGGTACGTACGTCAACGTACGTATGTCCACGTACTTACCTCCCCGCACGTACGGGCACGCACTAGTACTATCAATATGCGTTAGCTGTCTATCACATGGTCATGTAGTTAATACTGTTGCGGTTTTGAGAATAAAGGCAAACCCCCCTCTTAGTTAGTTGCACCACAACATGTAGCCTCGCTTAGTTCAGTTATTTCTTATTCAATGTTAAGTATAGTCTCTTTTCCTGTGTTAGTATGCGTTGAGGCAGGCACAGTCACGTGAAAAAGTAAGTACACCCCATGTAAAGTTTAGACTTTTTCAACATATTTCAACATGGAGCTATTTGATCTTCATTTCAACAATATTGACAGATAAAGGTGATATAATATAACAAATATCAGGAAACATTTACATTTTGTAGTCCATTGTATATTTTAAATAAACATAAATGCAAATTTCACATGTGGAAAAAGTAAGTACACCCTTGGCTCTAATAGGTGGTATTGCCCCCTTTGGCAGAAACAACTTCAAGTAGGTGTTTCTTATAACTGTCCACCAGTCTCTGACATCGACTGGGAGAAATTTTTGCCCACTCCATGCAGAATGCTTTCAGCTGTGCGATGTTTGAGGGGTTTCTTGCATGCACATATGATGAATGAATGAATGATCGTTTTAAGGCCATTTTTCCCGCTAGAGCGGGGGTTAGCCTTGCGGGCCCCATGACAATCATGGTTCCCTGTTTGAGGCAATGTTTTTATGGCCGGATGCCCTTCCTGACGCCAACCCTTGGTCACGCTCTTCGATGCGCAGGGATACGGTGTACCTATTCTAAATCGGGGTAAACACCGTGATCATTCATCCCAGCAAGCTGGTACTCAATTTGCCGACCTCGGAAGGATGACAGGCTGAGTCAACCCCCCTGGCGTTAATTCAGCGAGACCGGGATTCTAACCCAGGATCCTAGGATCCCAAGCTGGCACCCTAACCGCTAAGCCAACACCAGGGATGCACAGCTCGTTTCAAATCCCCCCACAACATCTCGATGGGATTTAGATCCGGGCTTTGACTTGGCCATTCCAGAACCCTCCATTTCATTCTTTTCAGCCATTCCTTGCTGGATTTACTGGTATGTTCAGGGTCATTGTCATGTTTCAAGGTCCACCTTCGGTTGAGCTTCAACACTCCGACAGATGGCCTCACATTATCCTCAGGCACCCTCTGGTACAATGAAGAATTCATAGTGGATTCTATGATGGTGAGCTGCCCAGGCCCTGATGCAGCAAAGCTGCCCCAAACCATAATATTTCCACCACCATGCTTTACAGTTGGTATCAGGTTCTTGCGGTCAAATGCTGTCTTTGGTTTTCGCCAAACATGTCTTCTGGTACTGTGGCCAAATAGCTCTACCTTTGACTCATCTGTCCAGAGCACATTGTTCCAGAAGTGTTGGTCTTTGCCTAGGTGTTCTTTGGCAAACTTTAGTCTTGCCCTGATGTTCTTTCTGGACAGCAAATGTTTCCTCCTGGCACACCTCCCATGTAGATCAAATTTGTGCAGCCTCTTTCCAATGGTAGACTCGTACACTTTGACATCAACAGTGGCAAGAGCTACCTGTAGGTCCCGTGATGACATTCTGGGGTTCTGAGAGACTTCTTTCAGCATCTTGCGGTCTGCTCTCGGGCTGAACTTCCTGGGGCGGCCTTGCTTGAACAAGTTGGCAGTTGTTTGGAATCTTCTCCACTTGTAGATGATCTTCCGTGCAGTCGAATGATTGATTTCAAATTGTTTGGAGATCTTTTTAAATCCCTTCCCAGACTCGTACGCATCTATAACCTTCTTTCTGAAGGTCTCAGAGAGCTCTTTTGATCTAGGCATGGTGACGCCGCACACTTCAACAACAAAGAGCAAACCAAACTAAATGTCTGAGGTTTAAATAAGACAGGTTCCTCCAAGATCCTCTCTAACGCTGTTCTAATCATTTGCACCTGAGCTGGTGCACCTGATTCTAATTTTAGGTATTTGAAGTAGTGATAAATGTCGGGGTGTACTTACTTTTTCCACATGCGAAATTTGCATTTATGTTTATTTAAATTGTACAATGGACGACAAAATGTAAATGTTTCATGATATTTGTTATGTTATATCACCTTTATCTATCAATACTGTTGAAATGAAGATCAAATAGCTGTATGTTGAAATATGTTGAAAAAGTCAAAACTTTACATGGGGTGTACTTACTTTTTCACGTGACTATAAGTAAGTGTAAGCCTCACTGGGCTGGAATGCCATGTGCTCGGGCCTGGAACAAGTCTAGGAGGCCTGAGGGAGGAGCTAAAGGGGAGTGGCCAGTAAGGGGCAAGCAGCCAATGGGAGCTAAAGGGGAGTGGCCAGCAACGGCAGCCAGGTGAGGTGCTTGGAATATTCTGGTGGGACTTGGGGGCGGGGGGGGCTATAAAACCCGGCCCCGGCCCCCCAAAATCTCTCTCTATCTCTGAGCTCTCGAGGTCGATGCACGAGCTCTCCCTGCCCCCAAATGAAAGCTCTCATCGCTCTCTCTGTAGTCTGCGTTCTGCCCCTGCTCTGAACTACCCCTGTTATAAGCGCTCTCGCAGGACGATCTCTCCCGGGGCCCGAGACTCCAACGATCTCCTTGCCTGGGCTCCCTGCACGTGCGTTTGCCTCGCTAACACCGGGACACGCCGGGCGGATTCCCATGCGTGCACGACTGAGGCCGACGTCCGTGTTGTGGAAAACCATTCAGGTCCGCACAACTTTTAGTCCAACGGTTTGGTTTAATTGCATTTAGATCATCAGATCATTCCTGTAAGTAGAAATACACAATAAGCATACGATGCGACATCTCATAAAGCCATTCATATCAGTCAATGCAAGCAAGCTAGATATTCTATAAAGGCGTACCATTAACGAGGCTACCGATGTAACATGTCACAAGGGAGAAGTCTCGGAGCACTGACACAGCAACGGGTCTTATAGTCACGCCCCTAGTGGGGACAACAATGACAGCGAGCAGCGAGCATCCCCACCCGGGTTCAGTACGGATACGATTTCACTACATTCACCCCCCCGTCAGAATTATACGGCCGCGTGGCTAAAAGCGAGTGAGCGTCAGCATGGGCGCGGAGTATTAGTCGGCCCAACCGTAGCGGGCCGGGCGGCGAATTTCTCTGCCAGCACGCGTTCGAAATTCCCCGGGTACGGCGTCTCGTAACCCTGTATCCCCGGTGTCAGAGGCGCCAACAGGGTCGGGTGATGAAGGGGGTAACGCCAAGTCGTCGGACCCGGGCAGTCTCGACGGGGGGAGGGTCGGTGGACTGTCGGCGATGGGAGCGTCGGGAGAGGTCATAGTCTCATAGACGGGTTCGACTGGTTCGTCCGATTCCCTACTAAGGTCGTCGACCCCGCAAGGGGCAAGATGACGAACGGAGACAGTAGTCTCACGACCATCAGACGTCATCACACGAGCATGCTCAGGATTAGCCTGGAGAATCTGCACTTTGTCCACAAGGGGGTCGTACTTGCTCGCGCGAACTGCCCGTTTAAGGTAGGCCGGCCCGGGCCCAGCGAGCCAACTGGGCAAAGACCGTATACACCCCGAGCTCCTGGGGTGGTGGAAAAGACGCTCGTGGGGAGTTTGGTTAGTTGCCGTACTCAGGAGTGCCCGGATTGAGTTCAACGCCGCAGGTAGCGACCAAGCCCATTTATCGAGGCCCCGGCCGTGGGTCCGGAGATGGAGCATGACGGCCCTCCAGATAATCCCGTTGAAGCGTTCGATCTGCCCATTAGCCTGGGGTCTATACGGCGTGGTGTAACTAGACGCAACGTTGTTTTGGAGCAGATAGCCGCGCACCTCCTGAGACAAGAAGACTGCACCCCGGTCGGTATGGACATAGGCCGGGTAACCGAACATTGAGAACAAGTTCTGTAAGCAACGCATCACCGTGGCAGCAGTCATGTCCGCGCACATATAAGCAAAGGGGAATCGTGAGTACTCATCAACGATAGTGAGCAGATAGCGAGAGCCGCTCGACACCGGCAAAGGGCCCTTGAAATCCATCGCCAAGCGTTCCCACGGGCGTGTAGCCTTCACCAGAGTCCCCATAGGGGGGTTATAGAAACGCGGTTTGATTTCCGCGCAGATAGCGCAGTCGCGACAGATACGGCGGATATCGTCAATCGAGTAAGGGAGATTCCCACTCCGCACGAAATGAGCGAAACGCGTTACGCCGGGATGGCCCGCAGTAGCATGCAGCACCCGTAGGCCCTCCAACGAGGTGATACCAGCACATGTAGTGGGGCGCGATAAGGCATCGGCGGCCTGGTTATCCTTCCCTGGGCGATATTTGATGGTGTAACAGAAGTCGGCGAGTTCGATACGCCAGCGAGTGATTTTCTCGTTCTTAATGCGCTGGGCGTGTAAGGTGTCGTACATGAACGCAACGCTTTGCTGGTCCGTGATGATTTGGAAGCTCCGCCCGAGTAGGTACGGGCGCCATCGCCGAATAGACTCGACGATCGCATACGCTTCCTTTTCAACGGACGAGTGCCGCCGCTCAGCGGAGGTAAGAGTCCGTGAAAAGAAAGCCACGGGACGTCCCCCTTGGGAGAGGGTCGCCGCGATGGCCTGATCCGAGGCGTCACTTTCGAGGACGAACGAGCCGCTCTCGTCAATGGTTGCTACGGCGGCTCGGGCGATGTCGGTCTTAAGTCCTTCAAAGGCCGTCAATGCGGCCGAACTCAGGGGAAAGGTGTCGCAGGCCACAAGGGGGCGAAGTTTCGCGGAGAAATTTTGCACCCATTTGGAGTAATGGGCGAACAGCCCAAGGGCGCGTTTCAGGGAAGCCCGATCGCAGGGAGGGGCCATGTCGAGCAAAGGTCGCAGACGTTCCTTATCCGGAGAGACAGAGCCATGGGTCACGGTGTACCCCAGAAGATCTATGGTGCGTAGGGAGTATCGGCACTTATCCTCGTTCATAGTTAAGTGATACCGTTGCGCGACCTCAAGGAAGCGCTTCAGATTAGCGTCATGGTGCCCTTGGTCATATCCACAAACCGTAAGGTTATCGAGGTAGACGAAAACATCGGTTAAGTGCTCCCGCGCAACGAGGTCATCCATGGCCCTCTGGAAACAAGCGACCCCGTTCGTCACCCCAAAGGGCAATCGTGTAAATTGGTACAACCGCTGCCCCGACTCGAAAGCGGTATAGATACGATCCGCCCTAGAGATAGGGATCTGGTGGTACGCACTACGGAGATCGAGAGTACTATAGACCGAATACTGGGACACCTGTTGCACTAGCGCGTCCATCCCCGGAAGGGGGTAGGCATCCAGCTGTGTAAAGCGGTTAATCGTTTGGGAATAGTCGATTACCATGCATTTGCGATGGGCCTCACTGCGCACCACTAAGACCTGGGCACGCCACGGCGACCTACTAGGTTCTATGATGCCGTCTTTCAAGAGCTGAGTCGTTTCGTCCGCAATGAATTGCATGTCCGCGCGAGAGTAGCGTCTCGATTTTACCGCGACAGGGGTACAGTCGGAGGTTAGATTGGGGAACAGCGAAAGCGGACGGACGTCCATTTGCGCTAGGGCGCACACCGTTAGCGCGTCGTCCGCCCCCACAACAAGAGTGTCAGGCCCACCGAACTCCATTACCAGACGTCCATGCAGCTTAAGAAAATCGTGTCCTAGCAGAATATCAGCACATAATGCGGGTAAAACCATAAGGTGTACATCAGGGAAAACCCGTCCCTTTAGCACTAGTTTCAATCGGCATTCCCCTTTTGTGCTAAGCCGGAGTCCCTGGGAAGCCATGAAGATCCGTCGTGTAGACCGCCCGATCCGCCATCCATGCCTGAGCACAAGTCGCTGGTCGATAAAACTATCCGTAGATCCGGTGTCCACCAAGGCCTGAACACAATGGCCCTCAACCATAAGGGGAATAAGGGCTTGAGCCAGGCCAGACGAGGCAGCTGGGAGCGGGACTGAGCCCCCCGAATGGGTCGGACCAGCCTCGCGGGTGGATCCTACACCAGCAGCAGTTTTGCGATCGTGGCCGGAGTCTGCGTTGACCATGGGGAATCCATTATCGTCATCAGAGGGCTTTCCCCAGCATTCCGGTGTTTCGCGATTCAAAATCCGATGAGAAAAGGCCTCAGTAGTATTTGTCATCGCCTTTTGACACTCCTGGCAGATAAAGGCTTCCGTTGTAGCCGAAATCGCCTTTTTCGTTTGGTCGCTTTGACAAAAGGCTTCCGTAGTATTCGAAATCGCCTTTTTCGTTTGGTCGCTTTGACAAAAGGCTTCCGTAGTAGTATTCGAAATCGCCTTTTTCGTTTGGTCGCTTTGACAAAAGGCTTCCGTAGTATTCGAAAGCTGTTTCTTCCCTTGCGTGGCTCGAGGTTTGGCCAAGGACGCGGCCTTTGTCCCCGATGGAGAATGAGACGGTGGTGGCTTTCCGGTGGCGCCAGTCAAGGTTGTCTGAGCGCCCAGCGGGCCGCAGAGAGGGGCCCTCCCCTTCGAAGACGGGTAAGGCGCTGGGCTCGTGGGTTCTGCTACAAGCCCGTTCAAGGTTGCCGCGCCTGCGCGACCGCGGCTGCGCGAGTCGAAGGGCCGCGAGCCGCGTGCCGATTTCTTGCACACTTTCGCGTAATGTCCCTTTAGCGAGCACAAATGGCAAATAGCGTCACGTGCCGGACACACGACTCGGGCATGACGAGGCCCTCCACAAAAAAAACATGCGGCCCCGCGCAAGGCCTTGGGTCTGCTGGTCGTAACGGCAGCTGTCAGGGTAGGGTCATCCTCCGGAGCATCCCGGAGTTCAGCAGGCGGATCCACGTCCTCGTCAGTGGTCCTCTCCGGCCGGGCGTGTAGTGAGGTGCCCGCCAAAAGGCGCGTGCGATCATAGGCGTTCGATTGCATCCGCGCTTCGGTATACACCGTCGCTTGCTCAACCGCCGTAGCGAAGGTCAGGTCGGTCTTCTCCAAGAGTTTGAGACGTAGTTCCTGAGAGGAGACCCCTGCTATGAAGGCATCTAAAAGTCGATCATCTTTAGCCTGCTTGGGAGTCCGTGGCTGGGCGCTGTCCAGCATGAGCTGCCGGAGCTCCTGGGCGTAATGATCCATAGGCTCGTTGGGTTGCTGCCGTCGCGTCTGCAGCAAATAACGCGCATACACAGGGCTTTTTTCTTTTATATAAAGCCGCTTGAGCTCCGCGACGGTAAGATCATACGTCGTGCATTGAGCGACCGCGTGGTAGACCCGGTAGTCGATTTTTGAGTGTAATATTGCCAGCTTCGCGGCAGGCGTCGGAGCGGTATCAGGCTCATTAAAGAGATGCTCCAGTTGCTTGAGCCAGTGCTTGAGTTGCAAGCCTCCGTCCGTGGCTTGTGGGTCGGCGCTGAAAATGGACACCGTCAACGTCTTGTTGCCAGCCATGTCAGCAGATCATAAATGCAATTAAGTGTTGTGGAAAACCATTCAGGTCCGCACAACTTTTAGTCCAACGGTTTGGTTTAATTGCATTTAGATCATCAGATCATTCCTGTAAGTAGAAATACACAATAAGCATACGATGCGACATCTCATAAAGCCATTCATATCAGTCAATGCAAGCAAGCTAGATATTCTATAAAGGCGTACCATTAACGAGGCTACCGATGTAACATGTCACAAGGGAGAAGTCTCGGAGCACTGACACAGCAACGGGTCTTATAGTCACGCCCCTAGTGGGGACAACAATGACAGCGAGCAGCGAGCATCCCCACCCGGGTTCAGTACGGATACGATTTCACTACAGTCCGTACCGCCAACATCCTCAAGGGATCGCCCAACGAGCTGTCCGGGGTGAACTGCACAAACGACCGCGCTTGAGCGCGTTCTCTTCTCTTCCTTCCTTTCCCCGCGTGAGTGAGAGGGCCCTTGTCTGGGGAATCAAGTTAAGGACGGTTACGTTTCTGCCCTGTGTCTCTTTACTCTGATCATTGAACATTTATAATAAACCTGTGTTCTTTGCTTCCATTTGGCCGTTCACGTCTTTTCTCAATTGGCCTCGCATTGCAGGAAATAAAACCGCTCGATCGGGTCAATAATAATTAACGGCACGAGTTACGTGACACGCAAACCGCTTGGGCATATCAGACCAGCGTAACTCGTGCGAGGTTCAGCCCCCGTCCTCGGGGCGGCGTGTGTATTGAAGGTACTTGGGTATTTGACCAAAGACCCTTCCGCACGTTCGCTACGGGGTTGGCGGCTGGAATTGTTTAACAATCCGCCCCCACGAGTGCAAAGTGGGTAGCGCCCTCATGGACTCGAAGCTCGAGGGGGAGAAGGGTTTAAACCCCCTTAGTAAGTCGACAGGCTCGAGATCCGCAACAATACTATCAATATGCGTTGGCTGTCTATCACATGGTCATGCAGCCAATACTATCAATATGCGTTGGCTGTCTATCACATGGTCATGCAGCCAATACTATCAATATGCGTTGGCTGTCTATCACATGGTCATGCAGCCAATACTATCAATATGCGTTAGTTGTGTATCACATGGTCATGTAGCCAACACTATCAATATGCGTTAGTTGTGTATCACATGGTCATGTAGCCAACACTTTCAATATGCGTTAGCTGTGTATCACATGGTCATGTAGCCAATACTATCAATATGCGTTAGCTGTGTATCACATGGTCATGTAGCCAATACTATCAATATGCGTTAGTTGTGTATCACATGGTCATGTAGCCAATACTATCAATATGCGTTAGTTGTGTATCACATGGTCATGTAGCCAATACTATCAATATGCGTTAGCTGTGTATCACATGGTCATGTAGCCAATACTATCAATATGCGTTAGCTGTGTATCACATGGTCATGTAGCCAATACTATCAATATGCGTTAGTTGTGTATCACATGGTCATGTAGCCAATACTATCAATATGCGTTAGCTGTGTATCACATGGTCATGTAGCCAATACTATCAATATGCGTTAGTTGTGTATCACATGGTCATGTAGCCAATACTATCAATATGCGTTAGTTGTGTATCACATGGTCATGTAGCCAATACTATCAATATGCGTTAGTTGTGTATCACATGGTCATGTAGCCAATACTATCAATATGCGTTAGTTGTGTATCACATGGTCATGTAGCCAATACTATCAATATGCGTTAGTTGTGTATCACATGGTCATGTAGCCAATACTATCAATATGCGTTAGTTGTGTATCACATGGTCATGTAGCCAATACTATCAATATGCGTTAGTTGTGTATCACATGGTCATGTAGCCAATACTATCAATATGCGTTAGTTGTGTATCACATGGTCATGTAGCCAATACTATCAATATGCGTTAGTTGTGTATCACATGGTCATGTAGCCAATACTATCAATATGCGTTAGTTGTGTATCACATGGTCATGTAGCCAATACTATCAATATGCGTTAGCTGTGTATCACATGGTCATGTAGCCATTACTATCAATATGCGTTAGTTGTGTATCACATGGTCATGTAGCCAATACTATCAATATGCGTTAGTTGTGTATCACATGGTCATGTAGCCAATACTCGCAATATGCGTTAGTTGTGTATCACATGGTCATGTAGCCAATACTATCAATATGCGTTAGTTGTGTATCACATGGTCATGTGGCCAATACTCGCAATATGCGTTAGCTGTGTATCACATGGTCATGTAGCCAACACTATCAATATGCGTTAGTTGTGTATCACATGGTCATGTAGCCAATACTCGCAATATGCGTTAGTTGTGTATCACATGGTCATGTAGCCAATACTCGCAATATGCGTTAGTTGTGTATCACATGGTCATGTAGCCAATACTAGGAATATGCGTTAGTTGTGTTTCACATGGTCATGTAGCCAATACTCGCAATATGCGTTAGTTGTGTATCACATGGTCATGTAGCCAATACTCGCAATATGCGTTAGTTGTGTTTCACATGGTCATGTAGCCAATACTAGGAATATGTGTTCGCTGTGTATCACATGGTCATGTAGCCAATACTATCAATATGCGTTAGCTGTGTATCACATGGTCATGTAGCCAATACTCGCAATATGCGTTAGTTGTGTTTCACATGGTCATGTAGCCAATACTAGGAATATGTGTTCGCTGTGTATCACATGGTCATGTAGCCAATACTAGGAATATGCGTTAGTTGTGTTTCACATGGTCATGTAGCCAATACTCGCAATATGCGTTAGTTGTGTTTCACATGGTCATGTAGCCAATACTAGGAATATGTGTTCGCTGTGTATCACATGGTCATGTAGCCAATACTAGGAATATGTGTTCGCTGTGTATCACATGGTCATGTAGCCAATACTATCAATATGCGTTAGTTGTGTATCACATGGTCATGTAGCCAATACTCGCAATATGCGTTAGTTGTGTTTCACATGGTCATGTAGCCAATACTATCAATATGCGTTAGCTGTGTATCACATGGTCATGTAGCCAATACTATCAATATGCGTTAGCTGTATATCACATGGTCATGTAGCCAATACTATCAATATGCGTTAGCTGTGTATCACATGGTCATGTAGCCAATCTATCTATAATTCCAGTAATCTCTGTGTGTATGTATGTATGTGTGTATGTATGTATGTATGTATGTATGTATGTATGTATGTATGTGACCGCTGTTTCTCGACAACCACGGGTCCGATATACTTTAAACTTGCCAGGTATATTGCTGGGGACCCGAGGATGTGCCTTTTCAAGGTTTCATATTAATCGGAGAAGTAGTTACCGAGCTATGTCCAAAAAACGATTCAACCAATCAGAGAGCAGCGAGCTATCACGTGTGCCGAACGTGGCGAACAGACTCTGCCTCGGACGGCACATTTGAGAGCGTATTCATTTATTTCACGTTGGCAAACTATGTTGCCGCTATGTTGGCGTTAAACGATGTTTTAAAACTAATTAAAACTAATTTGCGATTCTTTCGCTTTCCTGCGCGTTTGTGCATGCTATGGCGATTTCTTTACCAAACTCCGCAAGCCGTTCGCTTTGGACCAAACCATTTCATGTAAATAGAGGGGGGGGGGGGGGGGGATTGTCACCGTACTCGCAAGCCGTTCGCTTTGGACCAAACCATTTCATGTAAATAGAGGGGGGGGATATAATTTTAGATATATCTATAGTACGGGCATGCCCTAGTACTATCAATATGCGTTAGCTGTGTATCACATGGTCATGTAGCCAATACTATCAATATGCGTTAGCTGTGTATCACATGGTCATGTAGCCAATACTCGCAATATGCGTTAGTTGTGTATCACATGGTCATGTAGCGAATACTATCAATATGCGTTAGCTGTCTATCACATGGTCATGTAGCGAATACTATCAATATGCGTTAGCTGTGTATCACATGGTCATGTAGCCAATACTCGCAATATGCGTTAGTTGTGTATCACATGGTCATGTAGCGAATACTATCAATATGCGTTAGCTGTCTATCACATGGTCATGTGGCCAATACTAGCAATATGTGTTAGCTGTGTATCACATGGTCATGTGGCCAATACTAGCAATATGCGTTAGTTGTGTATCACATGGTCATGTGGCCAATACTCGCAATATGTGGTAGCTGTGTATCACATGGTCATGTGGCCAATACTCGCAATATGCGTTAGTTGTGTATCACATGGTCATGTGGCCAATACTCGCAATATGTGTTAGCTGTGTATCACATGGTCATGTGGCCAATACTCGCAATATGCGTTAGTTGTGTATCACATGGTCATGTGGCCAATACTCGCAATATGCGTTAGTTGTGTATCACATGGTCATGTGGCCAATACTCGCAATATGCGTTAGTTGTGTATCACATAGTCATGTAGCCAATACTCGCAATATGTGTTAGCTGTGTATCACATGGTCATGTGGCCAATACTCGCAATATGCGTTAGTTGTGTATCACATGGTCATGTGGCCAATACTATCAATATGCGTTAGCTGTGTATCACATGGTCATGTGGCCAATACTAGCAATATGTGTTAGCTGTGTATCACATGGTCATGTGGCCAATACTAGCAATATGTGTTAGCTGTCTATCTGCATGGTCATGCACCACCTGCTACCATAACTCTGATCGTGAGGCCAAATGGGATTGCCCAAGAGTGGCGCCCATTGGTTGATTGCGAAGATTACCTCCTGAATGATTGTATGGGACGTGAATATAAATTATGGCAGAAAGATATGCGCACTCACCTCTATGAGGCGTCTCCGCTGGTTTAGAATCCCGATCCAGCTATAAATTGTCATCCCAATGTTTCACAGGGTGATCCGTGAATGTGTGTGCCGTCCCTTGTAAGGATCGTGAACTCGGCATCCGGTCTGTTGGTGCTCGTTAAATATGCCACAATGTCCTTAGTGAAGACTAGGCGACCTGTTTCCTGTACCATGAACAAATTCCAAATTCCTGCCATGACTACTATGTTGAACGTCACACCTGGTCAGCCCGTTCGTGAAAGACTTGGGATAAAAAAAACTCCCCCAGCCAACCCCACAATAATGTGGGAATAATTATGGCCATGTTAAAGGAATAAGAAGATCCCAATCCACCCTCATGTTCTTTCTCTCCCAATGAATCCTCTCAAGCACACACCCTCGTTTCCCCTAAATGTGTTTTTCTTCACTCCCCTTCCACTTCACCCACCTTTTCGTTTTTTTGTTCCCATATTGTTTCATCCCTGGTCTTCCCTTTCTCTTCTCTCCATGCCTCCGTATATTCCTGTGCTTGAACCTGCACTGTGAGCTTGTTCACCCACCTGAGTTGTCCCTCCTCACCTGAGTCATCTTCCCCTCCCCCTTTCTGTTCTTCTTCTTTGTCTCACCACTGTTCGTGTGGGTTCACATCGTTGTTGGTGTCGTCGCTGTTCCGCTGATGCAGTGCCCCCTGTTGGTCAGGGCGTGATTTCGTTGTTTGGCCAGGCTTTTCGACGTTTAAAGAAAAGTCAAAATTTTTATGCATTAATGCAAAAGTACATGTATTGAATGCAGTTTGCATAAAGTGTGGGGAAAAATGTAACTAACAAACAACGACAATATACATAAACATTGTCACTGATAATACCACTACGTGGTCAAAATAATTAGAGTGAAAAAAGCACGTGGAGCAAAACTTTTACATCAAATGTTGTTCTTGGTGTTGGTGAAGAAGAAGTTTTTACTTTCATAAAAAATAAAATATTAATTAAGTATTAAAATATTATATATTAATATATATTATTAAATATAAATATATTTAATATATAAATAAATATAAATATAAATATATAAATATTATATATATATATAATATATATAAAAATATATAAATATAAATATTAAATATTAATAAAATATTAATTTTAATAAAATATTAATTAAGCACAGCTCACCTAGATATGAAAGGTCAAATTAAATTATTTATATACTTTTTATTTGTCGAATGTACTTATTGTAAGATATATGTGCATGCACTTCATTTAAGGGCAGGTGACATTCCTATTAAAGGTGTCACTCAAATGTGTAAGTATAAATACAATCTTATTACCCCACACACGCGAAGCAAAAAGTGAGGTCAAGCAGTTGGTTAACTTCTGTCCGCTTGTCTGTCTGTCTACAAATCTGAGTTTATTATCGAGGAACAATTTGATTTTAATTGAATATTACATTTTGAACACAAATTGGAACATAATTGGAAAACAAACATGCAGTTTATCAGTGCTTTGGCTCTGAATTTGTCCGATTGCATATGTGCAGAGCGGAGTGAGATAACTTTCTACTCTGTCTGTCTGTCTGACAGTCAAACAAAATCAAAAAACATTCCAAACAGGAAACTTACTCAATGGGGAGTATTCCAGAATACCCAAATTCGTTGAAGCCTCGTACAATAATGACATCAATCTAGAACGTCTTAACACTCCAGCTACAAATCTTGAAAAATTGGAGACCAGCATGGTCCGTGCAACTAGCATGGAGACCATTTGCCAGGCCAAGTCTACGGATAAAGTCCACAAAATTCTAAAATTATACGACACAGTGTTAGTCACCTCAGAAACACGAGCAAAGTCATTCAGTCCGTAGAAGAGTGAAAAGCCAACTGAGGTCACCTATGAGCCAACAAAAGCTGAACAACGCTCTGCTCTGCCATGCCATGAAAGATCACACAGGCAAGATCGACATATTATCATTAGCGAATCACTTTTGTCAAGCTTTTGTCAAGCAATCACAATGATTCAAGGATGAAGAATTTTTTTTACCAATTAGACTGAAGCCAAACAAACTCAGAAAATGGGCATCGTGCATAAAATAAAGTTTTGAATCTGAATTTTGCTGAAATAGACAACTTTCAAAAATATAGACAACTGCAGTTACATCCCATTTCGCCATATCATCATTTTTCTTCTCCCTTTAAATTAGCTGAAACCCTGAAATATTTTACCTCCCATCCTCCCCCCCCCCCCTCCCACCCCAGGCCCAGAAAATATGCCTGAGTGTGTAAAGTGCAGCCTAGAATTTCAAACTTTCCTTGGGGGTGGGGAGGGAGGGGGGAGGATGGCATGCCCCAGTGCCCCATAGCAGGGCATGCCTATATTGCATGTTGTAGTGGTGGCAGCTTTTTATTTTTTACGAATTGGGCTCCTCCACTTTTGATGACATTCTTCACTGTGTGAGACGACTGGAAATTTCCATTAAAGCCAAGCTAACTAGATGGTATTCATAGAATACTTACACTGCGCAGTCAACTTGGTGTGAGCCAACTCTTCTGTTTTTCAACATTTTTTTTTTGATCCAATATGGCTGCCAGACCACGTGAGCGATGACATCATACATTTATATTCTCTAATATAATTGTTGCATAGATCACGCTCAATACATTTCAAACTGATCAGACTAAGCATTGTCCCTGTTGAATTATGACGTCATAATTATGGCACCAATGACATCATCGTTAACAACACCTATTCCCCATATGGAGTTATTTACAATGAGCCATGTTTCAATTTTTTCCATATAGCGGTTTTGGAGCTATAGAGGTGCAACGTTTTTCGGTTTTTCCAAGATGGCGCCTGTAACACATGACCTATGACGTCATGATTATCATAAAAATATTCTAAAGGAGGAGGCGCTCCTATGGTGAAAATTCCGTGTCCATCAGACCAACAGTTGCTGAATTTTTTAAAATAATGATCGGATGGATAAGTGTTGTATTTGTCGAATTATGACGTCATAGCGAAGGCACTGATGACATCATCATTAAGATATTTTATTCCCCATAAGTAGTTGACAATGAGCCAGGTCTCAAGTTTTTCCATGGAGTGGTTTTTGTAGATATAGAGGTGCAAAGTTTTTTTGGTTTTTCCAAGATGGCGCCTGTACCACATGACCTATGACGTCATAATAACAATTTAATTATTCTACAGGAGGAGGCCCTCCTATGGTGAAAATTTCATGTCAATCGGACCAACGGTTACCGAGAAAATGAATTTTTAAAATGCAGACACGTACGGCACACGCACGCACCTGAATGCTTAACCCCCGCTTTTCGCTTCACGAGCGCAGGGTAATAAGTTACTCTGTGGAGGAGAGAGACAGTTGGAAAAGTGTAGATTTGTTGCCTATAAAACTCAAAATTAATGGCAGTGTACAAATGTGAATTTGGAATAGCTGTGATTCCTAAAGAGGAGACCTTCCTCCACACCCACCTTGTTGCACCCACATGTGGGGCCACATCTGGACATAAAGCATCAAGCGATTATTATTAAACATCAAAATAGAGAAAATTGGTGGGAAGATGGGGAAGGAAATACAGTAACCTGTAAGAGGGTTAAGTTAGGCAAAGTAAAGTTAATAGCAGAGCTGTCAACCTGCAACAAATCTAAAGAGTGGGAACACGTAGCAGGGAGTCTGGGGACCACCTAGTCTCCAAGTGGTCTCTATGAGGTGAAGCCCCCCCCCCCCCCCGACCCCTCCGGAGATATTTTAAGGTAAGGCTTTTTGAGGTGCATCTAAATGACTACAAACCTGTCCCATGAGGCATACAAGTACCACATGATGTATTGGTGGAAACAAAATGTGTGAATGACTTCACCAAATCATCACTTCCACTTAGGTTTATGCTTCAAAAGTACATTTTCATTGTCAAATACTATACTCAGTACAGAATCCTACAAAACAGTATATCAGTGAATGTAGAACCTAAGTGAATACAACACTGTCTGAATACAACAAGTACTAGAAAACGTTGTGATTAGTGTTTTTAGTGTTTGTTTTTTGAGAAAACAACTGGTGTTTGTTCTGGTGCTTACTGTTGTACTTCTTGGTTGCAGTATTTGCCTTCACAAGAAGGTCTTTACTTGGCACCCATTTGTAACATGGCTAGTTTTAACAGTCAGGAGTGAAGTCAGTGTTCCATCAATAACAAGCTATTTCTGAAGTCAGTTTTGGATTTCTGTTTGGTCGTCTGCATCCTCACTGAAGTGGATATCGACACTCTGCATATGTCCTGGGGGATGTCACTTTCTTCCAGCAACTGGTACTCTGAATTCCTCCTGTAGTTTCTCCACTTGGTCTGGTGAGCGGCAGTTCAAGGCTGAGCCAAACATGCGGATGAAAAATCCGATGTCATTAAATGTGCATGACGGACTTAGTTCACTTGAAATCTATAAACCTTGCATGCTTCAGCAAATCATCCTGAACTGCCAACTTCTGAACTGGCTCAGATGCTGATTTTCGTTGGAAACCCTCATATCGTTATATAATTTATTTATTTCCTGTGGACCAACATACCGGTGTGTACCCCAGTTTAGAATAGGTACACCGTATCCCTGCGTGTCGTAAGAGGCGACTAAACGGGTTGGCGTCAGGAAGGGCATCCGGCCATAAAAACATTGCCTCAAAAAGAGAACCATGACAATTACGACTCCATATGGGCAGGGTACAGCCCGAAGTACCCCGTGGGGGATCCCACTCCCTCTCGTCAAAACTCAAGGTGGGGAACCCGATCGAAGCAAGGGTGGAATTCACTCCATTTATGACGACGAAACGTCCGATGCCCAACGTGGAGATCGGTTTCTGAGGTTTGGGACATGGAATGTAGGGACAATGACAGGGAGATCAGGAGAAGTGGTGGAAGTATTGGTCAGAAGAAGAGTGGACATATGTTGTGTGCAAGAGACGAGATGGAAGGGAAGTGGTGTGAGAATGGTGAAGGGTAGGCAGGGGCAGAAATACAAGTTTGTGTGGCAAGGGTGCCCGGAGGGCATGAATGGTGTTGGTGTCCTGTTTTCTGAGGAGTTTGTAGACAGTGTGGTGAGTGTGACTAGAGTGAGTGAAAGGTTGATGATGGGGAAAATGATGATTGGAAAGCTCTTGGTGAACGAGGTGAGAGATTGAGCAGCAGAGAGTGGAGCCATCAACAAAATTTCTTTCTTGTTTCTTGGTTGAATTATAGTATGAGCTTGGGGAAATAGCTCTCAAGGCCTTATAGACAAAGTTAGTATCGTTCAGGTATGGGCTGTTAGAATAATAAATAATGTTGCATTTTATTCCCACACAGGTAAGCTGTTCTATGATTGCATTATCATGAAAATACCGGACTTATTTTCATATTTTCTTGGAATCTTTATGTACCGACTAACTAAAGGTAATTTACCAGACACTTGTATTCCTCTGTTACAACGTAATGGTGCTATACATCTTTACCCGACGAGACAAAATGATTGTTTTCATCTTCCACATTCACAAAACGGTTTTTGCATAAAATACAATTATGTTTACCAGTCCTAAATTCTGGAATAGCTTAAATGCTGAATTATCGGAAACTCCCTCAATCAATAGTTTCAAATGAAAGCTCAGGTGTTACCTTGGGAAAATGTATGTGCAGACTTTCAATGCCCTCCTGTTATGGGATGTACAGGTGCAAAGTAAGAGTGACAAATCCTCTGGTGTATTATTCTAAAGTGTTCTCTTTGTAAGACTACAAGGCCTCTCTTGTATCATATCCTTCTTTCATGTTTCCAATGTCCTGAAACGCATTTTTTATGCGTTTGTGTACTTTATGTCTACTTCCAACTGATTATTATGCTTAGACAAATGGTCTTTCTTCAGGAGCCTAATGCTTCAACTTTTCATTTGGGCATCTATGTCTTATTTGTCTCACTTGACGCTTTTATTTATTTCATTGTACATTGTATTTCATTCAATTCCAAAATGACCTGGACAACTTTGGTTGTTAATATATTTAGTACCACAAACGATGCAACGATACCCTTTGTTTTATATGACACAGAAACTCATAAAGGTTTCTTTATTGTCAGGTCTGGTGGTTTTATGTAAAATAAAATGGCGACTTCACAGGAGAAAGTTCAGTGCGTCAAATGGTTCATAGAGACGAGATCCGACATGCAAGTTCAGCGTAATTTCCGTACAAGGTATGGAAGGAATCCGCCATCGCAGACTAGTATCAGAGAGTGGTGCAAGAGGTTTTAGGAGACTGGAAGTTGGCAGAAACATAAAAGTACTGGTCGACACCAAGCACAAGTGCTGCAGATGTTGAATGAGTGCATGGATCAGTAAATAATTTCAACAAAGTCCCAGAATATCAATCCGACACGCATTCAGAGAACTGGGGCTATCAACCACCATTGCACACAGAATTTTGCAGGAAAAACTGAAGCTTTATGTCTATAAGGTGCAGATTCTGCAGGAACTGAAACAAAATGACGGACCCAAACGCAAGGCGTGCGAGTTGTGCCTTGGAAATGGTCGGTCGCATAGAGGATGACGAAGGTTACCTGAAAAAAGTCACGTTCACAGACGAAGATTGTTTTCATGTATCGGGGAAGGTCAACCGGCACAATATGAGGATCTGGGGCTCTGAAAACTCCTATGTGGTCATAGAACAAATACACGACAGTTCATTGGTCAATGTTTGGTGAGGCCTTCTCCATGAGCGCTTGGTGGATCCATTTTTCTTTGCGGATGATACAGTAACCTCAACAATTTACATGAACATGTTGGAAGTATTTGCCTTCCCACAGATTGGAGACCTGCAATCTGAAATTTTTCAACAGAACGGTGCTCCCCCATCATTGGGCTTTAATCATTTAAGCCATCCTGAATGAAAAAAATTCCAGGTCACTGGATTGGCCGAAACGGACCAACCGCCTGGCCCCCACGATCACCAGACATAACCCCCCTTGATTTTATTCTGTGAGGTTTTGTCTAAGATGTTGTTTACAACACCAAGGTGGCAAACCTGCAGGATCTTCATTCTTCCGTGTGTGTGTGTGTGTGTGTGTGTGTGTGTGTGTGTGTGTGTGTGTGTGTTAGTCTCCCCCATAACTCCAAACTATGAAACCTCGTGGCCTCAACCTTTGCATGCACACTAATGGAACTTCAAGGGAATGAATGAATGAAAACTGGGTGTTTGGGTGTGTAAACACACCCTTTTTGAAGATAATTAACAGCCTTATTTAATTAAAGCAGAAACAGGCTTTATCTTTCGTCAGTCAACTATCCCTCGCAGGTGCTTATGCTTTTTCGGCCTGCTCAAAAACACTTTGCCTTCGAACAGGCTGTAACGGTTTCTGCACGATTAAGCGCTCAAAATTCATGTTTATGCTTTCCTCACTCATCATCGAATGTCTGATCTTCATACCTATGAATCACTGTATACATCACTTCTGTAGGTGCTATCGTTTTCAAATTAGGAGGCTGAAGCGTTTTTATGCATTATATGTTGCGATTTTGCACGATGGCCTCTCACGGACCAATTAATGTATATAATTGAAATCTGTCTTCTTATTTGAGGATTTGCGCTAGTGGAATAAATAACGTGCAAAATCTGGAGTGAAATCTGAAAATTGTAAGAAACTACCCATTCTTCTAACTTCGTTTATAAGTGTATTTATTTAAGGAAGGCTATGCTCCCATCTTCTCCATATTCAGTGATAAAAATCCCAATATTTTTTGGATTTCAGCCCGGATACCGATCCAATTGTGAGATGGTGATCTGATCATCAAATATGGCATCAGATGTGAAAAATAACTGTTCCAACGATCGGTAAGCTAGGCAAAGAAGGAGTCATGTGACCATTTAAAGCGTGAATGAAAATGTGACCATTTAAAGCGCGAATTAAAATAGTACAAACCCTATACATGACCTTAGAGGTAATTTAACTGCTCATTTAACAACATCATCCTCAATGGTGAAAGAGGAGTTTGTCGGGCAAAGGTTACCACCATAGCTGACATAGAAATATCCCTGTAGTGAAATTATACCAAGGTGAACCCAGGGGGGTGCTCGCCACGAAAAGGGGCCGTCTATAAGACCCAGGACACGCGGGGCGTGCGGACACTTCGGCGGGACTCACTGTGACATTATCCAGTAGTTGAATGGTATGTACGCCCCAAACGCTGCGCTGCATTAACCATTGTTATATCGAAGCTACCTTTGCTGTGCTTGAATGCTCTGATTTAATGCCTATTGTTTGCATGTATTGTTACAGGAAATATTGCCGATCTAAATGATATTAATGCCTACACAGAGGAAAGTCGTGTCTGCGCTTGATTTTCACGACATTTAATATCATTTATTTCGCCATGGCTGACCACAAGATGATCGTGGTTCCGATTCTCGGTGCCGACCCTCTGGCTGAAGGATCTGCATCGGAGTTTGCTCACTGGCTCAACACGCTGCAGAATTACTTCGCTGCTCACGAGACGGAGCCAACCGCTGAGATACGGCTGTCCGTCTTACAGTCCAAGGTCCATCACACTGTGTACAAGACCATTTCTCGATTTGAGACGTATGATACGGCCCTGGACGAGCTGAAGCGCCTTTACATAAAGAAACGGAGCGCTGTGCACGGCCGGCATCAACTCTCTCAGCGACGGCAGCAACCGTCTGAATCGATCGATCGCTATGCGCAGGAGTTGCGCTATTTATTGGCAGATTGTGTGCAGGACGTCCGGACTCATGAGCAAGTTCAGGACGATTTGCTCCGAGATGCATTCATATCCGGAATTAGTTCTGGAGTCTTGCGGCTGCGTCTCTTGGAGGTCGCGGAGCTGACATTTACAGAGGCACTACGGCTGGCGCGCGTTTATGCAGATGCTCGACAACAATTGACCGCCTATGATAACCCACGAGTCGTGGCGGGGACCTCGCAACTCGCGCGACCCGAGAGGGCCATCGCCGAGGATACGGAGGAGGACCCGACCACCACGACTGCCGAGTCCCTGGGTGCTCCGGAAGCGGACTCCGCATCCGGCCTCACTGCAGCTGCCGCTGCTCGGCCACGGCTTGCCCGGTATGCAAAATGTTATTTTTGTGGCAATCGGCAGCATCCCCGGACTGAATGCCCGGCCCGAGAGGCAACTTGTCACCTCTGCTCCACTAAAGGCCATTTTGCAAAAGTCTGCAGAAAGGCCGCCCGGGGCACGCATTCCCGAGCGACCTTGAATGTGCTCATCGCTGAACCAATGGATCGAGCACCGGACGGGGCGCCTTGCACAGCTTTGATGAGCCGCTCTCCTCCTCGCGGGCCTCTGGCTTCTCGCCCGACCTTGGTGAGATACGTCGGGCCGCCGAAACAAATGGCGCAAACGCGACCGGTCACAAAGCATCTAACCTTGACTGGCTTGCAAACGCCTCCTTCAAACAAGCGACATGCACCCACTTTGGAATTGCCTCTCGAGGTGCGGCCAACGCAGCACGTGACTCGAGCGCCATCTGATGACAGCTTTTGCGAATTACATGCTTCCCTTCTGGCATGTCCAGCTGCTGATGGCAGAATTCATTCTCACGTGGCTCGAGCGCCATCTGGCGGTAGCTCTTGCGAATTACATGCACCCGCTTTGGCATATGACTCTGCAGATGGCAGTGAACTTTCTCCCGTGGCTCGAGCGCCGTCTGGAGGCTGCTCTCACGACTACTCCACACCCACTCTGGCAAATGAAACTACCGAAGAGCCAACTGACTTCAATGCTCCTGCTGAGGCCCGAAGGATTGCAGCCGGCGTGGGATCCACCCGCGAGGCGCGATCTTCTCGCCCGGCCGGAACTATACCTGCCGGGTCTGCCGGCCTAGCGCAGGCCTTCATTCCGCTCACGGTCGCGGGCGTTGTTGCGCAAGCTTTAATTGATACGGGATCCACGGATAGTTTTATTGATCAGCGTCTCGTGCGTCAACATGGGTGGCCGGTTCTCGGGACAACCCGCCGGATCTTCATGGCATCTCAGGGACTTCGGTTGAGCACAAAAGGGGCGTGTCGATTGAAACTTGTGATAAATGGACGCACGTTCCCGGACGTGTATCTCATGGTATTACCGGCCTTATGCGCTGACGTTCTGTTAGGACTTGATTTCCTTAAGCGGCATGGTCGTTTAGAGATGGACTTCGGAGGGCCGGACACGCTCGCTGTGTGTGCCCTCGCTCAAATGGACATGGAGCCACTCTCACTGTTCCCCAACCTGACCACTGATTGTACCCCTGTGGCCATCAAATCGCGGCGCTACTCTCGCGCGGACGCGCAATTCATTGCGGAAGAAATGGCCCTGCTCTTGAAGGACGGTATCATAGAACACAGTAGGTCTCCGTGGAGGGCCCAAGTCTTAGTGGTGCGGAGTGAGGCTCACCGCAGGCGAATGGTAATCGACTATTCGCAAACGATTAATCGCTTTACACAGCTGGATGCCTACCCATTACCGGGGATGGACGCCCTGGTACGCCAGGTGGCCCTGTATTCCGTTTATAGCACTCTCGATCTACGTAGTGCGTATCATCAAGTCCCCATCTCTAGGGCTGATCGCGTCTTTACGGCCTTTGAATCGGGTCAGCGGTTGTACCAGTTCACGAGACTTCCTTTTGGGGTAACGAACGGCGTCGCTTGTTTTCAGAGAGCTATGGATGACCTCGTTGCGAAGGAGCATTTGACGGATGTCTTTGTCTATCTGGACAATCTTACGGTTTGTGGGTACGACCAGGCGCATCACGACGCTAATCTAAAACGCTTCCTCGAGGTTGCGCGGAAATATCGCTTAACCATGAATGAGGCGAAGTGTCAATACTCTCTACGCACGGTAGACCTTCTGGGGTACACCGTGACCCATGGCTCCGTCTCTCCAGATAAGGAGCGTCTGCGCCCTTTGCTCGATATGGCTCCGCCTAGCGATCGGGCTTCACTGAAACGCGCTCTAGGGCTGTTCGCCCACTACTCGAAGTGGGTGCAAAATTTATCTGCTAAGCTCCGCCCCCTCGTGGCCTGCGACACTTTCCCCATGGGCCCGGCCGCCCTGGCGGCCTTCGAGGGCCTTAAAGTCGACATTGCTGGCGCCGCTGTCGCAACGATTGACGAGAGTGCCTCTTTCGTTTTGGAGAGTGATGCCTCGGACCATGCGATAGCGGCGACCCTCTCCCAAGGAGGCCGCCCTGTGGCTTTCTTCTCGCGGACTCTCACCTCCGCCGAGCGGTGGCATTCGTCCGTCGAAAAGGAAGCGTACGCGATCGTCGAATCTATTCGGCGATGGCGGCCGTATCTGCTTGGGCGGAGTTTCCAAATTATCACGGACCAACAGAGTGTTGCGTTTATGTACGACACCTTACATGCTCAGCGCATTAAGAATGAGAAAATCACCCGCTGGCGTATCGAACTCGCCGACTTCTGCTACACCATCAAATACCGCCCGGGGAAGGATAACCTGGTCGCTGACGCCTGAGGCCGGCCACTTGCGCGGGGGTCGTAACTTTGGAGGGGCTGCGCACTTTGCACAGCACTATGTGTCATCCCGGGGTAACGCGCTTCGCGCATTTTGTGCGCGCGGGCGATCTGCCGTACTCGATGGAGGACATCCGCCGCATCTGCCGTGATTGCGCGGTCTGTGCGGAACTCAAACCGCGTTTTTATAGCCCTCCCCTGGGGACACTCGTTAGGGCTACTAGACCGTGGGAGCGCTTGGCGATGGACTTCAAAGGGCCGCTGCCAATGTCGAGCAACTCTCGCTATCTGCTCACTATCGTCGATGAGTATTCCCGATTCCCCTTTGCTTACACGTGCGGGGATATGTCGGCTGCCACGGTTATTCGGTGCCTTCAGAATTTGTTTTCTATGTTCGGATATCCGGCCTACGTGCATACCGATCGGGGTGCGGTGTTCCTGTCCCAGGAAGTGAGGGGCTACTTGCTCCAAAATAATGTCGCTTCGAGCTACACCACCCCGTACCGGCCCCAAGCTAACGGACAGATCGAACGCTTTAATGGGATTATATGGCGGGCCGTCATGCTAAGCCTTCGGACCCTCGGCCGAGGCCTCGATAAATGGGCGTGGTCGCTGCCTGCCGCTCTAAACTCGATCCGGGCTCTCCTATGTACTGCCACCAACCAGACTCCTCACGAACGACTGTTCCACCACCCTAGAAGCTCCGGCAGTATCCAGTCTTTACCCAGCTGGCTCGCTGAACCGGGGCCCGCCTATCTCAAACGAGCGGTTCGCACTAGCAAGTACGACCCCCTTGTTGACAAGGTGCAGGTCCTCCAGGCTAATCCCGAGCATGCCCGCGTGTTAACGGCGGATGGCCGCGAGTCTACTGTCTCCGTTCGCCATCTCGCCCCATGTGGGGACGACGACAGGGATATCGACGAACCCGTCTACGAGTCTATGGACTCTATCGAAGCTTCCCCTATGGAACTACCACTGTTACTCCCGTCGTCCCCCGCTCCCGTGCCCGAAGGCGCAGGGGCGCCCCCTCCGACTCCGACCTCCGGCGGCTATTCCGACGCGGGGGACTCCGGGCTTGGGGACGCCGTGCCCGGTAGATTCCGAACACGAACTGGCAGGGAGGTTCGCCGCCCCGACCGCTACGGGTGGTCCGACTGACGTGGATTGACGTGACCCTTTCATTTATTGCTGATGCTTGCCTGCGAACTGCCGAGCGGTAGTCTTGTTTTAACGACGGGGAGAATGTAGTGAAATTATACCAAGGTGAACCCAGGGGGGTGCTCGCCACGAAAAGGGGCCGTCTATAAGACCCAGGACACGCGGGGCGTGCGGACACTTCGGCGGGACTCACTGTGACATTATCCAGTAGTTGAATGGTATGTACGCCCCAAACGCTGCGCTGCATTAACCATTGTTATATCGAAGCTACCTTTGCTGTGCTTGAATGCTCTGATTTAATGCCTATTGTTTGCATGTATTGTTACAGGAAATATTGCCGATCTAAATGATATTAAAGCCTACACAGAGGAAAGTCGTGTCTGCGCTTGATTTTCACGACAATCCCCCCACCCAAAATTTTAAAACAAGCAATTTTGATCCATATACAATACCTACAGTATATAGTTGTTTCGAGAGTGCATACCGATTGTTTGACATCAAAACAGATTTCGAATATATTTTTCACATGGTCAACTATATATGGGCTGCTCTGGAGTTGGAACACTAAACAATTTATATATTCTGGCCCTTGATGGAAAAACATTCAATATTATCTTCCCAAAAGCATTACAATGACATGTTAAATTTTGTTGATATTTCTGTTCAATATTTTTCAGCTTGATAAATAAAATGTTTGTCTCCAAACATGTGCTTAATTGTGGTAGTCCAATAGATGTACATCACATCCTGGGCAATGCTGGGGTACATTTTGGAGAGGAGGGATGGGAATCGGTGGGAGTCTGGTGGGAGTCGTTGGGATGGGAGGGAGGGGAAGGAGTGGGAGTCTGGTGGGAGTGGGAGGAGGGAGGGAAGGAGTGGGAGTTGGTGGGGTGGGAGGAGGAAGGGGAAGGAGTGGGAGTCTGGAGGGAGGGGTGGGTTGGGAGGAGGGAAGGGATGGGTGAGAGTCTGGAGGGAGGGTTGGCCAGATTTGCTCGGTACCATTGCTTCCGCTCTCCACCCCTTCCTTGTTTTTCCCCCTCCCCTCCTAGCTCTCACCCTTCCTCACCCCATTATCTCTCTTCCTCCTCCCTCCCACCTCTCCTCACTCTCCCCCGTCTTCCTCTCTTTCCTCCTCTCTTAGTATTCCAGTCAGCGAAGTGATGAGTGGTACTTGCTAGTCAATAATAATAAAAGAGAATGCGTGTCAGTCAGTCAGTCAGATAGTGTCTCCTCCGTAACTCAAACACCATGACACCTTGCGGCCCCAAACTTTGCATGCATACATTCGCCCCACCTCTTGTCTTGAAACAGGCCGCACAGACTTCTGGTGTACATTTGAAGACTGAACAATGCGTCTTCTTTCATTAAAATAAAGCACCGTTTTTAGGAAACAAAGGTACATTTTCATTACAACTCATGCAGACGCAACCAGTTAATGCATGCTTTGTTCACAGCTATCATGGCAGCGGTGTAATATACACCGCCCAATGAAGGTACGGTCTCATAATGCAGAGGAAAGTTCTCCCAACTTTTCAAGGCTTATAAACAAAGTGATGGACATGTAATACACACACACACACACACACACACACACACACACACACACACACACACACACACACACACACACACACACACACACACACAGTTACGAAATCCGGAGTACGGCGCTCCCCTTACCAAGGGGGGGTTAACCCCTTGTCCTGTACACTGGCCGTCTCCGATCCTGGGGGTATGATGTCACGCCCAGTCAGTGCTGAATAGGGTATTAGGCCTATCCTTCCTATGACCTAAGTACCAGCGCCTCCCGGTACGCAAGTAAATACTCCCGCCCGTGCCGCAGCGTAATTGATGGATTGCGCCGAGCGAAGCGAGCTGCGACTCGGGCCGTTAGCAAGAGACTAAACCCGACTATAAAGCGTTTGGCCAAAATCGCGCCACAGGTATTCAATGGGAAGAAGGGACTAAAGCGATCGGGGGAAAGAAGAAGCCAAAGTAAGGAATACCAGATATTTATTAACTATATACAAAACCAAAACCAAAGAAGAAACGAAAGGTAATGTACAGTGAAGAAGAAGAAGACACAGGGCAGCCTTAAGCAGTCTTATAATATTCCACAGGACAAACAAACAGACTCACACGACAGGGAATGGCAGGAAGTAATGGCTGGAAGGAATGAGAAGGCCCAGGCAGACGGTAGGCGTCGAGGTCCAGCTCCAGGAGTCGACTCGCGTCGTGGCGGAAAAACCCTGGCAGGCAGCGAGCGCGTATCATTCACCGCGAGCGGACGTTGCATATAGCGATGGGACTGGGATGCTCCATATATAATAAATGGCTCATGTCAACGCTCTCTCTCTTGAATAAGATGGGGGAGATGCCAGTTCGTCGCGCACTCCAGGTCCTTCTCTTCTCATTGGTACCTTCTCACGCATCTCTCCTCGTACCTCCTCACCCAACTCTCTCAAGCAGTCCCTCGCAGCCGCTTTTATTGCTCGTGTAGGAATCAAGCCGCCGGCTCTGATGACACGCCTACCGGTTGGCTCACCGCGGCGCTGGTTGGCCGGCAAAGGGCTCGCTGACTCCACCTCTGATGATGCGTCAACGTGCCACACCTTGTTCTGGTGGCCCCGCCCCCTTCTTCCTCGGCTTGACCGCATGGCTTATGGCGGCGTGGTGCCAGTAAACAACCCAGTGCAACGGTGGCGAACGCTGCTGGCAAGCGAGGTACCACAAAATGGACGGAATGGGACCTATCTTATTTGATTAATGCAACGCAGATTCAAATATTGGGAACAGATCCTTAACTGAAACACATAATAACGAAATAAATACGGAGAGGTCCTATGGTTCGCTACGTGTTGTACATGGACTAACTAGGGTGCGATCTTTAACAAGCCAATTGATGGGGATATTTACAGGGGAACATTTATAAGGGAAACATTTACTAAAATTTACTAGTGAAGGTTCTAAAAACCATAACAATATATATATACTGTATATATATATATATATATATATATATATATATATATATATATATATATACGTATATATGTATGTATATATATATGTGTATATATATACGTATATATATATATATATATATATATATATATATATATATATATATATATATATATATATATATATATATATATTGTTACATATTTATGTGAATGTATGTGAATTACCATTCAGGTCTTGGCTTATCCGTGTGTAGTATATTAAGTTGTTGTGTAGTTGTTGTGGTTGGAGGGTCAGGAGCCCTTCTGAGGGAGTGGCCGGAAACGGAAGTGACCGGAAACGGAAGAGAAAAAGACACGAGGAAAAAGGACGGGTATTATTCTTCCTCGCCCCGCTCAGACAAAAGGTGGGATCGACCTTGCGCTGCGTGGAAAAGCGGCGTTCCGATCCGAAGCCTGTCTGGCGAGAGGAATCACCGGGACGTGTACCTGCCCGGTGGAGACGTCAAGTTGACGTGGGGCCGTGCATCGACCCCGCGTCTGGTATCGTTCGCGGCACCGTCTAAACAGACGCGTGCGGGTCGCACGTTGGGGCCTAACGCGCCTTGCAAGCGGCGTGGGGTTTGGCTTGCTCTACCGTACCCGCTCCGCGTGGCCACAAGGGGCTGCAGCCACGGTGCCTGGTACGATACCTGCCCGGTGGAGAAACGTCCACCCGGGGTTCGTTCAACCGCCCGAGTGCGGAGACGCCGACCAGTATCTTGGTCAGGAGGGGCCCAGAGACATTGTGAGGAGCAGAGACCGAAAGGGGGTGTGAGTACTCACCGGGACACACGTATATAAGATGGCCATCTTACTCATAGGAAAGTGCTTGTGAATTGGGAATTGTTGATGGTTGTATATGGTTGATTGCTCGGGGAAAATCTCCGTGGTTGTGTCATTGCAATTGTATGGTCATTCCCATTGAAATATATCCTTGAACGTCAGTTGTCTCCTGGGGTGAAATTCATATGGATTGCGTGGCGAAAGCGCATATTTAATACAGCTTTCTGGCGAAGTTCCTCTCACGGTCCGGGGGTCACCGAGACCAGGTATTCACCGAGGGGACCACGTAACAGAATTGGGGGCTCGTCCAAATTACGATTTCCGGTTTCGCAATTGGGTCTACGTCCGGGATTTAAAATTGTATAAAATAATAAAATAATAATTTTTTATTAATTAAAAATTATTAATTAATTATTAATTGGTAATTATTTTTTTTGAGAAATTGGGGTAAAGTCTTGGGTGAAGGTTAACAGGTGTTAACGATAGGCACCATGGCGTTTGTGGCACAGAACTTTGGGGTAACCCCGAGTGAGGCACAGTTCCGAGCGTTGCTAAAGTCGGACCTCTTGAAATTGGCCAAACATTTTAACTTGGAGGTCCGAACTAATTTGAGGAAGGCAGAGTTGCAGGCCACGGTGATACAATCTATGGTGGGATTAGGAACATGGGACGAGTTAGCCTGGGAGTGGCTACCCGAAGAACCAGAAGACGTTGAGCGCCGGAAACTGGAGTTGCAATTACGGAGCCAGGAACGGATTAAAGAAGAAGAAAGGAAAGCAGAAAAGGAAAGAGCAGAAGAAGAAAGGAAAGCAGAAAAGGAAAGAGCAGAAGAAGAAAGGAAAGAGCAGAAGAAGAAAGGAAAGCAGAAAAGGAAAGAGCAGAAGAAGAAAGGAAAGCAGAAGAGAGGAGGGAAGAGAAACAAGCGGAGGAAAGGAGAGTGGAACGAGAACTCCAGGAAAGGTTAAAAGAAGAAGAAAGGAAAGCAGAAGCGAGGAGAGAAGAGAAACAAGCAGAGGAAAGGAGAGTGGAACGAGAACTCCAGGAAAGGTTAGAAGACAAAAAAGCAGAGGAAAGGAGAGTGGAACGAGAACTCCAGGAAAGGTTGGAAGAGAAAACAGCACAGGAAAGAACCGAGGAAAGGAGAGTGGAAAGAGAACTCCAGGAAAGAAGAGAAAAGGAACAAGCAGAGGAAAGGAGAGCTGCAAGGGACCTCGAAGCAGAGGAGAGAAAAGCGGAAAGGGAATTAAAGGAACGTGACATGGAGCTTCAGCAAGAAATCAAATTCAAGGAGCTGGAGTTAATGAGAGAACGGGGAGAGGCACCACCCTTGCTGACGGGGTCGACACCTAACCAGAAAACCTGGGATGTGGGCAGACATGTGAGGCTGGTTCCACCGTTCAGTGAAAAGGAAGTCGCGAAATTTTTCCCACACTTTGAGAAAGTGGCTCGACAATTAAACGGGCCGGAGGAGGCCTGGACCATACTCGTGCAAAGTGTGCTGGTGGGGAAAGCTCAGGAAATTTATTCGGCGCTACCAATGGACCAATGTGCAGATTATGAGGTACTGAAGAAGCACATCCTCAAGGCCTATGAGTTGGTTCCGGAAGCTTACAGGCAAAAATTCAGGAATGCCAGGAAGAGGGAGAGTGAGACCCATGTGGAGTTTGCCAGAGTGAAAGAAAACATGTTTGATCGGTGGTGTGAGTCAAAAGGAGTCGGGAAAGACTTCGAGACATTGCGGGACTTGATCCTGGTGGAGGAATTCCAGCAGTGTGTCCACGAGGACATCAAAGTGTACCTGCAGGAAAAGAAGGTACCAAAGTTGTGGGACGCAGCCACCATGGCAGATGATTATGCCTTAACCCACCGAATAGGGGTCCACGAACCTAACTCCTCGCCTAGATCTCCGCAGGGGAGGTGGGGAACAGCAGGTGCGGAGAACGACCATACATGGCGGCGGCCTCGAGATGATTATGGGGACAACTATGATACCCCACCGGTTCGAAATCAGAGGGATGCGGGCCCAAGACAAACTTATAGTTCGGGGGGCCAGAGGCAGACCCCGAGTTTTTCCTCCGGGCCTACTTGCGCGTTTTGCAAGAAACCTGGACACTTGATGTCCAGTTGTTACCTCATGAAAAGGGACAACCCAGAGCGGAGTCCGACTA